>NC_138371.1:136191426-136212048 GCF_054177405.1 Leptonychotes weddellii
AGCATTATGGTTTGAGAATATGCAGGGAATAATCTCAATCTTTTGGTATCCATTGAGACCTGATTTGTGACCCAATATGTGGTCTATTCTGGAGAAAGTTCTGTGTGCGCTCAAGAAGAATGAGTATTCTGTTGTTTTAGGGTGGAATGTTCTGTATATATCTATGAGGTCCATCTGGTCCAGTGTATCATTCAAAGCTCTTGGTTCTTTGTTGATTTTCTCGTTAGATGATCTGCCTATTGCTGAGAATGGAGTATTGAGGTCTCCTACAATTAACGTATTATTATCAATATAACTCTTTATTTTGGTTAACAGTTGGCTTATGTAGATACCTGCTCCCATGTTGGGGGCAGAGATATTTACAGTTGTTAGATCTTCTTGTTGGATAGACCCTTTAAGAATGATATAGTGTCCTTCTGTGTCTCTAACTACAGTCTTTAGTTTAAAATCTAATTTGTCTGATATAAGAATTGCTACCTCAGCTTTCTTTTGAGGTCTGTTAGCATGGAAGATGGATCTCCATCACTTCACTTTCAGTCTGGATGTATCTTTAGGCTCAGAATGAGTCTCTTGTAGACAGCATATGAATGGGTCCTGTCTTTTTATACAGTCTGCAACCCTGTGCCATTTTATGAGAGCTTTTAGTCCATTCATGTTGAGAATGACTATTAAAAGATATGAATTTGTTGTCATTATGTTGCCTGTCAAGTCCTTGTTTCTATAGATTGTCTCTGTAAATTTCTGTTCTACATCATTCTTGGGGTCTTTCTTCTTTTACAGAACCCCCCCTTTTATATTTCTTGCAGGGCTGCCTTAGTGGTCACATTCTTTCAGCTTCTGCCGGTCTTGGAAGCTCTGCATCTCTCCATCCATTCTAAATGACAGCCTTGCCAAATAAAGTATTCTTGGCTGTATGTTCTTCTCATTTAGTACCCTGAATATGTCTTGCCAGCCCTTTGTCACTTGCCAGGTCTCTGTGGATAGGTCTGACATTATTCTGATGTTCCTCACTCTTTACATAAAGAATCTCTTCCCCCTAACTGCCTTTAAGATGGTTTCCTTGATTCTAAGATTTGAGAGTTTTACTATTACATGTCGGGGCATTGGCCTGTTTTCCTTGATCTTGGGAGGGGTCCTCTCTGCCTCTAGGACACCAATGTTTGTTTCATTCGCCAGATTAGGGAAGTTCTCAGCTACAGTTTGCTCAAAAATATCTTCTAGTCCTCCCTCTCTCTCTCCACCCCCTCAGGGATTCCCAATAATTCTGACATTGGAACGTTTCATGGTGTCATTTATTTCTCTGATTCTGTTTTCATGGATTGTGAGTTGTTTCTGCTTGGGCTCCTCTTTTTCTTCTTTTCTATCAGTTGGTCTTCTAGATCACTAATTCGTTTTCCTGCCTTGCTTACCCTAGCTGTTAGATTATCTAGATTAGATTGGATCTCATTGATAGCATTTTTAAGTTCTGCCAGTTCAGCTTTCATTTCTGCCCTTAGAGACTCTATGTTGCCATTAATTGATTTCTCCATTTTAGCTATTTTCTTCATAATTGCTACCCTGAAGTCCATTTCTGACATCTTGGTTATATCTGTATCCATTTGTAAATCTGTGGCAGAAGTCACAGTCTCTGTGTCTCCTATTTTGGGGGCTCCTCCTCCTAGTCATTCTGTTGAGGGTGGTTGAGGGAATGTACAGAGTCCAAATTATTGACCACAACCCATGCAAGATGCACCTGTTTTAAAGGGACCTTAGGGTTGTTGGCCTCTTGTTCTCCCAGGCTCTTTTCTGGGGGAGAGGCCTGCCACACTGTTACTCAGGCAGCCGTGTTTGTGCAGAGTTGCCCTGCTCCCTGTGTTGGTTGATGGGCTCAGTGAAAACTGTTTTTTTTGGGCTTTTGTTCTCTGGTGGCTTTCCCCATCTCTTCCGAGAGTCAGAGCAGAAGAGACTGTTTCCAACCCTCTGCTTTAGAGCAGAGAGATCGCAGTCTGTTCTTCAGTGAGCTCTCCCGGCCACACTATCTCCGTTTCTGTCTGTGCCACTATAAACTGCAGTGTCCTGGGTTGTGCGCCCCTAAGCAGGGCTCCCAGTCCTCACCTCCAGGTTGTGCTTCTAAAACCACCAGCTGCCCCAAGTTCGCACACGCTGCCCCCCCGCTCCAGGTTTCAGTCCAGGGGGCTGCCCTGAGTCCTTTCCTCGCCGCTACCAGTCTACGAGTCTGTGCCCTGTCCCCAGCACAGGACGCTATCACTCACTGGTGGTGTAGGATCCCCAAGGCTCCCTCTCCCTTCCATTTATCTTCCAATATCTGCCCGCAGAATCATGGCTCCCCCCTTCATACCTTGAAACCAACCACCTGTGATATTTTCTTTGTAGAGATCCAGATATATCTTCTTACATCTCAGGCTGATTTCGTGGGTGTTCAGAGTAGTCTGGTAGATATCCAGCTCAATTCAGGGGACCAGTTGGAATAGGGTCCCCTACTCCTCTGCCATTTTTTCCGTTTCTACAATTTCTTCAAATAAACCTTCTGCCCCCTTTTCCCTCTCTTCATCTGGGACTACTATGACATGAATGTTATTACACTTTACAAAGTTGCTGAGTTCCCTAAGTATACATTCATGATCCAATATTTTTCTTTCCCTCTTCTTTTCAGCTTCATTATTTTCCATAATTTTATATTCTATATCATTTATTCTTTCCTCCCTCTGCTTCTTCTGTCCTTGTGGTCATTACATCCAGTCATTTTTGCATCTCAGTTATAGCATTTTTTTATTTTGGCCTGACTAGTTTTTAGGTCTTTTATTTCTGCAGTAAGGGTAAGGGACTCCTGGTGTCTTCTATGCTTTTCTGAAGCCCAGCTAGTATTCATTTGATTGTTTTAAATTCTAGATCAGGCATATTACTTATATCTGTTTTGATTCAGTCCCTTGCCATGACCTTTTCTTGTTCTTTCTTTTGGGATGAATTCCTCCATCTTGGCATATTGTTTGGGTCTCTATCCTCTTCTCTGTGTTAGGAAAGTCTGTTACGTTTCTGCTTGTGAGAGTAATGGCTTTATGAAGAAGAGGTCATATACTCTCCAGGGTCTGGAACTTCAGGAAGTGTCTCTGGTGTATGCTGTGTCCTCTGCTGTTGTGTTTTGGTTGCTCTCTCCCCCAGGTCAGTCCTCTGTAGAGTTTCTCCTTGCCTGGAGTGGGGAGTGTTTGGACCTTGTCCAGAGTGTGGTGAGTTTTAACTAGATGTGCTCTGGTCTGCTTGTTAAAAGAAGCCTGCTCCTATTTCCACTAGAACTGAAGCTTTGTAGCACTCTGTGGTCAGTAGACTTGGTGCATGCAGGAGAGTTTGTGCTGGTCTTCTGGGGGAAGGGCTTGCTGCTGTGGTTCTCAGGCACATTTGCCCTAGTAAAGAGGCACCTGCAGAGTGCAGGGGGATGGGGCTTGTAAGCAGCTCTGGCCTCCACTCTGGGTGCTGTGCTGCTCATTGAAGTTAGTCAGGGGAGAAAAATGGTTCCAGCTCTCTCCCTCATCCCTGGAGAGGGGAGTTTGCAGTCACCACTGTATGGGAAGCCCTAACAGAAGAGTGAACAATCTCCCCTTTTGTGTCCCAGGCATCCCTCAGATCCCTGCCTTCACCTTATCTGTGTCTGGTCTTTGTGCCCACCTGGCAGTGGAGGACAGTGTACCTGTGTTTCATCTCAGTCATGCCAGCTGTGTTTCAAAACTCTAAACTTTAGGGACCCAACATGGCATGGACCACAATAGTTGTCTGGGGGAGGGTCTCACCTTGCTGGGTCTGGTGCCAGTTTGTCCCAAAAGGGCAGTCACATCAATATGTAGGAGCTTGGAGTTTAGAGGAAAGCACATCAAAAAGCCTGAGTCCAGGTTAGCCATCCTCAACAGTTGTCTCTGCCGCTGTGTTTAAGGGGTGGGGAAGCACCATGGTGCCTGTCAGCCCTTTTGTCCTCTGAGAGGCAAAACCACCTCTCCCAGATGTGCTCCAAGAAGAGGGAAACGTCTCTCCCAGTTTGTCCCAGGGGATCCTCAGATAGTGCCACCTGTTCCCAAGCTTCTGCCCTCCTTCTCCATAGGAGCACTGCAATGCTCACTGGGCTCCACACCAGCCATGGTGGGGAACTCAAATTCCAATCTTTGAGCTTCGCTGCTTGTAAACACTCAAGATAATCAGCCCCTCTCATTTTCCCAGTCAGTGGCTTGGAAGAGTTTCCCTTGTGTGATCCCCTATGCACTGCTCTCTCTCTCTCTCTCCCTCCTCTCTTCACTATCAGGACTCTCAGGACTCCCTCCCCTCTGCAGCACCCATGACACTTTTCTCCTCAAAATCACATCTTTGCACCTTCTACCCTCCATGATGTGACCTCTTCTCTCCCTCCAGTCATGCAGCTTGTTGTGTCAATCCTCAGATCGATTTCATGGGTATTCAGAATGATCTGATATTTATCTAAGTAATACTTCATTGTTAATGTTTGGTGTATCCCATTATATCACTCACCTCAGGAAGCACATACTATTAGTTTTTCCTACTATTAGTGATGCTAACATGGATACTTTGTTAAAATTATGTCTGCCACAGTTCTCCATTTTTAAAGGTAACTTTCTTCTTTTAATTAAAAAATGAATCTCTTGGATGACACTTTGAGAGTCAATAACCTTTTAATCAATGGTTTTCTCATCCATTTAATGATCTTTGTCTAATTCAAATACTATAATGGGAGTTGTAAAATGGTGGTTTTATAAGTCTTTCATTTTTACTATATTTATTACTTAGCATTTTTGTATAAAGAATAATTTCCTCAATTTCCCCCTTATCTCTTTCTCTGATTTTCTTTTTGTGTATCACTGTGGACACATGGGTTTCCTTCACCTGAAATTTACAGAGGAAATAGTATAGCCCTGCTTTGATTTTTAAACGATTGTAGAGAGGTAGAGAAATAGACTGTAATTTGAGTCATGTGTGTACTAAAGAAAGGAAATACAAGAATAAATCATTAGGTAAAATCAGGCACTAGGATTCTATGATTATGATTAACCTGAAGTTGAAATACAATTCCTATGGTTCAGCAGCCTATAATAGAAATTGAGAAACCATTATGCATAATGCCACATTATTGGTGATGAAACCAGCAATGACTAAGACGGCTCTTAATTGAGGTGACATTACTCCAAGAAATGAAGTAGAATCATAGTTAAAAAAAAAATAAAAACAAGATTTTAGTGTAGGAGGTGGGTAATGCCAATCATAAAGCATAAAGTTAGTATTTTGTAAATGAATCCATTGTTAGATTTAGCTTAAAACTGTGCAAAGGTGTAAACTTCAATGGAATATTGGAAGTCCTTTTTCCAAACTACTCAGGTTGAATAACACTTTGAATAATGTTTTCATAGGACTTAAAACAAAACATTAGTAGTTCGAATAGTAGTCTTAAAGTCAAATGCCTACTGCCTGGCATTTAACACACTATTGACAACTCTATAGTAATAGTAGCCACCAAGTAAGTGTCAGGCCTGGTTACAGAGGTTTATGTGCATCTATGCTTTCAATTCTTACAACGACCCTATAAGAGTTGGAATTATTCTTATCTATACCTTACATGTGAGACATGAGTGGAAACTGATAGACTTGAGAGTTTAAATACTGCTAAAGTTTTTAGATTTTCAGAGCAGACTCTTTTTGGATCAATTGCACCAATATTCTACCAGTCACTCCAATATCCGTATATTCTTGATATCTTCACTACCACAATCCATGAGGCAAATGAGAGTCAAACCTCTTAAATCAATCCAAAAAATGTCATTTGAGTCTGTCCTTATTCCTCTTCCTTACTTGCCTGAATATTTAAGTCAGAATAGTTAAAAACACAAAACATGTTTGTCTACACCACCACATCTTCTCTCATTTAAAACCTCTGAAGCTGTTCTGCTGCTTATAGAATAAATTTCTGAGGTAGAACCTACAAGGCCCTGAGCACTATGCATAAAAAATGCCCCTCAGCTCCATCTCACCTCTTCCCTTTTGCATTTTATTCAGATTTATTAGTGCTCCGCAAATATGGCAGGTACTTTTCCATTGCCATGATTTGCTACATGCTCCATCTACATGGACTATCTTTTCATTTTTATATCCTAGTAAACTCCTATTTATCCTTCAAGACCCTCCTCAAATGCTGCCTTTCTAAAAACATTATATATATATATATATATATATAATCTTCAGGATATCAAGCAATATGGTACAATTGTTTCTTTACATGCTTATCTTTTCTCACTAAACTCTGAGTTTCAAATAAGTCAGAACTACCTATTTCAGTCATAGACTGTTTTCTTTTTATTATTATTTTTTTTTAAGATTTTATTTATTTATTTGAGAGAGAGAATGAGAGAGAGAGAGCATGAGGGGGGAGGGTCAGAGGGAGAAGCAGACTCCCCGCCGAGCAGAGAGCCCAATGCGGGACTCGATCCCGGGACTCCAGGATCATGACCTGAGCCGAAGGCAGTCGCCCAACCAACTGAGCCACCCAGGTGCCCCTCTTTTTATTTTTATCCTCATAATACTCAGCACAGTATTTGACACAGAAATGACTGAGAAAGTATTTGTGCGGTGATTGATGATAAGCTGCCTCTTTTCTACAAGATCTATTTTTTTTTTTATTATGCTTTTCAGGGAAAAACCTTCTCAAAATGAATTGTTAAGGAATTATCATTTCATAAAAAGCAATAATTTCTTCTAGCAATTATAACGTCACTTTATTCTTCCTTGTCCTTTCCTTTTATGAGTCTGTCACTAAGAAGTCCTCTTCTTTCTTTCACAGTGTCTTTGCTGTTCATCTTCCAGAATTACTGTGCTTTTTTCCCCCACTCTCCTCAGTCAACAAGAGACAGAATAAGTAGAAAAAATGCTGTTTTAAACACATGAAACATAGTTCTCCTAATATTGTGTTCAATCAAGTGTACTTGCTTGTCCCTAGTGGTTAGAGGTAACATGCTTTTCCCCCCAATTTTAATGGATACATCAATGCCAAATATTTTTATACTGCACCTATTTGAGAATTCACAATAACAGCTGAGAAAGTTTGACATATTTCACAATGGTGGCTAAAACTTGTAGATTCAGTATCTTTAGAACATGATCCAATTGATCATAAAACTTAACATTGGATTCAATCAGTTAATGAATACTCACTGTGGCAGACCCTTTGGAAGCCATTTATTGGAATATAAAGATGACTAACACATGCTATCCTTAGGCATCTCAGGATACAGAGGGATTTAAGTATCTCCTAGTGAAGCATTTTTTTTAAAGATTTTATTTATTATTTTAGAGAGACAGAGAGAGAGCACAAGAAGGGGAGGAGTTAAGGGAGAGGGGGAGAGAGAATCCCAAGCAGATTCCACACTGAGCACAGAAGCTCAATCCCAGGACCCTGAGATCATGACCTGACCCAAAATCAAGAGTTGAATGCTTAACTGACTGAGCCACCCAGGCACCCCCCTTAGTGAAGCATTTTATACTATTCTTCCATACTCTTCAGCTAATTTTTCTCTTTGCTTTGCAGATAAGCCTAAAAGCAGAAAGAGAAAAAGAAGCAAATGAAATTTGTTTTAATTCATATTATAATCAAAGCTAGGTAGAATAGAGCATAAATCAATAACTAAGAGTAAGGGGGGGTTCTATCATTAATTTCTGTTGTTAAAAATAAGCAAAGTATAGAAATATAAGAGAAATATAGGGTTCTGATAAAAGAGTAAAGTAGATAAAAATCACAATCTTTTGTCTATACTATCCTGATTCTGTCTTTCGTTTCTTTTACCTCACTGTTTTTATCGCTACTCTGCAACACCCAAATCAATGGTGTGTTGGTAAATTGACTCTATAGGAAAAAGAAAAAAAATCCCTGAGTTGTACCATTTGCCAATTTCTACAGTATAAATACTCCTGCCATGGCCAATTCTAAACTACCAAATGTGAGGTTGGTAAGAAATGCTAAAAATTAACTTTCACAAGTCAGCAGAACCTGTCTCCACTCACCGGTGGATCCCCTTCACGGGTATGTGACTTGACAGACTCAAATCTCTTCCTCTAACTTCTGCCATTATCAATGGATATTACATCAGGTGTCACACATTGATGTGAATTCTAGTCATTGTATTAACTCTCCCAACCAAGGATATTGGTGTTTAAGTATTATTACCAAATTTAGAAAGTACAATAACAACCATTTTCCCCCATGTAATAACTATAGGCCTCATAAGCAACTTGGAATTATCTGGAGTTGTAAATTAATATGCTGTTTATTCTGTGCAGGTTGTATGACTATTTGCTAAAATGGTTACATTAAAAGGCTTAGGGATGATTTAGAAAGATTACCATTTATATTGTTTAATATTAAATCTTAACAGCTTAAAATGGATCAATTTCTGATTATAACACAAGCATTTCTTACGTTATTTCACATGATTGGGAAAACATCATTATTACCTCAACATTTAATGCTTGAGTAACTTCATGAAAATATTTTTAAAGCAAAATTCATGGGGATTAAATGTATTTAAATAACAATAAAAACAAAATGTACTATGAACTAGAACTTTCTAAATGGTGAGCAATGATATGCATTGAATTAAAAAATAGAAATTAGATACTAATTCACCCAGCTAGAATCTGAAAGGCAATGTATAGTCACTGAGAAAAACATGTTACAATGGCTTTCACTGATTTTGTAAAATGAAAATGCCTTTAAGTAATAGAAATAAGTAAGAGAAAAATTAAATAGCTTAGTAATTATTGGTTTTTCAGATGAATCACCTTCGTAGAGTATAATGCATTCGGCAGATTTCTGCCCTTGGCAGTTAAATTAATTGTGTATTTTAATATAAATGCTTTCTAACTGCAATTCACTTTAATCATTTAACATGTCCAATATTGAGTTCTTTCGAATGAGAAAAGCTGTGAGAAAAATTCTCCATGATATCCTTTCATATTTTGATATCAATTTTCCTTTTAAATAAATTTCTGACAATTTCCCTAGTAGAGTGTTAAGTATTTATGTTTGTAGTGATACACAAATTATTTCATGTGTTCTACATTTTTTAATTTTACAAGAACATAAGAGAAAGTTGTAAGGAATTTATACTTCTGAGAGACTTACTCTTGCATTTTTTAAATAATCTGAAATATTTTATCTCAATGAGTTGATACAGTATAACCTTTTGTCTCAATTATACATACAGCATGCTCAGAAAAGAAAATAGTAAACAATATTAACAGAGATGGAACTGGGGTTGTGCTTAGGTTCTGAAAATCACACGTATTTAAAGTATATCTCCCGGTGATCCACACATTTGTTTTACTATCATATCCTTCTATTTAATCTTTGTTTTCTTCTTCTTTTAGATTACTTTTTTTCACTTGTTTTACATTACATAGTGCTTGAAGATGTTCAGATGTGCAGCATCTTCATGTTTTAGACTCAGAATTGAGAATTCTGTGTGTGTGTGTGTGTGTGTGTGTCTGTGTGTGTGTGATGCTGATCTTAATCATTGGTGCTCTTGCAAGATTAACTTTAATACTGAATAGAAATCTCTCATTGGTAAATACCTTTTTCATAATGGTTAGTAGACATTAAATTATCTACCATGTTATCTGGTGCCCAAATTATTTCTAGGATAGACTATGTGCATTCTAAAATAAATGCAGTGTTTTTCACTTTTTTCTCTTGTTTCTGTTGGGACTGGGTGAGTTTATATTTGAGATCCCAATAGTCTTATCATTTGGAAGTAACACAAATGTGTTTCCTTTATCTTGCAGCTCCAGGGGGCCCAGTGTTTACAGTAGAAGCTGGAACAAGACTGCCTGTGAAGAATAGATTGCCAGGTTTTTCAATAATAGAAACAATTGTCAAGTAATTGTGATTTGCATTGAATTACTATGGATTAGGATATTAATGTGCCTTTGTTTCATTAAAATCCTTAGAATACAGTGTTTATAATTCAATAAGAAAATACCTATGAAGAAAATCAAATGTTTTTGAAATGATTAAAAATTATTCCACTATGCTAGGTGCAAAGCTACAGTGCAAAATATACATCATCTAGTCCTACATCTACTTGAAGAAGTAGCACTATTCAGTCCTTAAATGGCCTACTCATATACGCATATATTCATATATATATTTTGCATGTATTTGCAGTACCAAATAACAGTCATTTAAGAAAAACAATGAATAACAAAGTGAGCCAGAATGCTTCTCAGAGACACCAGTCATACATTGCCTTATGGTTATTTAAGTCCTCTTTTATTTTCCTTTCAAAATTATCCTGTCAGTCAGTTAATAGACCTTTAACACAAAACAAAAGGAAAACTCTATAGTCAATATATTGCAATACTTCATTAATACCAAAACAGAAAGAGAAATCCTTTCCAGTGTTCTCTGTCATTGATTCTCAATGTTTATATTTTACTGGCTCTGCGAGACTTCTATGAAGAAAGGATGTCAGAACTAAGTAAGTCTGGAAGCTGGAGCCTCTTATATCGCACTTATGGAGAGTCACAACCCACAAAGCAAGGGGTCTGAACAATCCTGAAGTAAAAAGCAAACAACAGAAAACAGTTTAGCTTTGTTGACCCTGGTTTCTCAAAAGTATACTTGCCAGAGAACAATGTTTCAAATAACCTCTCTAAACATCCCCTAGATCTAGTATTCCACACAAAACTCTTTGTGGAATGTTGTTCTGAGGTAAGCAAATACGTAACTCTGTATAACCTAATTTACTTTGTCAACTTCTCATCAATTCAGTACAGACAGCAAGGCTAAATCTGAATCCACTCTGTAGCGTGTTTGTATGTGTGGATCATCTTTCCACATGGCCACAACACCTTATCATTACCAATACATAAGAGTTGCCTATGTCCAGGGAAGAACTCATCATGCTGCAGAAATGTGGAGCCCTGTCTGCATGCATATAGACTATACATCCAGAGTCAAATGTGTACTTGTCATCACAAAGACCAACATGTTAGGTTTTCCAAATTTACATCAGTATAAAATACCCAAACATGCGGGTGGAGATAGTAGAATTAGCTTGTTCACTCATCACACCCAGGACTACCACACATACCAGAGTTCATGAAATACCAAGCTAAGCTTCCCTAGTTTTGTAATAACTCTTTTTGCTGCAGAGGAGTATGAAGTTCCTCTCCCCCAGCTAACATTACAATATCGAATATCTTCTCAGTGACTCTGAAATCCTTGTACAACACTCAATCCACAGTGATGGTCTACAAAGGCACCAGAGAGAGCAATCCACATTATTAGGTCAAAGTCAATAGCAAGAATGTAGAGTGGTTCTCTGTGGATTTTACAGAAGACCATAAGGTTCTCTATGGGTCACTGACATATTCTGAAGTTTCCTTCTCCTTTATGTTTTGGTGTAGGTCACAATGTAAATAGCTGACAATCTATGAAAAATGGATAAGAAGAAGGAGATAACCTTAGGAGAGTTTAAACTGATATCAGGAGAAAAGGTGAACTAGTCCAAGGAGATAACCCATCCTTGTTTGTAAAATTGTATACCTCCAGTTCAAAAGGCTAATTTTTAGGAATGTGAAGCTTATCCTTCTCACTCTGAACTCATTGTTTCATGTTTTATAAACACAAGAGCAATGGACCAAATTTTTTAAATTACTTTTTTGTATCTTTTTGGGTTTCTTTTCTGAGGAGCCTCCATATATTCTCTGAGGTATACCTAGAAATATGTCAAAATTTCCCATCTTCTGTTTTAATGTGTTAGAAGAAGGAGAAAAGGGAAAAGCCTGTTTTTGAAGCCTGTTTTCTCTTTCAGCTTTAAGTGTAGAGAGTGGAATCTATTTATATATATATATATATATATTTTTTTTTTAAAGATTTTATTTATTTGACAGAGAGAGACACAGCGAGAGAGGGAACACAAGCAGCGGGAGTGGGAGAGGGAGAAGCAGGCTCCCCACAGAGCCGGGACCCCGGGACCATGACCTGAGCCGAAGGCAGACACTTAACGACTGAGCCACCCAGGCGCCCCTATATTTTTTCATTTAAAACGGTTTAGCTTAAACCATAAAAAGATAGAGAAGGAAGTTCCTATGACGCCAAAAAACAAAACAGAACTATCTCGGCACCCTAATATCTTCCGGTTCCTCCCCTTTAATTTTGGGGCAACTGCAGAGGTCATTTGCAACTACTTTTCAACCTCCCAAGTGATGGGTCCTGGGATCTCTCAAGGTGGACAAAGAACCAAAAGATGCATTTATAACGGGGCGCCTGGGTGGCTCAGTCCCTTAAGCATCTGCTTTCGGCTCAGGTCATGGTCCTGGGTTCTGGAATCGAGCCCCGCATCCCCTGTTGGGCTTCCTGCTTGGTGGGGAGCCTGTTTCCCCCTCTCCCTCTCCCCCCCACTTGTGCTTGCTCTCTCTATAGTGCTCTCTTAAAAAAAAAAGATGCATTTATAAAGGATTTTCTGCTTTGGGGAGAGGGACTCCTTTGGCTGTGGGAGTCATTTTGGGGATTTCATTCTGCATTACTCATTTTAAGGCTAATTTCTTGGGTGAGTAATCCCTCTCCGTTAGGGTACAGCCCTGGAAGATAATCATTTCTGGCCCCATATCTGATATGAGAAGGTGGGAAATAAAGGAAAAGGTTAAATATGGGGAGTATCGCTCTGTAGAAGGAATGCAGTAGAAAATTCTACTATTGTTTCTTTACCATTTGTGTTCATAAAGTATGCTGTCTCCTCGCAGATAGACAGAAAAGATAAAAAAAAAATTACAAAAGTAATTACAGGATAAAAATCTTTGTATTTATCTATGTTTGTTTGTTTATTTATTTATTTTCCAAATAAAAACCTCTAGCTGATAAATATATGAGAGTCTGACTTTCGTAAGGTCCTTCAAATATACAGGCTTCTTTATATTTCCTATGAATTGGTTTTTACTTTAATGATAACAAGGCATATTCAATCAATATCTACTTTTATTTTTTGAAGATTCTAAAGAATTATTTATTAATAATATATATACTTTTAAAATGTTAGGTGACTATGTAAGAATATATTCTCAATTTTTATTGTTGCTAATTCGTCCTAAAGTAGAACAAGAAAAATGTATCTAAGTGAAATCTATGATTTTGAAACTGTTGTTTGAATCGATAACTTTAGCCTCCTCTGAATGAATTTGTTTTAAAATCATGCAGATACATAGTTCTTAGCCTTCCCCTTCCTATCCTCTAGAGAAGATGTCAAGCTGAAGTGACATTTCTGAGGAAAGGACAGAAGTTCCACCGAAGTTACGTGCTATGCAACTTTGACCTTTCACATAGATAAGAGGTATTTATAGACTTGATAAGCCGTTAGCTATAAAGCAGTATTAACTCAAAGGCAATGGATAATATAATGTATAAAAGGAAAACTGAAATACTATGGCTTAGCTCTGGTCTATTAAGAGCTCAAAAATGTATCCTTTATTTGGACTGAGAGAACCAAACAAAAAAGCAAAATAGGGCAGCCATCATTAAAACATTAACTCTCTAGTATTGAAAAGAGTACTGCTCAAGAGTAGTTCTATTTTCTAAAGCCTTTTGGCCAAAGATTTACAATGGTTCTTCCCTGCTCACAATATTGCCTATTTTTTTTCCACCTCCCCGTGACAGTGCTAACATAGTTGTCTTCTCTCTGTATAGCTACATTCTAAGTAGTTAAATTGTAGATGTCAGTGATCTTTGTTTCAGGTGACACTCGTGACACTATTTCTTTTCCTGGTCTACTCTTTACTCAACCTGGTTTTCCTCATAGATCTCTATAGAGTTCTACTTTCTCCAACTATTCCATTCCTTCATCATGTTGGATAACTAGGCACTGTCTCAGTCTTAGTCCTTAGACTTTTCTCTTGTAACTGATTATCATGCCTCTATTACAAAAATAGCACTTGTAAAAAAAAAAAAAACTCTTTATTAAATGAGTGTGTCTACCTAGAAATAAAAAGAAGTAGGAGGGTTCTTTTTTTTTCTCCCCCCTTTCTCAACTGCTCCTTAAAAAAAAGGAAAGAAAGAAAAAGAAAAAAGAAAAGTAGAGCATGCAGAAGTATGGTGTTGAATTATACTGAGATTTAATTAGGCTTTAAGAAGATAAAAATGAAGGGGGGATTTCTATTTGGAATTTAGGCAGTTTTTAAAATTTCAGAAATAGTTTTGCCCTTCCTCCTTGCACCAGTCTATTCTCCTAAGGACATGTGCCTTCTCTCATATCTCTCTCCATGTTCCTTTCTAAATATTTCACAATTCAATTGTCTCCTTGCCAACTCTGCTTCACTCATATCTTCTTTTTATAGACACCTACAACATAGCTTTAAAATTAGAATATTATTTCAGGCAAAAGAAACTGATAAAGAATTATCATAAGTAAGATTTATTTTTAGTGTAACTATTTTAGCTGTGTGAATTTAGTATGAGGTCAGCAAGTGTGGATAACATTTCAGGATCTGAAATGAGTTAAGTTTGTTTGAAACTCCCATTGAGAAAGTGTGTGTGTGTACATATATCACTGTATAAATATATAATAAACATGGATGCATCTTAGTTTACTTTCAAAATTCTTGAGTACAGATGCATAATAAGTGGAAACTAAGAACAGTGGTTTTGTCCTTTAAAAATAAATTTTATAATTATTTATATATCTAGATGAAACAACATAGAATATTCTAGGAGGATGTACACTGATGCATATGTATGTATACTTTTTTTCTCATTATTCTATTTAAAACTGGAAATTTTGAATAGAACATTACATTCTTGCTACTCTGAGAGAGCCATTGAAATGTTGAACAGAATATTGGATTGAAATAAATCAACCGTTTGAGTTAGAGTAGGATTTTAGAATAAGAGAGCAGAATCTTTTAGGGTATAAGTCATTAAGTTAAAGACTTAACCTTGAACTCAGTGAGTAACACAAAGAAAAATCACTGCTATCAAGTGTGTAATCTCTACAATACCTCAAATTGAACACTGGGTGGCAATGTTTACCCACTTTTTTATTTTATATTTTCAACACTTCAAAAGCTGTAATAGGACAAACTGAACTTTTTGGTCTTCAAGGTTATTTGTGGGTCCTAAGACACTGAGGAAAATCCTTTCTTTTAAAAGTGTTCTGGTTTCTTTGTTTGCACACACAAGAGAGCTCTGTAGTCTATCCCTGAAATACTTTTTTCAATCCATTAATTGATCCTAGCAAAGAGGGACATGCTACAGAGAATTAGCCGTGGATCCAGAAGAAAGAAAGAAGAATTTCTAAGGAGTTAGAAAAAAGTATATATTATATAGCAACATGAAAATACCTTGGAATTTTTATTCTTGGGATATAAATGTTGAGGGGTGACAACAAATCATTTCTGAATCAGAGTCAGTATGGTGAGCTTCTCTTTCTGATTTTGATTAATATTCAGAACTGTTTAATAGAGTAAGTCAGATTAAAAATTAAAAACACATTGATCAAAACAGTCAAAACCAAGAAAGTTCTTCAACTTTCTTCCAACTACATTTCCTCTACCAATTCTTACATTCAGATCCAGCTGGCCCGGAGAAGGAAGTGATGCTTCAGCAACTTGCTACTTCCTTTTTGGGGCTCCCCTCCAGCCTTACACAGGAATTAGAAAGGGCCCTGTTGCTTTGCTGGAGAGTACTGGGAAGCTTCAGCAGTTCAGTTGCCTTAGCTTTCTGGTGAATAGCTTTCCTGCCAGTGGCATCAAAAGTGTTTCATGGCAATGAAGTTCCCTGGAATAATCCTAAGGACTGACTGAAGCTCTCCAGTGGAACCCCACAATCATTGTCCCATGAGCATAGTAGTTGGAAGAATTCCAATCTGGTGGTCACACATAGGATTTGTTTTCACAATATTAGTAATTTACTGTAGACAAAGTCAGGTTGAGTATTATATCCTTCCCTGCCCTAGAAATAGACTTTTAAATAATTTATTTGGTTTCAGTGTGTTCTCTGCATTTATTTTTTTTCCTATTGTAACAGTTTTTACCTTATTGTAACTACCTTGTACCATTTGAAATGGGGAGAAAAGATGACAACAAGAAAAGAAAGGAGATTGCAAAATGTCTCTATCAAAATTATAGCAAAAATGTTAATGAGAAAAAATAGAGGAAAACATTTTCATCCTGGCTAGTTTAAGGGAATTGATGACTGCAAGGAGTATATACAGACTATAGCTCACTGGAAATGAGAAAGAGGGGAATCTCCTACAATATGTTGCAACTGTTCTTCCATAATATAGAATGCATTACTGCAGGCAGAGAGAAAAGAGAAGAGAAAGAGAAGGAGAAAAAAAAGGAGAAAGAGAAAGAAAAGGTGGAGGAGGAGGAGAAGGAGAAAGAGAAAAAGGGAGGGAGGGAGGAAAGAAAACTCAGCTGAGTCAGCTCAGTTCTCTATAGCTAACATAGATATAATTTTAAAAATAATAAAGATACAAACAATAGAATGAGGCACATTGAGGTTGGAAACTTTTTTTTTTTTTTTTAAGATTTTATTTATTTATTTGACAGAGAGACACAGCGAGAGAGGGAACACAAGCAGGGGGTGTGGGAGAGGGAGAAGCAGGCTTCCCGCAGGGCAGGGAGCCCAATGCGGGCTCGATCACAGGACCCTGGGGTCATGACCTGAGCCGAAGGCAGACGCTTAACAACTGAGCCACCCAGGCACCCCTACCTTGAAAACTTTTCTAATTATAGTCTTTGGAAAATATCATTAATAAAAAAACTACATGAAGATGAAGATTAGAAATAAATATGTGGACTTCCATTTCCAGCCCTTGATGAAATCACTTCACCATAAACAAGTAGAAAATAGACAAAATATGTGAAAGAACAAGGAATAGAAACTGGAATCTTCCAGGGTGACTCTCCCTTGCATTCACTTCACATGCCCACCAGAACTGATCCCTCACTTACATTTTAGGCTCATCATCTGTTTTATTAAAATTGTATCCCTCATGTATACACTAGGTGTAGACAGTATATTAGTTTTCCCTTGTTTTGAACTACTTAAACATGGAATCATGTATTTATTTTTAGTTTACATATACATTATGTTTTTTGAGTTTCTGTTGATTCTACATTTAGTTTTTTTTCTTGCTATATAAATACTCCACAACTCATTAAGCTATTTATCTTTTGATGAACAGCAAAATCCAAACACAAAATAAAACTTGCTTTTGGATTGACTTATTTCAGGAATATGACCTAATTAGTGTTTTGCAAGACCCTCTGTGATATTTTGCTCAGTAAAATGCAATCATATATCTCTTCACTGCTTTTTCGAAGGAAGATTTTTTTTGAAGATCATTTATGAATTTAGGATGTATCCCATTAGTTAGTATGGATATCTTGGTTAGTTAGTATGGATAACAAGGTCAAGTTTAGTATCCTTTAACTTGTATCCACGTAAACATACATAGATCTGTGTATTTATCTCTGGAGGTGCTGAATGGGAAGAGGCAATGAACATGGGCACACGAGATTCTTATCCTCAATCATGAGCATGTGCTGTCATAACCCTTTTCCCTTTTCCTCTTTCATGGTAAAACGCAAGGGGGGAAGGTAAACCATGATAGGATCTGTGATAATAACACATGAATACATGAACTTGCTATCCTCAAACAAATCCACAGTATTCTTGGCATTATCCCCTAGCAACATTGTTCTTCTTTGATTGTAAAACAAGCAGAGAAATATGATCCTTGACCTGTCTCCATAAGGCTAACTCAGTTGTTACAAAAAACTATAAATCAATCTACTTATTAGTTTTAAAGTTAGAGAATCTATTTAAAATTAACTATAGTCTAATATCTTAGCATTTCACCACTGTTAATTGATTTTTGGTATCTTCGAAGTCTAGAATCTCAGTGTCTCAAAGTATTTGTTGTCCTGTAAACAATAAGGATATTTAAATTTTTAAATCCATTTTATTGAGGTATAACTTAGAGTGTCTCCTCAAGTTTAAGGGCACAGTTTGGTGAATTTTGACAAATATATACAATTATATAACCACCAGAGAAATCATGATACAGGACATCTTTATCAATTTCACCAGTTCTTCCATTAATATCTTTTTTTTGTTGTTCCAGGATCCAATAGAGGTGTATTAGTCTCTTGGGCAGCCATAGAAAGTAACATAAACTAGGGTGGCTTAAATAACAGAAATTTATTTCTCACGGTTCCTTAGGCTAGAAGTTAAAGGTCAAGGTGCCAGCAAATTAAGTTTCATCCTGAGGACACTTCTCTTGGTTTATAGATGGCTGCCTTCTTGCTGTTTGCTCACATGACCTCTTCTTTGTGAATGTGTGGACCGAGAAAGAGACCTCTCTCTTCCCCTTGTTCTAAGGCCACCATTGGATTTGGCCCCACACTTATAACCTCCTTAACCTTAATTATCTCTTCAAGGCCCTATTCCCAAATATAGTCACACAGGGAGTTAGGGTTTCAACACATGAATGGGGGGGAATACAGTTCAGCTCATAACACCAGGTATCCCACTGAATTTATTTGTCATGTTTCCCCAGTCTCTCTGGTCTGTGATACTTTTCATATTTTTTTTTGGTTATGGTATAAGTTGAGGTTTGAGTCCTTTTTATTTTCTTCTTATTTTATGTTTGAATGTAGTTTGATTGAATTTGGTTTGCTGAAAAGACTATTCATTCCCCATTAAATTACCTTGTATTCAATGGAACATCTACCTGTGGGTCTATTTCTGAATTTTATATCCTATTCCATTTACTAAATGTCTGCCCTTGATTTCAGTAGCTTTATAGAAAATATTTTTTTAAAGATTTATTTATTTTGGGGGGCAGAGAGAGAGAGAGAGAGAATCTCAAGCAGACTTCCCTCTGAGTACAGAGCCAGACCCAGGGCTAGATCTCATGACCCTGAGAGCTCATGACCTGAACTAAAATCAAGAGTAGGACGCTTAACTGACTGAGCCACCCAGGCGTGCCAGCTTTATAGAAAATATTAAATCAAATATTTTAGACATCCAACTTTGTTCTTCCTTTGAAATATTGTTTTCATTATTTCATTATTTTTGAATTTTTATTAAAATTATCTTGTTAATATCTACAAAATAAGGTGACTTCGGTTTTGAATGTAATTGCAATGATTGTATATATCAGGGCAGAATTCACACTTTAACTAGTTAAAATACGGAGTTTTCCAATCTCTGAACATGGTACCGCTCTTCAACAAGATGTCATCTTTACTATTTCTCTATAATGCTTTGTATTTTTTATTGTACTCTTTTGAACATATTTTTTATTCTATTTTTTTTTAAAGATTTTATTCATTTATTTGACAGAGAGAGAGCAGGCTTCCCACCAAGCGGGGAGCCCAATGTGGGACTCAATCCCAGGACCCCGAGATCATGACCTGAGCCGAAGGCAGTTGCCCAACTGACTGAGCCACCCAGGCGCTCCTTGAACATATTTTTTAGACTTTTGCACATATTTTTAAAAACTTCCCTAAGTATTTTGATGCATTTCTAGTGATAGTTTTAACTTTAGTTTTTGATTGTTCATGATAGCATACAGAAGCTGTGTCTTAACCTTGTGTTCTGTAACCTTACTCACCTGCTAATTCTAGTAACTCTTTTGAAGATTCCTCAGGATTTTCTACATAGAAAATCATATTGCCTATAAATAAAGAATTTTATTTCCCTTTTTTCATCACTGAATGCCTTTATTTCTTTTTGTTGTCTTGCTGCACTGGCTAAGACTCCCAGTAAAATGTTGAATAGAAATGGTAAGAGTAGATATCCTGGCCTTGATATCTTTGCTGTAATGTTATCTGGAGACTTTTCAGAAAGAGCCCGTATCACACTGAGTGAGTAAAGTCCCTAGTTTGCTAAGAGTACTTATAGCAAATGTGTGTTTAACTTGATTTTTTTCTGGATATACTAAGATGATCACATATAGTTGATATTACACAAAGTTGCAATGATAGATTTTCAACTGTCAATAAACTGCATTTCTCAGATAAAACCCACTTGATCATAATGTACGGTCCTTTAAATACACATTTAGGATTTGTTCTCTCAGATTTTGTTAAGGATTTTTGCATTTATATTTATGGTTTTCTTTTCTTGTAATGCCTTTATCTGGTTTTGGTTTCAGGGTATTCTGGGCCTATAAAATGAGATAAAAATGTTCCCTCGTCTCTTCTATAAAAGTTTTGAGAGCTTCTGTAGAATTCTTATGATTTCTATCCTTATCAATTTGGTAAAATTTAGCACTAAAGCTGTTTTGTTCTGGAGTCTTTTCATTTTCAGTGGCAATGTTTTTAATGACAAATTTTATTTATTAAATATGTACAAAGAGGGTGCTTTGGGTGAACTATATTTTCTTGAGTGAGTTTCAGCAGTTTTTATTTTTTAAGAAATATATTCCTTTGATCTAGTTTACCAAATTTATTGGAATAGAATTATTTATAATACTCCAATTTATCCTTTCAAAATTTGCAGGATTTGCCATTTGTCCCCTCTTACATACCTGACATTGTTACAGTGTATCTTCTCACTTTTTTCTTTTTTTTTTT
>NC_138371.1:136212548-136261160 GCF_054177405.1 Leptonychotes weddellii
TTTTTTTTTTTTTTTTTTTTTAACATATAATGTATTATTTGTTTCAGAGGTACAGGTCTGTGATTCAACAGTCTTACATAATTCACAGCGCTCACCATAGCACATACCGTCCCCAGTGTCTGTTTAATGACATTTTAGTACAAAGCTTAATATATTTATTTATTTATTTTTAAAGATTTTATTTATTTATTCATGAGAGATAGAGAGAGGCAGAGGCAGAGGGAGAAGCAGGCTCCCCACGGAGCAGGGAGCCCGATGCGGGACTCGATCCCAGGACCCTGGGATCATGACCTGAGCTGAAGGCAGATGCTTAACCGACTGAGCCACCCAGGTGTCCCCAAAGCTTAATATATTTAAAAGAATTAAAAAATATCCATCACCCAACAAGGTAAAATTTTCAATCCTCTGTCATTCAAACAATAACATGTTTAAAAAATCATTTCAGGGTTAAAAATCCCATTTCTTAAATGTCTACATTTTATTTTCTACTCTATAGTCGAATGTAAAAGCTGCATTTACATTCCTTAAATGTTGAAATGTTTTTTCTCCTTGCCCTTTCTAACATTCAGTCATATTCAGACTGGTGCATTACAGTATCATGGTTTGAACATGCTCTAAAAATACAGTTAGCAAGATCCAGTACAGAACAGTTACGCCATTTGGTGGGATGCTCTATCTGTCTGTGGCTAATGTGCCTTCCCTAAATGCACTTACCTCATTTCTCTGTAACCAGTACAAATATCTATATAAAATATTAATTCCCATAGGTTAAATTTTAGGAAAATAGAACCATAAAACCTATTACATTCCCAGGGCATTTTAGGATAGGATAAAAAAAAGAAAAGAAAAAAAATAGGCCTGATGCAGAAACAGTGACAGGAAATAACAACAAAGAACTTATCTTATTTTAATGTCGTGGCAAATGAAGCATTTATTTTTATCACCTGTCAAATGAACACTCACTCGTTCGTTTTAGACAGAGAAATACCAGACATTGTAAAATGAGACACTAAAGAAAAAAAAATGTCCACGTCAGTGCAGATATTTATATAGTCATAGAAATGTAGAGCCTTGGTGCACATTATTTATAAGTATGTGAGATAACAGTGAGGTAACAGTTTGGGTTGAGGCTTGAACTAACCTGTGTGTCACAAAACATTAATTCCCAGTTGTACTGGTTTTATATTAGTTGTGTTACTGTTAAACAAACAAAAATATTAGAGAATAGCTTATGTAGTTTGCTGTCTGTTTAGACTTTTTTGACCCTACTTCATGTAATTTGCACATGACAATAAAAGTATGTGGCTGCTTATTTTTCAACTTCCTTATAAATATATTATCCATCTTGCCTTGCCTTGCTGGTCGGTCCTGCAGAATCAGCCCCGTGGGCCACGTCATCTGGGCTCCATTGCGCTCTGGCTTCCTGTTTTATTTAGACTATGAAAGTGACTGGCAGGACATCAGAGGACAGGGAGGGGGAGGGCAGCCATTTCTTCCCTCTTCTCACTGTTTTTGCACAAACTCTCAGGCAATAATAATTTCCCCACCAGCAGTGTAGCTCTTCCTCGTCTACTTCTTAGTACGTTCTTATAACACTGTTTTCTTCTCTTCACACTATAGACTTAGTGTTAGAATAGCAACCTATGGTTGCTTTTCTCTGGATATTTCATGATGTCTTTAGTCTTCTCCTAACCCTGCCCTTCAATCTGTAAATGATCCCTTCTGTTGGTCCATCTGGGGGAATTCTGCTTTCTGCAGTAACAATGATTGATAAAGTGTATTACTAAAAAGTTTGTTTTGGTGAAAGACTGAATTTTTTTCACAAATATCAAGGTTTCTTGTGTGAAGTAGCAAATATCTTTAATGTTAGCATAAAATAATATCTGAAATTTATTGAAATATAAGTAATAGTATGAGCAACATATATTTATTATTTTTCAGTTCTCACAACAGTGTTATGAACCGTTGCAAACTAAACGATCTAAGTCAATCTAGTGCTGGTTCACAGTTGTCAAGTTCTTTTGGTAAATATTAGTCCCTTGTAGTGATAGGCTATACAGAGGTATTTCCCAACTTCACTAATATGCAGTATGTGATAATAAAAGCAAATCTTAGACCAAATTCTGCCAACAATGCATTACACCTGATTTTAGTAGGTTTAATGAAAGACCAACACTTCTTTAAAATTAATTACAGATGTAGAATTCAGTGATTCATCAGTTGCATATAACACCCAGTGCTCATTACATCATGCGCTCTCCTTAGTGCCCATCACTCTGTTACCCCAACCCCCCACACCTCCCCTCCAGCCACCCTCAGTTTGTTTCTTATGATTAAGAGTCTGTTATGGTTTGTCTCCCTCTCTACTTTCGTCTTCTTTTATTTTTCCCTCCCTTCCCCTACGATCCTCTGTTTTGTTTCTTAAATTCCACATATGAGTGAAGCCATATGATAATTGTCTTTCTCTGATTGACTTATTTCACTCAGCATAATACCCTCTAGTTCCATCCACATCACTGCAAATGGTAAGATTTATTTTTTGATGACTGAGTAATATTCCAGTGTGTGTGTGTATCACATATTCTTTATCCATTTATCTATCGATGGACATCTGGGCTTTTTCCATAGTTTGCCTATTGTGGACATCACTACTACAAACAGAAAGGCCAACTTTTTATCCAGAAGCACAAATCAGATCAGGAGACAGTGTCCTCTGTGAAGTAGGCGAAAAACCAGCACTAACAGGATTTAGAGTCTGAGCCCCACTCAGAAGTATTAGAATCTTCTGTTTTCCCAGTGTCTTATAGCTCATTCATATAACAAGAGTGAGTGAGTCCTACAAAACTGAGACCCATAAAAACAGGAACAGTGAATCCCAACCACTTTTCTTCAACCATTTTTTTCACCAGTGAAAACTTCTTTCTAATATTTCAGGTTAATTGGCATACTCTGTGGTACAGATTTCAGTAATGATTTTTTTTTAAAGATTTTATTTTTTATTTATTTATTTGAGACAGAGAGCATGAGAGGGAGGAGGGTCAGAGGGAGAAGCAGACTCCCCGCTGAGCAGGGAGCCCGATGCGGGACTCGATCCTGGGACTCCAGGATCATGACCTGAGCCGAAGGCAGTCGCTCAACCAACTGAGCCACCCAGGCGCCCTCAGTAATGATTTTTGATGTGCTCAGGAAACAAATCTGTTATGTTGATTCTAGTAATGTATTTTGAATGTTAATTAACCACCCTAAGGTATAGATTAAAGGTAACATAATTATATACTACCGATCAGTTTATTTTTTCTATCAGAAAAAATTAGTGAACTCCTAAACAGAAACAAAGCTTTTCCTATAATTAATAACTTGGGGACTATGCCCCAAGGATCACTATAGCAGATGTGGTAATATGTTGTATACACAGTCTTGTAAAGCCTGTGTCTACACTGTTTCACCCTCTACTCATTAATTAACCAGCCTCTCTTTCTCTCTCCCTCTCCCTCCCTCTCCCTGCCTCCCCCCTTTTCTCTCTGTCTTACCCTTCCTCTCTCCCTCTCTTTCTCTCTTCCTCTCTCCTTCTTTCCCTCCCCCCCCCATCCTGGCTCTTGTTTTTGGTCTTACCTATGCACACACTGCCATTTCACTAAACCACTGGATAGTTGCTATTATTTGATATTTTGCCCCTAAAGACTTAAAGTATCTCATTAATAACAAGAACATTGTCCTACATGGTCATAATACAATTACCAAACTCAGAAAGTTTAATGCTAATACCACTAAAGCAAAAATTACACCAGTCAAAATTAAACAGGGTAAGAAAAAAATTATTCAAGGTTATTGCAATAGTGGAGACCAGAACACAATCAGAATTCAACTCCACTGAAAGAAAAGAAGAAAAAAAAAAAAAACCTGAAGTTTTTAAGAGCTGAGGGAGGCCTTCTCTGTTTGCTAATTGGCCTTACCAAAAGGAAAAGTAAACTCTCTTATCTTCATGACAGGACACAGTTTTATAGCTTGAAGCAAGACACCCACCAAAGTTAGGCGCCTACTCTCCCTAGAGACTGGGAGATAGGGCCTCTATCTTCCTTGATGATCACATTTCAAAGGGTTGGCTGCCAGGTCCTTGAGAAAGACAGTCCTGGTTCGTAAAGCTGACAAGAGGTTTTAAAAAATTTACATCTCAAAGAAGCAGAAAAAGAATTTGCAATTACAAGTTTTCTAAAATAAATCCTCTAAAGAAAGAGATGGGAGGGATCTATTTGGTTAGGGCATCTGGATTCTCTAAGGGCCTGGAATATGAGGTGGGTCAGCGGCCTAGAGGCAGGAAGAAGCCTCTGTATAAACTTTAGTCAAACTTAGGGAAATGTAAATATCATCTTGGTTAATAAAATATTAATCATTAAATATTAATTATTTTCTAGTAGAAAATCAGTATTAAAATTTCCTCAGTTGTCCTCAAAGTATCCTTTTTAACATTTAAAAAATGTGGGATACAGGAAATGAACATGAATTGTGTTTTCATGGGTCTTTAGTCTTCTTTAAATCTAGAAAAATTCTTCAGCTGTTATTTTTATGTGACATTTATGTGAAGAGTTGTTTTACAGAAGCCCATCTATACTGCGTTGTTGTTGTAAGTTAGCACATACACAGTATACCAAGTAGGTGTTATCCTTACACTCTTTATAAATGAAGAACCTAAAAGGGAGATTAATTCCATTGACCCAAATCACATAGTGTCTAAGTAACTAGCAGAGCTAGGATCTAATGCAATTAGTAAGATTTATCACTCCTAATCATTGTAATAATGCATTGTAACACTTTATAAGATACCCCAAATATGAATTTTTCTTGTTCTCATCAGCAAATGTGTGGTCATAATTTATGTTACTCATACATTACAAACATATATACATACACACATAGTGTGCCTTTACCTGCTAGGTTTTGTTCTCAGGCCTTGGTATACAGAGACACATACAATCAAATCACTGCCCTGAAGAAATACTGACATTGAAATATTTAAAAATTGGCAATCTGAATCCAAGGCAATAGACATATTATTAGGTTAAACATTATATTCTATTGGAGCAGCTTAATCCAGAATTGAAAATCTGCAAAGATTTCTTAAAGGAGAAGCAAAATGTCATTCATTACTTTTTTCCTGATAGTTAAGCTTGCAAATACCCAACAATAAATCTGCTTGCTTTTAATCAATCATTAAATAAACTAAGACCATTGTGTAGTCATATTAACAGTACATTTTAACTTTCACAATTTTTAAATCTTCACACAAGTATGAAGAATAAGTTGAAAGTTCAAACATAAGGTCTTCCTGTTCATCATAAAATGGTAAGTTAGCATGAACGACTGACGGCTTCCTCAATAGCAGTCCTAAGTCAACCACAGAAGTGAGATAGAAGCATGGATCTGAATAATATATATAAACACTGAGAAATTACAAGGTAGATCAAGGACTGTCCAGAAACTGTGTGGAGTGGTGGCATCTGGTGACGGAATACCCCCAGACCAGCAGTGGAGATATAGTTTGGAGAAGAACCTTTAAGTTCTGGTGTTACATCTTTCCCATAAACTCAAACACCCGTTTTCGTGTTGGCATGACAATATCAGGGCAGAATAAAAGACTCCTGTGGAAATAACTAACTTTTACTTCGGAGCTGATGAATTACAGTGTAATATTTCCAGTTTTTATTTTTATTTTTCTAAGTGCTTTATGTTTTATGGTTGAAACTGTTCAGAGACATTGCCAATTGAGAGTCAGCAAATAGAGGTGGTTGATTACAGTTCTGGAGTGCCTGGTGCTCTTAGCCCTGGGGTTCATTGCCACTCAACTTTTTTAAAAAAGATTTTATTTTTAAGTGATCTCTACACCCAACATGGGGCTTGAACTTACAACCCTGAGATCAAGAGCGGCATGCTCTACTGACTGAGCCAGTGGGGGCCCCCACTGCCACTCATCTTTGACAAAGAAAACCAACAAAACCAGAAAACAAGTAAGACCATTAAAAAAGGCTGATAGAAGATCAAATTACAGAAACCAGTTATGTTTGTCAAACCAGTAATATCCAATTAGAAAATATAAATAACACATGAGCAACAAAAACTAAGTTACCTAGGAATTAACTTAAAAAGGAATACATAAAGTCTAAAAAGAGAATTAGTTAGAATTAACTATTTTAAGAGTTACACAGAAAGTAATGGAGAAGACTTGAAAATATTTCCTGTTTTATTGGTTTGGATGACTTAATAACATAAATCTATTAATTTTTCTAAGATAAATTTATAAATTCAGTGCAATCTCAATCCAAATTCCAGTTGGAAATGAAGAACTCCATAACATTTATATGATAAAGTCACAAACATACAAGTTAAACTCTTTTGAAATATGATTCCTTAAATAAGAACCTGAGGGTGCAACCATGAAGAATACAATTTATAGATGATTAAATTAAAATTAAGGATTTCTATTCAATGATGGCAAGATAGAGTTAATTGACAAATGACAGAGAAGATACTTGCAGTATCTAAAATCAACAAGGTCTAATATCTAGATTATACAAAAACTCCTAAAACCAATATGGAAAAGGAGGAACCAAGAGAGAATAATAAGTAAAAAACAAACAAAAAACCAAACAAAAACCAGTTCATAAAAGAACAAAGACAAAATGTAAAACAAAAATATATGCTTAAACCCATTCGTTAATTAATGCTATTTTAAAACAATGTTGTTCTATACTCTGCATATTTCAGATTGGCAAAATTATGAAGTTGGATAATGCCATGTATTTTCAGGGTATGGAATATGGAAGCTTCATGCACTGCTGGCAATGAAAAAGGCTAATGCAATCATTCTGGAAAGCCATCTGGCAGTATTTGGTCAAATTAAGCACGTGAACACTATGATCCAGGAATCTTATCTTTTGGAACATACCCAGAGAAATTCTTACACATGTTAATAAGAGTGTATATGCTATTATAGATTGTGGTAGTGAAACATAAGAGAAAATCTAGTTGGCCATTCCAAGGGCAATTGATAAGGACAATTTAATGAAGCATGTGGTTGAATACTGTTGATATTCATAAGCAATATGGGTAGATACTTTAAAATTCATTTGAATATAAAAACAAAGATTATGAGATCTATTACACAGTACAACTAAAAATACACATAAACAATGTTTAAAGAACAAATAAAAGGATCCCAGATTATATTACAATTAACTAGTTGCAATGGGTAATGTGGAGATCTAGCAAATTTAACCTGAGATAGCCAAAATTCTCTATTCCCTCTCCAACTAAAAAATAACAACACTCTTTCCATAACATTAGAAATGTTAAGGACAGAGGCAAAACTCTATCAACAATGTGATAACAGGAGGGAATCCTGGGGCTCCTGGGTGGCTGAGTCAGTTAAGCAAATGACTTAATTTCTGCTTGGGTCAAGATCTCAGGGTTGTGAGATTGAGCCCTGCATAGGGCTCCAGAGGGTGGAACTCACTTAAGATTCTCTCCTTCTCCCTCTCCCTCTACCCCTCCCCACCCCTCCTCACCCTGCTCCCCACTCATACTCTAGTGTTCTCTCTCAAAAAGAGAGAGAGAGAGAGAGAGAGAGAAAATCCCTAATTTGGTACTATTGATACAAATCATGCATTGCCACTCTGGTACTTTATGTAACCTAGCTTTGGGTGTGGCAAAAAATACACAGGGGTAGCCAGTATACATGTGTTAGATGATCAGTAAAAATTGGTACTCTCCCCACTTCAACAGCCTCCTTCTTAGAAAGGGGACATTAAAGTGAAAATAAAGAAAAGGAGGAAGGACTAAACCAGGTGAAATTGTTCAGATGGCTCTTAGAAAATGGAATTAAAAATAAAAGAAAGAAAATTGACAGTGTTGCTACTAAGAACTGGTGGTACATCATCAATGGTGAGTGGTTAAAAACCAGCTTAAACTCTAGCCATAAGATTTGCTTCACATATTCTACGTTGGATTAATTAGAATTCTGTTCTGAGAATCACAAATTAGAGAAAATAGTTAATGAGGGGCTAAATTCCTCCACCCCCCCTTGTTTAATAGAAAACAACCTGAGAACAAGTAACTGAAAGACAGGGATTTTTCAGCACAATACCAGAGAGGACGAGCCAAGGTCTTAGACAATGGTATATGAAAAATGTTTATGAGGAATATGCGGAAGTTTTGGAGATGATTGGATATAGGCAGTAAATTTGAAATATCCACTGGGAATAGAGAGAAAAGGCCTGAAGGTAAAATGTGGAGAGTACAGATATGCTCTGGTTGAAAATTGAGACATATGACAGGAAAATACATTTTGTGTTATGTCACCATTACATTAAAGTATAATTGAGATTGTATTATGTGCAAATGGAGAGATCCAAATGTACCATTTTTAAATTGGAGATGAGCCAAATTTACCCTTGACCTGATTAAAATTGGACATTTGGAAACCTTTGGAATTTCTCTGGCTATCTTCTATAATAAATATTAACTGATATAGAATTCTGGAAGGGCAACAAGAGATTATTCCCCTGGTTAAGAAAGAGATTGAAATGAGAGTATTGATTTCCACTAACTTTTTAACAACTCCATCTTGTAGATACACAAGGCAGTTAGTTCACGGAGAAAGACAATAAGGCTATTGGGACCAAAGGAGACAATTTCCCTGAGAGATTTGTCTGGAACAGATATGGGAAAGCCCATATAACAAAAAATACAACAAGACAAGGATTATTGATATGGTATAACAGATTTGACTAGCCCCTTCTTACCCATTCCTTTTTTGTAATAGGGTCAAACATCTGCATTTATGTGGCGTGGACTCCAGGACACTTTCACATTTTTCCCCCCAAAGGAACATTTAATTCACTGGCATACTGTCATAAAGTAGTACATCAGCACTTAGACTTTAAAGTCATTAGAATCAATTGATTCATTGAGTTGAAAATGTAATGATAATTCTTCCTCAGACAGGAAGATAGAAGGATAGTAGTACAGTGGTGACGTCACCTATGTGGCAAATAAAGACTGGTTGATTTAAGCAGACAAAATTTAAGATCGAGCAGAGTCTGTGAAATGTTGGACAATTATAATGAGCTTAGAGTATCCTCCCAATTATGAGAAATAGGTTACTACTTTTTACTGACCCCCACAACAAAATAAGTACAGAAACTAATGGGACAGTTTATGTTCTGGTGAATCACATGTCTCATTTAGTGATAATGCTGGACCCTATGCACAAAGTCCTGAAACTTGTGCTTGAATGAAATCTGCATATGAATGGGGCCTGAAAATAAATAATTATTAAAAGATTTAAAAGGATTGTGGCTTACACATTGCTTGTAGGACCTTGTGATCCAAACGCTCAAATAATTTTAAAAATTTCTGAAATTAAAAGGAGTAAAGAATGGAGCCTTTGGCAGAAATTGAAAACTATACCTCAGTAAAGATTGAATTTTGGATTTGAAATATGCCTATTGTAGCCACTCAATACAGTTTTTTGGAAAGACAATTGGTAGCTGTTACTGGGCATACAAAGAGACTACTTTAATGTAAAAGGACATCAGAAAACCTTGAGAACAGAAATTATGTCATGTGAAGCATCAGAGAAATATTTGAATGAAGAGGCAGCAGTTCAGGATCCAAGATCATCTGACAAATGCCCATGCCCTTTATGAAAAGCCTGCTTCAATTCTTTTAGGGTCAATGATGAATATCCCAAGACCTTCCTGCTCATATTGTTACATGGTTTGAACCACATTTTCCCTTGTAACCAAGGAAAAACAGGCTAGTTGATTACTTATGAGAGTCCCTGGATTGAAGGTCATGTTCTTGTTTAGAAATCAGTGAAAGTAAGCCCTATACTTGGTCAAATTCTAGTGATGGAAGGTGGGAATAAATTGTTAAGTTTATACCATAGGTACAACTGAATGCCCCAGTATTGAGCAGTGTATATATATATTACACAGTGTATATATATATATATATATATATATAATTTTAAAGAAGATATATATATATATCTCCTCAGGAAGGTGCTAGAATACTTACAGATTTTTGGACTAGATAGAAATGTCTTGAGATGCAGTCTGGCAAATGGACCCTGGATGACTGGACACTACCAATATGGGGTATTTAGTTATGGAAATTCTTATGGAAATGTAGAGGTAGAATTAAGACCTAATAGTTGGCACAGAAGGAGACTTTAGGTGATTTCGATCCTTAGTACCAGACACCTGTGTTACTGAAATAGGTGACACAATGGTGTTCAAGCAATCCAAAAGTAGGTGAAGTAATGAAATATTCCTGTTAAATTCAGTGAACCATTATTGTATTAAAGGATTATACTTAGTATCATCAAGAAATAAAGTGCCTGAAGATGGCTTAAGAAGAATTCCTTGAGGTCAAAGACCTGCACACAATGACAAGTGGATTATATCCAGCCTCACTGCCCAAAGGGCAATTTCATAAGGCAAACCCTAATTTGGGGTGCATTTTATACTTTCAAATTGCACACATTCCTTTAATTCCCTGTGACAAAACAATATATGGTAGTTTAATTAGCACTTGCTCCAATAGGCCAAGGAGGAGCTATAGGAACAGAATTCAGAATTCTGAATCACACTAAAATTAAAATACTAGAGGCCTGTCATCATGTTGAAAACAGTTTGCTAATCCTAATATGCATTAATGGGAACTCTGAGACTCGTCACGACTGGTGGTCAGTATGGAAATAAAATAAAACAGTACAATGGACTAAACGTGTTGTCAGGTTGATAGGATACATACAATGCTGGGAGAGGACATGGACCCTCACCAAAAGAACTGATAACTATTTTAACCTTTATGAAATCTGTATTTTAAAGATCAGTGGCCAGAAATGCTAGAGATCCAGATGGTAGATTGTTTATTTATAAAAATATGAATACTATGCTGAAATTATAGCAGAACATTACTCAGGAGTAAGGTCTTTAAATGTTCTATTAACTCAGATACTATATATATAGGATGACTTATGTTTTTCATGGTTTACTTTCATTTGTGCCAGGAATAAAGGGCCAACACTATGTCCTCCCTATGGGGCTAAGTGATAAGTGTTGCTGAATGATAACTGGAAACCTGAGTTGGAAAGAGCTTGATTTATCATATCTGAGCTATAGTTATCTCTAGAAACAGATAGAATCCAGAATTTAATAAACATTGGCTTCTAGGCACAATTGCAGGCATTAGACATGTCCCTTCTGTGGAGAAAGAATAGAAAATTATACTGTATCACGCATGGATGTTAAGCTTTTAAAAATCTCTTTGTCATGGCTATAGTGTGTAACAAAATTTGATCAATTCTAATTGACTAAATGAAAATAGAAATTATGTAGAGTATGATCTCAATTACTGGAAAATATTTGGGTGGACTACTTTGAAAACCTTAAATGCTATATTACCTATGGAAAATGGCCAGGAAAAAAATAAGTATATTTAGTCTTAGAAGATTACAGATGCAATTAATTACTCCATCTGTACATGTAAAAAGTTTCAAATGTGGATTACAGCAGAAAGAGAATATTCTCATAAAAGTAATCCAAATCTATTAAAGGATATGGTCATAATTAAAAAGATTTTTGTAAGGAATTTATACTCACCTGTTACTGGTGAATATAGGGTTAAGAGTATATTGATTCCTTTGTAATACATTGCTCTATTTGTTAATGATCTATTTGACTTGTGTTTAATCAGCTTAAGAATCTCGTTATATTTAATAATTTGTTGTTTCCTAAGTGTGTCATGCTTGCCCTTACCTCCAGGCCTCTTTATCACTACGGTATTTCCTAAAAAAAAAAAACAAAAACAAAAACTTTTTGCCTCACCATGTCTTTTTTTTTTTTTTAAAGATTTTATTTATTTATTTGACAGAGAGACACAGCAAGAGAGGGAACACAACCAGGGGGAGGGGGAGAGGGAGAAGCAGGCTTCCCGCGGAGCAGGGAGCCCGATGCGGAGCTCGATCCCAGGACCCTGAGATCATGACCTGAGCCGAAGGCAGATGCTTAACGACTGAGCCACCCAGGCGCCCCTGCCTCACCATGTCTTAAGCATTCTTCAAATTAACTCCTCATGGAAGCTTTTCTTATCCCTGAGTTTGTGTTATATGTGTTTTTTATTTGCTTCTCTCTAACTATAATCAATTCTAGTCCAAATTCCCATTTACTTGTTCATCTTGATTTTTAGGCCAGAGTGCCACTGTGTAATTCACAGACTACAGCATCAAAATCACATGGGAGGTAATTTTAAAAAAATATGTTCTAGGATCTCACCCTAGACTTATTAAATGAGAAAATCTAGAGCCTGGGAATTGGCTCTGGTGATTCTTATGAGCACTAATATTTGAAAAACCTGTGCTCTACTCTGTGCTCTCCTAGATAACCTACTGACTAAGCTTTCTGACATAGTCCAATAAAACTATAGAACTTCAACCCTGCTCCTAATTCCAATTAGTTGCCTACTGGATCAGACTTCTCAAACATAAGTATTTCATAACCCCTTTAATAGGAATAATAATAACAACAATAATAAAGTAGCATAGGCCACAGTGTTTATTTGAATTATTTATTATATCATTTGCTGTGTTTTAAGCACACACACAAATCTAGGTATGAAGTTACTGTGATTTAAATTTTTCTATTACTATAAATCAGAAAATTTAATAATTATATACAAACAAGAATGGAAAAACAAATATTAAAATTATCAATATTAATTTAGTGGAGTAAGTCTACTTCATTAACATTAAATTACTGAATGCAGAATAAATCTGATAAAAATTGACAGTTGGACACAGCTTCTTTTGAGTTTATCATGATTAACCCTGAGCCTTATGATGGTTCTAAGTCTTACCCAATTTTTAAAATATGAAATACCATGAAACTTTCTTTTGGATAGAACAACACAATAGCTTTTGGTCTTTCTTGGCCAGAAACTTACTTATTTGCTGAAGTATTTTCTATTACATTTTGTTTAATATTTAATTTTTTTAATTAAAGTTTTGCTTTGTTTTAAGAGCAACTGCCATTTTACTGGGGGCCCCATGTGGGAACTGAGGGCAGGGCTGTCACCATGAGCTCTACCAAGTAATAGGGTTGGGGGGTACACCCACAGAGAAGGGTCTGGAGTCTCACCTTATAGCCTCACCATCCACAGCAAGAAGGTCACCTTGGCACGTCTAGCTCCCAACCGCCTCCCAGGCTGGGAAAAGCAGAGCAGAGCAGTGGAGGGGGGCTAGAACCAAATGTGCAAGATTCAAGAACCACTCAGTGTCCAACCAAACCCCCAGCCTGGGCTGCTCCTTGTAGGGAAGTGTTGTAGGAAGGAGGCTGCCAGGCATGGACTGGCCCATACCTAGAGGGAGTTTGGGTGGAAACCAAAGGGGCTCTCAGGAGAGGAAGCACAGGAACAGAGAGAAGCCCATGAGAGTGTAGCAGAGTTCCCAGAAGGGGGCAGGGCTGGTGAAGGGGCGGGCCAGCCACATTTGGATGGTTCTTAGCAAGGTGGGACCGCTTCTGCAGACACTGCCCACTGTTCCGATACCTGGGGTTCGCCTCCAAGGAGTTGCTCCCCATCTTCTCACCCAGGTCAGCAGGGAGCAGCAGTAAAAGGGGAAGGGGTGGCAGAGGGCCCCGGCAGGGCAGGGGTTCTTGCCCCCAACCGCAGTCCCAGCTGCCAGAGGCTCTGCAAGTATAAACTGTGCAGCATCTTGCCCACTACCACTCACGATTTTCCCGGCATAGCAGCATGCTGCAAGTTGGCTCTCCCTGCCCACTGGGGTCCACCTCCTGCTTCAAAGGTCCCAGGTTCAAGGAGCACTCACAGAAGCAGACTGGCCTGGGTGAAGTGCTTCTGACAGCCCGGGGTCATCAACCTGCAGTGAACCAAACTAAAGTTGTAGAGCAGGGACACATGCAGGTGGGCTTCCCGGTTTGTGTTAGTCATGCAGCCAACTCAGCAGGCTGAGTTGAGAAGATGAGAGTCTATGCAGATCAAGGCAGCTCGAGTTTTAGGGCTGAGTACTGGTAATAAGTAAGCTATAGATGAAAAGAGCCTCAGAGATAGGTAGAGAATCCCTCCCAAGTATGCAGTTGGGTACTAATCTACCCATGTTTAAGGAAAATACAGGAGGCTGGGAAGAGAACCGCCTGAAACATGTTTAGAGAAAGCAATCTCCAGAGCTCAAACACAGCAATAAGTAGTTTGTGTTCCACCCAGGTGGGAAAGTGTTATAAATCTTGGGCCATTGAGTAGAGTAGTAAGAAAGGCATTGCCTCTGTAGTAAAATAAAATTAGTCCAAGACTAAAGACTTGCTCTGGCCCTACAGTGGAGACACACAATAGCAAGTCATCAGGGAGACAATCCATTTGGTATCAAAGAGAGATGAAAATGTAATTGCCTAGAAAAAGGATTGTTAATTGGAAGATATGACAACAAACTGATTTATAGACACTATGCAACATTATATTTTGTCTTCTGTGTGGGTTCTTCAGAAAGTGACCTTGGCATTTTAAATCTAATACAATCACACAAGAAGCCGAAGATTCATGGATCTCTTACCATGTGTATCCAGATCTGACACCTAAATCCACCCCACCGTCTCCTGAAAATCATTCATAATGTCCCTAGAACTCAAGATACTTGTGGAAACATTGCCATGAATGAGGTTTAATATTCCATGTAGACAAGGTTCACAATATTCTTGCAGAAATGGTGATGGGGGATAATGGTATTGGAGACCAACATGAATGAGTTTGTTACACAAATTGATGCACAAAATAAACTGGAGAAATCTGAAGCAGGAGCTCCAGCCCATGCTGTATCAGCTGTAAAGAATATGTGGAACATAAGGAATAGCACGGAGGACTTTAGGGGAAGGAAGGGAAAACTGAAGGGGGGGAAATCAGAGGGGGAGACAAACCATGAGAGACTATGGACTCTGGGAAACAGAGGGTTTCAGAGGGGCGGTGGATGAGGGGATGGGTTAGCCCGGTGATGGGTATTAAAGAGGGCACACACTGAATGGAGCACTGGCTGTTATACGCAAACAGTGAATCATGGAACACTACATCAAAAACTAATAATGTGGGCGCATGGGTGGCTCAGTTGGTTAAGCGACTGCCTTCGGCTCAGGTCATGATCCTGGAGTCCCTGGATCGAGTCCCGCATCGGGCTCCCTGCTCGGCAGGGTGTCTGCTTCTCCCTCTGACCCTAACCCCTCTCATGTGCTCTCTCTCATTCTCTGTCTTAAATAAATAAATAAAATCTTTAAAAAAAAAACAAAACTAATAATGTAATGTATGGTGACTAACATAACACAATAAAAAAATAAAAAAAATAAGTTACAAAGTTACACTCAAAAAAAAAAAGAATATGAATCTTCCTGAGATCCCAAGAAATAGTAACATTGGTGACGTCAGTATAAAAGTGCCAAACCTGTCCTTTTTTAAATAAAAAATTTAAAAAGGCCACTCCCAAGTAAAAACCCAGGAAAAGCCATCTAAGTTTACCATGCAGTTGTTTACGAAAAATAGAGGAGGAGAGTCTTAACTTTTGCTCTTGGATTTAAGTCAAGGTACTACATAGAAGTTGCATAAAATCAGTGTGGAAGTTCATGTTGCTTTTCTTGTTCAGTATTTCAAAAACTGTTTAAGACATTTCTTTAAATTATGTACCATCCAAGGTGTTGGTGTTTTGTAGGGATCATAAGAGCTACATTCCATAATTCTTTCTGTTATGTGTCACAATTGTTATTTATTTATTTATTTATTTATTTATTTATTTTTAAAGATTTTTTAAAATTTATTTGACAAAGAGAAAGACAGCGAGAAAGGGAACACAAGCAGGGGGAGTGGGAGAGAAGCAGGCCTCCCGCTGAGCAGGGAGCCCGATGCGGGGCTCGATCCCGGGACCCTGGGATCATGACCTGAGCCGAAGGCAGACGCTTAACGACTGAGCCATCCAGGCGCCCCCACAATTGTTATTTAAAGAATGAAGTATGTATCGTGTGAAAACATTATGACCTTTTTCTCTTAGTTTAAATAAACTCCAAGGTAACCAGACTTCTAAAGCAAAAAAAAAAAAAAAAAAAAAAGTCATTTGTTTTGGAAATTTTTATATTCTTATTTGCTATTAAATTTTTAGTTTTATAATAATCTCTTATGCATATAATTTTTATTTATTGTTATTTATTTGATGGATGTGCCTTTGTTAACTGTACCCTTAAGAAACAATAGTGATGATTGAAATTTTACTTTTGATTTTTTTTTATCTTATTACAACCTATTTGGGAAATGGCAAGTTATTGTTTTTATTTTCCTAATCTAGTACTTTTCTTCTGCTACACATTAATAAATGGCTCCTTTAGACTATTGATTGCTACTATCTGCAACCTACATTTATCACAGCTGCATCACTGTTTTCTATTGCACAGTAATTTGCTCCTCATTTATTTCATTTTGTAGCACACAAAAACTAAAAATCATAAATACCTGGTAATCGGAGACCATATAGGGTGCATATTTAACATGATATTGTTTTTTATAACCATTTTATTCAAAACATAAACAGATTTAAAATATATATTTTATTAAGAGTGGAACAAAATTTTTAAAAATAGGGTTAAGTGACTGAAAACAAAATGTTCCAAGGTGTTACCACTGGTGATAAAAAGCAAACTAACAATATTTCTCTATTTTAACATACCTTATGATATGCTGTCAAATATATTGAGGTTTGCTGGGCTGGCCCAATTCCAGTTACTCCTCATTCCTTACTCTATGGCTTTGTCCTTTGAATCATTGAGTTAGCCCCATCCTTCTAATTTTGCTTAAGTTAGCCAAGGTTAGGTCCTGTTGATTGCAGCCAAAGAAATCTTGATACACAAGATTTTCAGACCATCAACATTCAATCATTATTTTACATGTTTTATGCTAAATATTTTGTTAATTTTTATGTGATACTCAAAAATAAATAAAGCATACATTTTAAGGAACTTATAGTGGAGATTTTAAGTATAAATTTGTTTAATGAGCATTTAAATCATAACACTTCAGACAAAATTCTAAAAGATTTTTGACAATATTCTTAAACCACTGTTCATAATGAAAGTCTATGAACAAAAAAGATTCATAATGAAAATTTAGGCATATACTAATATTATATTCAATGACTTACCTTTTCACCTATTTTCCAGAGAAAAACTGACGAAAAGGGGAAAAGGAAAAGGACTAATGTTCATCATTAAATTCACCAAATTAGATTCGCTTGGATATGGTAAGTTACTGGATTATATGACCTTTCCTTTCTAAACTATTATGAAAACCCATTATCTGAGCTGTCATTGTTGTCTACAAATCATTAATTATTAAGCAAAATTAATATCCTCACTTACTACATGATTGAAATATGTGGAAAGTCAGATAATTTGTTAAAATAAGGAAGAAAATGTAGTTAGGTATGAGTAACTTAAATAGCTAGGCTGAGCATTCAAGAAACACTCTCATAACATCCAAGATAAAACATTCATCCTTAAAAGTCCACAAATTGGATTTTTCAACTACTTGGATTTTTCAAGCTCTCAACCCAAAATTTAGCTGATGTTAACTAAACTCACAAGAGATTGATAAATAAATCAAATTTCCAATATATTAATTTACTCCAGTGATCACATTTCTAGCTAAAGCAGCTCACTTCCTGGTATTTGAACTATATAAGAAAATTAATTATTGATCAAAAGCTTGCCTGATGACCATGGAATGAAAGAACAGAGATGCAGATACCCTCAAGAGAGATTTCATCTATTTCATGAAGAAGCCTAGCAAATTATTCCTACCTCACACAGCAGAGAACACTATCAAGGGGCCGAATTTCTCATATTCCCCCAAATTATTTCTTATTTCTGAGCAGTGATGAACCCATACTGCTGAGTTTTGCTTCTCTGAAATCTCTTTTCTTATTCTATCCATTTCTCTATTGACAGTTATATTCTTTTGACATGTTATTATCACTGAGCGTGCTGTATATATTGAGTTGTTTACATAAACAGAACACATTAAATATTCTCCTGCTTTTTTTAATGATTAGCTTTCAGAGGTTTACCTGAACTTTGAGTTATCGAAAGGGATCTCCTTCTTCCCCAACTGACTATTTTATCTTCCTTCAACCTCAGATCTTCCATCTCATATCACACATGAAAATTGGTTATCTATTCATAACTTATGTTGTCATGCCCAGGATGAAGCCGCCATTACTCTCCTGGAAATATAGGTCAAAAATGTAAGATATCTTTCACTGTTCTCTCTATCTTTATATCTTCCATTCACAGAGTCATCAATTCTTTTTGTGCAATATTTTGTGTTCTGTCATTTCCATTCTAATTCTCACTGCCCTGGTTCAGAATCTTTTTATATTTGTCCTTGACTACAGTAGTTATTTATTCATTCATTTTGTCAGTCATTCAACAGACATTTTCTCCTACTGTGTGTCAGTCACTGGTCTGAGGATATAGCAGTAGATAGACATAAAGGAACCTGAGCTCATGGGATTACATTCTATTGGAGGAACATAATAAATTATAACTAGTAAGTAAATAAGCATACTGGCATGCTATAAATATTAAAAAAATAAAATAGGGCAATAGGTTAGAATAGAGTGAGGAAGAATCACTGTGGTCTTTCAGATGGATAATCAGAGAAAACCTTTCTAAACTGAAATTTAAGCAGAGACTGGAGTGATGTGAAAGAGCAGAGGGATGGGGAAATATGAGTGAATGAATAGTCTTTCAAGCATTGGGGAAGATAAAGGGGAAAATGTTGGGACGTTTGAAAAATAATACAAAAGGCAGTGTTGCTGAAATGGACTGTAAGATAGAGAAAACTGGAAATATTGCTTAAGGGAGAGGCAGGGACCAGTTGATGGAGGGCCCTGTAGGTCATAGTAAAAATTTGGATTTTATTCTATAGCTATGAGAAATTGTTGGAGTGCTGTAAATCCTAAGAGAACATCATGAAAACATCCTTCCAACTGCTGTTCCGAGCATATCATTTTTGCTTTCTTTTTTTTTTTTTTAAAAGATTTTATTTATTTATTTGACAGAGAGAGACACAGCGAGAGAGGGAATACAAGCAGGGGGAGTGGGAGAGGGAGAAGCAGGCTCCCCGCTGAGCAGGGAGCCCGATGTGGGGCTCGATCCCAGGACCCTGGGATCATGACCTGAGCCAAAGGCAGACGCTTAATGACTGAGCCACCCAGGCGCCCCTCAAGTCAGTGTCTTACTTGGTAAACATGTCTAGGACCATGCATCCCTGGCTGCTAAGCACCATGGCGGACAGGGCTAGAAAGGTAACAGCTTTATTTTGAGCAGGGGGCAAAGACAAGGCAGCACTTTACAGCTACATTGTAACTAGATCCTGCATTCATTTTTGCTTTCTGAAAAAAAGCAAAAATGGAAGAGATGATTGGATTTAGGATAACTTGGAGATAGAGTCAGTAGGACTTGCTAATGAAATGGAATGTGAGATAAAAATAAAGGACACTGAGACTTCTAGTCTGAGAAACTGGGGCAGTATATTGTCATTTATTAAGATGAGAATGAATAAGGGAGACCATAAATTTAATTTAGAAAAAATATGCAGATATGTTTTGCAGAGTCGCATTCAGTAATGTAAATACAACAAAGACATTCTGACATATTATCTTCATTTAGTGTGATGAACTTGTCCTAAAAGATTTATTTTTTATTTATTTTAGAGGGAAAGAGAGAGTGTGTGCAGAGGGGAGGGGGGAGGGACAGAGAGAGAGGGAGAGAGAGTCTTAAGCAGACTGTATGCTGAGTGCAGAGCCTAACCTGGGACTCAATATCACAAACCTGAGATCAGGAACTGAGATCACAACTTAAGCTGAAATCAAGAGTCCGACGCCTAACTGACTGCCACCCAGTCTCCCCTAGTGTGGTCAACTTTTAATTTCAGGGTTAATTTTAGTCTCAAAAAGTCATAAACTGTAGACTAAGAAGCAGTTAGAAATGCATCAGGCAACCTGTGTGTGAACATTCCAGTTTGAGTAAGAATCTGGAATTCAAATTGTAAGTTAAATAGAAACTTACTTTTTAGAAATATTGGAGGAATATATCTTCTGTATATCTCTCATTTTGCCCCATGAAAGAACAATAATAAATGCATTGGCGAAAGAGCATCCGTATATTTTACAAATACTGCAATGATGATAATGTGAATGATGTGCTATTAAAATGGGCTACCTGACTTCAAGGAGGCTGGTGGGGTTTTGAGTTGGCACAGGCCTAGAATCAGTATTTGATTCCCCCGAATAAGGAGGGTAAGGCCCTTAATATCCAGTGGAGTCTGGAGAAAGATAATGAAAACATTTTGATTGGCAGGATTCTTTGGTGGGGGCTAACAGATCATGAGAGATTAGGACCAAAACATATGGCTGGGTTTCTAAATTCCTATTTATCTGTATGACAAAAAGTTCCAAATCTGCCCTGACTTGATCTACAAGGCATACCAAATAAATATGTGAGCAGAGCTTCCTATCATGAAATGAATACAAACTGACCTGCCATTCCGTGAAGTTGGGCACAATCAGCAACATTACTTCATCAATTAGAAGTGTCATATTCCAAAATAGGGTTTCCAGTGTTCTGAAAACATGAAAAAGTTCTGTAAGCAAATGATTCAAAATTCCACTGGCCTTTTTCTATATAATGCTATTCCTTCAACATATGGCAACATGGGGTATTCTCTGTGTGAAATGACCAAGGAGGAGAAAACGTTAGAACCAATGGCTTTCCTAATATGCTAGTACAGTCAGAATGGAATTGCTCTGGAGTTACTGAGCCTGATTCAGAAGTGTTCCTGAAAGCTTATTGAAAAGATAAATTCTCCCAGTGGGCAGAATATCCATCAGTATATCTTGTGGTCACTTTGCATTAAGAAAGAGACAACATGAAGTTAAGTTCTACTTTGATATATGGCAAGTGGCTAACAGTATTATCAGCTAGTATGCGACTTAAAAAGATCAGGGTTGAAGCATCTGTGATAATAAAGGTTGAGGGAAATGAGGGCAGATGTTAAAATATCAGTGCCTCTCTGCTGGCTTCCTGAAGGGTCCTACCACAGAGGAGTGAACTGTAGGCACATTCTGCGTGAATGGCAAGCTCTTTTCCTAGCCTCCCCAGTGGTGGTTCAATGTGATTATAGGCTAGTTAATGATAGTTTGGTGATACTAAGTTAATGGTGGTTTGGTGAGTTAAGGATAGGCTTAAAACTTTTCATTGGTTTTCAGCTAGTATAAATAATAATAGGTAACAGAAATGAATTGATTAGAATCTTATATTTTAGTGGGGAACACAGGCATTAAATACACAATTATACACTCACAAAATTACAAATCAAGAAAAGTATTATAAAAAAATTATAGGATTCTACGGGTAAATTTAAATTCAGCTCTTCAGCATTTCCTTCTCTGCAAACCGTCATTCACCAGTCCTTAACTCTTGCTGAATTACACATAGGCACGGCCACCAACACACACGGGAACACACATACTGTTAACCAGCGCTGTCCTCTCTGTTCACTTATATCTTACATCCTTAATTCATTTCATTACAGTATAATTGCTGATTTATCTGTCCTAACCGCCCCTCCCCATAGAGGACAGGGATTGTATTTAAACTTTGAACCCCATGCCCAGTGCATGCTGCATAGTCAAGTACTTGGGATACTGTTCTCCAATATTGAGTTTGTTGAAGATTCAGTTCAAGTGTCAGTTAATCCAGAAGACTTTAATGATCTCTGTGAATCTCTTTGAAATGTCACATTCTACACTAAAAAAAAAAAATCTATGGTTGTCTTGTCTAACTTTTCATATTTGTTTTCATATTACTTTTATCTCACTGTTCACTGTGTTTCATGTTTTTCATGTGTTTCTTCTCATATAGAAGCAACCACATGCCAGTGTTCCAGTTGTCTATACATTTACTGGGTCAGGGATAATAAGTACCCTTCACTCAATGTCTATTACGAGAAAACAAAGACCCCAAAGTTAATTAAATCCTGAAATCTCAAAGTCAATGAGTGAGAGGCAGAGCCAATATTCAAGTCTAAGTCTGTCTGACTTCAAAGCCAAACTCTTTACTATATAATACTGCCTTATTTTGAGCTGCAAAATGCCTAAAAACTAAGGTCTAAAAATTACTTGTAGATTCATTGTTCACTCACTTTTAACTCTCAGAATGACTCGGAGGACTCGTTGTAATGCAAGGAACAGGGGAACAACAGGCTACGTTTTCTTAGGAGGCCAGATTCTGTCCCTAGATGGCTATGCTTCCTTGGCCAAATCAAAAGCTCTTTGGGTGCTTAAGTTAACAGATGATTTTAGGCTAAAAAAAAATGCTAAAACTTGCTGAGAGAGTGAGTATTTGTTACAAGGAAAATTTAGATTTTTTAATTATACATTTTATGTGTTATTATTCAGTTTAATCAATGATTCTTTTCATTTTCAGAAACTTTCCAACATACAAAATCAGTATTTTAATATAAAAAACACTTTTTACTGATTTAGATCACAATCTGCTGTGTTCTTTTTATTATAGACTACTTATGACACTAAAATATCTTTCCATACCAACAATTGAAAAAGGAAATTAAAGACAATGATTGAATATATTCTAAGAAATTTTGAGCAGCAGGTTCTTTTTGAAAGAAAGAAATCATTTTCCAAAGATGTATTTTTCTCTAAAGAAAAGAGACATTGTTTCCAAAGTACCAATTTCCTTGTAAAACAATTTGGAGGAAGCTGTTTTTACCATGGTGACAAAATCGAGATGCAGATTACTTCATCAGAAGAAGGCAATTTTCCATAATCAGCTGAGCTCAGAGTATGTTACATTGAATTTTTGATACAAAACTACTTTTGCAGGTATTGGGGAGTATTTGTATTCTTACTCAAGGCTTCAAAAGGATAAGAACTCACTAAACTGATGAATAATCTTTAGGCAAAACAAATGTAACTGTCATAAGAAAGTTATCATTATATGTTTTTTAGGAGTTTGTGAACCAAAATTCATTACAAAAAGTGTAGTGGCTTTTAAAAAAGAAGGGCTGAAATTAATATTTAAAATGGTAACATGCAGATGGGGGGTTGCTTTCCATCATCTGTGTGGCCGTGTCTCACTGCTGCTTTCTGGTGACACCACATCCCACAGCCAAGTGTGACCTCCAAGTTCCCAACTACTCCTGCCCTTAGATGAAGTCAATTTCATACTGTTTTGCTCATTCATAATAAATAAGTGTACAGTTGTATTAAAGCATATAAACAGCCTTAAGACATTAAAGACACCTGGAACCATGTAGCAACCAACATTTCCTACTGTAATTACAGCTCTACATTTCTCCCCTTGCTGTTATCTGCTAGGAAAGAGGTCTGGTTAAATTTTTCTTCTAACTTGCCTTGTTCTTCCACCTGGTCTCTCTCATCTTGCCCTCTCAGGGTCAAAATGTTGGAAAGACAGAGAATGGGGAATCTGGCAGGAATGTTCTTGATTGAGCAGAGCTGTGGATGTGGTCTTATGCTCTTTAAGCTTGGCATATTTTTATTGGTAATTGTGTGAGTGGGGAGGGGAGAATCTCTCAGTTACATGTTCATGACCTAGATGGGTCATTTTCCTTGGGCATGCAGCTTTACCCTTTGTCCTTTGTTTTTCAATGGCCGTCTTACTCCACGTAGACTCTCTTTCTCTAGTGGTCCCATTGCCCTCTGGCTGCCCTATCTGATGATTTTAAATGACTTTGGTTCAGCTCTCTTGAATGTATCAGCCTGAAGGCAAAGAATCACTTTGCCCCCAAGCTTTCTGGTATAGGCTGATTCTAATAGAGCAGCAAACTCTCCTTTGCTCTACAACCAAAACTGAAAGTAAAATCAACTCTGCTTTTGGCTTTTCCATTTTGAAATTAGACATGAATTGCCTAACTCTTGAGGACATATGTCAGGTTTTCTTAGCCGTCCTTCTGAAGGTTCTTTTATTAGTTATAAGATTGGGTCAGGTACTCCTCACCCAAAATGGAAGTACTCAGAAGAGTGTTTTGAAATCCCTGATCCTGCCCTCTCTTGATATTTAATCTTTAAACCATTTTATATCTTTAATAAGCTGAAGGGATTTTAGATGTGTGAAATTAGTTTGCAAAATTTTATATGAAAATTTGCTTTTTATCTACTTATCTTAGTGACTCAATCCAAACTTCCAATTTTGCATTCATACTAAAGGATATCACATTCTACTAAGTGCTTTTTTTAAATTTTATTTTATTATTTTAGTCACCATTCATTACATCATTAGTTTTTGATGTAGTGTTCCATGATTCATCGTTTGCGTATAACACCCAGTGCTCCATTCAGTATGTGCCCTCTTTAATACCCATTCCCAGGCTAACCCATCCCCCCAGCCTCCTCCCCTCTAGAATCCTCAGTTTGTTTCTCAGAGTCCATAGTCCCTCATGGTTCGTCTCCCCCTCCAATTTCCCCCCTTCATTCTTCCCCTCCTGCTATCTTCTTTTTTTTTTTAACATATAATGTATTATTTGTTTCAGAGGTACAAGTCTGTGATTCATCAGTCTTACACAGTTCACAGCGCCCACCATAGCACATACCCTCCCCAATGTCCATCACCCAGCTACCCCATCCCTCCCACCCCCCACCACTCCAACAACCCTCAGTTTGTTTTCTGAGATTAAGAATTCCTGCTAAGTGTTTTTATTCCAATATTGTGATAACACTTCAAGAAAAATGATATTACTTTAGTTAACAGATTTTAACTTCTTGAGAGAGTTAATATGACTAGTAATAACAAAAAATAAGAGAAATGTACCTATAGGCCATATATGGGATCAATGTGATACTTGAATTTCTTCTCCCTCCATTTTCAGTCTACACATCCTAAAAGTGACTGGTAAGAAAGGTCATCTTTTCCATTGGCATCATTAAAAGCAACCATGAACTGACAGTGGAAAGAAAAACCTTGGTATATGAGACTTAACTTTATCAGGGAATTTATTTTTATTTATCAGGGAAATGCAAATCAATACCACACTAAGAGATCACCTCACACCTGTAAGAATTGCTATTATCAGAAAATGAGAGATAAATAGCATTGGCAAAGATATGGAGGAAAGGAAACCCTTGTACACTGTCAGGAATGTAAATTGGTATAGTAATTATGGAAAAGAATATGAAGGTTTCCTCAAACAATTGAAAATACAACTATTATATGATCCAGCAGACCCACTTCCAGGTATACATCCAAAAGAAATGAATTCATAATCTCAAAGACATCTGCCCTTACATGTTCATTTTCCCATTATTTACAATAGCCAAGATGTGAAAACATATACATATATGTTTATGTATATGTATATAAAACATTTTGTCTCTTTTTATGTATATCATATTTTTTCTTTATATATACACACAATGCATATATATACACATACACAATGTATGTATATACATATATATACACATATATACACACAGGGGAATATTATTCAACCTTGAAAAAGAATGAAATCCTGCTTTTTTTTGGAACAATATGGATAAAACTGGAGGACATTATGCTAAGTGAAAATAAGCCAGATGCAGAAAGACAAGTACTGCATGATCTCATTTATATGTAGAATAAAAAAAAGTGTCAAATGCATAGAATCAGAGAATAGCATGGTGGTTGCCAGGGGCTGAGGAATGGGCAAATGGGGAGATGTTGGTCAAAGGGGTAGAGTTTCAGTTAAGCAAGATAAATAAGTTATGGACATCTTATGTACAACAATGTGACTATAGTTAATAATATTGTATTGTATACTTGAAATTTGCTGAGAGTAGATCTTAAATGTTCTCCCCACCCACACAAAAAAATGGTAACTATATGAGGTGATGGGTATTCTAATTACCTTGAGTGTGGTGAACATTTCACAATGTATACATGTATAAAAACATCAAGTTGTACATCTTAAAATCATTCAGTGTTTAATTGCCAGCTATACTTAAATAAAGTTGAAACAAAATTATCCTGTATCTCCTGTTCTGGATTGGTTGGAAAATTTAAGTGCATGGTGCTCAGAGTATACCAAAGGATCCCATTATTTGAATCTGTTACATGATCATATTTATGGTACTACTATGCAGTGTTTTGGCACATACCATTTTATTGTTAATCCTCTCCATCTTTGTTCTTCAAAATATTATAGTATTCATTAATTATCTCTAAATACTTACTCCCTTGAAAAACTGCTCTAGTTCTCTCTCTCTCTCTCTCTCTCTCACACACACACACACACACACACATAAACACACAGTTTAAAAACTATTTGGCAGAGCAGTCTCTGCTGTTTCTATTTATTTCAAAGAGAATTAAAAAGCTTAGACAAAACAAATGACAAAGTGTGTTTGGGACTCTGAAGGGTTTCTGAAAAATTTATAAACTGGCTTCATTTATTTAGTGGTCCTTAGAGGAACTACAATTCAGTTCATTTTAAGAATGCGTGGAGAAATATGTCCAAAATTGCATTTGAAAACTCATTCCCAGAAAATGTATCTGGAGCAATTTTCATACAACTAAAAAAAATGAAAAAAGAAAAAAAAAAAGAAAACCACACAAATAGAGCTTGATTTCAGTTTATACTGTTTTTTTTTTCTCATAACTCTAGAAATCTAGATAAAACTCAATATTTTACCAGTAATTATTAGACATTTTTGGAGAAGGTATTGGATTTTTTATATCTCAGCAATCAGATGCTTAAAAAGATTTTGTTTTATTTTAAGAAGAAAATAGTTGAATATTTGTATGGATGCCAATATACAATGATTATGCTCTTACTTTAACTACTGTCAGTAAAATGAAACCTACCTTTTCTTTAAAATAACAAAGCCTAGAAAACTAGCTAGATATATCAGAAAATACCCCCATTTCAATAATAATCACCAGAAAAGAAAACCCCAGACCAAGAAAAATAAATCAGCCATTTCTATTGTACTATTTTAGGTCACAAATTACTATAAAAGTTATGTAATAAATATTTTTGCAAAAATTTTAGTAATAAAGTAGAAGACACCTGGCTAATTTTCATATAATTTCTGCTGAAATACAGTGATTTTATCAAATAAAATTAAATACTATACTTCTTATGTTTATTTATAGTTTGACAGTATTCTAGTCTTAAAAATATTATTTACTGCTACCATAATTACATTTAATCTGTGTCTCCTCCGCTCTGGATGACCTCCACAAAGCCTTTTTTAAAAATATTTAACACCCCAGGGAATATACACCACAGACATACATGCCCCCATACCCACACTACTGAAACACTGAAAGTAAGGGAGTAGAAACTATAAACAAGTCAAATATTAACAAATGAAAGAAAATGTAGCTTTGATGATATTATTAAATGAATTGTTAAAAATATGTGGTAAGGAGAAAATAGACATGTAGCTAAAGCGTAAGGAGAAATGGGCTTTCACATAAAAAAAGATTAAAGTTATAACTATTTAAAAGTTTAAAACTTTAGTGAAGTAATTATATGCATGGAAATCAAAACTTTAAAATTTTAGAAATATAGGAGCATGTTTAATAAATTAACATCTTTGATTTTGCATATGTTTCTCAGCCTGTTTAGTAGACTTTAGTAATGCATATTGTGGTGGAATTTTAACAGTTATCTAAACTTCAACCTTCTCTATAAAATTGTTATAATATTAATATCTAATAAGGTAAATCTATGTATTATTGGAGACCTTGAACTTTAAAATCTTATGTAAAATGGACGACTTAATACAATTATTAACCATTGTTTTCCTGGTGATGATTCTATACATTTAAACTCATTGTCAACTTTGGATTTTTCTTGTGTATTTCCAGTAATAATTTGCAGCTTTTTAGAGCCCGGTAATTCTTGTTCTCCATTTTTAAGACTTCTTCCTCCAACTTGCTGACTAAATTTTTTAGAAACCTTAAATTCATTCTGTATCTTCCCTTTAAGTTAATGTTACAAATTAGTCATCATGCCATGGAGAATTGCCTTGCTTAATGTCTCCTTTTTGCATTTCTTTTTAAAATTTTAATTATATTATAATTAACATGCACTTTATATTAGTTTCAGGTGTATAATATAGTGATTCGATAATTCTATACATTACTCAGTGCTCATCATGATCAGTGTACTTTTAATCCCCTTCACATATTTCACCCATCCCCCCAACTACCTTCTCTTTGGTAATCAAAAGTTTGTTCTCTATAGTTAAGGATCTGTTTTTTGATTTGTCTCTTTTTTCCTTTGTTCATTTGTTTTGTTACTTAAATTCCATGTATGAGTGAAATCATTTGGTATTTATCTCTTCTCTAAATGTCTTATTTTGCTCAGCATCTCTAGATCCATCCATGTTGTTGCAAATGGCATGATTTCATTCTTTTTCGTGGCTGGGTAGTATTCCATTTTGTATATATACCACTTCTTATTTATCCATTCATCTGACCATGGACATTTCAACTGCTTCCATACTTTGCCTATTGTAAATAATGCTGTAATAAACATAAGGGTGCATATATTTTTTTGAATTAGTGTTTTTTTATTCTTTGTATAAATATTCAATAGTGGAATTACTGGATCATACAGTAATTCTATTTTTAACTTTTTGAGTAACCTCCATACTGTTTTCCACAGTGGCTGCACCAGTGTGCATTCCACTTTTTCTGACCACAATGCTATGAAATTAGAAATAGTCTGGAAAGAAACAAGAAAAAGTCTGGAAAGACCACAAATACATGGATTAAACAACATGCTACTGAACAATGAATGGGTCAACTAAGAAATCAAAGAAGAAATAAAAAAATACATGGAAACAAATGAAAATGGAAACACAACAGCCCAAAACCTCTGGGATTCAGCAAAAGCTGTCTTAAGAGGGAGGTATATAGCAATACAGGCCTATCTTAAGAAGAAAGAAAAATCTCAAATAACCTAAACTTGTACCTAAAGGAGCTAGAAAAAGAACAAAAACAAAGCCTAAAGCCAGCAGAATGAAGGAAATAGCAAAGATTAGAGCAGAAATAAATGAAATTGAAACTAAAAAAACAAAAAACAATAGAACAGATTAATGAAACCAGGAGCTAGTTCTTTGAAACAATTAATAAAATTGATAAACCTCTAGTCAGACTTATCAAAAAGAAAAGAGAAAGGTCCCAAATAAATAAAATCACACATGGAAGAGAGGAGAAATAACAACCAGCACCACGAAAATATAAACAACTGTAAGAAAATATTATGAAGAACTATATGCCAACAAATTGGATAACCCAGAGGAAATGGATAAATTCCTAGAAACATATAAACGACCAAAACTGAAACGAGAAGAAATAGAAAATTTGAACAGACCAATAGCCAGCAAAAAAATTGAATCAGTATCAAAAAACTCAAGAAACAAAAGTCCAGGACCAGATGGTTTCACAGGCAAATTCTTTTATTATTATTATTATTATTATTATGTTCAGTTAGTCACTGTATATAGTACATCATTAGTTTTTGATGTAGTGTTCAATGAATGATTCATTAGTTGCATATAACACCCAGTGCTCATCACAACACGTGCCCTCCTTAATACTTATCACCCTGTTATCCCATCCCCCACCCCCCCTCTGTAACCCTCAGTTTGGTTCCCAGAGTCTCTCATGGTTTGTCTCACTTTCTGATTTCTCCCCCTTCAGTTTTTCCTCCCTTCCCCTGTTTTCCTCTGTGCTATTCCTAATGTTCTACATATGAGTGAAACCATTGATAATTGTCCTCTGCTTGACTTATTTCACTTAGCATAATCCCCTCCAGTCCATCCATGTTGATACAAATGGTGGGTATTCATCCTTTCTGTTGGCTGAGTAATATTCCATTGTATATAGGAACCACATCTTTATCCATTCATCTGTTGAAGGTCATCTTGGCTCCTTCCACAGTTTGGCTATTGTGGACATTACTGCTATGAACATTGGGATGCATGTGCCCCTTCTTTTCACTACATCTGTATCTTTGGGGTAAATACCTAGAAGTGTAATTGCTGGGTCATAGGGTAGCTCTATTTTTAACTTCTTGAGGAACCTCCATACTGTTTACAGAGTGGCAGTACCAGCTTGCATTTCCACCAACAGTGTAAGAGGGTTCCCCTTTCTCCATATCCTCGCCAACATTTGTTGTTTCCTGTTTTGTTAATTTTTGCCATCCTAACTGGTGTAAGGTGGTATCTCATTGTGGTTTTAATTTGTATTTCCTTGATACACAGGCGAATTCTACCAAACATTTTAAAGAAGAATTAGTACCCATTCTTCTCAAACTATTCCAAAAAATAGAAAAGAAAGGAAAACTTCCAAATTCATTCTATGATGCCAGTATTACCCTCCTACCAAAACCAGATAAAGACACCATTAAGAAAGAAAACTATAGGCCAATGTCTCTGATGAACATAGATACAAAAATTCTCAATAAAATACTAGCAAACTGAATCCAACAACACATTAACAAAATCATTCGCCACAATCAAGTGGAATTTATTCCTGGGTTGCAAGGGTGGTTCAGTATGCACAAATCAATCATGGTAGTGGAAGTCCTAGCCATGGCAGTCAGACAACAAAAAGAAATAAAAGGCATCCAAATTGTCAAGGAAGAAGTAAAACTTTCAAAAAAAAAAAAAAAAGAAATTAGTTAGAATGTGTATTTTCTAATGCAGGGCTAATTTTTATATTTTACTTGTTGATAATTTTGAATGGTGTATTAAAATTTCCTACATTAATGGTAGAATTAACAATTTCTTCCTGTGATTCCAGTGTATTTAATTTTATACATTTTGAGATTACCATATTAGCTACATGCAAATTCAGAATAACTATTATTTTTGTTGTATTGAAAATTTTGATGTTTGAAGGGCATGATTTTTCCTAACAATGCCTTTTTTTAAAGTCACTGTTATTTTTATTTATATTTTTTACTCATATATATTTCCTTATTTCTACTTTTAATAAAACTGGCTGGGTCCTTTTGCTTTAATTGTGACTCTTTTAAGCTGCAACCAGATGGAGTTTTTGTTGTTATTTGTTTCTGTTTTTGAAGACTGACTTTATTCACTTTACAAATAATTATAATTAGTAAATTTGCACTTATTTGTCATCTCTTACTTTTGAGAATTCTGTTTATAGAATAAAATTTTCTACTTTGTAGATCTTTTTTTTAATCTTTGACTTCTGGTAAGAACTTATTTTTGTCTGTAAGGAATTTATTTTTGTCTGTAAAGCACCCAAACTTTACTATAACAATCTATTTGCAGATTTCTTTATATTTCATGTTTGATATATTTGTCTTTTATATTTATGAATTCATGTCATCAGTTATGGAAAATTTTCAGTCATTTTTCTGCATATATTGCCTTTTCCACAGTTTCTTTAGTTCTAGGTCTGGGAGATTTACTAAAACTATGCTGTATGTTATTATGATCTTCATACCAAATTTTCCAGTAGGATAATTTCCTCAAATCTGCTTTCTGTTTTACTAATATCCTCTTAGTGGTGTCTAGTCTGCTGTTTAGACTACCTATTGTGTATAATATTAACAAATTTATTCTTCATTTAAAACATTTCTATTTAGATCTTTCTCTAAGTCAGCTTAGCAATTTTGGTAAGTTTCATTTTTCTTGCTCATTTTCCCCCACATTTTATTACTTTAAACATTTCAAGCAGTTTTCTGGATCTCTTATTTCCAATGTCAGAGTTCTTTGGTTTCTATTATTGATTTTGACTTTGTGAATTCTAATTCATGTGGCTTATTTTCTTGTATTTCTTGGATTTTTCTTGTTTTGTAATATTATTAAAATACCATATTTTGATATTTTATTCTTTCAATATTTGGAAGGCTTCAGTCAGGGAAGCTTTCCTCCAGGGTGAATTTCCACTGGATTCTGCTAGTTACCAAGGGCTACTGCTGACCTGAGACCATCTTATTCCCATCCAAACATCCAAAATTTAAGTTAGGTGCTAGGATCCTTATTCCTCCACTTAGCGGCAGATTAAACTCTAGACTTGAGATGTCAATGCTTGCACTATCATTTGCTTTTCAGGCCATCCTACTTTTTGCATTACATACTATTTATTGTTTTCTGTTCTGGGATGCCTGGGTGGTTCAGTTGGTTAAGCGTCTGCCTTCGGCTCAGGTCATGATCCCAGGGTCCTGGGATTGAGTCCTGCATATATTGTTTTCTGTTTTAATTTTAGGTCATTACACCTTTCTCTGAGTCACTTTTAGAAATTTCCCTTAGTTTGGTGGTAAAAAAAAAAAAAAGTGAAGGATCTCATTGTATTTTAAGAGTGTACAGTCTAACATGGCCAAAGTATATGCCCTAGGTCATGTTTTCTGTCAGCATGTTTAGCATTTTTTAGCATGTTTATATCATTTTCTTATACTGTGATACTGATGTGCTTAGATTTTTATTTCCTAGTAACTTTTTACATTCTCATTCCCTTATTTTTACAATGATTTTCATCTATACTGTCTTGGTTTGGTTTGGCTCAATTTTATTTTTAAATATAATTTCATATCCTTCTACTGTTTGGAATATCTATGTCCATCTGTATCTATATATTCAATAATTCTTAAATGGTTGTTGTCTTTAAGATGCTAGTATGCCTACTGATTAATCTTTGAAGTTAATTAATATTTGTACTCCCTTCCCAATTAATACTGTACCTTCCAACTCTGTAACTCCGATGAGTTTATTCTATGTTAACATGTTAATTTTATCTAGAATATGAGTATCTGATATTTCTTTTCTTGTTTTGGTAAGTCATCTTCTGATGACTTTTGTTTCTTCAGGTATGCAGTAATTTGGGATTTTGAGTTAGTGTTTTCTGGGTTTTTACCTATAGGAGTTCTTGCATTTTAATCTAAGTTCTTACCCATCAAGAGAATATTGGTATCTCTCTCTTTTTTAAGATTTATTTATGTATTTGAGAGAGAGACAGTATGTGAGAAAGAGCATGAGTTGAGGTGGGGCAGAGGGAGAGAAAGAATCTTCAAGCAGACTCCCTCCCAGCTGAGTGTGGAACCCGACATGGGCTCCATCTTGTGACTCCTGAGATCATGACCTGAGCCAAAACCAAGAGTCCAACGCTTAAGCAACGTAGCCACCCAGGCACCCCAGAATATTGGTATTTCAACTTAGTATCTTGCTCTCTACCATTAGAGAAACCCATCATATTAAGTTCTCAAGTTGAGATATCTCAGACTATGCAGATAGATTAGCTTTAAATTACAAACCTTTGTCAGTTTCAGGCCTGTGTATCTGTGTGTGTGGTGTGTGGGGTGGTGTAACTATATATGTATATATTCATGAAGTCTTTATTTTTCTTTAAATAAAGCCCTGGGAAAAGCAGAAGAGCTTGATTTTTGTCTCTTTTTGCCACTTAGTGAGATATTTTCTTCTATATAATTTTCTGAAGTACAGTTTTTCAGTGATCCAGGTTCTTGCTTAGATAGGGTCTCAGGACTACTACTCTGCCATTTGCCCAAAGCTTGATCTCCTCTTCCATCTTGACTATAAAACTTCAGCCTCTTAGCTATTGAAATCAGCAAACATTTTCATGAAGAGTCATACAGTCAGCATCATCTGAACATTCTTAGTACTATCTTTCATTATCCCTCTCTCTCTTTCCCTACTTTCCCCCTCTCTCTCCCTAACCCTTGGACTTAAAAAAAAAATCATTTCTATCTTAACTGTGCATTAAAAATATTTATTTAATTTATGCATCTGTTTTTGGTGTGACTACTGAAAGATTTTCAACAATGTATGTACACAATATTGCTAAAAATAAGTTTTTTTCTTCTTTAAACTATTGAAGTTTTTTTTTTTATCATCTATGGCATATAGTCTTAGTCCTGAGGCTCTAACTACTGAAAATCTTCCTTTACGTAATTGTTACTGGTAATTGAATTTACTCACAGTATGATTGTTAAAGAAGTTCAATTTGTTAGATTGTTTGTTGTAGGCAATTCAATTAATTACCAAAGTTTCTATAAACAAACTGGTATAGTGATAATTAACTTACTACTTAAGGCTTCATTAATTGTTTTTTTGGGTAACTGAATCTTTTTTTTTTAAGATTTTATTTATTTATTTGACAGAGAGAGAGAGAGAGAGGGAGAGCATGAGTGGGGGGAGGAACAGAAGGAGAAGCAGACTCACCACTGAGCAGGGAGCCAGACCTAGGGCTTGATCCCAGGACTCCAGGATCATGACCTGAGGTGAAGGCAGACACTTAACTGACTGAGCCACCCAGGCGCCCCTGAATAACTGAATCTTATATAAATGGCCCAACCTCATATTTTAAGCAGATAAATTGAGAAACTCTATCTTGGCAAAAAAAAATTGCCAATTCACTTCTAACCTAAGGAAAAGTTTTTCTTCAACAAATTTATGAGGTAAAGGATAGTGAGACATTCTTTAACAAGCTCCAATACTTTTTCCTTGCATTGAGCTGAAGTGGTCAGTGAAAGCAGTGTGCACCTTACAATGTCTTGAAGGATGAATAATTTGAATTGATATAAAATAGAGAAGAGGGTTATTCCAAGAAAGAAGGCAGCCCCAAATCAGTAATTCCTTTTTAGTCTTTATTTTACTGGCTTCCATAAAAGCATTTATTAGAATTCACCACTTCATTCTTCTTAGTTTTTTGTTTGTTTGTTTGTTTTTTAACTAGTTCATGTGTTTCCTTTTGGCTTACCTCCTAACTCAGTGTCAACTGCTTGTTCCTTTCCAACAAAGCCATGTGATGTAAGGGACTGCACAGTTTGATCTTTGAGTTCCTATCTTTAATTGTAATCCTTTCCTAAGTTAATTAATAAAGAGCTATGGATATAAATGCCATGTATGTGGTTTTTCAACTATCATTTTCAAAAATGACTGGAGTGATCTCCAGGGTCTAGTTAAACCCCCTACTCATCCTTTAACACCTCTAGTTATGTTCCTAAATGTGAGTGAATTGTACAATCACTGATCCAATATCTCAAGACAAAAATCCTGGCTTTCTCCCATCCACTTTTCCATCACTTGCAGTCCTAAAGCAATTTTTTCTGACTGTATATTTAAACATGTATATCTATCACATGTTCATTTCCTCACTCTCTCCCCTGCTGTCATCTAATTCAAGCCATGTTATTTCCCACTTGGAAAACTCTAATAGATTTTTGCTGCTCTTTCTACTTGTATTCATACCTTGCTGTAATCCTCTATCTCTTCCCTCCTCTCTCCCTCCCTGTTTCTTTTTTTTTTTTGGTGCTAGAATAATCTTTACAAAAACTTAAGCCAGATTAGGTCACTCTCCAAGATTTTTCATTATTCTTGACATGAAAGTGAGCTGCCTTTACCATACAATATAAGGCTCCACATAAGTCAGCCCCTTCATGTGCTTCTGACTTCATTTCATATAGGGTTCACCCTGACCTCCTATGTTTAATCACAGTAGATTTCCACTTATCACCTGGGATGTATAGTTTGAATAAGATATAAGACTTAAGCTCTTCTCTTGCTCTTGAAAGCTTTTCTTTCAGATCTTAATATGAGCACCTTCTTGAAATCATTTAGATATCATTTCAACATCTTTTCTGAAAGGATAGGCCAGACCATTATCAAAAAGAATCCTCACCACCCCTCCCCCATCTAATTTTTCACCACATCACCAACTTAATTTTCTTCACAGAAGTTGTCATTAGCTAAAATTATCTTGCCTAGTGCTTGTGTAGTGGCTGAACATCCCTATTAGATTATAAATTCCACAATAGTGGAAACCTTCTCTATAAGTATTGATCAAGAATAAAAGGTTAAAATAAACATATCAGTTTTAAAGGATCATGGCACAGGATTGATCTGAGTTGCAATATTGAGGCAGAGTATGGTATAAAGACAGAAAGTAAACTGATTTGGGGTTTTGTGGAAAATTAGATAGGGAAATGTAGATTTAATGTTGAAGACAACAGGAATGTGTTTTACATTTTGCCTTAAATTGGCAAAACAAAAAACAAAAAACAAAAAAACAACACCCTATTTGGATAATTTATACAACTTTAGTTTCCATGGCTGGTAGAATCCAGTTTTATAGTGTTAAACATCACCAAAAGCCTATTTAAAAGGATATATAGGCAATAAGTATTTGCTTATCTATAAATGTACCAAGTTCTAATCACATGAGTAAATAAGGAGAAAATATAAAAAAGTAAAAATAATTTATCTGTGCTTCTGTGAGGTATTTTTTAATCACTTTTATATTTGTCTGTTGAGGGACTTTTTGCATTTTTATCTCAAATACATTGAATTCAAGTAAAGGCAATTTGGCCTTTACTCTAGGGATTTATAATAGATTTTGCAAGAAAGCAGTTCAACTGTAAAATATACTCTGTTGTAAAAGCTCCCTGACTTTTCTTTTCAAGTTATCATAACATTTTCAACTTTACCAACACAACTACCATTAGGCAATTACTTAGAAAGTTTCATTTTTAGTGGCTTTTTAAAAGAAAGGCAGAATTCTTCTGCTTAGCAATCAGGAAGGAGCTATGCCACACATATGGTCAGAACAGATACTTAAAACAATATTTGCCAAGGGGCGCCTGGGTGGCTCAGTTGGTTAAGCGACTGCCTTCGGCTCAGGTCATGATCCTGGAGTCCCTGGATCGAGTCCCGCATTGGGCTCCCTGCTTGGCAGGGAGTCTGCTTCTCCCTCTGACCCTCCCCCCTCTCACGTGCTCTCTCTCATTCTCTCTCTCTCAAATAAATAAATAAAATCTTTAAAAAAAAAAAACAATAAAAAAAAAACAATATTTGCCAAGAAAAAGTGATAATAGAATGACTAAGAATAAAGGGAAAAGAAAACAAAAATGAACCAAGAACTTACATAATACATTTTCCAACTGAAGAAATGTTTTTGTACTTATATTCAGCTACAGGCAGAAAAAGGTTTATATTTACCGATGATAGATGATAGATAGATATAGATAGATAGATAGATAGATAGATAGATAGATAGATAGATAGATGATAGATAGATGATAGATAGATAAAGAGGCATTCTGTTTAACAACCTCATCTAATATTTGTTGAATTGGCACTTGCATTCAAATTTATTATTTTTTAATACAAAACATACACTCGGGAAGAACAAATATAGACAATACAGTACAGCATGACATTAATGAAGCTGTCAAAAACATAAAAAAATGTAAACTTACAAAATATGTAAACTTATCACAAATAATAGAATGTTACAGTTCAAGCTCACATAGTCATTTTCTAGTCATTATTATCACATGCACATGTGTATGTGCATGTGAATCTAAGCCATTACCTACCTTGTTTTACAACTGAAGTAGCAAAGAGAGTCACAGAGACACTGAGATGCTCACCTTAACAGGCAGGCAGGTGCTTGAATAGAAACCAGGCTATTTACAGAAAAGTATCAATAAAATAAGGCATTTTCTTCATAATGTAAACTATCAAAAATTATTTTAGATAGTTAATGTAATATGCTTATTTTTCTTAACAATGGAACACATGTATGCATACCTCTTTGTATTTATATATATGTCTTCTATAAGTATTTAAATATTAACATTATGGCTCCTGGTTTAACTTAGTAATACTAAGATAACTTACACTAAGACAACACAATATTTGGGTAAACTATAAAACCTGGGGTTAAATTTTCCAGTGTGCTTTCAATTCTGCTTTCTTAAATATAAAGAAAATACAGACAAGAATTTATGATTAATAATCTTTTAGGTGGCTGTTAGCAATTTTAATTGTATGTTCTCCATAATATGGTACTGTTGTTGAACTCACATGAGCTCCCTATGAAGAGGGAGGTGTGTGCACATGTGTATATGCATGTAAATCTAATTAAGATTTTAAGTTATCAGAAAATATTTTGTTTTTAATTTTTTCCATTTTATTCCTCTTTTAAAAGATTTATTTTAGAGAGATAGCAAGAGTGTGAGTGGGTGGAGAGGCAGAGGGAGAGAGAGAGAGAATCCTCAAACAGACTCCCCACTGAGCCCAGAGCCTGACTTGGGCTTGATCCCATGACCCCGAGATCATAACAGAGCCAAAACCAAGAGCCAGATGCTTAACTGAGCCACCCAGGTGTCCCTCCATTTTATTCTTATGTATTCACTCTGTGCAGTGGAAGACAAGACTTTAGCTCCGTTATCCTTTCCCATCCCAAACATACACAAATATGCTTCTTACATTTTTCCAATATATCTGTCATCCTTGTTAAACTAGTAATTGATTATTATTATTATTATTATCATAAATTCATGGCTGATCTATATAGTATATTATCATTGTATCCTGTATTACCATTGTTTCTCTGGAATTAATATTTGACTTATATATATAATACATATTTACATGTATCATCTTTTCTTTATCCATTCATCCACTGATGGACACTTAGATTGTTTCCATGTCTTTGCTATTGTAAATAATGCTGCAATGAACATGGGAGTATAGATATCTAGTTTTATTTTTGAAGAATGAGTTTATATTTTGAAGAACTTTTTACTCTTTTCCATAGTGGCTGTACCAGTTTACATTCCCATCAACAACGTACCAGGGTTCCCTTTTCTCCATATCCTTGTCAGTATTTGTTATCTCTGGTGTTTGATGATAGCCGTCCTAACAGGTATAAAATGATATCTCATTGTGGTTTTGATTTGCTTTTCCTGATGATGAGTGATGTTGAGCACCTTTTTATATACTTGTTGACCATTTTTATGGCATCTCTGGAAAATGTCTATTCAAGTCTTCTGCCCATTTTTTAATCAGATTCTGTTTTTGCTATTGAGTTGTATGAGTTCCTTATATATTTTGTATGTTAACCCTTTATCAGATATATGGTTTGCCAATATTTTCTCCCATCCTGTATATTGCCTTTTCATTTTGTTGATTGTTTCATTTGCTGTGCAGAAGCTTGTTAGTTTGATGTAGTCCCACTTACTAATTTTTTATTTTCATGCTTGTAGTTTTGTTATCATATCCAAAAAATCATTGCCAAGACCAATGTCAGGGAGCATTTTCCCTATGTTTTCTTCTAGGAGCTTTATGATTTCAGGTGTTACCTTTAAGTCTTCAATCCATTTCAAGCTAATTTTTGTGAGTGATATAAGATAGGGGTCCAATTTTACTCTTTTGCATGTGTATATCCAGTTTTCCCAGCACCATTTATCGGAGAGACTGCCCTTTCCCCACTGAATATTCTTGGCTGTCTTGTCAAATATTAGTTGACCACACAGGCATGGGTTTATTTTTGAACTCTTGATTCTGTACCATTGGTCTATGTGTCTTCTTTTCTTATTATTTTCTTTCTTTATATTTATATGAGTATAGGTGACACACAATGTTACATTAGTTTCAAATGTACAACTTAGTGACTTGACAAGTTTGTACATTAGGCTATGTTCACCGCAAGTGTAGCTATCATCTGTCCCATTACATTGCTATTAACAATATCATTGACTATATTCCTTATGCTCTGCTTTTTATTTCTATGACTTACTCATTCTATAACTGGAGGCCTGTATGTCCCACTCCCCTTCACCCATTTTGCTTAACCCGTCACCCTCCTCCCCTCTGGCAATCATCATTTTGTTCTCTGTATTTCTAACTTATCAGAAAATCTTATAAGTTACAGAAATAAGTTATCAGAGAACAAGTAACCACTGGTAACCTAAGGGAAAAGATGTTATGGGGTAGTGCAGAGTTGTGGGTCTATATTATCCGCCACCCCAAACCAGTGGAGTTTTGTGGTGATAGATTGGCAGAGTGACTGATGAGTGTAGATGGTATAAATACAGTGCACTGACAATCCCTTTAAATTGTTCTTCTGAATTCCTTGTTCACTATCCTTTACATCCCAACAAGCAATACTTTGATAAATGTTTCCTACCTGAAATGGTATAATTAAAGGAGCTATTTAATTCCAGAAATAAAATCCAGGGAAGTCAGCAGTCACCTGAGGTTCCTTAAAATAACCTTTATGAATATTACTAGAAGTATCTCAATGAAAAATAAGCTATTTTTTAAAAGATTTTATTTATTCATTTGAGAGAGAGAACAAGCATGAGGTGGGGGAAGAGGCAGAGGGGGAGGAAGAAGCAGACTCCCTGCTGGGCAGGGAGCCTGATTCGGGCTGGATCCCAGGACCTGGAGATCATGACCTGAGCCAAAGACAGCCACTTGACCATCCGAGCCACCCAGGTGCCCTGAAGAATAAACTATTTTAAATGATAAGTAATAAATGTTTCAGCAATAATAATGTGACTGAAAGCCAATAATAATCAAGGCTTTGTTGTGTCAATAGAACTAAATGTGGAAATTTTTTTTTATCAAGGGAAAAGAAGAGAAAAAATAACATAAATGATAATAACTAAAATGTATAATCTGAATGAAATACAAAAGTTCCCAATAAAAAGATTATAACTATATATAGTATATATAGTTATATATAATATGTAACTCTAACATAATTTCCTTTTGTTTTTCTTTACAGAATGTAAATGGACAATCAATGCTACTAAATACCATGTACACATAATTATTATTGGATTTCTACCCTAAACTACAATATACATAGGTTCTGTTGACAGAATTCATTGGGGGAAAATAATTAAAAACAATATTTATATAAATAGAAATGTACTAATAATGATTTTGAGAACTCAGAAATCCTACCTTATGGGGATATATCAAGTATGAGAATAATCTCAGTATATTTTTTAGATATTTGTACTAATTTGTAAGTCATAAGTAAAACTAAATCCTTCTTGTCAGTAAAATAAATGTAAATTAGATAATAACCCTATCTCAATGCTCACTTCAGTAATATTATGGTACTGTTTGTATATATACATATTCGTATATATGTATACACATACATATATACATACATATATGTATAGTACTGGAATGAATATTTCAGACTGGATTATGAGTTCCCCATTATTGACTAGGGAAGCTGCAGGATAATAAAAATAATTATTTATGTTCCTTTTTACAAAAACTATAATACTACAAAGGAATGTGAGGCACTGTCTAGAGGGAGGGGAAGGAAGAGAAGAGATACAGTCTTTTGAAATAATAAATTTCAAAAGATCTTGTGAGCAAAAATTGGAAGGAAAGAAACAATAGGCTCTTACTAAATAAAATATGATCTACAGAAAAGAAAATGATATTTTTCAATCTAGACTAGAATCTAGGAATCAATAAAGTCAGGAGTGTCTCTTACAAACTTGATTTGTTGCATTTCCATCTCCTTTCTTCCGTATTTTCTCCTTGCCCATAACTGTTAGTTTTCAGAATTTTTCTCAGGATGCCTTCTCTGCCTCTTGTAGCACATGTGAAAGACAAAAATTGACTTCAATGACAAATAATATCCAAATTATTAAAAACCAGATGGGGCCTTATCAAATTCCGAAGTTTGATATCCAAAGTACCATGCTTAGACCTGGATAGTCTAAAACCATTATAAGAATTTTGCTTAAGATAACGCATCTTCCTTGAGAAGATTTATTACCACATCAAATCAAGGCTTTATTGTTTGTATTATAATCTGCTCCTGCTTGGTGAATTTTAAAATGCATGCCTTATATAATTTTCATCCAATTAAACCCAAATATACGTTGTTTAAGGATCTACATTTTATTTATATGTAAATATATATATTTAGATAACTATATATTTATATATAAATATATATTTTATATGTATATATAATCTATGTATATATCTACATTTCACTTATATATGTATGTTTTTACGTGTATATATTCATAGATACATAATATATGAATATGTATACATAAATATAACTTATATATATATATATATATTCATTCCAGAAGGAAAGTGAATATAAATAAAGAGTAGATAAATACACAGACACATACACACACACACACACACACACACATCCAGAAAACACTATCTTCCCTTACTCATTCAGGCAAAAAATAATATGCTAATAGAATCTAAATTACAGATACACAATATACAAGTTACAGAATCAGGCAGTAGAGAAACAGGGTTTGTACGTGTGTTGCATGTATCAGATAGCATCAGATTTAAGATCTGTAACTGGATTTGGCCTCCTCTTGCTCAGTGACCATTCAACCAAGGAACATTCAGGCAAATGTCAAAAATGGGAACTAAAACTGAACAAAGTGTTGTAGGCAAGGAGCAGACTGGAACTTAGAAAATGTAGGTTTAAATTTTAGAAACTTCACTGAGGATATTTATGGAACATTAGCATTTATTTGTTGAGTACCTACTGCATAGCCTTTGATCTTGGGCAATTTAACTGAGTTTCATGTGTCATGCTTCCTTTATAAAAAGGGAGGCTCAAATAGAGGCTTAGGTTTTTTTTTTTTTTTTAATTCTTAGATTAAGTTATTAACAACTCTACTTTCCTGAGAGGGGAAATTGACTGATCTAAATGTATCCTGGGTCTTTTCAGGGACTGTACTGATCATCGACGTCACTTTCCAATATAAGAAAATCTTGCTCTGTTGCTCTGTGAGTTGTAACTGATAGACCTTTCTGTCATGAATCTAATTCTTATTTTGAAGACCACTGAGAGTACCATGCTTAGACCTGGGTTTTTTAAAACCATCATAAGAATTCTGCTTAAGATAATGCATCTAGGACCAGTTAAGCTGGAAATAAATCGTATGTCTTCGTAGTAAAGGTGAGATATTCCAGTGGTTCTTTCTCTTGGCTGTCAGTTTTATAATCACCTCCAAAGGGAATTACACAAACCATAACAGGTAATATGTGCAAACTCAATAATCAGATTGAAGGTATTCAGAGGATATAGTGTGGATTAGTGATAACCATATACTATTGTATTCCAAGAATTATCTTGAACCAATTTCAGGATTCGTCAATATTAAGCTAGCTTGAGCACTTTAAAATGTAACTTTCAAATAGCATATTGGGAGGAATTTTATTTGTATTAATTAATTATTAAAGTTTCCCAGAGAAGAGTGAGAGAAAGAAAAAAAGAGGAGAAATTAGAGGAAGCCAGTTGCGCAAAGATAAATATACATGTAATTACCACTGTAAAAAGGCTAATTATCTTTCCTTAGCAATGAGGGGAGAAAGCTTGTATGTGTATAGGTCTTAAACATTTCAAAAGACAGAGATAGTTTAATCAAATAGCTTGTCTTTGACAATTCCTTCAAGAGTGTAGTACTAGAATGTTGGTTCCTATTATTGCCTGAATATGGAAATGGAAGGGTGTCTACTAGGTTAAAGTATCTCACTTTCACTTAGGTAAGAAATAGAATCCCTCTGTTTCTTTTTTGTTCTAAGGTACCTACCTCTCAAATGCAGTCTAGTCAAAAGTTCCCCCAAAGTAGCCACTGCAATCTGAAATTGTTGAAAGTTTAGGCCATTTAGAAAGATAAACATAACAATAATAATAATATAGAAGCAAGAGTTCTTCCAGGAGGTGGCGAAAGTTTATTAGTGGACAAACCCATGAGAAATTGCTGCTGGTCAGTCAAAAGCAAAATTACCTGATGTGCTTATTTTGGTTCAGATAGCTGTCTCCTGGCAAGCAAATGAGTGGAGAGGAGATTGCTCTCAAAACAACTTTCACAAATCTAGGACTGAAGAAATTTCTGTTAAGTTTTTTTTTTTAATTGAAGTATAATTGACATACAATGTCCTATTAGTTTTAGGTGTACATCATAGTGATTCAGTATTTTTATACTTTACTAAATGATCCCATGAAAAATCTAGTTACCATCTGTCACCATTCTAAGTCATTACAGTATTATTGACTATATCCCCTATGCTGTCCATTACATCTCCATGATATGTATATATATAACTGGACTTTTGTACCTCTTAATCCCCTTTACCTATTTTGCTTGCCCCCAAGTCCTCTCCACTCTGGTAACCAACAGTTTGTTTCCTGTATGTATGAGTCTGTTTTGTTTGTTCATTTGTTTTGTTTTTTAGAATCCACCATCTAAATGAAATCATACTAAGTTTTAAAATGAAAATTGAAGAATACTGGTTTGACAAAACTTTTTTTTTTTTAATTTAAATTCCATTTAGTTGTTTCTGGGGGAGAATTTAGTGATTCATCCATTGCATATAACACCCAGTGCTCATTACATCAAGTGTCCTCATTAATGTCCATCAGTCAATTATGCCATCCCCCCATCCACCTCCCCTCCAGCAACCCTCAGTTTCTTTCCTACAGTTAAGAGTCTCTTATGGTTTGCCTCCCTGTCTGTTTTTATCTTATTTTATTTTTCCTTCCCTTCCCCTATGTTCATCTGTTTTGTTTCCTAAATTCCACATAGAAGTGAAATCATATGGTATTTAACTTTCTCTGACTGAATTATTTCACTTAGCATAATACTCTCTAGCTCCACCCATGTCATTGCAAATGGCAAGATTTCATTCTTTTTGATGGCTGAGTAATATTCCACTGTATGTGTTTGTGTGTGTGTGTGTGTGTGTGTATGCACACACATACACACCGCATCTTCTTTATCCATTCATCAGTTGCTGGACAGTTGGGCTGCTTCCATAATTTGGCTGTTGTAGATAATGCTGCTATAAACATCAGGGTGGATGGATGTACCCCTTTTAATTAGTATTTTTGTATTCTTTAGGTAAGTATGTAGTAGTGCAATTGCTGGATCCTAGGGCAGTTCTATTTTTAACTTTTTGAAGAACCTCCATACTGTTTTCCAGAGTGGTTGCACCAGTTTGCATTCCAACCAACAGTGCAAGAGGATTCCCCTTTCTCTTCATCCTCGCCAATATCTGTTGTTTCCTGTGTTGTTAATTTTAGCCATTCTGACAGGTGTGAAGTTTTTGATTTGTATTTCCCTGATGATGAGTGATGTTGAGCATCACAATGAATTTTGAAATAGGCTCACCATAGTGAGGTTTTAGATGCATTTTCAATATAAGTATTGAGTAATTCAAACAACTATTTTAAACTCTTATTTTAAGCCTAGCATAGATTCCAAAATCAGAGAGATCATTAGTATTTGAGAATAAACTGTTATACTATAGCTAGAGCTCTGAGCTGGTCTTGCCTTTCTTCCTACATAGTAAGTAACAAACTCCATAATACAGAAACACAATTACCTATTCTCTTTTGTTTAAAATAACTGTGGGTTAAATTAAAGATGTGACTATAGAAAAAGGAAGGAGAAGCTGCTATCAATGTCTAAATACACAGTCGGTGCTCCTAGGCTTCCTTCTTCCCACTTTTTTAAAGGTAGTTCTGTTTATGAAGGTTGGTAAACCCCTTATAATCCCAAAGTGAGTCAATGGATTTTTTGCATGGGCAAATTATTCTGTTTTTACAAAGAACTTTTTTTCTCTCTGTACTTCTAGGAAGAAACTTTTTGAAGAAAAGTTATATATACTTTACTATGGTACCTAATTATCAGTCACTCTTGCTTTCATAGGTAATGAAATATAGAAAATAGAGGGGGATTTCAAACTCAGGGCACCCAACCTATGAAGCTATAACTCTTATGAGGAAGAAGATTAAATAATCTTATAATAGCAAGGTCAACTTTTAAAATGCCTTTATGAGTGTGCACCGAAAATATTTTTAAAATGCCCTTTACATTTTGGTTCTATGCAATGACAGAGATGATTGAATTAATAGGCACCAGATTTTTATTCTCTAAGACAAAGATTAAAATTATTCACCTGCTACTAATGTGATTTGTTTAAACTGAATAAACTCAAATATGTAGAACTGAAGAACCTATATATAAATATATAGAACTTCCTATCTACCAAAATCCATAAGATTTGTTGATACTCTTCCCCACTTGTAAAGAATTTCCTATTACTCCTCAAACCTTGGGTAGCCCCAAGTCAACAATGGGACTAGAAGTGGATGTAGTTTATTTTTTTCTAATACAATGAATTTTTTTCTTTTAATTTAAATTCAATTAGCCAACTTAGAGTACATCATTAGTTTCAGATGTAGTGTTCAATAATTTATCAGTTGTGTATAACACCCAGTGCTCAGGGCACATGATATAATGAATATTTTTTTAAAAAATTATACATTTTAGCAGAAGCACCTTTATCTTGAACCTGTAGAAGTATTTCCTTCAGAAAACTGACATCTCATCCATGTTTCAGAGATACCTGAACCCTAACAGAGTGTTGGAGATATTTTTTGCCTTCCTTGTCTAAAACACTAGAGTTTTAAGTTTCCTCTGACCTGTTTGTAAATAACGAAGACTGGGGCCCTGCAGTCTGCTCCCTTTTTCTTTATCAACATTTAATGGAAAGAGGGAGGGAAAGGAGAATGCATGCTGTTAGCTATTATCTTTACAAATGACTTGTTAGCCTTTTATTTGTTTGCTCATGCTTCAAACACTCAAAGGACGTTTTCAGAATCTCAGTAGATGAGGGTTCAATCTTGAAATGACTTGACAGGCTGTATCTTCCTTAAGAGATTTTGACATGATATTAAGCCATAGTTACAAGCCAATACTTGAATGGGAAGCCCTGGGGAAATCTTTAGAACTGAAACACAGCATTTACAGCAGGAGGCAGGTGTCTGCATCAGTGAAGCAAACAACAATACGATATATTTAGTATCTAAAATGGAAGCAAAACAACTGATTCTCTACCACTGGGGACAGTGGAAGAAGTTGAATGAGGGAAAAAAAGAGTATCTTTTGGGGCCCCTGAAAATGTTAATTTACTGACAGTATGAAATACACTCTCATCACGGCAGGTGCACCCAGAACCAGGTGCTGCTCTCAATATTGTCTTTGAATTTATGTGTTTCCTTTGCAGGGATAGGATGTGAAGCAGCTGTACTGACCATGTGGAGAGAAAGCAAAGAGCTTTTAATTAGCAATAAGAGGGCTGTTAATTTCTTTTGGGATCTCACTCTCTGTGTCTCTGTCTCTCTTTTTTTGTCTTTGAACTTTTATTAGTACCTTAGCAGGAGTTTCTGCATGTCTCCAAAAGCACAGAGAAAATCAAGGAAAGGACATAATGTGATAGGTTCAGGGCAGGGATTTTGTGCTATTGGTGAGTAAATTTAAGAAGCCTAGATAAAGTGCTTTTGGAGATTAAATCCACAACCAAGATAATATAATGACTACCTTGAACATTCTTTTACTAATAATATCATGTAATCAAATTAAGAGATAAATGTATCCATTGCTATAGTCACTTTGACCAGTTTTTTAAAAGTCTGAGATATATGTATATATGGAACAACTAATTAGAAAGTTTTTAATTTTATATCTAGCATATTTAAGGATAAAAGCAAACCACTATTTAAAGAGTTGCCAGCATTAATTAGGATATTTTTCTCACGATATTATTTTGGTATATACTTTTGTGTTTTTCATGTGAATGGCCTACATTTTTCAGTTATTGAGCAGTAATTAACACTCATTAATCACTATCTCTGAATAACTATATATATATGTATATATGCATAGATATAATCTAAAAGTACTCTTATTTTATAGATCTGGATAAAATAAAATTTATGTAAAAAACTGTTCCATGATTGTGGCCATCTGATAATTAGAGATTTTCATTTATCTCTAAGAATACTAATACTTTTTTGTTCCCTATTTCTATTTCTAAAATTTTCATACAATGTATATTATAATATTTTTAATGCTTTAAATTATATTTCTGTTTTCAAATCATGAAACACCTCTTCATTTTGATCTTTCCGAGATCAACTCTCTTCCTTGCTGTAGACACCCTAAGTTTGTACTATAAAACAACATAACAATAATAAAATATTTTTGTCTAGTAAATGAATTGATATAAATGGGTATGTGTGATTATGTGATCATGTTTTAATAATTGTTTAGATATTTATTTTACATTTCTTTCAAAAACTAACTTCTTAATGTCATAACTAGAATATGGACAAAAATAGGTCAAGCTAAGCCCAGTTGGGTTGCAAAACTTGATTTGGTTCTTAAAATTGTGTACCTTTAGAACAGGAAAGGTTGAAGTGCTATTAGAAAAGGAAATAGCCAAACGAAGTCAAAGACAGGAATAATAAAAGCATATGTATGAGTCAATCAGAAGACTTATCTTGCTGGAAAGCAAGAATGAATGTGAGAAATTACTTTCAAATGCATTTGGATTAACATGATTTGACATTAATGAACACATGTGGAAAGTTAGTTCCCTGAGCTTCCACTTGATATGGTCAAAAATACATAAACAAAATTAAAATGATGAGATGAAATTATGACAGAAACTAATAAATGAGTGGTAGAATATGGCAAGGAGTTTGACAATTAGCAAACATGGATTTTAAGTTTTGGTTAAGCTCCATCTGTTAATAGCTATGAGTTTTATTATTTGAAAATGAGGACAGCAATGCTTCTCTCATAGGTTTGTTTTGATGGTTAAATATATATATA
>NC_138371.1:136261260-136286369 GCF_054177405.1 Leptonychotes weddellii
CTTATGTTAATCCCCATACATTACATCATTAGTTTTAGATGAAGTGTTCCATGATTCATTGTTTGTGCATAACACCCAGTGCTCCATGCAGAATGTGCCCTCCTCAATACCCACCACCAGGCTAACCCATCCTCCCACCCCCCTCCCCTCTAGAACCCTGTTTGTTTTTCAGAGTCCATCATCTCTCATGGTTCATCTACCCCTCCAATTTCCCCCGCTTCATTCTTCCCCTCCCGCTACCTTCTTCTTCTTTTTTTTTTTCTTAACATATATTGCATTATTTGTTTCAGAGGTACAGATCTGAGATTCAACAGTCTTGCACAATTCAGATACTGCATTTGGTAGATTATAATCAGAGAACAGTGTTTTCCCCTATCACTACATTAAACATACTTTATTGCATCAATAATCTTTGACTCAATAACATCTCAAGCAAATCCAATAACTTCTTAGTACTTGGCACTATAAAAATAGACTTATCTACGAACATATCACATCAAAACTTTACTCAGGTCCTCTTACAAGCTCCTTGCATTTGCTGATCTGAGGCCTAATCAGTGGCATGAAGACTAGCAGTTGTGGGGGTGGGTGTAGGAGGTTGCAGGAGTGTGATCTCTTCTTTCCGTTTCCTTGGTCCACTTCTCTCCCCAAGGAAACGCCTCTTCTCCAGGGCTAGAGAAGGGAGAAGGAAGAAAAGTACAAGTGCAATTTCTTTTTACTTGACTAATGTGATAGGTAATTTAATCTCTGGAAGACCTCTTAAAACCCATCTCTTCATTCCTGACACTGGAATTTCCATCATAGCCCCTTTCAGGAGGGATTCCCCCACCCCAGCTGACTAGATTCCTTTATAATGACTTCAATGTGGCCATCTTCCTCATTATTCATTTTTTTATATATAAGTAAAATTCAACTTTACACCTACTAAATAGTAGAAATGCAGGTTGGCTAACTGCTTACCCTTTTTGTATTGCCTTGCTATCATGAGCAGCCTCCTGATGTCAGGCTTTCTCAGGTGAGAAATAAGTTCTAGTTTCATGTCTCTGCACCCATCAAATGGGTATGTGGATTGTTATAGTTCTGCACATATCTAGGGAGGTGTGCAATGAAATCTTCTCTCATATAGCAACTTCAGTGTCTATGAGTTGCTTCCTAGCTTAGGTTGAAAAAAAGGGTGAGGGGAAGTACACAGTCCCTTCCATGATGGAAAGAAAATTACTATTTTCTACATCTATGATTTTCTTAAAGAATCTCCTCAAAATATTTTGTATCCCCTTATATGAACAGTAGATATATGGTGGCAGGTAATAGAGGAATGACAATTTGGGGCACCTCTTAATTAGATGCACCAAGTTTTCCTCAGATTTGAGGATATAGTTAAATTTTGAAGTAGAAGTCCCCCTCTATTTACTGATATATGAATCACTTAGAAGAGCTTCTCTCAACAAATGAAAAGTCTTTATTCTGCTGCATGATAAGATATAGGTATCTCTAATCCTAATGAGGCATTGACACATTTTTGCTCTTCATCCCATTAATGGATAAAGACAATGAATATTCACATTATATTCATGTTATCTTTCCCTTAGTATCATAAAGTACAGTAGAATATAAATGTATAGTGATGTTATTTATTTTTCACTATTGAAAGGAAACTAATAAAATTGGAAAACAATAAATTTGTTTTCAGATTTTGTACATGTATTATTCTGGATTTGGTAATATATTAATTACTCTGCCATATAGTCCTTTTTCTTAAAAAAAGATGTTTTTATTATTTTTTGTTTTTATCCAGAGGTATGTAAAATATTATCCTTTTTTATTATTTTATAACTCCATTTATATTTTTACATTATTAAAAATGTAGGGATAGTTTTCTAAACCAAAAGAGGGTAATAGTAAACAGTCTTTCAATATAACAAAAACTGAGTATCATATGTTTTGTAAACATGTATATTTTTATTTTTTATTTTATTTTTTTTTTAAAGATTTTATTTATTTGAGAGAGAGAATGAGAGAGAGAGAGAGCACACGAGATGGGGGAGGGTCAGAGGGAGAAGCAGACTCCCCGCTGAGCAGGGAGCCCGATGCGGGACTCGATCCCGGGACTCCAGGATCATGACCTGAGCCGAAGGCAGTCGCTTAACCAACTGAGCCATCCAGGCGCCCTAAACATGTATATTTTTAGAGCAAGAAGAAATCATAAACATCATCCAGTTCAATTATATCATTTTTACAGAGGAAAAATTTGAGGCATGGAGAGAGGAAATTAACTGAAAGGGTCTCACATGTATACATAGTAAATCTGATAATAGAAAAATATCTACAGCTTTCTGGTCCTCTGATAGTTCTACTGAGCCAGGAAGATCCCCAAGTAAATGCTCTTGTATGACTCCTTGTATTGCCTTTTTATAAATATGCTTTTGTGACAGTATGTTTGTTCCTGTATGACTATTATTAACTGTTTAAATGGAAATCATTGGTTAAACTATTAGTTTAAAAGCTTTTATCTGACACCTAATTTCGTAAAGTGGAACAAAAAGTTTCAACTTTTTTTCTAATATGTAACATCCAACATTTGCCATAAAATGTTTCTTACATTTTTATGACTATGAAACATCATAGAAACATAAAATGGATCGACTGGTGTTTAATTAACTGAAATTCCTAGGTGAAATGGAATTGTGCTTTGCTATTTGTCAACACGAATGAACTTAGAAGTTCAACATTAATATTTTAACAGACGTGTTTTATGAAACAGGATAGTCAACTTGGAAAAACCTGCAGTTTCAGAACAGAATTGAGTTGACTCATTTTAAAACAGGATCTAGCTTTTTTGTTTCCAAAGTCAGCAGTAATTCAAGATTAATTTGGTCCTGTGGGCAAATATTAATTCTATCATGGAAAACAAAATATTTCAAAAATCTTATAAAAAGTTGCCAAGTCTGCCTTTGCCATACAAATGTACAGAACATTTATTGCAAGATAAATATTAAAATATACATAGAAAAGAAAAAGCTTGCAAAAACTGAGTTAAACTACCACCAGGTTTGCATAAGCATCTTGTAACTATATATTCTACCTAGTATTTATAGTACTTTGCATTCTATGCAGGTCTGTCGTAACAGCTATCTCATTTCAGCATTGCGACAACCAGGGCATTTAGGCATGACAAGCAAACTATTCCTTTTCTTTTCTTTTTTTTTTTTTCATTTTATACATAGAGTAATTCCCTACTAATAAAATATCTACTTCTGAAACCTCATACAATTTGCCAATGTTTTATTAGATACTTTCCATGCAGTGTTTTGAATGCTCAAAAACCCATTGAGGCAGCTCTTATTATCCACATTTACTGGTGAGGAAACTAAGATTCAGAGAGCATAAAATAGTTATGTTCTACAGTATGATAGTACTTCTAATGTAAATCAAGGTTTAGCTTTTAGCTGCTGCTATTCCCTCCTGCCCCTTAAAAAACAATTCAAGCATTATTGCCTATATGAAATCTCTTCTCAATTTTATTGCTTTTCCCTGTGCCCTTTCATGATATAAATTAATGATAACAATGGCAGTACCTTATTTATATTTTGAGTTCTAATTATATCACAAGCATTCTGATAAGCACTCCCCTTCTATAATGGCAATTAGCCCTAGTAATGTTACATTTTTATTGTGCTGATGTCATGTATGAGGAAATTGATGCAATGATTGAATGAGCGGGTTGATTGCTAATAATGTTCTCTCTATTCATATAAAATCTAGTGCTTCTCTTCACATGAGTTGATGGTGGCTAAACATTCTTACCAACACTAAGAGATGAAAATGTATGTCAGGATCCCAGAGATTCTTTCTCTCAACCCTGTGTAGAAATCCTATTGTTTGTAAGCTAAGCCAATATTTATTAATTTTGAATCAAAAAGGAAAAGAAGGATCCAGTGCCTTTTTGGGGTGAAGTTGCACGATGTAGTATGGCTGAGCTGTGTTATCACATGTTTATACTCATATGGTGAAAGATGGTTTGAAAGAATAACAAACAGCAAAAAGATGCTGAATAGTCAAAAATGGTATCAATGTCAGTAATTAAGGTCCTGGACTGTGATGTTTTTGGATCTCAGCTACTGCATTGTCTTTCCTACAGTTTAGTTACATGAGCCAATAAAGTATCCTCACTCTCTTTTCATTATATTCCCAGTTTTATTTACTCTGGCAAAAGAGTTGTTTCTACTTAAAAAAAAAGGTGATACAAAGTGTTTCCCATATCTTCCAAGAGGAGTAATTTTATATCTGTCTAACATTTTGCTAATACTTTTATGTCTTTTATAATTAATAATCCTTGATCATTTATACTTAGTGTAAGTATCCAAATTTTGTAATGCTATGTAGCCCTCTATGGTGCCATGTAACCCAGTTCACTGATAAATAGTAACTGCTGTTGTTCCACACACTGTGTTACTATAAAATTGGGTTTTTTATAATGGAAACTAACATGTAGGCATCCCCCTCATGCACACTATCAAGTTTATAGTTTATTATTTGTGTCAATTTGCAAGGTTTTTTTTTCTAATTTACCTATTTATTCTTATTTATAACTCAGGCATGAATAAATTTTACACCTTTAAAACTATAGGGAAGATTTTCTTTTGATGCATGTTAACTTTATAATACATGTGGAAAATTAGTGACAAGAAACAATATGCTCATTTTTGCAGTAGAGAAATTGAAAGTTTAGGCAATGGATGCTGACTCTGTTAACATTTGAGGCTCAAATATCAATAGATAAGTACAATTTATATTCTCTATTTGTTAATTCATATTTTCCTTAAAAAGGATACTAGGTATAATATATTTGGATTTTGAGGATGATGATATAGACAAGTTGTTGAGACTTTCCAATAAAATTTCAGTCAGTAGCCCTCTTAGAGATCTTCTTTGGATGAATATGACCAATTCTGACCAATTTCATTAATTTTTAGAGTTTCTATATAGTTTCGTAAATTGTTAATTTTTAGAGTTTCTGTATGGTTTTGTAAATTTTATACTTGGTTTTGCAAATGGGAAATTTTTAAGATAAATAATTTCTTTTTAGATGTGCATCTTGTATTTGTGCATTTTATTAGAGTTTAAATATTATCATTTTACCAGTAAATGAGAAGAGTAATTAATTAATTGGAACATCCATTGGTTTATTTTTCTCTACCATTGTACAAGAATTTGCTAAATATATTCTTTGCTGCATTTGAGGGAAAATGGTTGAATAAGACTCACTCCTGCCTCTTAAGTGTACAAGGTATATTAAAGATGCTAGGAAAATAATAATATTACAATGTAGAGTGATAAATACAGTGATAGAGGAGAGCACCAAGAGAGATGAAAATACAAAGAATTAAAACAATTAAAAGAACACCAATTTAAATCTGATGTAGTAAGAATTGGCTTCACAGGGAAGGTGACACTTAAGTTGTCCTGAAGGTCAAGCAAGATTCCTGGGGCAGATGAATAGTTTGGCCTGGTGGATATACATCTCACTAAGAGTAGAAAGAAGAATGAGTGGGATGCTAATGTATTTGTAAGGGATAGAAGTGAAGACAGTTTAGTTCCTATTTGATACGTAAACTGTTGAACAAATACAAAAAAAATAACCCAGAAAACTGTACATGATAACATGAAATCATAAGTGAATGATGATATAATCAAATGACATAAGCTTAAAAGTAGAATTTGTTTGTATGTTCCAAAAAGCTGAAACAAGAGTAAGAGATTATGCTGGTATCCATCTATAAGAACAAGAGTCTTAATGCCCTGGCTTGTAACCTGACCCATCCACACACCTAGCCCTATGACTTCTAGCAACAGAAGAAAGTAATATTCCTAGAAGAGAGCTAGTTACAGTTAAGTCCTGCTTATTTTATTAAAAAGATATGTGGTCGATATGATAAAGGCAGTAGTTAGGTTGAAATACTTAAGTCAAGAAGGGTTGCAATACTAGCCAAGGTTTGTCTATTTGCTCAGTTTCTGAAGCAATCAACTACTGTCTTTTGAATTGAGATCTAAAGTGAAATTAAACTTCAAATCATTTTGAAGTCTCTCTAACTTATGGCCAGTCAGATATCAAACTACTCTTAACAGAGATCTTCAAGTTTCCTTATAGCTTTGTCTGAAAATATCAGTTATTGTTTGTTCATCTTTATCTCTAGAGTTCTCTCTACCTGCTGAGAAATAAAAATAGGAGGGCTTTATTTTTTTTAAATAAATCTTAATATAATCAAGGTGCATTAACCACCCCCTCCACACACACACAGTCTTTAGTGATTGGTTTTCCAGATATAAATGAGCAATAATGTTATCACTCTTAATCTGGGAGAAAAACTTTATTTACTCTCTAATTGAACATGTATAAATTTTTTGTCTAAAAAAGATTCAGATACAACCTATGGAACCATCAAATATAATATGTGTAACCTTTAAATAAATATGATGAAAAGATGAATGGTGGATATTTCTAATTGAATTCAGTCTTGAGTTAACATTAATTCCAAGTCTGTAAAGGATAATGAAGATGTTTGCCTTTTTTTTTTTCAATATGCACATATTTTGAGAGGCTGTTTCAGAGCAATTGGAACATGCTAATGCTAATGGCACCCTTTTTCTTGACAATACTTACCTTGACATTTCTATTACAAGTGAGTGAATGAGTTATTTCTGCTAATATTCAGGAAATGTCTCAGCAGGATGAAAAATAATCATGTTTCAGAACTTGCATGGAGATCATTTACATACCAGGTAGCTACAGTGATCCCAGGTCTGTGCAGAAGAAAATGTTCACAACTTAAATATGTAGGTAAGGCTCTCACCCATTCTGGATCTCTGCACAAAACTATTGATTGCATTAAGGATGCAATATAGCCCAGAGTCTTTAAGCAAACACATTTTCTCCCCAAAAAATCAAATAGAGGACTAGGCAAAGAATTCTCTTTCATCTATAAATTATAAAGCCAAGTTCAAGAAATTCCAACTACTTGAAAAGGAGTATTTGATTTCTTATGTAACGAAACTGTAAAAAAATAAAAACTCAGTGCAGACTCACTTGAATGATGAAACTTTAATATTTTTAATACAAATCCAGGATTCAACGTGCAACCACTTTTAATTGGAAACTAATAGTAAGATGTACAAATTGTATAAGCAGTCAGTAGCAAATTTCATCTCAGAATAAATATTCATTGACTAGACATTTTTTTTCAGGAAAAATAATGTTAAATTCCATTAAGTATGCACACACACACACCACAGTTTCCTTAAGTTACCGTCATTTTAATCATTTTAGCTAAGAGCTATTCTCTCTCTTCTCATCTATGGGAGAATATAACAGTAATGGCTCTGAAAATGTAGAAACAAAAAAGAACAAATCCTTGATACATTTCTCTTCTATTATTCCGTTTCAAATGAGAAATAGGAAATCTGTAGCCAGTGCTTACCTTTAAATGGTATTAAATGGCAGTAGTGACAGAACAAGACAAGTTTAATATATTTCTGACAATATCTCTTTGGAAGACAGTATCAATTTGTTACTTTAAAGCCATTCACAACCTTTTTCCTTCTTTTTTTTTTTTTTTGAGTTTTTACCATTATGGCTAGAAAGCTCATATATCTGCCTTCTCATATTCCTTGCTAATATGGTGATCATGTAAAAGAGATTTAGCTAGTGAAGAAAAGGTGAAAATGCTTGGGTAGAGAATTCTTTAAAAAAATAAAAATAAGGGGTACCTGGGTGGCTCAGTCGTTGGGCGTCTGCCTTTGGCTCAGGTCATGATCCCGGGATGCTGGGATCGAGCCCCGCATCGGGCTCCCTGCTCCGCGGGTAACCTGCTTCTCCCTCTCCCACTCCCCCTGCTTGTGTTCCCTCTCTCACTGTGTCTCTCTCTGTCAAATAAATAAATAAAATCTTTAAAAAATAAATAAATAAAAATAAATAATAAAAGATAACATTTTTATGAGGAGAGAACACCTTTCCCTTTCTTTTCTACTTTACCCTTTATCCTGCCTGGAACTGAGACCCAACGCTGGAGTTACAACAGCCATGTTCTGTCTATGGTTTGAAAGCCACAAGTTAACAAGGAAAATGAACAGAGTTGCTTCTGTGCTCACCCCCTTCCATCTTGGGCATCATATCCCCAAGCTTCCTGTTGCTTTAGTGCCTAAGCTTTATCTAAGGTTTGGATAAATAAACTCATAACTTATTTATGCTATTGTAAAGCGTTTTCTATTAATTGTAGAAATACAGCTAAAATTAAATGATATAAACAGGAATAAAATGATATAACTGGTCCATCCTCTATAGACAGGACATTTCCCAAAACTATGATTTATTTCTTTGATTCCACATTATGTTGAAAAACAATCAGGGGACACTTTTTTGTGCATATTTTCTTCTGTTATAATTTGATATAAGCTCACCCCAATAATATGATTCTTTTCAGTGTTTCTGTTGTGATAAGTGAATCAACTAGACATATCAGTTTTCTAGGTCAAATTTTACTGTGCTGGTATCTTCTTTCAATCACTCACAATTTTCTCAAACTACCCTCCACACACTTCATGGGGGAAAATGCAAATAAAATACCATCATAATGTAGTGATTTGTATATTGTTATCATGATTATTCATATTATCAAGAGAAAGGCAAATAGTAAAATAATTTAAGTAATATGTGTTGTTGTTAGGAATGGGATCTAGAATCACAGGAAGGATTACAGGTGACTTATTTAGGCTTGCTACTTATTAAAAATACTTATATACCTGCTTGCTTAGATGGACATAGTCTGTTACTTATATGATATTGATGTAGTAGTAGTGTCAAATCATTTAACTATCCTGTACCCAAGTTAGTTGTGAATATAATGTCCATTTGGATTATTGATATACTGTTAATCTGTGTGAATTTATGGTTACATTTTTTTAAGATTTATTTATCTATTTTAGAGAGAGAGCTCAAGCGAGCCAGTGGAGGGGCAGAGGGAGAAAGAATATCAAGCAGACTCCCTGCTGAGTGTAAAGCCCAATGCATCTCATGATGCAGAGATCATGACCTGAGCCAAAATCAAGAGTCAGAAGCTTAACTGACTGAGACGCCTAGGTTCTCCTTACGGTTACTTTAAACCATACTTGTGCTCTGTAGTTTAAAGGCATTTAAAAAATCTAAAACCATCCATTTATCTAAGTTTTATTTCTTTATTAAGCAGAGCATTTCACTTGATCTACTCCTGGCATTTCATAATAATTCCATGTAAATTATACCATTAGAAAAGCATACATTATTTAATTTTTATTTACTTTCTTGAATAAAATACCAACCTTGTTTCTACAAGAAATTCTGTAACAGGAAATGTGTGACAAAAAATTACCAGCATTATTATAGTCTACTTCTCTTTTTAGTTCCTGAATATCATTAAGGGAGAAAATTAGTCTGATAAGTTTTTCACAATTTTTGAATTTATATGAATTCAAATTCTCTGCAATGACTAGATAGCAATGTTAATTCAACCACGGATGCACAGTGTATGCAGGCTAAAGGACAATCCAGCTATAAAAAGTCCTATTTCAGTAATGCTAACAATTTCTGGCTTCTCATGTCTTGTAATTTAAAAAGTAGCCTGCAGACTTTCTTATTATGACTGTCACATCTGCCATTGTATCCCCATACCTATGAAGTGTCTGTAGCAATGCCTTTAAGACCCCAGTTGCATCTGGTAAGTGATGACACATACCTAGTCATTCAGAATTCAGGGGTACAACAACTCAACTCTATTTCCGTCCTTTCTGTAAAGCAGTTTGAAATGACTAATAGATGACAAATTTAGAAGATATATTTACAATTTCTTTTTGCAAAGAAAAGTATGTATAATGATATGCCACATATCCCTGTTACCATAAAAGAAAGATCAAGAAATTAGAATTAAAGCCCTCCCAACTTCAAATTCATGTATTCCAGTCTGGCAGTTCAACATCAACTTTACTTCACAAGGAACATACATAAATAGTTTTTACATAACCCATTCTGTTGCCTCTGTATTTTACAACTTTATTTATTTATTTTTTAAAGGTTTTATTTATTTGACCGAGAGAAAGACAGCCAGAGAGGGAACACAAGCAGGGGGAGTGGGAGAGGGAGAAGCAGGCTTCCCGCGGAGCAGGGAGTGTATTTTACAACTTTAAATAAATATCCATATAAAGTACTTTAAATGTAAAGATTGCTTAATTTTTGAAAGGAACTCCATTTTAGGATGGCTTGGAAGTTTGTTTTTTCCCATCAAGTTAGAGAAGAGATGAACTGGTTATTTCCCTAAAGCTTCCTAATGTTATCTTTGTAACTCATGGGATTATTGCTGCCAAGATTTGCTAACAAAACACAATTATGTGGTAATCAGATCCTTATAAGTTTTCAGTACTGAAAAAAAGTAACAAAAAAACCCTTCAAAAATAAAATCAAAGCAGAAACAATTCTCCACATAAAATATATTCTACTTAGTTGAATTAAAAAATATTATAATTATTGAAATATACATGAAGAGGAAGTTTGTGGCAGTGGTTAAGCTCTCATAGTGGTAGAACTCCATCAAAAACAGCTATTGTTCAAATCTGAGCTCCACCACTTATAAATTGTAAAGTTTGAGACATTTAGATAGCATCCTGCAGCCCCAAAGTTCCCATTGGAAAAATAAGAATTATAGCAATTGGGGTGCCTGCATGGTTCAGTGGGTTAAACATCCGACTCTTGATTTTGGCTCAGGTCATGATCTCAGTATTGTGAGATTGAGCCCCACGTTGGGCTCCATGCTGGGCATAGAGCCTGCTTAAGATTCTCTATCCCTCTTCCTCTGCCCCTCCCCCATCTCTCTCTCTCTCTCTCTCTCTCAAAAAAAAAAAAAAAAGAATTATAACGTTGTCACATGGAGTTAATGAAAAAATTCATGTATGGTTCTTCTCCTGAGTAAGTACTGCATAAATATTAGCTGTCAATATTATTTGCTCTTTCCTTGAATTAACTTCCATTCAATTTTATTTTCAACTGAGTAGAGTTAATGATGATTAGAGCTGTTTCCAAACTAGCTGTGCTCTGGAACTCAACCTTATCAAATATTCTGCAAAATCAGTCTTCTGATTGAAGAAAGCTTTATCCCTTCAGTGGGTATTCACAGATAAGGTTGCCAGATAAAATAAGGTTGCCCAGTTAAATTTGGATATTCACAATTAGGGTCCCCAGATAAAATATGTCCAATTAAATTTGAATTTCAGATAAATGACAAATAAGTTTTTAGCATAAGAATGTCCCAGATATCGTGTAGGACATGCTTACTATAGGACACATAATTATTCATTGTTTACATGAAATTCAAATTTAACTGAATATTCTGTATTTTATTTGCTAAATCAAGCAACCTTATTCATAGTGCAATTAGTGTTTAGGAAAACATTGTAAAGAAACATGTTTAACTTGATTTAATCCAATTATTCATAAAATTTATTTGACCATTGAACACTTTTTGAAGGTAATATCTATTAGTACATTGGTGGACACAAATCTGGAAAAGTTCTTTTTAGTCTCATACCTTAATTTTATAGGTAAGGAAAATGAAAGAAGCTAATATGCTAAATATTTCCTGACCACAGAGATCAGGTGTTAGTCCCCTAATCAGGTTGATCATGTTCTCTGTTTCTTCCAGAAAAATTAAGTCCTGTTACTTCATTTTTGTCTTTAGTGATCTAAGAGCTCTGAAATAAGTTCTGCTTTGTAAAATTAAATTATTTGTACATATATTTATTTAGATATCAGTGATTTTTTTGCATGTATTATCTTATTCACTTTATTCATATTCTCCACTTTAAAATTATCCACTTTTTATTTTTACTAGAAAGGTATTGGTTACATAAACTATGGAATAGTAAATTTCCAATTTATTATAAATGCAGACATACACAAATGTAAAAAAACCCTAAGAAACCTAGAAACCATTTACATTCGTTATGGAATCATGGACAGATTTATATTAGAAATTCCAACACAATAGAATGATTTCCAGCCACAGGTCCTAAGTTGCTAGTGCAGTTAAGAAAGAAATGAACCACCATATACATAAATAAACCTCTTTTTACTTCAGTAGAAGTTTTGGAATGCAAACATGTGAGTCTGTGGAATGTGATTGAAAGAATGAAAAAAGCATAATTTAAGAAAAACTTGAATTTTGTATTTCTCTATTTTAGCAAAAGCATCATAGAATATTTTGGTCAAATTATTTTGATCAAATATTTTGGTCAAATAATTTTCATTTTATTTTCTGAATTAATTGCCATGCTATTTTAAAAATAATACATTTTATTGTTCTAAAGCTAAAATATTGGTTACACAATGGTTTTAGTCTTCCTTAGTTATAATGTGTGTGTTTTTCTCCTAGAGGCACTGCTTTAAAATTTCTAAGCTAATCTATTTCTTATAATAATTTTGGTGGAGTTTAATGGCCTGTCCATGCAAAGGTTATACAGTACTAAAAAAAAATGATTTAAAGTCAGGAGTATTTGAGAATAGCAGACTTTTTATATCTGCTTTCAACGCGTGGGTGTTCATGTAATTTAAGAAAACCACTCGTGGGCAGTTCATGCAGTGTGATACATTTTTAAAGTTCATGTTTTCCCTAGAAAATGTTTTAAATCCTATAGTGAAGATTAAATTCTTGATCCCTCTTGCATGTGATAAACCCCAGCTTGTCTAGTAGTTTAAAGCCAAAGGCATGCTTAAATAACAGGTGCATGACTCTTGAAATTAGCAGTTTTTAGTTTTTCTGCTTACTATAATTGCTTAGGATGCCTAGAGTTATTTACTCATAGTAATGTTTATGTATTTTCCTATTTAATATTTACTCTTGAAAGAGCTTCAGGGCTATGTATAATTATTCTCTGTAGAAACATTCAAGATGGTGTATTTACAGTATTTCCCTAAAACTTATAAAATGTACAGGTAAGTTGGGGACTTAATTTATCGTGTTCTGGGAAATATTTGTATGTAAATGTTTAGATGACAATATGTCTTGTAATATCAATAATCAAACATTTAAGTATTATTAATTTTATGTCTCTTGATTTAAAAATTCAATTTCCTTTTTTCTAAAAATGTTTCGTGAGTTTTAATAAATTTATTTCTGGCCATGAGCAAATTTGAAAAATTGTTTGGAGTAATTGGAATTTCTGTGGCTAAATTATGTAACTAAATGCCAAAGCCTACCATAATTGGCAGAAACAATAGTGATTCTGTTATGAAAGAAAAAACAGAATAAATTAACAATGAAATTCTAATTAAATAAAATTACTCTTTGAACTCATTCATTAAATATATTTCTTATATAACATCATCTAAACATAAAGATCACATATTACCTACTTTTATAACATATTATATATTCATTATATGTGATTGCTAAAGTAAGTCCAGGTGTTAAATGCTGAAATCTTTTTCAAGATAACCTAATTATCTACCATATAATGGGATTCTATTATTTAGAGAAAAAATATTGAATATTTTAAAAGTGATAGATTACAGAACATTTAATCACTATAATACTGCATTTGATATAACTTGGTCATGATAAAAGGCCTTAAAAATCAACATTGCCATAATAAGATTGTTAAATATCTTTTAAGTAAAAATGCACCATTTAGAGCAGTAAGTAGGATATGTTAACTTATAATATGATCTATTACCTCCCCTAAATCCAAACAAATCTATCACAAATTCTGATAAGTTGATAATCTTCATAAAAATCACATTAACTGGTAACTATTTCAACAATTATACAACTAAATAAGCCATAATTGACAATTCCAACAATACTCTGATTTGAAGAAAACTCCAAATTGTCAATTTAGTTGTGTTGACTCTAATAGAAATGAAAGTTAAGCTATATGTTGAAAATAATGAATTATATTTGTAGCTGAAACTTTGATAAGAAAGCCCCATGTTTGTACTTAAAACAAGCGTGCCAGTTCATTTCTTCTTATACTAGTTTCCCATTATCTATGTTTCATAACTATATTATACCTAGATGTAAAAAAAATTGCATATTTTATACATATTCTTCCAGCACATAGTACAACAGAAAGCATTTCTTCCAGGGTTACTAAATCTGAAGAGATTTAAAACAGATAAAATCCATTGTCCAACCAACTGAAAGCTTAAGGTGATCCATTGTCCAACCAACCGAAAGCTTAAAGTGATGAGGAACATTTTTCAGATTTTATGTCATGCTTTAAATTATGATTACGGGGGCGCCTGGGTGGCTCAGTCATTAAGCGTCTGCCTTCAGCTCAGGTCATGATCCTGGAGTTCCGGGATTGAGTCCCACATTGGGCTCCCTGCTCAGCAGGGAGTCTGCTTCTCCCTCTGACCCTCTTCCCTCTCGTGCTCTCTATCTCTCATTCTCTCTCTCTCAAATAAATAAATAAATAAATAAAATCTTTAAAAAAAATAAAATAAATTATGATTATGGTTGTATATTTCTGTTGGGCAGAAGGGTTCCAATATTCAAATCTAGTATATTTTCAAGATCAGCTAGCATTCATATCCTGTCAAAATGGTGTGGCTTTTTGTTGTGATTAGCTAGAGCAAAATTTAACATTATCATGAAAGTTTTGATCCACATTATTATGATTAGGATAATTACATGCATTATGATTAGATACTTTGCAGTTTTTTTCTTTACTAACTAGTTTTCTTTAAATTAAAAAAAATTAATGCCATCTTGTATATTTTTTAACTTTATCACTTTTTTTATTTGGGAAAATTATTAACTAGGAAAATTATTTGTATTTACAGTATAAATTTTAATAATTAGAGTATGCTTCTGTAATAAATTCATTTCCTTTATATGTTCCAATACATATCTGAGCATTAAGAAGTCTTATTTTACCATCTTATCATTTGTTTGTCTTAAAAATTTAAAAATATTTTTTTCAATTTATTTGAAAAAGAGTGTCAATGAATATATAACATAATTGGCAAGGGTATGCATATAAGTATACATGTGGCAAAAACTTTACTTCTGAGATATTTAGAATTATAGGAGAAATAATAAGTTTTGAACAATCAAATAAGACACAGTTTTGTACTGATTTTTCACTATTTTGTGGAGCATGAAACTCAGAATCAGTTTTTTTTCCTTAGAAAAGTACCCAGATGATAAGTAAGAAAATGTTTTGTTCATAAGTGAAATATATTTTCAATATATGCATGTTTATATATGTGCCTATATTAGATTCCTATTATTGCTGTAACAAATTACCACATATTTAGTGGATTAAACCGGTGCAACTATATTTTTACATTTCTGGAGGTCAGAAGTTCCAATTCATCTGATTAAGCTGAGGTCCTCATGATAATAGGCAGGATTCCTTCTGTTTTGTTGATCATTTCCTTAACTCACTGTACAAAAGCTTTCTGTTTTAGTGTTGTCCCAATAGTTTATTTTGGTTTTATTTCCCTTTCCTGAAGAGACATACCTAGAAAAATATTGCTAAGGCTAATGTCCAAAAGATTACTGCCTAAATTTTGTTCTGGGAGTTTGGGGTGTTTTTTTTTTTAAAGATTTTTATTTATTTGTCAGAGAGACACAGCGAGAGAGGAAACACAAGCAGGGGGAGTGGGAGAGGGAGAAGCAGGCTTCCCACTGAGCAAGGAGCCCTGAGGCAGGACTCAATCCCAGGACCCTGCGATCATGACCTGAGTTGAAGGCAGATGCTTAATTGACTGAGCCACCCAGGCGTCCCATTCTTCTAGGAGTTTTTTAATTTCATGTCTCACATTTAGGTTTTTAATCCATGTTGAGTTTATTTTTGTGTACAGTGTACGAAAATGGTCCACTTTCATTCTTTTGCATGTAGCTGTCCAGTTTTCCCAGTACCATTTGTTTAAGAGACTGTTTTTCCCCCATTGTATATTCTTGCCTTCTTTGTCATAGATTTACTGACCATATAAGCTTGGGTTTATTTTTGGGATCTCTATCCTGTTCTATTGATCTTTGTGTATATTTTGTTTCAATAACATACTGTTTTGATTCCTATAGCTTTGTAACATAACTTGAAATCTGGGATTATGATACCTCCAAACTTTGTTCCTTCTTAAGATTACTTTGTTTGTTTGTGGTCTTTTGTGACTCCATACAAATTTTAGTATTATTTGTTCTACTTCTATAAAAAATGCTGTTGGTATTTTGGTAAGGATTGCATTGAATCTGTGGATTGCTTTGGGTAGAATGGACATTTTGACTGTATTAATTCTTCCAATCCATAACCATGGTATATATTTCCATTTGTTCATGTTGTCATCTTCAATATCTTTCATCAATGTTTTATTGTATTCAGAGTACAAATCTTACCTCCTTGGTTAAGTTTATTCCTAGTATTTTCTTTTTGCTGCAGTTATAAATGGAATTGCTCTGTTAGTTTCCCTTTCTGCTACTTTGTTATTAGTGTATAGAAATGCAACAGATTTCTGTATGTTAATTTTGCATCCTGCAAGTTTACTGAATTCATTTCTTCTAACAGTTTTTTTTTTTTTTTTGGCCTCAGTGAGACATAATTCACATACCTATGGCAATAAAAGAAGATTAAAAGCCATAGTGAAAAAAATGAAAATTATGAAAAAAGAACAAATTCAAGGAAAGAAATGAAAAATGGAAAAATTTAAATGACATGATGTGTCATTTGATATAGAGTGAAGAAACACATAACCATGGGTTGATTTGAGCAGATATAGCAATTTGTCAGACATTCCATAAAGTGAACCCCAAAAAATCATTGGATAAACCTTGTAGAATCCTTTCCCCTTGAGTGTCGTGGAATCTGAAGTTTGATTCTAGCCAGTAGAGGGTAGTAAATGTGATAGGATGATCACTTCCATGATTAGGTTTATTACATGTTGTTATTAGAAGACTTCGTCTTAGAAGACTGGAGAAAGATTCTCCTGCTGGCCTTAAAAATGTAAATTGCAATGATTTGACAGGCTCTGTAAGACTGCTGCATGGCAGGGCGCAGTGTGTGGCTTTAGGATCTGAGGGTGGCTTTCTGCAAATCCCACGTGAAGCCAGGCCCTTCGTTATACAACAAGGAAGTGAACTCTTCCAATAAACGGAGCTTGGAGGCATATCCCAGTCACTCTTTGGATATAAATTTAGCTTGCTGACACCTTAATTTTTGCCTTGTGAGGCCCTAAGCGGCAGAGCCATGCCTGCACTTCTAACCCATGCAAAACAAGATAATTGTGTATTGCCAAACTGTTAAGTGTGTGATAATTTGTTACACAGCAATAGAAAAGCAGTACGGCATTTTTATGTAGGTGGCTAGTGTGCGAGGACAGTAAGGCATTTGTCCACACAGGAGGACTGTTTTCCTCTGCTGGCGTTTACTCTTCAAAGTAGAAAGTTCAAAGTGATTTTCTTTTTTCGATTTAGAAGACAGGAACCTCAGTGAAGCTTGTCCTGGTGAGTAAAACTTAAGTATAGCAATAAGATATTAAACATATTTGAAGTATATGCACAGCATGATACTGTACTTGCCTCATTTTTAGTGTAGTATAGCAAGTTTAACTGCCTGATGCCAATTAGACATAATGAGAATTATGGAGCTAAACCACAGTGCACTACACTGAAAATCGACTCGTTGGGGTTCTTACTGACTTTATGCTTTTTCTTGAAGGACATATAAACTTTGTTAAGGCTTCTCTTTTTTCTTACCTAAGAAACATTGGTTACTTCATTTAAAACTCATACTTAAAACTCAACAAACATTTATTAACTTTAATTAATAAAATTAGTTTTTACATCTCTTCACCAGGGAAAGCCAAAGTTAGTTTAAATTTTGATGTCAGCATTTAATTAAGCCAAAATATGCAAAACATTCTAACAGATTCCCTTTGTTTCTTCAGAATTAATAGTAATGTGTATGACCAATTTTAATTTTGAGTAAACCTCTCAAATAAGTGTAGGTAGGTACTGATATAAAATTCTAGATAATTTAAATAATAAAACTTTATCATAGATTCTAATTGTTTGTGACCATTGAATTCAAGTAGGAATCCCAGAAATATGAATGTATCTTCTGACATATTATTTTGAATAACAGCACAAGATTTTGGTGTTAAAACTACAAATCTAGAATAATTTATTTGAAAAAAATCAAATCTAACGAAACAAAACACACACACACACACTCACACACACGCATGCAAAGTTGCCCTCAGAAAACAGAATTCCAGACTGAATCACAGGAATATTTCCTTCCCAAACCACAGAATATGAACTAAATAGCTGCTCCTTTGGGTTTTAGATAAAAGATAAAAGGCTTCTTACATTGTGTTCATTCAACAAATGCTGATATAGCACTGACATTGGATCAGAAATGGATATAAGCACCTCAACAAATTAGACCATTAATCCTTATGACAGCCTTTTAGAATTAATTAGAAATTATTTTTTTAATAAAATGTAGTTCCTTTTTCATTTTTAGAGAATCCACCCTGTTGTTCAATGATCATAATGCAGACAGAGCCAAGGTTGAAGAAACTGTTAGCTTTCTCTGATTTAAGATTAGTATGTACTTACATTATTGGTAGAATAGAGGGATTGACATTTGCTTAAGTGAAAATCACATAAAGAAATCTCAGTCTTGGGATGCCTGGGTGGCTCATTCAGTTAAGTATCTGCCTTTGGCTCAAGTCATGATTTCAGGGTCCTGGGATCAAGCCCATAGTCAGGCTCCCTGATCAGCAGGGAGTCTGCTTCTCCCTCTCCTGCTGCCCCTCCCCTCTGTTTGTGCTCTCTGTCTCTCAAAGAAATAAATAAAATCTTTTAAAAAATCTCACTCTCTACAAAGATAATTTTCTGAAAATAACTCATGGGTTGCTGAAATGATTTACTGTCTGTACAATAAAAATTATTCTCTAAGTTATGTACATGGTACAGCAACACGTGTCTTTCTCCATCAAGTTTCTGTCTGGGATACTGCTCCCACCCTTCTTCACCATGGCAAAACCTGGTCATCCAGACTTGAACATGACCTTCATTTTCTCAGAGTAAAATAAAGTCTGGCTAGAATCTCCTTTGAAGTACAGCCAAATGTAGGCAAGCCCAGTTGTGACTTGTTTCACCCTAAAAATTGATGCTTATTTCACCAAAAGGTCAAGACTCAGAGAGAGTCTAAACTCTTTGTCTGTGCAACTATGTGAGACATATTTAGGAGCCCAACAATTTCTCAGTAATATTCAGTTTTCTATGATTGATCATTTCACAGAAACTTTATGTTCCTGTTGAGAATTTGAATCCAGCTTACTTGATGACATCTCCTATCTGATGCACTTTCAGTAACCATCTACGTTTTACGGCCCAAGGTCACCTATTTCTCCTTAGATTCTCACTCCCATACTCTTTTGTGTTCCCTCTATCTTTATCCAAAACATTTTTCACTGACTTCAGAGTCCCAATTTCATAATTAAGCTCTTATATATCTTTGGCTTCATATTGTTCTCCCATCTCCTAGAAGTCATAAGTAAAACCTAGCATTCTTCCGTTACACTTCTGTTAGGTTTTTAATATCTATGTTGATAATATTGTCCTGAATGCACACATGAGGGTTTTGTATTGGACAGACAAATTATTAATACTTAAATAATACTTGCACCATCTCCCCTTTGCCTCAGTTCTTATTCCTGGGGCAATATGCTGAGAGCTATATGTTATCCTATACATATAAAGGTCTGTACTACAGATGAAGAACACAGAAATATGAATGTTATCTGCTTCTATATATTCCTTCCCTCTTCCCTCCTGAAAGAATGAAGAAAAACCTTTGCTCCAAAGGAAAAATCCTGAGTTCTTACTTTAATTTAGAATGTAAATAAATTTCTCCAGGGGCAAGATATGTTCTGGGTATCAGCCCCACCATACTCCCACCCCTTGAAATATAAAATGTATTTCTGATAGGTAAATGTCTGGAGTTCTCCCTTAATCAGTCATAAATTACACTCCAAGGCTAATTCTTTTAGTTCTGAGTCCCAATGTTCAGTAATTTTTTTTTTCAGAAAGCCCTAACAACACAAAAACATACACATACAATTCACAATTCCACAACTGCTTTATTTTTGGGCTTTGGAGGTGGAAATTCTTTATTAGGTAGACATTCCCTGATTTTCCGCTATTATTTCTAGATCCTCACTCAACCACCTAAACAGTTTCTTCTTTGGAAGCTCATATCATGTATCTCTTCATCACTATTTCACCTCATTAAAAATATCTACTTTCATCCTCACCCTTTCCTACCTCTATCAAAATTTGACACACTGTATGTAAGAAAAATTCCCACCCAAGTCTTGGAATAAATTTGAATTATTTTAATATGTATAAGTATGATCTATACAATAATTTATAGTTTTATAACTTTTTCATATATATAATCTTCCTCTGAACTCCACTTCAACACAATTCACTCACCTAATGATATGGATACTTGGAAGACCCTGCCATCATCTATAATTTTACTACTTCTAAAATAATTCTGTGGCGTCAAATAGTTATCTCAGAATTTTTTTCACTTTGTTAATCACATTGGATATGTTGTTTTACCTCACTGGGAGTTTCATAACTTTGTTATTCCATGTTACTAATCTCTGTGCCCCTTGTCTCAGTTATCTTCTTGACGACAGGTCCTGCCCTATAGACATGACTGACCACCTCTAGCCAGTGCAATTCTCTCATTTGTTCATTGAGTATCCCACATTTATCCCCCAAAACTCTAATCAATGGCACAATCTTATTGTTTCCTAAATTTCCCATAACTTAAGCAGAATATTGATTGAGAGAATTCTTCATATCAGTGCCATTACAAATTATGATGCATGATCACAATTAACTTCCAGAAAACTGGCCAAAGTAAGTTTCCATTCATTCTACTAAAGATTTATTTCAAATTAATAACCCTTTCCCTAAGCTTCCTACTTTAAAATTTATACCATCACACTTTGCAAACACTCTCACTTTCTATATTATGGAAAGAATGTAGTACAGTTTTTGTATTTCTAGCTTATTGTGGAAAGTGCTAGTATTTGTTCTCTTCTTCAGGTGCACTGCTAGACTAAAACCCTGAGTTTCTTAGGAATTGCATGCAGCCTTAGTGATCAATTTCTGGCCAATGGAATATGGGTGGAAGAGATATGCTACACTTAGGTATGGTTCCTAAAATATCTCTCTTGTGATTTTCCATTTCTCTGTTCTATCACCTCCTACCTGGAAATAGAGAATCTACAAAAGGACACCATGTTTCTAGAAGATAACAGAACAAAAATATAGAAGGAGGCCTGGGTCCCTGAAGCAATGTTGTTTTTGGTCATTTATTACTATTTAATAAAATATTCATCCCCCCAAAGTGGCTTAAGACAGCAACAATTTATTATGTTTCATATTTCTGTGGGTTGACTTGGCAGTCCTTTTGTTCTATGTGGTATTAGTTAAAGTTTTAGGATGGATGAACAATCCAAAATGTTATTCACCAACTGGTAGTTGGTGCTAACTGCCAGCTAGGACCTCAGGTCGACATGCAGGCCAGGAGCTTCAGTTCTTCACATTGGCCTTTGCATATAGATACTTGGACTTCCTCACAGTATTGGTGTTTGGGTTCCAAAAAGGAGCGTTTCAAATGGCAAAAACAGAAGCTTATGGAACTCTTAAGGTCCTGTCTCATAATTTAAACATTGTTACTTCTTATTTTATTAGTCAAAATAAATCAATGGGCAATGCCAGCTTCAGGGGGAAGAAAAATGGGCTCCTTATTTCAATAGGAAAAAAGCAAGGAATTTCTAGTCATCTTTAATTGAGTACAGTCCACTCTCAGGTTACAAATTATTTATGTTCCTTACACATGTAAAATATGATCAGTCTTTCCTGAAACCCTACGAGTTTCTTCCCATTATGATACGAAGTTCAGTCTCAAAGTCATCAAGGTTTTTGTCATGTAGATGTGATTACAGGCAGATGAGGCTCTGTTGGGTCATTCTATGTGTGCAATTACCTATAAACTAAAGTGATATTTTATTTGTTTCCCAAACACCAAATTCACCAGCAGACAACATTTATTATTATAATTAACATAGAGCTTGGAGCCTTACCCCTTTTTCTTTGCTGGCAGATACGCATCTTATCCTCTGCATATTGATACTAATTAGTGCTACAGGGAACAATTAATGTAGGTGAAAGTGGTAGAAAGTGTGTGTGTGTGTATGTGCATGTGCGTGTGTGTGAGATAGGGAGTACCTTGATTAAATTTTAAATAAAGTTACCAGCAAAGGGATTGCCATCAGGATAACTTTTGAGTAAAGAACTGATCAAAGTAAGATAGCAAGGCATGCAGTAATTTGGCAGTGACAAAAGTAGGAGACCTTTTTAAGGTTCTTACAATAATCTTGGTAAGGGACATCGGTGGTTTGGACCATAGAATAACCTTGGAGGAGGAAAGAAGTGATAAAATTCTGGATATTTTTGAAAACAGTGCCAAGGAAAGTTTTTGGTGAATGCTTGGGACAAGAGAGAAAAAGAGGTCAAGGAAGATTGACTCCAACCATTTTTACATGAAAGGAAGTAGAGGAATAGGGTTGCCATTATCTGATTTGGGAGAATATCTGCAGGATAAGATTTGGAGGAAAAGTTCAAAATTTAAGTTTTAGATAGGTTAAGTTTACAATTCCTATTAGGTTTCCAATGAAAAAGGACAATAAGAGTAAACATTTGGACATTTGAGTCTAGAATTCTTGAAATGTGAGTGGCCACTCAAAATAAAGATTAAGATTTTAATAGCCAATGGCTATTAAAATGTGAAAGTCACTTGCTTCCTTGACAGAACCATTTTACTGGAATGGTGGGGATGAAAGTCTGGCTTGGGTTTATTCAGGGAAAATGGGAAGAGAGCATTTAGAAACACTGTATTTTGATAACTTTTCAATCTACAGCATTCACAGGGAGTCTTGCAGCTTCTGATTCCCTGAAACAGATTTGTAAATTTTTAATAGCATAACCATCACAAAGAAATTTTGCCCATTGTCTTGTTCATCACAGGACATTTAGATTTGAAAATCTAGAGGTCTTACCCACATATGGGGAAACTAACCAAGTTCAAAAAGGAGTTAGAATTATACCCTAATATAGGAACTGGTGACACATTATAAAATATTCAATCAAAATGCTTGTTCAGAGCAATTCTGATATTTTAAGAAGACTTATCTGAAAATAAAGCTGCCTGATTGAAGGTCAGAAGGCCCAATCCATTACGAGACTTTTCATTTTAAAATTTTTGCTAGCCAGGAATAGTTCACAAATCAGGAAGTAGAAAAAAATTGAGTTAAAATATTAAGAAAGGAAACTTGATTTCTGTTCTTCATTTCCCTTGACAGAAATAGAATTATATTTCAACTAATTAGTTCACTGTGTAAATGGACACACTGGATGAAAGTTAAGCACTGTATAAGCTGGAGTAGATGATTCAACATTATTGGAGTTGTTTGAGCTAAAGGTCTTAGAAGTAGAAGTTTTTTACACTGGGGTCTATGAATTTGATAAATTCACTCTACTTTTCAGTATGTTTTCGTATAGAAGGGACCGAGGATTACCAGGCAGGGCTACCTTATACAACCTTTTGAAATACATTAGGTAGGTACTAAAAGCGTGACAACATGTTTGGCCCCCTTAGCTCCTCAGTTTCCAATTGGAAGGATCACAGAGTCACCATCTTACTTACTACAAATGAGCCTTACGATCTTTTTTGTTTTGTTTTTTGTTTTGTTTTGTTTTTTTATTCACGTTTCTCCTGCCCACGTTCACTCTAAAATTCTGGTCCAAATATGAGTGACCACTTAAAAAATATGAGGATTAAGATATGACCAATGGCTATTCCAATGTGAAACTTGCATCCTTGACATAGCTATTTTGCTGGAGTTGTGGGAATATGAATCTGGCACATTGCACTGTGGCTGATTTCAGTGAATTGTTAGTAGCTTAGCGGCAATTATTTTTTCATGAGTGTTAATTTAGGGTAAATAAATATATTTCAAGTTTGGTCAGTTTTTATAAAGGTTATTTTGTTGTGTTAATAACATTTGTTGTGGTAGAATTCACTTTATTTTGTCCCAAGGAAAAAAATCTATATCGTACATATTTTATTAAGTAGAAAAAATATGCCAGTGAGAAAATTGGTACAATTTTTTACACTAAATATTTAATATCTCCAAATGTATTTTAATCCCAGCAACACATAGGCAGTTTTCTAGTGTTTCCTCTTGCAATTACTATAGATTTCAGTTTACATCATAATACTGAGCAGTTTTAGGCTAGGTAATCTTTTATTATTAGAAAAGCAACAGGAGTAAAAACAATTGAAAACAGGCATTGAATGAGTACTTAGCCTAATCATTCTCTGGACATGTGAATGTTGAAGGAGAGTACTACTTTTACCTAAATGAATTAGTAATAGAATTTTTAGATTGATAGTTATGTAGGCAATAGACAAAGGAAGTAATTTCAGCCTGTGGGAGAGAGAAGGCATTGGTTAGAAAGAACTATTTTCCCAAATCATACATCTGTTTTCTTTACCAGTATGTCTGGAATGAACCACTAAATCTACTCACCTCTGTTCTATACATGTATTTAGTTCAATGAATATTGAGCTCAATACATTTTCTTCAAGCCATTTATTATTCATTTTCTGGATGTTGGATATTGTGAAATACAGCTATAAACCACAAACACAGATTTATCCTTCAAAATATAATGGAAATGAAAATAGCTTCAAGTAAAAGATTTAAAATTCAGTGTATTAAGTGTTGTGATAGGGATATGCATAAAGGTTGTTTACCTAATTCAGATCAAGGATGAGGAGTCATGGGGAAGTACACTAGGAGAAGGCTTCCTATATAAAGACAAGACTTTGGCTGAGATTTCAAGGACAAGAAATTAGCAGTCCAGACTAAATGCATGTTTCAAATTCCATGAGTTGTGATAGAGCATAACCCCTTAAAGGACCAGAAAGTAATT
>NC_138371.1:136286869-136330769 GCF_054177405.1 Leptonychotes weddellii
AAAAAGATGTGGAAGAAACTTAAATGCATATTGCAGAGTGAAAGAAGCCAATCTGGAAAGACTACAACTGTATGGTTCCAGTTACATGACATTCTAGAAATTATGGAAAAAATTAAAAGATCATTGGTTGCCAGGAGTTAGGGGGCAAGGGTGAGATGAATAGACAGAGCACAGATTTTTTTAGGACAGTGAAACTATTCTGTATGAATGGATGTATATCATTATATATTTGTGAATACCTGTAGAATACACAATACCAAGAGTGAATACTAACATAAATTATGGACTATGGGTAATAATAATGTACCACTGTAGGTTCATTCATTGTTAACAACTGTATACTATATGGTGGGATATTGATAATGGGGAGATTGTGCATGTGTGGGAACAGTGATATATGGGAATTCCCTGTAATTTTTTTACCTAATTTTGCTCTGTACATAAGTTGCTCTAAAAATAATGTTTATTAATTTTACAAATAAATATAAGCTTAGAAGGTAAAGTATTCAATGCTTAAAGATAGTCTTAATAGTAAAACATGAATGTTATCTTTTACAATGAATGGGAGAATGAGTGAACAGAAAAAACGTGACCTTTATGATAGAAAGCAAGTTTTTTATTCTCATTAATCCACTTATCAAGTTGCTGCTTCGATTCACTAGCACTAACTTTATTATTTTTTTATGAGCTCTAAGTGTTTTACAACACACAATCTGTATGCTTGAACAGTTTTAGTTACAAGGGAATTTCTTCCTCTCAGTATAAGAATATTTTTCTAATCTTTCATCAGATCTGAGAAAAAATGTCATTTTTTAAAAACATTTTCCTTAAAGAGAAGAAGACACATGACCTCTATATTTCAAAATCCTGTGATGGTTCTCTTTATTGGCCTTTTACAGGTGATCACTTACTCATTCTCAAATCATTGTTTTCTCTGTTTTTTGGATTTTGCAGGGGCTTTTGGTGACACCACACTCCCCTACCTCACTCTCTGCTCCATCCCAGTGTCCCTGGCTAATCCCTCCTTTTTTTATTTTGACCTCACCTCATCCCTTTTTTCCTCTATGAACATGTTTTTCTAAACAGAGTATCAGGTTTATTAGTTTATATGCCATCTACATATTGCTACTAAGTTCAAGATCCATATATACAAATGGTTGCTTTATATCTTCACTTGGATATCTATACTTCAAGTAAACCTACTCCTTAGCTAGTTTTTCACATCTTATTAAATGGCATCACCAATTGCCCAGATACATAGACAAAACCTAGGAATCTTCTCTGATTACTTTCTTCACCTCATATCACGTCTTTATTCATTAGCAAGCTCAATCGATACTACATATAAAATATATCTTGAATCAAACTGCTTGTATTTCTACATCTACCATTCAGTTTCAAATCACTATCACCTCTAAGTTGATATGTGTCGGTAGTAACTTCCTCAGTGCTCTTTTCTTCTACTCTTGTATAAAATCAATTATTCACACACACAAAAAAAACAATTGAGTTATATTAAAATTAGAAATCAGATCTTACCATGCCTCCTGTTGAAAATCCTCTCTTGGTTTCTTATCTCATGTGGAATAATTTCCAAATTCTACCAGGTCTATAGTGTCCAACTTGATCCTCTCTAAGATTTTATCTGCTGACACTCTTCCCTCTTGACATTCTGGTCTTCTGTCTGGTTCTGGGACATGCCAAACTATTTTCATATTTTAGTGACTTTTCACTAGCAGTTCTGTTTGTTATAATGATCTTTCTCTGACTTTTATACATCTGCCTCCTTCATGCTATTCAGGTCTCAGTTTATTTTATTTTATTTTTTTTAATGTTTTATTTATTTATTCATGAGAGTCACAGAGAGAGAGAGAGAGAGGCAGAGGCAGAGGGAGAAGCAGGGAGCCTGATGTGGGACTCGACCCCAGGACCCTAGGATCATGACCTGAGCCCAAGGCAGACGCTTAACCATCTGAGCCACCCAGGCGCCCCCAGGTCTCAGTTTAAATGTCATTTACTTGGTGATCTTGTCTTTGATATCCAATAAAAAGTATTGTCCAGTCATTATCTCTTCTTACTTTAAATGTTTGCGTATCATCCTCAGACATGTTGTTACTTCTTTGCATCCTTCCTTTCTCTAAAATTTTGGCTTCAAAAGAGCAGACCATATTTACCAACATATTTCTGGTCTTATTTATCAACATATTTTTGGTGTAAAACAAAGCACCTGGTCCCTAGGAAAAAAATATTTGCTGAATAGTGAAGTGTATGCAAGACATTTTTCATATGGGAAGCATCATGGAAGCACTGATGTAATGAGCAGTATTCTCACTAAAACTCCCTCACAAGACAGTGCTTTCAGAAGGATTGTGTTGTAGTGGTTTGGTTTTGTTATGTTTGTTTTCTTTGAAGACTGTAATCTCTGTGAAAGTGAAAGATAAAAACCAAAGTATTCCAGGAAGATTCAAGATAATGTAGTTTATATCACTAGTTACTGTCAGCTTGCCTTGATGTAAATATAAGACCTACAAATATATAATTGACAGCCTGTAAAATTTTGGAGTCAAGAAACTGACTACTGGTTGAAAAAACTATGAACCTTCTCACTAAAAGCACAAACTCAAATACAGTGCTTGCTGAACTTTCCAGACTATTTCAGAGGGTTCACACACCATGCAATATACATGCACAGTCTTCTTTCACCTGATGAACTCAAGATCTAATAGAAAGAATAAACTGTCCTATGAAGCAATCCTCCATAAAGGGCATATACTTTCCAAGTAAAATTTAATGAGAATTTTAATGCAGTCATCTTGAGGTTGAATTATCTGTCAAGGGTCTGGGATGCAGGTAATCTGGGCCATTATTTATTGAACATAGACCCACACAAGGAAGTGCAACATTTCTTTAACAAATATCAAGTGATTTTACTGCAAACATTGCATTAGACCTGCCTAGGAACTACAAAGAGAAATAAGAAATAGTTGACTCCTTGATAATTTTATAATCCTTAAGTCAAGATAGATATATAAACATATCACTTTAATATAATGAAATACATGTAACACTTGTTTGTGCATAGGATATTTAAGTATCGTGGTGGATATATTAACTCAACCAGGATCATTATGAGTGACTGGAGGTGTTCAATGAAGTTCTCCTGAGATGAATCTTTAAACTTATAAGTTTAAAAAAAATAGTAGGGATAATTATATAGAGTGGGTTTAGGATAAATTGAGTAGAGGAAAGCAAGTACATGCTAGGCATATAGAATTAGAAATATTTGGTACTAGAAAATAAATTTCAAAGTCAAGCCAGCAATATATGGGTTGGGAGATAGGTCACTTAAGGAGTTTAAGTAGGAATGGCATAGTCATAGTTGTATTTTGGATAGCTGACCTGACTACCTTTTGGAGAATGGATTAGAAGCATGCATACAACTAGTATAATTAGGATATGAATATATTTTAGATGTATGGTGAGTTAATTTGCTAGGACTGCCATAACAAATTGCTACAGACTAGGTGGCTTAAACAGAAATTTATTTTCTCACAATTCTGGAGGCTAGAAGTCCAAGATCAAGTGTTGGCAGAGTTTGTTTCACTCTGAGGTCTTTCTCCTTGTCTTGCAGATGGCTGTCTTCTTTTGGTACCTTCAAATGGCTTTCCCTATGCAAGTCTGTGTTTTAATTACCTCTTCTCATAAGGACACCAACCACCTTGAATTAGGGCCCACAAACAGATCTCATTTAACCCAAATTACCTCTTTTAAGAAGATTTATTTATTTGAGAGAGAGGGCGTGAGCAGGGGAGAGGGAGAGAGAAACCCAAGCAGACTCTGGGCTGAGCCCAGAGCCTGACATGGGGCTCAATATCATGACCCTAAGATCATGTCCTGAGCTGAAACCAAGAGTTGGCTGCCTAACTGACTGCACCACCCAGGTTCTCCATAACCTAAATCGCCTTTTTAAAGACTATCTGCAAATACAGTCACATTCTGAGAAACTGGAATTAGCAGTTCCAAATAAGAATTTCAGATGAGGACACAATTCAGCCCATAATGCATGAAAAGGAATGGATTTAATAATTACTTAAATGAGGAGAAGATGGAATAACGATTTGGGTCTGGATATTTTTCAAAATTATTATAATCACATAATTCCCCCTCTCAATAAATAGACACATTGCTAGATAGATAGCCTGATTACTATTTATCTGAAATCTTTGAGAAATACAACTTGAGCTTAATTTAGTTGCTGAAACCAGGTGATGTTCACTGTGAAGCAGGAAAGCAAATGCTGGGTCAATTTAAAACCAAGAACAGGTGAACTAACCAAAGCAGTGGTTCTCACCTTGGTTATACATTGGAATCACAGAGAGAGCCTATAAAGAATATATTTATGCCAGGGGTCCATCTCAGCAAAGTTAAATACAAATCCATGGATAGAGCCTGAGCGACAGTAGTTAAAAAAAAATCTCCCTAGGAGATCCCAACATGTAGTGAAAATTAAGAACCACTGGAATGGAGGGAGAGTATAAGCGAGGAGTCAAGTGACAGAGCAACTGGGGAAAAAATGGAGCTTGAAGCCCTGACATGATTTGAGTGTACCATTAGGAACTGAACACAGAGCAAATTAAAGGTAAGGGGTGGGACTTAAACCAGACAGTCTCTGCAACAGAGAGCCTAGTCAGGCAGAACATCACAAATACGGCATTTCTATGACTAGAAACATAGATGTCCTATAATCTCAAAACAGACTCTACTTTAAGAGAACAAGCTTCCAAATGCTTTTTACTAATGATGTGTGTGTGTATGTGCGTGTAAGAATGTGTTGATGTTATGTGATTTCTAACTAGAAGACTCTGCAAGTATCAATATACAGTCACCCTGACTCAATGCACCACAGCAAAAAAATCTGTGTGGAGATAAACACTGCAAAACCAGAGGCTTAGGGGGGCCACCTGTCCAAAGCAGAGGTGGAGCCTTCAGCAAGGGATATACAACCAGAGGAACACAGGATGGTTGTCTCAGAGGACCCAGGAAAGGACCCACAACCTTATACATTCTGCAAAGTCTAGCCCCCACATGCAACAAGCCTGACTAGGGGAGGGAAGAAAACTTATTGAGTTTTCATTGCTTAATTGACTATGTTCTTTGTAATTTGCAGGGACCATAGGGACTTTGGTTACATAAAAGAGACTAGAAAAGTTATGGGACCTGCCCCAGTTTCACACAGCAGAAAGGGAAGAATTATTTTCATCTTCCACTTATGAGTTAAGACAGACACTGTATGACCAAAAATCAAATTGAATTCATGATTGTACTTGATTGGTCCATTTTATTTATAATAAGCAAGGGGAAAAGAGCACAGGAACAGATGCGGCCTGAAAAAAAATCTTCAAAACATTTGCAGATAGGTTGTAGTGAGTTTCTAATGAGCAGGTAATAAAAATTTAAAAAGGCCTCAAGAATTCTTCAGAAAATAAACTAGTAATGCAGCTTCCCTTGTGATGGTCAATATCATTAGATGGATTAGAATAGTCCCCACTGAGAACCACCATTATGAAGGGATCCCTAGGGTAATTTAACCTACTGGCAGCCGCATTCTGGAATGATAACCTAGGCTCCTCAAAGATTCGGTCTTGTTTTGGTTTGTTAGTATGGATGGAAGGGATAGGCTAGGATGGCAGACTGTGCCGGAAGTTGAAAGTTCCTCTAGTCCATATTTGTGTCTTGATAATAGGTGAGCATATGTAAACTGAAGTAGCTATAGTTTATTTTTTTTGTTTATTGAAATCAAACCAGGAAACACCATTTTGTAAATACCTATAAAGCCTGGCACAAAGAAGGATCAACAGAGCTTTGAATAAGCTTCCAGTGAAGAATATGACCAACTTTTAAAAAAAAATTTTTGGTGTGACCGACCTTTTTTAAAGAATTTATTTATTTTAGGAGGTGAGGGTCAGAGGGAGAGAATCTCAAGGAGGCTCTGCGCTGAGCGTGGAGCCAGACACGGGGCTCCATCTCACAACCCTGATATCATGACCTGAGCCGAAACCAAGAGTCGGACTACTTAACTGACTGGGCCAGTCAGGTTCCCCTGGTGTGACCAATTTTTAGTATCGAGGCTATGTAGCAATAACAGTACCATTGGTGTTAGAAATATCAGTTCCCATATTCCTGGCTTTGGAAGAAGGATTTACTTTTTGGATTGAATAGCCCTGAATTTCTAGAATGTTTTGGGGATAAATAAGCCTCGTGAAGGAAAATGTGGACTTCTTGACAAGTTTGGTAAATGCAGACCCCAGCTATTAGTTGAAAAAATAAAGAAATATAAATGTGATGGTCTCACAGAATGCTAAAGCCTGCTCTAACAGCTACAAAGAGAAGGCCCAATCATATTAGTAGGAGCTTTTTTGTTTTTAAAGATTTTATTTATTTATTTGAGAGAGAGATAGCGAGAGAGAAAGCATGAGCAGAGGTGGGGGGGAGCAAGAGAAGCAGACTCCCCGCTGAGCAGGGATTCCAACATGGGGCTCGATCCCAGGTGCCCCTAATCAAACCTTTTTAATGCCCATTATTTTTTTTCCTGATATGTTTCCCTACTTCAATCCTTTAAAATCTCCGTATATTTTAATATATAATTCTCTTGTTATTTTCTCAGTGGAAAGAGAGAAAATTCTCTCAAAACCAAGTCTGACAAAGAGCCACAGGAAGAAATGCCGTCTGTAAGGATAGTTCACATTAAAAAAATAATTTGTTTTCCTTAAAATACGGTTTCATTACATTACATTTTCACTTCTCTGTTCAAAGTTATACACTGCTCTAAATGTATTGTTAGAGTCTTACCCTATCGACCAATCAGTAATAGTTGTATACATTTTGGAATTGATCATTTTGAGGAAGGGCTGATTTTGTTGTGTTCTGTGACTTTGCTCACAGTACTCAGAGAGTTTATGTGCTATAAAATCATGTGACCCTCTAACTTCCTCCCTTTTTCTGTGTTGTGTCTTTCCTCTCCACCTCCAAATTCTGCTGAGTCGGGGCACTTCCTCCTGGTTCAATGGCTCCTACGTTTCTGCTGATATGCTCTACACCCTGTTGCCTCAACTGGTGTACTATAGCACACCTGCTCCTGGGGTCACTCAACAACCTGGAGTCCATCAACCTTTCTGCTTTTCCCGTTCTCACCTCCCTACTGTAAATTCTTCAGGTGCTGACTTCAGGCTAGACCCATCACTCTCTAGCTTTCCTACATCTCTCCGTAATTATCTATGGCCTCAGTGGTTGCATCACCTAAATATTTTCATCCTTGTATAACCGTTTTTTCATTCCTTTCAGTAAACCATATTCCTCAGAACTGTAAGCATTCCTGAACTCAACAAGAATGTAAAGATTCTATGGTCCTTTCCATTGGAATCATACACCATACATTCTATTGCACTGTCATCTCCATTTCTCATTTATTACACATTTACTTCTCAGATTTATGAAACAGATCCTGTTTACCCATTTTTTTATCATTAGTATATCCTAATGATTTAACCCCAATGTGAACTATTCTAGACTCATTTTCATCATTGGCAGCGTTTATATTTTCATATTAAGGAAACGTGAGCAGGCAGATTTCATCTGGATTTTGGTAAGGTAATTGACAAAATAAATTAATCGAAGTCTTTAAGGCCCTAAGAAAGTAGACTCAGAACAATTGGTAGATGCTAAAATGAGATGGATTTCAGCTTAATAAGTGAAGGAAGTTCTACAAGTCAGAAATGTAGAGATACTGTCTTACAGTTCTAACTTTGAACTCGCTACTTGCTCTTCCTAAACAGCTCCTACCTGTTTAGCTACTACTTAGTCTTTAAGATTTTTAATGATGGTCTTTTCCTCCAGAAAGCTGTTACTTATCCCCTCCTTTTCCAGTTAGGTACTATTTTTTGTTCTTCCATAACATTGCAATTTTACTTCTATTAAGGCACTTTTCACATTTTATTATATTGTCTATTTTACTTTAATTCAACCCCTTGTGATTGATTGTAATAAGTATACAATTGGGCTCTTGAAAAAACTATTAGACAGTCTATCTGGACAAAATAATCTGTTTTCCAAAGGTAGGGATAAAGAAGGGGAGACATAGATACAAGCTAGGGAATAGTATAAACTAGAGTGAACCTGAATGTGTTCTATTGGGAAAGGGATCTGAATTTACACTGGCCATACATAAACATTTAAAAAGAACATTGGATTACTAGCAATAGTGATTGCTAGCAATTCCAGTGATTACTAGCAATAATGTTGCTTCAAAATTCAACATTAGTGCCTAAAAATTCTGTTCAGTGTATCAACAGAGACATTTACTCAATTGAGAATTAATTGTGTAATGTATTTTAATTTATATGTGCCTTTAAATGCTTGTGAAAGCATCGTAAAATCAATTCTTCATCTGACTTATTGCAGAAATTGTATAAGAAAATTTGATGAACAGTAACAAAGAAATTAAATATTCTTTAAAACGGTAGAAAAAGAGAAAGGAAATTTTACCTTAAATTATATTATCTCAGTCTTTGCTCTTCCTCTAAGAAAAGGCAGAAAACCTTTAGACAAGACAAGAACAATGAAAAGATCATGCAGCTCTAGAAAGAAATATGTACATTGGCAAGATGATATTTTTAGGTTTTAAAAGGTTAAGCGATTTAGTGTAATGTCATGGTCACGTGTGCAAAGTAAGTGTTCCATAGAGTGACTGATAGGCTCACTTAAGCTGTTGTAACGATTGATGTAGATTGCCTCAAGATTGATTCAGTCCCAACAACAGGTATCAATAATGAAGATAGCCAAAAGAACTGATGTTTTTGCTGCAGTTTAGTTCACATGTAGATGTAACTTGAGTTCTTAATTCCGAAAATGACAGAAGTTAGATAGTGCTACTGGCAGCATGTGTTTTTTAACTTTATTTTGTGAAAGACAATGATTTTGTTGGTAGAAGTGCTGTAGAGTTAAATAAAACATGTGAGAGAAAACAAGAGATATCGTTTACTAATGTTTCTAGACCAAGCAAAACCCAAAACAGAAGGTAAGATGATTGGTCAGAGTAAATTCCACACATGCCACTTAATTCCAATTCTAGCGTATTCATCAAATATATTAGGGCTCTTAAATAAAACAAAACCTAGTGCTTCTAAGTGTGACTTGTGACTTGCTTTTGTCTATGCATGTTTTTCCTTATACATGTATGATTGCTATGTAATTAAATTTGTACTAATTAAGTATGCTAATACTTAGAATTCTACTAGTATACTAATTAAGCATACTAATACACACTTGTGTATTAATGTTTTTTCAACTGAACTTTATAAGTAATTTCTAATGTCATTCAATATTTTACAAATACTAAAAGCAACTAATATTTTATCATATAACATACATCACCTCATTTATTTTTAAATGTTAAGCATTTTTTCTATTTTCTACATTAGAACTGATGTTGTAATAAACATTTGTAGATAACATTTACAAAGAATTACCCTAGAATGTGAAATATCTGTAGCTTCATCCAAGATGCCTTACACAATGGAGCCACTGATTAGCTTTCCCCCAGCTCTCCTGGGCTCATGATGCCCCAGCCAAGGTTTCTTAGTATCTTTGCTTCCAGGGAGTAAGCTCCATGTTCCCTAATGACATATTAACAGTACTGGTCATTACTGTCCCACACAAAACAAAATGACCTCAACAACAAAATCCTTTGCTTGGCTATTGCTATAGTCTGGATGTTTGTGTCCCATCCCGCCCCTCCTCCCCCCAACTGATAGGTTGAAACCTAAGGCCCAGTGTGATGGTATTAGGATGTGGAGGCTTGTTGGTGATGAGGTTATGAGAACAGAGCACTCATAACGGGATTAGTGCCCTAGACAGCTAGAGCACTAAACAGCTCTCTTGCTATCTTGCTCTCTTGCCCCTGCCAGCTGTGAGGTTACAATAAGAAGATAGCAGTCCATAAAGAAGCCAGATCTCACCAGACACTAAATCTCTTAGAACCTTGATCTTGGAAATCCCAGACTCCAGTACTGTGAGAAATCAATTTATGATGTTTGTCATTAGGGAAAGCCTTTCTTTATCTCCATTTTTAAGTTTTTTTTTTCCCCTAAGATTTATTTATTAGTGTGAGAGTGGAGAGTAGGGAGAGGGAGAGACAGAATCCCAAGTAGACTCTTGGCTGAGTGTGGAGCCTGACACAGGGTTTGACCTCATGACCCCGAGATCACGACCTGAGCTGAAACTGAGTCGGACCCTTAACCGACTGAGCCACCCAGGCACCCCTCCATTTTTAAGTTTTTATAACGACTTGTGCTTTTCACTTATAGAACTTAGTGGTGTCTCTCTAGTGCTTGTATAATTATATATTTCACATATTTATTTCATTAGAGTGTGCTTTATGGGAACAATGATTGTGTGTGTATGTCTCACTAACTGTTGCATCCCCATTATTTAGCAAATGGTTTGTTACATAGCAGACCACTCACCATTTTCAAAGAAATAACATTTTTGTATTTATAGAATATTTCCCTAAACGTATTACCATCATCTTTTTTATAAATACAGATTATCTAAAAGAGTATCACCAAAAAAACAAAACAATAACAGGAAAAGACAGCAATATAAAACACAGAAAAAATAACTACAATTAAAGGTATAACATCCCTGTAAGTTCCATGAAAGATGTATAGTATGCGACGTAGTTTTATGGTAGGGAAAGGGAGACCCTATGGGAAATAAATTAACCAAAATGAAATTTTTTAGCAGGAAGAAATTGAAAATGATAAAGGACAATGAACATGGAGAAATGGATTTGGGACCACTGAGGATCTTCTTGGTAGAGCTGACACTGCAGTTTGGAAGGGTATGGAGAATGAAATATTGAAAGATCATGTTAGAGAAGGGTATAAAAATGCTAGATATTGTTCATTTATTTATCCAGTATGCACTTCTTAAGCATCTCTCATGTCAGGTATTATGAGAAAATCTAGGGTTACTATAAAATTTAAAGCACTTAAATTGTCATTAAAAATCTGATAGTTTACTATTTGGATTATGTTTCATAAATGAACATAGCTTGTTATCTCCCCAAAGGCCTAGATGGATAAAGAAGATGTGAATATTCTTTCACATCTTCTTTATTTTTTATTTTTTTTTAAAGATTTTATTTATTTATTTGACAGAGAGAGACACAGTGAGAGAGGGAACACCAGCAGGGGGAGTGGGAAAGAGAGAAGTAGGCTTCCCGCTGAGCAGGGAGCCCAATGCGGGGCTCGATCCCAGGACCCTGGGATCATGACCTGAGCTGAAGGCAGACGCTTAACGACTGAGCCACCCAGGCGCCCCTTTTCACATCTTCTTTAAATAAGAATATGGATAAAGAATATGTGAATAAAGAAGAAAATATTCCACACACATAATGGAATATTACTCAGCCATCAGAAAGGATGAATACTTACCATTTACATCGACGTGGGTGGAACTGGAGGGTATTATGCTGAGTGAAATAAGTCAATCAGAGAAAGACAATTATCATGGTTTCACTCGTAAGTGGGATATAAGAAACAGCACAGAGGATCATAGGGGAAGGGAGGGAAACCTGAATGGGGAGTAATCAGAGAAGGAGACAAACCATGAGAGACTCTCAACTATAGGAAACAATCTAGGGGTTGCTGGAGGGGGTGTTGGTTGGGGAGATGGGTTAATTGAGTGATGGGCATTAAGGAGGGCACGGGATGTGATGAGCACTGGGTGTTGTATGCCACTGATGAATTATTGAACTCTACATCTGAAACAAATGATGCACTATATGTTGGCTAATTGAATTTAAATTAAAACAAAAAAAGAAGAGCTGAGGGAGGCTTATACATACTTTATAACAACACCACAGTCCTCCTGGCTCCTTCCTAACCAATACCTGCAGCACTTCATACAGGGAAACCTGACTTCCCAAACCATTTTCTCAACAGAACTAAAACAACTACAAACTGAATAAACGAAGGATATGGATTGGCAGTGCTGAGACAGAGGACAATTATTTTGAAATTCAAACAAAGCTACCAGGGAAACCATCCATCACATTATCACTTATGCATAGGAGAGGGGATCTGAAAAGGCATTCAACAGTGAAAATTGTATCATAAAAAACCATGCCTGTGAAATGATACAAATATCCCATAGAGGTCAAAGAAATTCACCCGTCAACACATTAAAACTAGTCTAAGAAAGCTCTTGTAGCAAAGACCTTAGCGTGCCCCAATCACATGCCTTCACCTCTGATTGTACCTACACCTGTAGGAGATTGTTCCCTAAAAGGTTAGATTCACCTTACAACCGACATGTTTTCATGTGTGTGAAACACCTGAGTGTGTCATTCTACCCCAGGGCCTTCTCCAAGTCCACAGAAACTTGCTTTGCCCAATCCCTCCCCAGTTTCCAGATCTCAGACAGTTCTTAAACCTGGAACTCACTGATTAAAAGGGAGACTGTTTCCTTAGGGAAAGTCTATAAAATCACTGCAAGTACATGCTCCTCCATGCCTGCTCCTAGAAGGCTACAGAACTGTTGTCAGCTCATGTGCAGTTTACTCCCCAGTTGTGATCCCAGGCAGTCCCTTTCCTGCACATTCTTTGGTCCAGACTCCCATTCCCCTGTATTCTGGGGCTTGGCACTGAAGCACCGTGACCCTGAGGGGGAGAGGGAGGGGCGAGGCGTTCATCAGCCTTGAGCTTTGAGTGACAGGTGGTATGAGCCAGACTCCTTAAGAGCGAGTCTGAGAGGAGGGACCTGTGATGCCTGAGGCATCCAGGTGTTTCTCATCCTAGGAAGTCCATGCTCAAGCCTATAAATTCCCAGAGATCCCGAGAAATCCAGCTTTCTCTGATAAAAAGAGAGTTTGGAGGACTCTGTTACGGGTTGGTGCGTTCCTCTGCTCCGGAGTTTGGTAAGTCCACACCCAACCACTTCCCTTATAGGTTCTCAAACTTCAGGGTCACTATCCATCTACCCTAATTTTTTTTTTAGATTTTATTTATTTTTTGACAGAGAAAACAAGAGAGGGATCACAAGCAGGGGGGAGTGGGAGAGGGAGAAGCAGGCTTCTTGTGGAGCAGGGAGCCCGATGTGGGGCTCGATCCCAGGACACTGAGATCATGACCTGAGCAGAGGGAGATGCTAAATGACTGAGCCACCCAGGTGCCCCTTCATCTACCCTAATTATTCTGGGGACAAGTAGGAGATGACTAGGGACAGGTCCATATGCCTCTGAGCCTGTATAATTATTCAAATTAGCCAAACCACTTGGATCTAGCAAAACCTAGTTATCCCTACCCCATTTGCTGTACATAAGCTGTCCCCTATATTTCCAGGTTGCTGTTACTCCCTCCAAGGGTGCAACCCCCCACGTGGCCCTGCCTGGTGTTCTTCTCTCCTTTACAGCTGTAAGTAACAAAACTCTACTTTTCATTTATCCAGAGTACTGTGTGAGTTCCATGATTAAAATAATCTTTCAATCTTATAAAACAATTGTCTCAGTGAGCAGGATGCCATAACCATAATTGTTGTCTCTTGAGTAGCTTCTTGGGAGTTCTGCTCTTGGCTTCCTAATTGGTTCCAGACCACTGTGGCTTATTGGGGACTTACGGTTTAGAATTTTTCTGTGCCTGTCTGATTGCCACATGTCTCCTTACCTGTATTTCCTCAATTGTGAAATTTTCAAGACGAACAGTGCTAATTAGATAAATACTAGCCCAGGTGGGAGCCCATTTACAGCACTCAGAGTGATAGGCTATTTAAGCCACACCTTCCAAGGTAGGTGTGTTTCCAGTCTAGCATGTGTTGGATAGAGGCATATTCCGGAAGCTGTCCTGTTGTTTTATTATCGTTTGGAGCAGAACCCTGGTTTTTCCATTTGTTTCTGACAACGAAGGAGGAAGATGTTTGGATTCTGCACAGCAGAGAAATGGCACCCTGGTCTCATTGTCCAAGTTGCTCAGGTTGGGGGAGCTGCCTAACCATACTGTATTACAGCAGTGAGTTATAAGAAGGCTAGAGGAAGATGTATGTGGCAGATATGGGGGATGGGCTTGTTAACTCCTAATGAGCCATATCCAGAATGTGGGAGAGAATGGAGAGCCACATTTGCTATGTAAAAGAGTAGGTGGTTCTGATAACCACAATTTCACCTATATTTTATATATTATAAAAATATATGTATTTTAAAAGATTTTATTTATCAGAGGACAAGCATAGGTGGGGAAATGGGGAGGGGCAGAGGAAGAGGGACAAGCAGACTCCCCACTGAGTAGGGAGCCCATCTCTGGGCTTGATCCCAGGACTCTGAGATTATGACCTTAGCAGAAGGCAGACGCTTACCACTTAACCGACTAAGCCACCCAGGTGCCCCTATTTAAAAATATCTTAATGATGAAACCACCGCACTGTATCATTCTTTCAGGGCCTACTCATATATTCTTTTATAAAAGAACTTTTGTGCTCTTCTTCAGAGCAATCATGTCAGAATTCTATTTAAGAGTAAATAAAACAACAGTGAATTCATATATTGAGAAAAAGACAATATAGATCTGTGGCATCTGTGGAATTGCCTTAAAATATTTCATAGAATGAAAAATACGGGAAAAATAAATGGAATCCCTATCTCATAAGTCACTTAAAGCTAACTCACGGACTCTATTTTCCAATATACTTGGGGAATAGGTCCGCGTTGAATTTGTCAATTTCATTTTGTGTGTATGTTGACTAATACATTCACAAAATTTGTTTGGAGTTGCTTTGCACCCAGACAATTTCTCTTGGAGCTCTTCATTCATATCATGTGGGAGTGAAATTTAACCTGCCAAAATATTATTGCAACCCTGTGAATTACATTTGCACTTCTCAATTACTTTGTCTACTGAATTTTTGTGTGTGTGTGAATTAGGTCACTGTAAAAACAGCGAAAAAGTAATTTTAAACTAAACTAAAATATCCCTGTATAATTGTGTAAAAAAAACCAAACAAACAAACAAAAAAACTGTAATCCCATTCAGACAACTAACTTTTAGCAGTCCCAGAAGTTGGCCAGATGATTGGATCCTTTCTTTGTGATCTACCAACTATTCCATTTTCCCACTAGGATTTAGTCCTGCCATTTTCAGAGTAATTTCCACAACTGTTAAAAGCCCCATGCTTATTTTCATATGTGATTTCTTTTAGACATCTTTAATGTGTTCTGGGTTTTACTGGTTATTTTTTTGCTGCTTTCTTTTGTTTAGTATATTTTCTGCTGAATTACTTTACTAGGGACATTTAAAAGTACTGCATATTCCTTGAAATTCCTTGTATTTTGCTGGGTATCAGAGCAATTATAATCTTAGCTTAATTGGAAATACTATGCAAAATTTCAGGACCTAATCACCATCATAATGGAAACTGAGGAAATCATACTTATTCAAAATTTGGTGGGTTCTATTCATTCTTAGCAAAATATCACAAGATGCAAATTATATATAATGACCTACCATAAAATTAAATTATTTTATGATATCATTTACTTTAAATAATAAACTAATAGTGGGAAGAATAAAGTTGGACATTTAGATGGGATCTATATATCCTAATGCTGTGAATATTTGAATGTCTTCACTTCATCTCCTACTAACTGGAATTCAATTCCTATTGCTATGTTTCCTTCTATATGATGTTGTGGCTTCTTTACGTAAAATAAAATTTTCAAAGCAGATCGAGATCTTCCTAAAAATTTTTTCATTAATATTTTGAGTGATTTTCCTTCATTAGGAAATGAATGATCCCTGCTTTATTTGGTACACTATTCTCAACATTTAACAAAATATGTCCATATCAGAACCACTTTAAATGTTAATTTAATGAAATAATAATGAACGACAGAGCTTTCCTTATTTTTTTAAGGAGTCAGCTGGTCAGGTTATGATCATAGTCTTAGCCTAATTTCAATACATTTTGAGATGGTTTCAGAGACACATTCAAGTGGAAGATCTATGTATGTCATTTAAAAAATTACTTGAAAGAACTGTCTCTTCTAAGATGTCATCTTTGAAATGTCAGTAAACTCCTCTAAAAATATATATTTAAATTGTTTTTCTCAAAGCACAAGTCAAAAGTGTTTCAAGTCTTTATTAAAAAGTAATCATAATGCACAAAGCTGTACATTTCACTTCAGAGGTTCCAAACAACATAAATTACACACAGCAAATGTAGCACTGCAACTTGTTTCAGCTCAAACTCAGAACTTATGTACAGTAGGATAGTTGAATTGAGTATCTCAAATGACAGTAAATCAAAATCCATTAAACTTTCTTGGGGAAAAAATGCAGCAATCTGCTAGTTATAACAGAACTGCAATAAACTTTTTACTTATAATTACATACCTGTTGCAGTGATAAATATACTGACATAGAACATTTAATAAGAATTATGAAACACTATGATAAAAGATGAAAATGTAATTTATAAGCAGAGGGAAGCAAAAATATTGTAATAACATAGAAACTAGTGTTTTCCCCTCATTTATTAATGCTTAACTGAATATGGGTTTACTAATAACATTCTATTCCTTTAGTCACTATTTTTTAATATGGGATTACTTGCACACAAATCAATGTATATTGTATCTTGCTGTTTTTTTTCTTGATTTTTTTTTTCCTATATAAATCTAATGCATATGCTAAAACATAATTCTGAGTCCATACCTCTCAATCCCTGATCCAGGGTTAATGTTTTGAGATTTAGACCTCTTGAATTTTCCCTTTCTTCACTCTCTAGACCAGTTAGTATCATATGTACTGGACAACATGGTGGTGAATAACTTAGAAGTTAGTTTGTAAGTATTATTAAATTCAATATAAATTTTGACTGCTTTTTCTAAAACACAAGTACAAAAGTACTAGTTTTATAAAGCCTACTTTGAGCCACAAGTGCTTAGGATGATTTGGTTGTTTAGAAGTGACATTTTCAAAGGGGTAGTATGGTCTTGAGAGAGAAAATTAAAATTTACACATCCTTATTGAGTAGATAATAGGTTGTTCTGCCTTTAAATCTGGTAAAATTGGTGGAACCTTGAATGACCCAACCACAAGTTCTCTTCCCCACTCTGCTCCCGTGGATAATGTCCCCTGGTGCTCCTTATCACATGGACAGGGTGCAGTTCCTACTATTCCTGAGAGCAGGCTTCAGTTTTCTGCCAGCCTACAGAATTATTCAAACAAGCCAATCACATTCTCTCTCGGAAATAAAGAGGCACTTCCACCTCTTGATACTACGAAGCCTGACTCACATAGTCCCTGGTTGTTGTGTTCCCTCTGTTCCCGAGGGCAACCCAGTGTGATTGCATGATCTGCAATGTCCTCTGCCCCTGAGCTGTGAGCACCTCTGACTGATAAACTTCTGTTGCCTTCACCTGTCCAGTGTTGGATACTGTGTGTTCAGAAGTCCACATAACCCTCTGATGGGAATCTCTCCCTCACCAGTGAGGTCAAGAGGAGGTGATTAAAACATATACCAGAGAAAGCACTTAAGTTTTCATTATAGAGCAGCTATAAATAAGGGGAAGAGGATAAAAAGGAATTTTAGACTCATGGTGAGCTCCAGAGGAGTATGGAGATTTTTGTTAGAATACTTAAGAAAATGTAGAGAAAAGAAAACATGACACATTCAAGAAACTAAAATAAGTTTATATTGGGGCGCCTGGGTGGCTCAGTTGTTAAGCATCTGCCTTCGGCTCAGGTCATGATCCTAGGGTCCTGGGATCGAGCCCCGGTTCCGGCTCCCTGCTCCGCAGGAAGTCTGCTTCTCCCTCTCCGACTCCCCCTGCTTGTGTTCCCTCTCTTGCTGTCTATCTCTCTGTCAAATAAAATCTTTAAAAAAAATAAGTTTATGTTGATTGTAAGATAAAGAAATATAGAAAATTGATCTGAAGCAGTCCAGAAGTATTCTAGGTTCTGAAATAACTTGTAAGCTATATTAAGGAATTGAACATAATTCTAAATGCACCAAAACCACTAAAGGAATGTGATATTGTCAAATTATAACCATGTTCAAGGACATTTGATGAATTGAAGGAAGAGAATTGAAGGATATTCATATGACCCTCATTGGTGACAATCACTTTGACCATATGGTCTAGAAGGATATTTACATTGAGGCAATCCATTAATGTTATTTACATCTTTTCACTTTACTTATTCTTATGTGCTTTTGCACACGTGTATGTTTGTGTGTGTATTAACTTCCGTACACCTCTATTAACCTGGTAGATTTCTGTAACCACCACGACAATCCAGATACGGCACAGTCCAGCACCACAAAGATTCCTCATGTTATGCTTATAAAACCACACCTGTATGTCTCCCACCCCCTTGTCACCTTTTTACTTATACAACTTTTTAAAATGGTATATTGCAGAGTTAAAAAATAACCTAAAATTAGTTTTTTCAAAGATATATACTCTAAATTCATAAATTTTATATATACTATTTCCTTTAAGCTTCCCATATTCCTCCAAGTGTCAGCAGACCTGTAACATTCTTTATATATGTGGGAATGCACACCCCCTTCCACTCATATATCAACATGAAAAGAATCTGATTCAGCAGATAGTTCGTCATTCCTTGGTTAAGCAAGGAAAAAAAAATAGCCTCATAGATAAAACCAAACAGAACAAGAAAGAGTAGAGAAAAAAGAGTGAAAGACCTAAAAAAATCAAGTAACATTGTGTGTTGAAAAGATAAAACAATGGCTTTGAAATCCGGGAATCAATACTCCAACTTCAGAGAATACTAATTTTAGCTAGGGAAGCTATCACAGCAATCAGAATGGGGGCGGTGGGACCCAAAAATCAAAAACTTCTCTTTGGACATGGAGTACATGTGTATGTACTGAATGATCTAGAATCAAATATTAGCCCCCAAACCTTACATTTAATTCAACATATTTTATTACTCTGTTATAATCAGTTGATGATACTCGAACACTTTAAAACTACAGGAAAATAATTTTCAAGTGTTGAACTGATAATTTTGTAGCATGAAAAAGTTGCAAGGTTTTCATCTTGATTACATAGGCACACCTAATCTTTTCTGTAGTCTCTAGTTTCTTTTTAACTAATAGAGAACAGTTATGTTTTCAAATGTTATACAAGTACAAGTAAAGGCAAAAGATGAATGCCTATTTAAAGAACATGCAGGTTGAGACGCAATGTCATTATAAAAACGGGCTTCAATATATAAGCCTTTCTAGGACTACATGCCAGTTTGTTCACTAGAGTAGTTGGAACGGTTCCCAACATCATTTATAATGGAAGTAAAGTAGCACACATTTTACCTTAGGAGGCTTTGTTGAATCTTACAATTTCTGTTCCATTTTAATATCATTTATAATAAATTATATAAAATATAAATTGTTGATATAAATTTGGGGAAATTATCCTTATTGTTAATATTTTACATTTAATTACTCTAAAAGTTACACCAATATTTGCATATAAATTGTTGAATTCTTGAAAGGAAAACTTTCAAAAAAAAAAATGCTTTTTTTTTTTTTTTTTAAATGGGATAAGTACCATAGGCACTAGGTTGTGAACCATGACTAACCAAATTTCACGAGCATCACCTCATTGTTCATTATAGGCAACCAAGAAGGCTTCCACATTAGAGATACTTATAAACGTATTCATTAAAGTGGATACAATATCAGACTTATAAATTCTTGTTGAATAAATTATAAAATAATTAACATCACCTCACATAATTACTTTTTTGTGTGCATATGGTGAGAATATTTAAGTTCTCTGTTAGCAACTTGCAAGTATGTAGTGCAGTGTTTATTTCCAGTCCTTGTCATTTATTTGTTTCTGTTTTATAGTATTAGAAATATAGGTTGTTTACATTCTAAGTTCTAAGACTCGATATCCTGGGCCATAATGTTCCTTGATCTGTAATCTCTTCCTCTCTTATCTTTACTAAGTTGTCCCTTTGCCTGCAGCTCATACATTGCAGTCCCCAATGTCTTTGGTGTCTAATGTCTAAAGTATGTGTTCTGTCATATGTGAATATAGGTATCTGACACTTCCCTTTATCATTCCAAGCATAATGTTAATTAAGAGATTAGGCTCTGGAGTTTTGAACTTTTCACCTGGAGTTCAAAGCCTCATTCTAATGTGTTCTTTCTGTGTGAGTTGGACAAGTTATTTAATCTTTCTGTCTTAGTTTCTATCTATAAAATAATGATAATAATGAGTGCCCATCTTCTAAGTTTCTTTTGAAGCAAAATTGAGTATTCGTAAAACATTTAGATTATCGCTTTCTAAACACACAATAAGGTTTTAATCATTTTACTTAAATACACAGTAATTGTCAATTTCCTTTTCACAAATATTTGACATAAGACTGAACTTTTCAAAGGTGAGATCTTTTATTTAGGTATCCACAATGCCAAAAAGAGCAAGGTACAGAAACAAATTTTTGAATGATTATATATCAGATTTTCTTTAATCTAAATTGGAGCACTTTACAAAGCATCTCCTAAGGGGTATTTTTTTTTTTTATAAATTGAAAACTTCTATGCATGATATGAAATTATGGGACTTTGGAGGGAAGGATTTCAGGATTTAGCATTTCTTTAATACTTAAATATTTCAATATATATTGATCATTTTATGCAGAGAAATTATATTGTCATCTTTTATATACCTAAAAAATAAGTATTCACAAAGTATTTGATAGATTAAGGAGTGTTTTTTTTTTTTTAAAGATTTTATTTATTTGACAGAGAGAGAGACAGCTAGAGAGGGAACACAAGCAGGGGGAGTGGGAAAGGGAGAAGCAGGCTTCTCGCCGAGCAGGGAGCCCGATGTGGGCCTCGATCCCAGGACCCTGGGATCATGACCTGAGCCGAAGGCAGACGCTTAACAACTGAGCCACCCAGGCGCCCCTAAGGAGTGTATTTTTTAATGGTTCTCATTTCATAGTACTTCATCGTACATGTTTCTTGTTCCTTGTTTAACCCAGACTTTTAGCTGCTTTGGGTGATAATCACTTTTGACCGGTACCAAAAAGATCATAGTTTACAATGGCTTCATAAATATGGAATAATTTTGGCACTGGAACCCTTCCTCAAATGAACTATGTAGAATATATAAATATGTTTGTCATTTATGCATATATATTATGTTTTGTTCATATTTTAAGACACTTTAGTTTTAAACTTGAACTGAATTTTACAAAGTTATAAACATTAATACATTAATTCCCTTCTGAAGTATGTATTAGTGTTCTTTCAAGATAAATAGACTGTGGAGGCAAGAATCTAAGTCCTTTCCAAGGTCCTAGGTAGTGAAGGAAAAAATAACCTATGAAAAGAAGGTTATCGGAGTCCTAAGCCCAAACTCTTACAGACTGAATCATACTGCATGAGATACTGAAAAACTTATGTGAACAAAATTTGGGCTCATGGTTATAATTAGGATATCTTCTTTAAATGAAGTCTCCACTTCTAAAATTGAATATATATTTTTTCTTTCCCCCTACTTCCATGTAGAAAGAAGAAAAATTGCATGACTATATATACCAGAATTTCAGACAGATTTAATAAAGACTAAAGATAAATTTTGGAAAAACTAGAGATAGAAATGTTTGTTCTATACAAGGATCATATTTCTAATTGTTAGAAATATTTCACTATTAGGAAAATTATTTTGTGATAGTCCCCTTGGCTAGAGCTGATAAGTCACCAGGAATTTTATGAATGGGCCATCTATACCAGAATGGGTTGTATTGTATGAATTCTAAGTTCCCTCTCATGCTAGGACTGTACAAACTTGGTTGCAAGATACACAGATGCTTTAACAAATTAGTGCCAGATATACCAGGTGGTCTTGGAAGCCGGTGGAGCAGGGGTTTATGGTACAATGGCCTAAAATTCTTCCATGTTAGAGTAAGCATACTAACTTCATGTTTGTTTAACACCAGCTCTTATCAGGTCTAATGGCTACATATCCACTGTAGAAGTTAAACTTAAATCTCAAATATTTTCTTTTCAAGGATAACTATTCAGTTTGAGAGGATAGAGGAAACTGGCCAGTAGAAAAGATACTATGCTAAACTCTTTAATTATCTTAACTGCAAATGGTACCAACTAGAAAGAAAGAGAAGAAAGATGTTAAATACCACGCTAGAGCAGTTGCCTAGATTTAGGATCATAAAATAATATTGTCAAGACCGTGATTAGCATCTATGATGGTTTCTCTCCACCTGTCTCCTTTCTGATGTTCCACAACACTAACAGAACAAGAGTCAAATTGAAGTTAACTGCTAGGTAAGTCAGATGGTGAGTTAATGCTAATGGTGAGTTAGCATAATGAACCTGGATAATCAAAATACTAATGAAGAAGACATCTTTTGCCTGGGTTTTGTTCACTTTCTGACTACTCAGTCCCTGAGCATTGGTCATGAAATCCCCAACACCACCAGCAAGTAGGAGTTACTTTCCGTCTGACACTGCCAGTGTGTCTGTCTACATTGGAGAGAAAAATGGGAGTGTTCACTCATATAGGAATGTTGTCTACCCCATTCAGTGCATACTGAATTACAAAATGAATGTTAAGTGTTGATCATTTCACAGAAGGGGAAAAGAAAATAGTCTCATAATTCCCGTTCTTGCGATTCCAAATCGTTATTGATGATGTTGGTAACATTTTTGAAAAGTAAATATATTGCACCCAACTGATACCTGAATGGGGTTATAACAATGTTGCTTAGCTGTAATTCCTTTAAAAATATTATGAACCATATGCTGCTGTCTCACCACAGAGATTTCCAGATTTTTGCTTTATTTATGCATTCTAGAGTTCCCGCACAGATTTCTCACTTAATGAAAAATTCTTGGACACCTTACCCAATGAAACATATAGATAAGCATGAAAATTAGAGTTCTCTCAAATGAAATGTAAATATAATCTGTATATCTTGTCATACATTTTAGCCTGTGTGTATTTCCAAAGGAAGAGGAAACTCCTAATCTAGTAACTAGAAAGTTTTTATAAACACAAAGGATTTAGAATCCGAAAATAGTGTGTGAGTACCTCCTCAGCACTTGCTAAATACACAGATTTGGGCAAGACTCCGCCTTAATGGAAAAAAATAATTCTTACAACACAGTTGTTAAAATTAAGTGGAAAAAAATGTATGTGAAAGGCCGAATGCCTGACACCAGGTAGGTCTCCAAATTGATATATGTCTAAAACAAAAACAAAAAATTCACATTTTAATATTAGCTAGTATTTAGTGGCAAAGGTATGGGAAAATCCCATCTGAAAAATCCTATTTTATGACAGGAATAGGAACACTTCAGACTACTCCATTATCTCTCCATTTTCCCATACATCTATTTTTCAATCTGTTTGGTCTGTTATCTTGCACTATCTTTAACTTGTGATCTATATCACAGAAAATAAATCTTCACGTATTTTCCTTTCTCTTTGGCTTGCAGATGAATTCACAAATTTTTATTTTGATACTCATTTAATTTAGGTGGCCACTTCCTATCACAGGAATTGATGTAACAGTATGTTAACTGGCATCCATATCCTTAGTCCGATCTCTCCAAATTCCACTTATCTAAAACCCAACCTTTCAACTGTGACCAGGGTGGTATTTCACAATATAAACCTAATCCTATCATTCTTTTAAAAAACTTTAATAGTTGTCCATTGCCATATAGATACAATCCTCTTTGCATAATATATAAAGACTTTTATGAATTGTACCTGACCCTTTCTTCATCTATCACCATCTTCCCTCGTGTTGGTAATATTCAACTAAATATGCACAGTTGCCAGAATGTTACACTTTTTTGCTTCCTCATCCCAGTGTCTATTCATCCCTTTCACGCCTTTTCATCCACCTATCCTCTACTTCTTCTGGTCTCCATTTCTAAAACTGGATTCCCTCTCCTCCTCTTGTGTTCCCAAAGCCTCCTGCTGCTAGAGAATGTACAATGAATGGCTTAATTCATTTTCCCTGTCCTCTAATAAACAATAGACTCGGAAGGGAAAACATAGTTTTGATACACATTTGGAGCTCAGTAAATATTTGCTGAATTTGTAATGAGTTTGGGTTGTAGTTAACACTTTCTGACAGAAATTTGTTTTTGTTTTCCTGTGCTTTTAGTCCTTAAGAAAAATCTAGTACAGAATCCTATTCTAAGTTTATAAGGTTTCTGTTCGCTTCTACACAAAAAGGAAAGCATGTATGACTTAATACTTAAAATTTTCAAGATCTGTTTCTTGTAGAAATATCAAATGCTTTACTGTTCATGTGACAACAACTCAATTTAGCACTCTCTGAATCACTGCTGAACGGAGTCAAATTTTAAAGCCAATTGAAGTATAAAAATGTTGACATATCAACTCCTTATGAATTCATACCTGGGAGGAAAATGGACTGCTTGAAAAAATTACAAATGCCTATGAGAGTCTAGTGGGTTCAGTTTTAATGAGTTAATGTCTATAAGCACACTACAAAAAAACCAGTTTTTGTAACTGCTTCACAGAATTGGGGGTGTGTTATAAAATCTCTAACTGGCAGTGGCAAAGCCACTGGCACTAGATTCTTGACCTCTTTCAAAATACAAATGATTTTGTTTTGTAATCTGATCAAAGTGTCTAAAATTTGTCTTTGTGTTTAGGTTTGTGAATAAAATTTCTGCATACTTCATTTTATGTATATGCAGGTATATGTATATAAACTGTATATGCACTATTGTATGTTATAAATATTTTAAAAATTGATTTTAGTAGATCTGATAATTTAACAGTAAAAGAAGTATGCTGCAAAAGAAGCTGGCAAAGGAATAAAATGTAAATTGTCAAGAACAAATATTAAGCCATTCATCAAATTGAAAGATAATCAAAAATACACAATTTAACACTGGTATCAGTTGGGACACAATTTAGCAGTATGGGATAGAAAATATAACCAATAGTAACTTAAAAATATAGTTGCAATATCCCCCCTCCCACAAGAAATTCAAAAGAGGCTGAATGTTTAAATTAGTTCTATGTCAACTAAGTCCGAATCAGATTTCCTTTGCCTTTCCTTTGTAAATAACATGATCACTTCAAGCTGCAGGCAGCACATTCATCTTAAGGATCAGAATAAAGTGATAAGAATAGACCCCTGACATCTGGTTCTTTAACTGAAAAAGCGAAATCTTCCAGAGCGTCCTCAGATGTTCTGAAGAATCTCATTGACCATAATTGTTTCTCAGGCCACAGTTGGCTGCCAAGGAGATAGGAAAGAAAGTATTTGCATATCCAAGCCTATATAGAACAGGCAGGCAAGAGAGAGAGGGGAAGAAATGGATGATGTTTTATCCATTATTGGATGATTCATTGATTGCAAATCATGTGTCCTGTTTAACACCTCACTTCCAGAAAAGGCAAGTTATCTGGTTTGTATAAGCAGGGATGGGGACAAGAACATCATTTAATTATTTGATATTGTCTATTATGTACTTTTTTAAAATAGGAACATGTTTCATGTCCTTTTTCTAAAATCATATACATAAGTCCTTTGTAAGAATTGTAGGTTTCTACTAAAGTCATGTTTGATCATATCTGTGTGAAGGTGGTTTTCTTCCACTCAGCAAACATTCATTCTTTTTCAATAGTCTGTCTCTCACCCTTTAGCACAATTGCACTATTTCAGCCTCTTTTGTATTATCACCTAGATTTTGCACGTTAGAACGTATGAAAATATCTTGGTAAATTAAAAAGGGACTGATGGAGACTATTGATCCTATGAGGACCATGGAGAGGCAGCATATATATAAGACTTGCTAGGAGACCACTCATTGGGGAAATAGAATGAGTAGCAGGTATATAATCCCCTCCCCCCACCATGGGCTATTGCACTCTGGGATGGTTCACAGAAATTTGGAAGGGCTTGATCTCAGACTCTAGGAACTGAGGAGGAGTTTTGTTTTGTTTTTTGTGAATGGCAAAGCTATTTTTAATTTTTTTATTATGTTAATCACCATACATTACAACATTAGTTTTTGATGTAGTGTTCCATGATTCATTGTTTGCGTATAACACCCAGTGCCCCATGCAGAACGTGCCCTCCTTAATACCCATCACCGGGCTAACCCATCCCCCCACCCCCTCCCCTCTAGAACCCTCAGTTTGTTATTCAGAGTCCATAGTCTCCCATGCTTCGTCTCCCCCTCCGATTTACCCCCGCTCATTTTTCCCTTCCTGTTATCTTCTTTTTTTTTTTTAAAACATATAATGTATTATTTGTTTCAGAAGTACAGATCTGTGATTCAACAGTCGCTGTGAATTGTGTAAGACTTTTGTTTTTTGAAGTATAATTACATACAGTGTTAGTTTCAGGTATACAACATAATGACTCAACAATTCCAAATATCCATTTTCACTACAAGTGTAGTCACCAGCTGTCACTGAACAACATTATTACAATATTTACTGTATTTTTAATGCTGTACTTTTCATCCCATCACTGACTAATTTTATAACGAAGTTTGAACCTCTTCATCTTTATTTCACCCATTCCGCCTCCCCTCCTCCCACAACCACCAGTTTGGTCTCTGTATTAAGAGGGGGTATTTTTTGTTTTCATTTGTTTTGTTTTTAAGATTCCATGTGTAAGAGAAATCATACGGTATTTGTCTTTTTGTGACTTCTTTCACTTAGCGTAATATTCTTTAGGTCCATTCACCTTGTCGCAAATGGCAAGATTTCATTTTTTTACGGCTGAATAATATATACCACATATTCTTTACCCATTCATCCATCAGTGGATACTTGGGTTGCTTCCAGATCTTGGCTATTGGAAATAATGCTGCAATAAACACAGGGGTGCATATATCTTTTCAAATTAGTGCTTTCATATTTTTTGGGTAAATAGTAGTGGAATTACTGAATCATATGGTGTTTCTATTTTTAATTTTTTGATGAACCTCCATTCCGTTTTTCACAATGACCGTGCCAGTTTATTTTCCCATTCATAATGCACAAGAGTTCCTTTTTCTTCACATCCTCACCAACATTTGGTATTTCTTTTCTTTTTGATCATAACCATTCTATCAGATGTGGTTTTATGAGGTGATATCTCATTGTGGTTTTGATTTGTGTTTCCTTGATGATTAGTGATGTTGAGCATCTTTTCATGTATATGTTGGCCGTCTGGATGTCTTCTTTTTTTGTTGGTGTTTGAGTTTTATAATTTCTTTATATTTTTCGGATATTAACCCCTTATTGGATACATCATTTGCAAATATCTTTTACAATTCACTAGGTTGCCTTTTGGTTTTCTGATGGTTTCCTTTGCTGTGCAAAAGCTTTTTATTTTAGTTGAGTCCCAAAAGTTTATTTTTGCTTTTCCCTTGACTTAGGAGTCATATCTAGAAAAATGTCGCTAAAGCCAATGTCCAAGAAATTATTGCCTGTGTTTTCTTCTAGAAGTTTTATAGTCTCAGGTCTTAAATTTAGATCTTTAATCCATTCTGAGTTCATTTTTGTGTATGGAAGAATGTGGTCCAATTTCATTGTTTTGCATGTAGCTGTCAACTTTTCCCAGCTGAAAAGACTGTTTTTCCCCCATTGTATATTCTTGCCTCCTTTGTCCTAGATTAATTGACCACATAAGCATGGGTTTATTTATGACATCTCTATCCTCTCCCATTGATCTATGTGTCCTTTTTTGTGCTAGTATCATACTGTTTTGATTCCTAGAGCTTTTTAGTATATTTTGAAATCTGGAATTGTGAAACCTCCAGCTTTGTTCTGCTTTCACAAGATCGCTTTGGATATCTGGGGTCTTTTGTGGTTCCACACAAAGTTTAGGATTATTTGTTCCAGTTTTGTGAAAACTACTATCGGTATTTTGATAGGGATTGCATTGATCCTGTAGACTGCTTTGGTTTCAACAATATTCATGAACAGGGAATATTTTTCCATTTGTGTCATCTTCAACTTCTTTCATCAGTGTTCTATGGTATTCAGAGTACAGATCTTTCACCTCCCTGGTTAAGTTTATTCTTAGGTAATTTCTTTGTGGTGCAATTGCAAGTGGGATTGTTTTCTTAACTTCTTTTTTTGCTACTTCATTATTAGTGTAGGTAAATGCAACAGATTTCTGTATTTAAATTTTAAGTCCTTTGACATCACTGAATTCATTTATCAGTTCTAGTAGACTTTGGGTGGAATTTCCAGAGTTTTCTATATTATAGTATGATCTGCAAATAATGTAGTTTTATTTCTTATCAATTTGGATGACTTTCTGTTTTTTCCTTTTTTTTTTTTTTGGTCTGATGCTGCAGTTAGGGCTTCCACTATTATGTTGATTAATAGTGGTGACAGTGGACATCCTTGCCTTATTCCTGAACATAGAGGAAAAGCTCTGTTTTCACTTTTGAGTGTGATATTAACTGTGGGTTTTTCATATAAGGCCTTTATTATGTTGAAGAATGTTCACTTTAAACCTACTTTGTTGAGAGTTTTGATCATGAATGGATGTTGTACTTTGTCAAATGCTTTCTCTGCATCTATTGAGATGCTCATATGTTTATCCTTTCCCCTGTTAATGTGATATATCACATTTATTGATTTGAAAATATTGAACCATACTTGCATACCTGAAATAAATCCTACTTGATTGTGGGGAATGATTTTTTTTTAAGATTTTATTTATTTATTTGACAGAGAGAGAGAGAGCAAGAGCAGGAACACAAGCAGGGGGAGTGGGAGAGGGAGAAGCAGGCTTCCCGCCGAACAGGGAGCCCAATGTGGGACTCGATCCCAGGAGCCTGGGATCATGACCTGAGCCGAAGGCAGACGCTTAACGACTGAGCCACCCAGGCACCCGTGGTGAATGATTTTTTTAATGTATTATTGAATTCAGTTTATAAATACTTTGAAGTTTTTTGCATCTGTGTTCATCAGAATTATTGGCCTGGTTTTTTTTGTTTTTCGTTTTTTAAATTTCTTTGCTTTTGTGGTGTCTTTGTCTGTTTTAGGTATCAGGGTGATGATGGCCTTGCAGAATTAATTTGGAAGTTTTCCTTCCTCTTCAATTTTTTTGGAATAGTTTAAGAAGAATAAATATATGCTCTTATTTAAATGTTTGGTAGAATTCACCTATGAAGCATTCTGGTCTTGGACTTATGTTTGTTAGGAGTTTATTATTAATTCAGTTTCATTACTAGCAATCAGTCTGTTCAAATTTTCTATTTGTTCCTGATTCAGTATTGAAGGTTGTATGTTTCTAGGAATTTATCCATTTCTTCTAGGTTGTCCAGTTCATTGGCATATAATGTTTTATAACATTCTGTTATAACTTTATCTTTCTGTGGTGTCAGTTACTTCTTCATTTCTGATTTTATTCATCTGAGTTCTCCCTCTTATTTTTTTTAAAGGTATATTATTTTAGAGAGAGTGAGCAGAGGGGGAGGGAGAGAGAGAATCTCAAGCTGACTCCCCACTGAGTGTGGAGCCCAATGGGACAATGGGATCATGACCTAAGCTGAAATCAAGAGTTGGATGCTTAATGGACTGACCCACCCCCAAATGCCCCTCCCCTCTTCTTTGCTTGATGAGTCTGGCTATAGGTTGATCAATTTTGTTGATCTTTTCAGACAACCAGTTATCACTTTCATTGATTTTTTTTTTCTATTGTTTTTTGGTCTCTATTTCATTAGTTTTCTCTAATCTTTATTACTTCCTTCTGCTATCTTTGGGCTTTGTTTTTCTTTCTCTAGCTCCTTTAGGTATAAGGTTAGATTGTTTATTTGAGATTTTCCTTGTTTCTTGAGGTAGGCCTGTATTGCTATAAACTTCCCTCTTAGAACAGCTTTTGCTGCATCCCAAAGATTTTGGACCATGGTATTTTCATTTTCATTTGTCTCTATGTATTTTTTTATTTCCTCTGATTTCTTGGTTGACCCATTCATTGTTCAGTAGCATGTTGTTTAGCTTCATGTATTTGTGTTCTCTCCATATTATTTCTTATAACTAATTTCTAGTTTCATAATGTTCTGGTCAGAAAAGTTGCTTGATATGATTTTCGTCTTCTTTAATTCATTGAGACTTGTCTTGTGGCCTAACATGTGATATGTCCTAGAGAATATTCCATGTGCACTTGAAAAGAATGTATTCTCTTTTTGAATGAAATGTTCTGTATATATCAGGTTCATCTGGTCTAAAGTGTCATTCAAAGCCACTGTTTCCTGGTTGATTTTCTGTCTGGATGATCTATCCATTGACATGTATGGTAAGGTCCCCTACTGTTACTGTATTACTGTCAATTTCCCCCTTTATATATGTTAATATTTGCTTTATTTAGGTGCTCCTGTGTTGGGTACATAGATATTTACAATTGCTATATCTTCTTGATGGATTGTTCCCTTTAGGATTATGTAGTGTCCTTCTTCGTTTCTTGTTACAGTCTTTGTTTTAAGGTCTATTTTGTCTGATAAAAATATTGGTACCCTGGTTTTTCTTTTCACTTCCATCTCTATGGTATATATTTTTCCATGCCTTCATTTTCAGTGTGTATGTTTTTTTTACACCTGAAGTCTTTTGTAGACAGCATATAGATGGGTTTCATTTTTTTTTTAATCCACTCAGTCACACTTTCTTTTGTTTAACACTTTCTATATACCATGGTTTTATTCTAAATGTTTTTACACGTATCAACTCCTCTAATTCTTATAAGAACACAATGACGACATACTATTGTGTGTGTGTTCCAATAAATCTTTACTCATCCAACAGGCAGAGGGCTAGATTTGTCCCTCGGGCCATAATTTGACAGCTGCTAGTTACTATGAGCCATTTTCAGTAGTTGAAGTATTTTTTTTCATATTTGCTCAAGCTATAAATGCTAGCTAAGTCCCCTCTAAAAAATGTGTTATTGAAAAATTTCTTGAATAATCTGCTGTTTATAGAAAGGATATATTAAATGCGGTACTTTATCTCAGAGATCAGACATTTGGATATGCAGAAACAGCTATAGGTCATATTTAAGTCTGATGGTATGGTGGATTAATAATGAATTCAATTCTGATTTTCAGTTTTTCAAAGATTGTTGAGGTCTCATGCAGCTACTGACAAAAATACATTCTGATTGAAGTACTATTTATAAAATAGAAAATCAGCTTTAAAACCACTGTTTTGTTTTTACTATATTTCGTATGCTCTGCATTTTATTCCCATGAGTTATTCATTATGTAACTGGAGGCCTGTATCTCTCCCCATCACCCATTTTGCCCAAAACCCCCTTCCTCTGGCAACCATCAGTTTTCTGTATTTATAGTTCTGAATCTGCTTTTTATTAATTTATTTTACATTCCATTTATAAGTGTAATCATATGGTATTTGTCTTTCTTAGTCTGACTTATTTCACTAAGCATGATAACCACTAGATTCATCCATGTTGTCTCAAATGGCATTAACTCACCTTTTTATGACAGTGTAATATTCCATTATATATATAACACATCTTCATTTTTCTATGAATGGACACTTATGTTGCTTCCATGTCTTTGCTATCATAAATAATGCTGTAATAAATATGGGGTGCATATATTTTCTTGAGTTAGTGTTTTCATTTTTCTTGGGTAACCCAATATGGAATTATTGGATCATATGGTATTTCTATTTTTAGCTTTTTGAAGAACCACATACTGTTTCCCACAGTGGCTTTACCAATTCACATTTCTACCAAGAGTGCACAAGGGTTCCTTTTTCTCCATATCCTTGTCAACACATTGTTTCTCATCCTTTTGATTACAACCATTCTGACAGGTTTGAGATCTATCTCATTGTGGTTTTGATTAGAATTTCCCTAATTCGTGATGTTGAGCATTTTTTTCATGTGTCTGTTGACCATCTGTATGTCTTCTTTGGAAAAAATGTCTATTCAGGTCCTCTGCCCATTTCTGCACATTTTTTAATCAAATTTTTTTGTTGGTGGTGTTAAGTTTTATAAGTTTTTGTGTATAGAGTAAGAATATAGTTCAGTTTCATTGTTTTGCATGCAGCAGTCCAGTTTTCCCAGAACCATTTATTGAGAAGACTCTTTTCCTCATTATTTTTTGTCTCCTTTGTCACAGATTAATTAACCATATAAATGTGGGTTTATTTCTGGGGTCTCTATCCTGTTCCATTGATCTATGTGTCTATATTTGTACGAGTACCTTACAGTTTTGCTTCCTATCGCTTTTTAGTGTATCTTGAAATCTGAAATTTTGATACCTCCAGCTTTGTTGTTCTTTCTCAGGATTTCTTTGGCTATTTAGGGTCTTTTGTGGTTCCTTACAAATTTTAGTATTATTCAAGTTTTGTAAATAACACTGTTGGCATTTTGACAGGGATTGCATTGAATCTGTAGATTGCTTTGTATAGAATGGACATTTTAATGATATTAATTCTTCCAATCCATGAGGATGGAATATCTTTCCATTTGTTTCATTTTCAATTTCTTTTATCAGTGTTTAAGTTTATTCCTAGGTATTTTTTTTTTTTTTTTTAGATTTTTATTTATTTGAGGGACGCCTGGGTGGCTCAGTCGGTTAAGCGTCTGCCTTCGGCTCAGGTCATGATCCCAGGGTCCTGGGATCGAGTCCCGCGTTGGGCTCCCTGCTCCACGGGGAGCCTGCTTCTCCCTCTGCCTCTGTCTCTCTCTCTCTGTCTCTCATGAATAAATAAATAAAATCTTTAAAAAAAAATTTTTATTTATTTGAGAGAAAGAGGGCATGAGAATGGGGAGAGGCAGAGGGAGAAGCAGACTCCCCACTGAGCAGGGAGCCTGACATGGGACTCAGTCCCAGGACCCTGAGATCATGACCTGAGCTGAAGGCAGACATTTAACTGACTGAGCCACCCAGGTGCTCCTATTCCTAGATACTCTTTTTGGTGCAATTGTAAATGGTATGGTATTTCTAATTTCTCTTTCTGCAACTCAATTTCTGAGTATCCATTTTGTATCCTGCCACTTTCCTGAATTTGTTTATTACTTCTAAAAGTTTTTTGGTGGAATCTTTAGGAGTTTATATATGCTATCGTGTTGTCTGGAAACAGTGACAGTTTGACTTCTTTCCCAATATGGATGCCTCATTTCTTGTCTGATTGCTGTGGCTAGGACTTCCAGTACTATGTTGAATAAAAGTGGTGAGAGTGGACATCCTTGTTCTGTTCCTGACCTCAGAAGGAAAGCTCTCAGTTTTTCACCACTGAGTATGATGTTAGTAGTGGGTTTTTCATATATGGCCTTTGTTTTGTTGAGGTATATTCCCTCTAACACCATTTTGTTGAGATTTTTTACCATGAATGGATGTTGAATCTTCTCAAGTACTTTTGTGAATCTATTGAGATATTATTTTTATCCTTTGTTTTGTTGATTGATATATGACCTTGATTGAATGCCAGTATTGAATCATCCTTGCATCCCAGGAATAAATCCAACCTGAATGTGGTGAATGATCTTTTTAATGTATTGTGTATGTGGTTTGCTAATATTTTATGGAGGATTTTTGTATCTATGTTCATCAGGGATATTGGCCTTTAGTTTGTGTGTGTAAGGGGTGTTCTTTGTCTGGTTTTGGTATCAGGATAATGCTTGTTGTAGATGTATTTAGAAGCTTTCCTTTCTCCTAGTTTTTGGAATAGTTTGAGGAGATTAGGTATTAACTCTTCTTTAAATATGGTAGAATTCACCTCTGAATCTACCTGGTCCTTTATCTGGACTTTGTATTTGGTAGGTTTTTTTTTGTTGTTGTTGTTTGTTTGGTAAATTCAATTTCATTACTTGTAATTGATCTATTCAGATTTTCTATTTCTTCCTGATTCAGTTTTGGAAGATTGTATATTTCTAGGAATTTATCCATTTCTTCTGGGTTGTACAATTTGTTGGCATATAATTTTTCATAGTATTCTTTTACAATCCTTTGTATTAGGTTTCAGTTGTTACTTCTCCTTATTTCTGGCTCTATTTGGGTCCTTTCTCTTTATTTCTTGATGAGTCTGGCTAAGAGTTTGTCGATTTTTGTTTATCTTCTCAAAGAACCAGCTCTTGGTTTCATTGATTTTTGGTGGTGGTGGTGGTTTTTAGTTTCTGTCATTTATTTCTGCTCTGATCTTTATTTCCTTTCTTCTACTCACCTTGGGCTTTGTTCTTTTGCTAGTTCCTTCAGGTATAAGGTTAGATTGTTTATTTGATTTGTTTGATTTGTTTCTTGAGGTAGGACTGTATTGTTATATATTTCCCTCTTAGAACTGCTTTCACTACAGTCCTATCTTACAACTGCTTTCAATTCAGTAGGACTATAGTGAACTCAGTTCTAAGAGGGAAATATATAACAATACAGTCCTACTTCAAGAAACAAACAAATCACAAAGATTCTGGATCATTTGTTTTCGTTTTCATTTGTCTCCATGTATTTTTTAATTTCTTCTTTGATTGCCTTATTAACCCATTTGTTTATTGTGTTTAGTGTTCATGTGTTTGTTTGTTCCAGTTTTCTTGTGACTTAGTTCCAGTTTCATACCACTGTATTTGGAAAAGATGCAGGGTCTGATTTCAGTCTTCTTAGATTATTAAAGCTTGTTTTATGGCCTAATATGTGCTGTATTCTGGGGAATGGTCCATGTGCACTTGAAAAGAATGTGTATTCTATTTTTTTGGGATGGAATGTTCTGTATATATCTATTATGTCCATCTGGTCCAGTGTGTCAAAGACATTTTTACCCTATTTTATGTCTGGATGATGTATCAATTGATATAAGTGCAGTGTTAAAAATCCCCTACTATTACTGCATTAACATCAATTTCTCTATTTATAACTATTAATATTTGCTTTATGTATTTAGGTGCTCCATTGTTTGGTAGATAATTACAATATTATATCTCTTGTTGGATGGATGCCTTTATAATTATATAATGCTTTTCCTTTTTTTTTTTTTTAAGATTATTTATTTATTTGACAGAGAAACACAGTGAGAGAGGGAACACAAGCAGGGGGAGTGGGAGAGGGTGAAGCAGGCTTCCCACAGAGCAGGGAGCCCAATGAGGGGCTCAATCCCAGGACCCTGGGATAATGACCTGAGCCAAAGGCAGACACTTAACGACTGAGCCACCCAGGCACCCCATAATGCTTTTCTATATCTCTTGGTACAGTCTTTGCTTTGAAGTCTATTTTGTCTTAATTAAGTATAGGTACCCCAGCTTTTTACCCCCCCTTTTTTTGTTTCTTTTTGCATGGTGAGTGTTTTTCCATTCCTTCACTTCCGTTTTATGTGTCTTTAGATCTGAGGTTAGTTTCTTGTAGGCAGCATATAGACAGGTCTTTTTTTTTTATACATTTCATCATCCTGTGTCTTTTGATTGGAGCTAGTTTACATTTAGCCCATTTACATTCAAGTAATTGATAGGTAAGTACTTATGGTCACTTCTAAAATTTGTTTTCTGGTTGTTGTAGTTTTGTTCCTTTTTCTCTTGCTCTCTTTATTTATGATCAATGAATATCTATAGTGTTTGGCTTTCTTTTTATTGTTTATCTATCATAGGTTTTGTTTTTGGTTACATGAAGTTCATATATAACATCCTAAGTAAATAACAGTCCATATTAATTGGATGACCATTTAAGTAAAAATATTCTTAAAAAAAAATCTTTTTCCTCTTCTCTTCCTTTTTTACTCCATTTTCTACATTTTATGTATTTGTTGTCATACTTTACATCTTTTTATTCATAATTTTCTTGTGTCTAATTATGATCATTTCTCTTCCACTTAAAGAAGTCCCTTTAACACTTCTTTTAAGGCTAGTTTAGTGGTGATAAACTCCTCTGTGTTCTGTTTGGGAAACTCTTTAGGTCTGATTCAAATCTGAGTGAAAACCTTGAAGGTAGAGTTTTCTTGGTTTAGGTCTTTTCCTTTTAGTACGTGGAATATATCATGCCACTTCCAGCCTGCAGAGTTTCTGAATTCTGAAAAATTAGCTGAGAACCTTATAGGTTTTCCCTTGCATGTAACTTTTTGTTTCTCTTGCTGCCTTAATATCCTCTCTTTAACTTTTGACATTTAATTATTATGTGCTATGATGTGGACCTCCTTGGTTTCAACTTCTTTGGAACTCTCTGTGCTTCTTGGACTTGGATGTCTATTTCCCTCACCAGGTTAAGGAAGTTTTCATTTATTCTTAAAGTATATTTTCTACACCTTTTTCTCTCTTCTTCTGGGGCCCCTGTAATGTGAAAGTTTCTTTGCTTGTTATTGTCCAAGTGATATCTTTATCTACTTTTTTAAAAATTCTTTTTTCTTTTTGTTGTTCAGCTTGTGTGTTTTCCATAACCCTGTCTTCCAGATCTGTAATAGTCTTCTTTACCTCTAATCTCCTGTTGATTCTCTCTAGTGTGATTTTATTTCAATTATTATATTCTCAATTCTGATTGATCTATTTTTTAATAAAAATAAATATTTTTAAATATTAAAATATTAATAATTAAAAAAAATAAAAACATGCACAAAACCATGGTTTGTTTTTTGTGCCCCAGTGCCACAGGGCAGCTGGTGTGGGCTTGTGGACACGAGGCTCACTGAGGTCCCAAGTTTACTGTAAACCTATAAGCCAGACTCTGCTCAGTCTGTGCTTTTAAGGTAGAGGAGGAAAGAGTTTTCCCGTAGCTCCTGAGCAATTTTAAGCCCTGGCTTCTTTTGTGCTCCAGTGTGACTAGGGCTTGTGTACCTTCAGCTCACTTAAATTGCAAGTCCACCGAGATGACTGGACTTGCCCATTAGGGTGTCCAGATCCTGCTCTGGTGTTCTCCATTCCCTCTGACCTGGAGAGCTTTCCTGCAGCTCCTCAGCCACTTGGCAGAGTCCTAGTGCTGTCTGTTTTATATGCTAGTTGCTCTTTTAAACTATGGCTTTTTTCTGTGCCCAAGGACAGAGGGATCTTTCCTGATCTCTCAGTACTATCCCTCCTCACTGTCTTTCATAATAACTGGGGTTGGGGTTCCCTTTGTTACCATTTCTCTGTGTCTTGCTGTTCTTTTGTCATTCTTTGTTCAGTAGCTGTTCAGTCATCCCTCCACTCTTCTTCAGGAGGAATTGTTCTATTAATAGGTATAATTTGGTGTGCTCTGTGGAGGAGGTAAGTTCATAGTCTTCCTGTCTTGACATCTTGAGCTGGAACTCCTTGTCTTTTGATTGGAGCACTTAGTCCATTTTCATTTAAAATAATTGTTGACAGGTATGTTCTTATTTCCACTTAGTTACTTGTGTTCTGGTTCTTTCTGTAGTACTTATTCGTTTCATCTCTTGGTCTCTTTCCTTGTGGTTTGATGGCTTTCCATAATGTTGTTCTTGAATCCCTTTCTCTTTATTTTTTGTGCATCTGTTATAGATTTTTTATTTATGGTTACTGTCAGGTTCATATATAACATCTTACATGTAGAGCAGTCTATATTAGGTCAATGGTTGCTTAAGTTTGAACACCTTCTAAAGCACTAAATTTTAATCCCTCCTTTATATTTTATGTATGTCATATTTTATACCCTTTTGTTTTCTGTATCCCTTAATTGATTTATGTAGATATATTTAATTTTAGTACTTTTGTATTTTAACCCTCATAGTGGTTTTATAAGTGATTAAACTACTACTTTTATTATATGTTTGCATTTACCTGTGAAATTTTTTCCACTCAATTTTTTTTTACCTCTAGATATGGCCTTTTCTTTCTACTTGAAGAATTCCTTCAGGGGCACCTGGGTGGCTCAGTCAGTTAAGCATCCAACTCTTGATTTCATCTCAGGGTCATGAGATCAAGCACCACATCAGGCTCCACGCTCAGTGGGGAGTCACTTGAGATTCTCTCCCTCTCCTTAATAAATCTCACCACCCCACCCCCCCCAAGTAAATCTTTTTTAAAAAATAAAATAATTTCTTCAGTGTTTCGTGTGAGGCTGGTTTAGTGGTGATGAACTCCTTTCACTTTGGTTTGGGAAACTCTCTTCTGTTCTCAATGATAACCTTGCCAGGTAGAGTGTTCTTGGTTATAGGTTTTTGTTTGTTTGTTTGTTTCTTTTTAGCATTTTAAATATATCATACCACACCACTCCCATCTAGCCTGCAAAATTTCTGTTGAAAAATCAGCTGATAGCTTTATGGGGTTTCCCTTGTTATGTAACTGTTCTCTGTTCTCCTACTGCTTTTAAAATTCCCTCTTTATCACTCCTTTCTGCCATTTTAATGATTGTCTTGGTGTGGACCTCTTTTAGTTAATCTTGTTAAGAGCCTGTGCATTCTGGATCTGAATGTCTATTTCCTTCCCCAGACTAGGGAAATTTTCAGGTATTATTTCTTCAAATAAGTTTTCTGTCACCTTCTCTCTTTCTTCCCTTTCTGGGATCCCTATAATGTGAATGTTATTACACTTGATAATGTTGTCAAGTTTCTTTAACTTATTCTCATTTTTTATTCTTTTTTCTTTTTGCTGTTCAGCTTGGTTGCTTTCTATCCATTCACCTGAATCCTCTAATCTGCTGTGGATTCCCTCTGTGTATTTTTTATTTGTTATTGAGTTCTTCATCTCTGACTGGTTCCCTTTATATTTTCTACCTCTTTGTTGAAGGTCTCACTGAGAACCTCCACTCTTTTCTCAAGTTCAGTGAGTATCTATATAATCATTACTTTGAATTATTTTTCAGGTATATTGCTTATCTCCATTTCATTTGCTCTTTTGGTGTTATTTTGTCCTGTTCTTTCATTTGGGATATATTTGTTTATTCATTTTGTCTACCTCTCTGTGTTTGTTTCTAGTATTAGGAAGGTCATCTATGTCTCGTGGTCTTGAAAGTAGTAGCTTTGTGTAGAAGAAGTTGAGGAGATTGACTGACTGATTTGTAGAGAGAGCACAGGAACAAGGGTGGGGAGGGTCAGACACCCTGCTGAGCAGGGAGCCTGACTTGGGGCTTGATTCCAGGATCCTGAGATCATGACCTGAGCCAAAGGCAGATGTTTAACCAACTGAGCCACCCAGGTGCCCAGAGGAGCTTTTAAGCTACATGTTTAGGGGAGCACTTGTCCCTACCTTGGTATGATCATGAATTGGTATGCTACAACATAATTCTTTGGCAGCCTAGTTATTTTGGTAGGTGGTAGCACTCAGCCTTCCTTTAGCATGATGGAGGGCCTGAAATACACTTCTGGACAGCTATAAGATACAGTAAGCCAGTGGAAGATTCACCACATCAGCAATCATTACTGGGGAAGTATCAGCCCCTCCATGATGTGATTGAAGACCTGGGATTCAAGTTTTGCAGTTGACTAGGATCAATTGTCTAAGTATTGGCCGACAACTTGTTTCAGTGGAATATTAGAGGAGGCCAATCTGTGAGAGGATAGACTTCAGGGGATCAGCTAATTCTAGAGGAAACAGTTAAACTGTAAATGTAATTTAAAACGTTACTTTAAAAACCTTTAACTGGGGGTGCCTGGGTGGCTCAGTTGTTAAACGTTTGCCTGCAGCTCAGGCCATGATCCCGGGTTTCTGGTATCGAGCCCCACATCGGGCTCCCTGCTTCTCCCTCTCCCACTCCCCCTGCTTGCATTCCCTCTCTCGCTGTGTTTCTCTCTGTCAAATAAATAAAATCTTAAAAAAAAATAAAAACATTGAACTGATCTTAAATATACATCCTAATCACAAATCCTGGTAAGAATTAAAGTCTTTGTTTTAGGATTGCTCGAAATTTTATACTCCAACAAAGTTTTTTAAATGTATTGAAAAAAATGCATAAAAGTTGTATTTATGGCTCCTATAAAAACTGGCAGTTTGTATAAGGATGCTTGTATAAAGGAGAAATGAAATAACTCCTATATGATACTGACAAAGCTTAAAAGAGAAAATGACATTTTCTGATATAACATTTAATTTACAATTAAAGCCTTTTCACTTTAGAAACAAATAGATTTTGAATTTTATTATGAATTTTATATCACTATTAATGATCAATATTATAACCATCCACAATTACTAAACTTTGATTTTGAAAATGTTAAAACAATTGCTATGCTGTAATTTAAATAGTTCTTAATGTTTGTGTCATTCTTAATTCTAATCTCGAATTACACCTTGAACTTTTAACAAAAAATATATAAAACCTATTTTTACATATACATTTCAAGCAGCACTATATTTCAGTGACATTCCCTGAAGGAACATAATTTTTAGTACCTTAGCATAAATCAAACCTGCCATAGAAGCAGCACTGGTCATTACCTCAGATATTTAATAACTCCGGGAAGAAAGAAAAGATGTGACTAAAATGTTTAGTTCGAAGGGGAATGGCCATTTTTACAAATACATACTTTCTGGTTGAAATAGAGAGTATCTTACTGTAGCATCTTATTAACTCTTAATGTCCTTAATGAAATGCTAGACATAATTAGGAATTGGAGAGAGTTAATATTTGTGGGAATGAAAACATTTATCTCTATAGAAAATATCCAAACAAGTCCTAAAACAGCAGTTTGTGTAGCAACCCTCAGTCCAAGTGAGCAGAGATCTCACAGGCTAGACTCCTGTCACCCCAGGACGAGTGAGCCAGGACCTCAAGCCATTAGGCTCAGTGCCCACTGTCATGAAAGGACCGTAGCCACGAATCCACCAGGCTCCCCTCTGCAGCTATGGAAGAAGAAATCGATCCTATTTCTTTCAAAAGTCGTGCCCTCCATTTGCTCTTTGGATGCTATTGTTTACCTTCTTCCTGGAAAATTTGTCTTAACAATCATATTTGTCTGTCTTATGCATTCCGTCAGTCTCTCCATACTGTCCCATTGACCTTCAGATATGCTCACGTCTCTTCAGTTTTATGAGAAAAAGAAAACTACACCCTCAAACACATGATTGCAAGTTCTGCTCTAGAGTCCTCTCATTTCTCATTTTAGCTTAATAACCATACTTTTTGAAAGTTGTGTAGAAGTTCATTCTCCATTTCCTCTGCTGCCAGGATGCAGACTTCTTTTTTTTTTAAGATTTTATTTATTTATTTGAGAGAGAGAGAGAGAGAGAGAGAGAGCACATGAGAGGGGGGAGGGTCAGAGGCAGAAGCAGGCTCCCCGCCAAGCAGGGAGCCCGATGCGGGACTCAATCCAGGGACTCCAGGATCATGACCTGAGCCGAAGGCAGTCGCTTAACCAACTGAGCCACCCAGGCGCCCAGGATGCAGACTTCTTTAAGCAGCTCAAGTGTACCATGCTTCCTCACATCACAGGATTTTCGTCCTAATTCTTCCCTCTGTGATGCTTCCCATTGCACATTTCCCACTGACACTTCACCTAGTTAAATGCCATTTGTTCTTTAGATATCAGCTCAAGCATCACTTCCTCAGAAGCTTTTTAAAGTTTTGTAATACATCCTCATCTATTTTTGCTTTTTCTCACTGTTGTTCTCAGTGTGCAATCACCATTTCATTAGTGTGGTATTTTGATCACTTACTGTCTTTTCTAAGAGCAGCAAGCTCCATCAGAACAAAAGGTTGTTTGTGTTTCTCCATATCTGGAATCTCTGATGTTAAACATAAATGGCACATAGTAGGCACTCAAATATTACTGAAGAGTTTCATGTCCGATTCAGTGAGTCAGAAATGATTAATTTGGTTCATTTATGCAGAACTGGCATTCTTCCAGGGATATATCAACAAAATATGAAGATTGCACACTAAGAAGTTTTAAAGCAGTCTTGAAAATGCAAGAGATATTATTAATCTCAAACCAAACATCTTCACTGCACTTTTGGGAATGATAAAACACACCAAAAGAGAAAAACCTCTTAAAATTTCAGTGGAATAGCATGTATTTTTAATGCATAGGTTTTGTTCATCCTTGAAAATAGAAATACACTATGTATTAGATTTCTGGAAACTTAATTTGCACACTACTATAATATGCAGGATTTTATGTAAAGTAACCTGGAAGAGGTAATGGAATATAAATCCTAAATAGTATACTATGAGTCACTGAAATTACATATAACTTTTCAATGAAAAGAGTCTTTTTATAAAATCTATGGCAGTGTCATAATTGATATTGAAATTTTTATATTTTTCCTAATGCACAGAAATCTGTAATCTGAAACATCCTAAAAATGCTCAGAGTTGTAGTCCTGCATGCAGAGTTTTACATAAAAAGCATGTTTTACAATGAATATATTTTTGTTCTGAAAAAGACCTGATCTCCAAATTTAAAGGGAAAACTTTAGTCACTATTGTTTACTCTACATTAAATGGTAAATAAAAATATGTGTGTGTATACATACATATATAAATATATATGTATAAAACTAAATGGTACATTTTTCTGTGCCTCTGTATTTTAAAAAATAGTGATATATCCAAAAGATAGTTTTAGATTCCCAAAAGCCTTGAGACTGGACACTGGATCCATAAATATAACATACTCAGTGCTTTGATGACCAGTGCTTAACAGACTCTGAAATGTCACTGAATTAATAGGTTTTGTATTTCCATTCTGTATTTGAGCAATTTCTCCCAACTTCATTTGCCATCCTGCTTCCTTTTGTTGATAGTCATGATATCTTTCAGTTAAACATACCTTCTTCGGGGACTAATCAAAACCCTGATGGAGTCAGGGTGCCAGAGACTGAGAATGGTGTGATGCTTCGTTCTCATTGCTAACCCTGCAGAAATAGACTATAGAAGAGGCAAATGAGAGTGATGGTACTGAACCTTAAATGAGCTATATCAAGTGATTGTTTTCCAGCAGACTCTTCAGAGCACATCTTGTTATAATATTCCTGATGAGATATTCCAGCTTATTAGACAGCCAACTGTTGTAGTGGTAATGTGGCCTCATTTAACAATATTAAACCCAAATGGCTATCAATGTTCAGAGCTCCTCTTTGTCACAGTAATAACCTTTATTTCACATTTTAATATTTTCTCAATGGCAATGGCCTAAAGAATTAATTTGGAGTTTCTCTGATAACATACAAAGTTGAATATCTTACTTGTTCCCACTGAGATATAGAGAAGAAGTATGGTATTGTTAGAATAGAGAATGAGTCAAATCTCACATTTGATTCAAAGCTGAAGTATTCACTATCAAATAATTATTTCTAATTGTGGAATATTGTAAATAGATCCCCCATTCTGACCTTAATTATGAATTAAAATACATCATTTTTTTAGAAATATAAAAAATTTTTATTTCAACTAGAACTACTTAACAAATACTTGGAGTTGGGGCGCCTGGGTGGCTCAGATGGTTAAGCGTCTGCCTTCGGCTCAGGTCATGATCCCAGCGTCCTGGGATCGAGTCCCGCATCGGGCTCCCTGTTCCTTGGGAAGCCTGCTTCTCCCTCTGCCTCTCTTTCTGTCTCTCATGAATAAATAAATAAAATCTTTAAAAAAAAATACTTGGAGCACATTGAGTTATAATATAAAATAGGTAATTAAAAAATAAAACAAAAAATAAAAATAATATAAAAATGTAGTAATCAAGTGTCCAAATATACAGCAATCTTTTTTTTTTGTGAAGGAAAAACCATAAATTCTAAATATATCTGTATTAAATACATTATAATTCAAGGAACATTTTTTTTAAAGCATAGCTTCTTTGTGCATGATGAGAAGTGCAATGTCAAATTATTGCCACCGGTATTAGATCGTTAAATATTCATTAACCAAAAATATTACTGTTTGGCATTATTTGATAAATGTATGGAAACATAATTCTAATTTCTCCTCACTGATGACATAGCAATAGTCACAAAATGTTGAAGCATATTCTACCCTAAAG
>NC_138371.1:136331269-136346347 GCF_054177405.1 Leptonychotes weddellii
TCTGTGTTCCTTTCTGGTCTATGTTGCTTTTAGGCTCTCTCTTTGCTTGGAGGACCCCTTTCAATATTTCTTGTAGGGTTGTTTTGGTGTTTGCAAATTCTTTTAGTTTTTGTTTGTCCTGGAAGCTTTTTATCTCTCCTTCTATTTTCAATGACAGCCTAGCTGGATATAGTGTCTTGGCTGCATATTTTTCTCATTTAGTGCTCTGAATATATCCCGCCAGTCCTTTCTGGCTTGCCAGGTCTCTCTGGATAGGTCTGTTGCCAATCTAATGTTTCTACCATTGTAAGTTACATATCTCTTCTCCCGAGCTGCTTTCAGGATTTTCTCTTTGTCTCTGAGACTGGTGAGTTTTACTATTAGATGTTGGGGTGTTGACCTATTTTTATTGATTTTTGTGGAGCATTCTCTGTGCCTCCTGGATTTTGATGCCTGTTTCCTTCCCCAAATTAGGGAAGTAGTCTGCTATAATTTGCTTCAATATACCTTTTGCCCCTCCTTCTCTTTCTTCTTCTCCGGGGATCCCAATTATTCTAATGTTTTTTCGTCTTATGGTATCACTTATTTCTCGAATCTCCCTTCTTGATCCAGTAGTTGTTTCTCTTTTTCTCAGCTTTTTTAATTCTCCATCATTTGGTCTTCTATATCACTAATTCTCTCTTCTGCCTCATTTATCCTAGCAGTTAGAGCCTCCATTTTTGATTGCACCTCATTAATAGCCTTTTTGATTTCCACTTGGTTAGATTTTCTTTTATTTCTCCAGAAAGGGATTCTCTAGTATCTTCTATGCTTTTTTCAAGCCCAGCTAGTATCTTCATAATCATCATTCTGAACTCTAGTTCTGACATCTTACTAATGTCTGTATTGATTAGGTCTCTGGCAGTTGGTACTGCCTCCTTTTCTTTTTTTTTGAGGTGGACTTTTCCTTCTTGTCATTTTGTCCAGAGGAGAATAGATGAATGAGAGAACAAAATGCTAAAAGGGTAACAATGACCCCGGAAAAATATACACTAAACAAGTCAGAAGATACCCAAAACTGGGGGGAAAAGAAAGGGGGAAAAAAAGGATATGATCAGGCTGGTGAATCGAACAGAGCCGCACACTAGATTTTGGGTGTATTTTGGTCTGTTAGAAGAAATTACCTCCCAAAATTTTAAAGAAAGAAAAACTTTATATATATATATACACACACACACACACACACACACACACACACACAAATAAGGGTAAATACAATAAAGAGATGGAATATGACTGTAAAGATGAAAATTAAAAAAGATTTTAAAAAAGGAATTGATAAGTTGGTTGAAAAAAAGAATGAAAAAAATTTTAAAAAAAGAATAGGACAACATCATACACTAGATTTAGGGTATATTTTGGTCTGTTAGAAGAAACTGTATCCCAAAATTTTAAAGAAAGAAAAACTTATAAATACACACACCAAAAAAATAGGTTAAATACAATGAAGGGATAGAATATGACTGTAAAAATGAAAATTAAAAAAGATTTTAAAAAAAAGAATTAAGATATTGGTTGGAAAAGGAAAGAAGAAAAATTCAACTAAAATATAGAAAAAGACAAAATAAAGAAAATTTTAAAAAATAACTTTGAAAGAGTAAAGAATCCTCAGGGAAAAGCCATGAATTCTATGTGCTGTATTCTCCTAGCACTGGGGTTTTGTCGTTCTCACTGATCGCTGAACTTGGTCTTGGCTGCATGTTCTTTCTGATCTTGGGGAAGGGCCTATTGCAGTGATTCTCAAATGTCTTTGCCTGAGGCAGAATTGTACCGCCCTTGCCAGGGGCCAGGCTAGGTAATCTGCTCAGGTTTGCTCTTGGTAGCTTTTGTTCCCTGAAAGCCTTCCATATAGCTTTGGAGGATGAGAGTGCAAATGGCAGCCTCCCAGTCTCTGGTCCCAGAGGAGCCAAGAGCTTGGGGCCCCACTCCTCAGTGAGCCCTCAGAGAAAAGCAGTCAATCACTCCTGTTTCCCTGGTCTCCGGCTGCACTCTGTGCTCACCCGGCCTGTGACCGAGCATTTCTATCTCTGGCACATGACCCTGTTTAGAGTCTCCAAACCCAGCAGATTCCTGCAGCAGGCTCCCATGCTGCTCCTCCCGGGGGAGAAAGAAGGAATCTCCTTGGATCTGCAACTTCTTGGGTCCCTGCTCAAAGGCCAGTGGCCCGATGTGCCACAGAGCATGGCTTATGGCAACCCCAAGCTGAGAGCCCACTCCTCGGCTCCATCTTTGCAGCTGGCTTCCCTGCTCCGATACCTGGGAGCTCTGCCACACTCAGACACCCCTGGTCTTTCTGTGACCCCAATGGTCTTGAGACCCCACTGTCCCAGCGAGGGTTCCACCCCCTGCTTAGCCACTGGAGTGACATCCCTCAGTGGAGCAGACTTCTAAAAGTTGCAATTTTGTGCTCCACTGCTCTATTACTTGCCAATAGCATGCTGACTGATGCTCCCTCCCCCCCGTGGTCTATCTTGCCAAATATCACCTCAGATTCACTTCTCCACACATCCTACCTTCCAGAAAGTGGTCGCTTTTCTGTTCAGAGAGTTGTTGCTATTCTTTTCTTCAATCTCCTGGAGAGTTTGTATGTGTTCTGAATGGTTTGATAACTATAGCTGAATTCCTGGGACCATACAAAATTTAGGTCTCCTACTCCTCCATCATCTTGCTCTCTCCCCCCTCCCCACAATGCATCATTTAAAGCCACTATTTTCTGGTTGATTTTTCTGTCTGGATGACCTACCCATTGATATAAGTGAGGTGTTAAAATCTCCTACTATTATTGTATTACAGGGAATTTCCCCCTTGTTATCTGTTAATATTTGCTTTGTGTATTTAGGTGGTTCTATGTTTGGGTGTATGGATGTTTGTAATTTCTATATCCTCTTGTTGGATGATTTCCTTTATCATTATTTAGTGCCCTTCTTTGTCTCTTGATACATACAATCTGTTTCAAAGTCTCTTTTGTTGCATATAAGTATTGCTACCCTGTTTTTTTTTCTTCTATTTGCATGGTATATGTTTTTCCATCTCTTTATTTTCAGTCTGTCTTTAGTTCTGAATGAGTCTTTTATAGGCAGCATATTGATGGGCCTTGTTTTTTTTTGTTTTATTTTTTCTGTTCAATCACCCCATGTTTTTTTTATTGGAGCCTTTAGTCCATTTACATTTACAGTAATTATTAGTAGGTATATATGTAGTGCCATTTTGTTCATTGTTTTCTGGTTGTTTTTGAAGTATTTGTCTTTTCCTTTTTTCTCCTGCTCTCTTCCCTTGTGGTTTGATGGCTTTCCCTAGTGTTATGCTTGGATTCCTTTCTCTATTTTTTTGTATATTTATTATAGGTTTTTGATTTGTGGTTACTATCTGGTTTATAGATAACATCTTATGCATATAGCAGTGAATATTAATTTCATGGTAGCTAAATGTCAAATACATCCAAAGAACAATAACTTTTTACCCCCCCCACTTTTGTAGATATGTCATATTTTACATCTTTTTTTGTATATCCCTTGACTAATTTTTGCAAACATTACTGATTTTAATACTTCTTTGTTTTAACCTTCATATTGCATTTACAAGGATTAATCTACTACCTTTACTGGATGTTTGCTTTTACCTGTGAAAATTTTACCTTTCATAATTTTCTTCTATTTATGATCTTTTCATTTCACTTAAAGAATTCTCTACCATTTCAAAAAGAAGAAATAAAAAAAAGGAACAAAAAAAATGAAAAAATGAAAAAAAAATAGAAAAAAAAAAAGAATTCTCTACCATTTCTTGTAAGGCTGGTTTAGTGGTGAGTAATTCCTTTCACTTTAGTTTGGGAAACTATTTCTCTGATTCTGAATGATAATCTTGTGGGGAAGAGTATTGTTAGTTGCAGGTTTTTTCTTTTCAATACTTTGAATATATCCTACCATTTCCTACCATTCCTTTTTTTAAGATTTTATTTATTTTATTAGAGAGAGAGAGAGAGAGAGAGGGAGAGAGCATGAGCCAGGGGGAGGGAAGCGGGGAGGAGCAGATACACTACTGAGTAGGGAGCCCAATGCAGGGCTTGATCCGAGGACCCTGAGATCATGACTTGAGCTGAAGGCAGATGCTTAACCAACTGAGTTACCCAGGCACCTCATGCCCTTCCCTTTTGATCTGCAAACTTTCTGCTGAAAAATAAGCTGATAGCCTTATGGGGTTTCCCCTGTTTATAACTGTTTTCTTTTCCTGCTTTTTATGTTCTTTCTTCATCACTACTTTTTGCCATTTTAATTATGTGTCTTGGTATGGACCTCCTTGGGTCAATAATGCTAGAGGCGCTTTGTACATCCTGGATCTGGATAACTGGTTAATTCCCCAGATTAGAGAAGTTTTCTGCCCCCACCATCTCTCTTCCCCTTCTGGGATCTCTACAATATCAATGTTACTATGCTTGATGTGACTGAGTTCTCTCAAATTTGCTCTCATTTTTTATTCTTTTTTCTTTTTGCTATTCATCTTGGTTCGTTTCCATTACTCTGTCTTCCAGATCCTGCTGATCTATTCTTCCACATACTCTAATATGCTCTTGATTCTCTCTAGGCATTTTTTTCTTTCAGTTATTGAATGCTTCATCTGTTTTTTGTTTGTTTTTGAGAGAGAGAGCAGGGGGTGGGGGTCATAATGGGAGAGGGAGAGAGAGAATCTTTTTTTTTTTTTTAAAGATTTTATTTATTTATTTGAGAGAGAATGAGAGAGAGCACATGAGAGAGGGGAGGGTCAAAGGGAGAAGCAGACTCCCTGCTGAGCAGGAAGCCCGATGCGGGACTCGATCCAGGGACTCCAGGATCATGACCTGAGCCGAAGGCAGTCACTTAACCAACTGAGCCACCCAGGTGCGCGGGAGAGAGAGAATCTTAAGCAGTCTCCACACCCAGCATGGAGCCCGATGCAGGGTTTGATCTCTCAACTTTGAGATCATGATCTGAGCTGAAATCAAGAGTGAGACACTTAACCAACTGAGCTACCTAGGCACCCTTGAGTGGTTCTTTTTTTTAATATTTTCTCTTCGTTGAAGTTCACTGACTTTATCCACTCTTTTCTCAAGTTCAGTGAGCACCTTTATGAAAATTACTTTGAATTTTTTATCAGGCTTATTGCTTATCTCCATTTCATTTAGCTATTTTGGTGTTATTTTGTCTTGTTCTTTCATTTGGAACATATTTCTCTGTCTCCTCATTTTGTCTAGCTTCCTTTGTATTAGGGAGACCAGCTACATTTTGTCCTTGGGTATAAGAAGTCCTATGCTGTCCTGTAGCGCTGTCCTCTAGCACAGTCCTCCCTGGTCATCAGAACCAGGCACTCCAGAGGTATCTCTTGTGGGGGCTGTGTATGCCCTAATGTTGTAGCTGAGCCATATTTGCTTTCAGCTTAGCCACCTGCAATGGCCTACTTTACCTGCTGTTGGCATACTGCAGGGGTTGGTCCCTACACTGTTGAGGGGCCTAAGGCTATGGTGGGCTCATTGGTGAGCTTAGCCAGCATTCAGACTGGCTGTCTGTAATTGGCCTCTCTGCCATAACTGCAGGTACACCAAAGGGCACAGGACATGTTCTCTGGACAGCCAGCTAAAAGACTGAGCTTCTAGAAGTGCAGATGTGATGGTGTGTGTGGTTATCTCTTTCTCCAGGGCAGGAGTCACTTCGGAGTATTAGCAGTCCTTCTAGTCCCTGTTGGGGCAGTGTAGTGGGGAGGTTTGATGGGGTGAGTCTGCAGGGGAACATGGAGGTGAGACATGAGTTTCTAGTAAGGTAGATGGAGAGTGTTAGTGTTGTCTCCTGCAAGTGTCAAGCTATCCAGGCTAGGGGTGGGAAAGAGAAATGGTGCTCACCAGCATTTTGGTTCCTGAAGAAATGTCCTGAAGATTTCTACTCCTTTAGCACATGTTATGAGATTAGTAAATAAATTTCCTTCATGTGTATCCCAGGCACTTTTCAAACTGCTGCTTCTGTGCTATCTCAGGTAGAGTTATTTATTATGCTGGCTCTTAAAGAGTGGATGCCCCCTGGCTCTCTTGGAGTTAAGCCCACTGATTTTAAAGTCTCCTGATGTTAAGTGCCACTGGTTTTCAAAGCCAGATGTCATTGGGCTTGTCTTCCAAGTGTTCCACCAGCCTGGGGCTTCCTGGTGTGGGGTGATCCTCTTCTCTGTGCTTGTGATGTCCCTCTCATTTGTGGTTAGTCTTGCCAGGAGTTTGATTCCAACTGCATCTCCACCTCTCCTACCCTTTGCAGTGTATCCTCCTCTCTATGATTAACTGTGGAAGGTCTGTTCTGCCAGTCTTCAGGTCATTTTCAGAGTTAGTTGCATATATGTAGCTGTTATCTTAGTGTATCCATGGGACAGGGTGAACTCAGGATCCTCCTACTCTGCCATCTTCTCTGAACCTATAGGATGTCTTTATTTCTTTTTCTTGCCCGATTGCTCTGGTTAGGACTTCCCCTACTATGTTGAATGAAAGTGGTGGGGCGCCTGGGTGGCTCAGTCGTTAAGCGGCTGCCTTCGGCTCAGGTCATGATCCCAGAGTCCTGGGGTCGAGCCCCACATCGGGCTACCCACTCGGCGGGAGGCCTGCTTCTCCCTCTCCCACTCCCCCTGCTTGTGTTCCTGCTCTCACTGTCTCTGTCTCTGTCAAATAAATAAATAAAATCTTTAAAAAAAAAAAGTGGCAAGAGTGAGTATCCTTGTCGTGTTCTTGATCTTAGAGGAAAACTTCAGCATTTCATGATTTAGTACAATGTTTGCACTGGGCCTGTCATACATGGCTTTTATATCTTGGGGTATAGTATATTCTCTCTACTTTGTTGAGAGTTCTTAACATAAATGGGTATTGATTTTTGCCAAATGATTTTTTTGCACTTATTTCAATAATAAAATTTTTATCTTTAATTTTGTTATGTGTATCACATTGATTGATTCGTGGATTTTGAACCCGTGCATCCCTAGAATAAATCTCACTTGATCATGGTGTATGGTACTTTTCATGTCTTTTTGAATTTGATTTGCTAATATTTTGTTGCAGATTTTGCATCTATGTTCATTGGGGATATTGGTATGTAATTCTCTTTTCTTGTGGCATTTTGTCTATTTTTGGTATCAGAGTAATGCTGACCTCATAAGACTTGGAAGAGTTCCCTCCTCTTCTAGTTTTTTGGAAGTTTTTGAAGGATTGTTATTAATTTTGCTTTAAATATTTAGTAGAATTCTCCAGTGTAGCTGTTTGGTCTTAGTCCTTTGTTTGTAGGCAGGGGGTCTTTTTGTTGTTTTTTCTTTTTGTTTTTTACTAATTTAATCTCCTTATTAGTGATTGGTCTGTTCAGATTTTCTATTTCTTCATGATTCAGACTTGGTAGGTTGTGTGTTTAGGAATTTGTCTCTTCCAGGTTGTTCAATTTACTCTTGCATAATTGTTCATAGTAGTCTGTTTCAATCATTGGTATAAGCATTTATTGCTATGAACTTCTGTCATAGAACTGCCATTGCTATATCCCATAAGTTTTAGTATGTTGTATTTCTGTTTTCATTTGTTTAAGGTGTTTTTTTTTTTTCTTTTGATTTCTTCATTGATCTATTGGTTGTTCAGTAGCATGTTGTTAAATCTCCATATATTTGTAATTGATTTCTAGTTTCATGCCATTGGGTGTTTGATAAGATTTCAATCTTTTTAAATTTAATTAAGACTTGTGGCCTACTATATGACCTATTTTGGAGAATGTTCCATGTCCTCTTGAGACAATGTGTATTTTGTTGCATTTGGATGGAATGTTCTCTATATATCTGTTAGGTCCATCTGGTGTAATGTTTCCTTAATGAGAAAGGCCAATAATTCCTTAATGAGATTTTATCTGGATGATCTATCAGTTGATGAAGTGGGGTATTAAGGTCCCATGCTATTATTGCTACCTGTATCTTCCTTTATGTCTGTTAAATATTTGCTTATATATTTAGGTGTTCCTAAAATTTGCATATTTATAAATCATCTAGTTGGATTGACCCCTCTCTCATTATGTAATGACATTCTTTGTCTCCTATTACAATCTTTATTTTAAAGTCTATTTTGTCTAATATAAGTATAGCAATGCCAACTTTATTTAGGTTTCTATTTGCGTGTAGTATCTTTTTTCCATTCCTTTATGTTTAGTCTGTGTCTCAAGGGAAGACACTTGAAGAGTTTCCTGTAAGCGCCATATAGTTGGGTCTTGTTTTCTCATCCATTTAGCCACTCTGTCTTTTGATTGGAGAATTTAGTCCATTTACACTTAACAAAATGACAGTAAGTTACATATTAATAATTGTTTTCTGGCTGCTTTGTAGTTCCTCTCTCTTCCTTTCTTCCCCTCTGCTCTCTTCCTTGTGATTTGATGACTTCTTTTAGTAGTATGCTTAGTTCTTTGTCTTTATCTTTTGTATATATTCTGTAGATTTTTCTTTGTGGTTATAATGAGGTTTACATACAACAGCTTATATTGTTCACAATATTCTAAGGTGATAACTTAAGTTTGAAGGCATTCTAAAGCTCTCCATTTTCACTTCCCCTCATTGTGTTTTGTTTTTGATGTCACATCTTACATCTTTTTTTATCTTGTGTATCCCTTAACTAATCATTATAGGTATTTTTACCACTTTTGTCTTTAACTTTCATATTCACTTTGAGTGCTTAATTTACAAACATTACGTATAAGATTATTTTGAATTTTACTGTATACTTTTAGCAATTAGATCAATACTTTAATATGTTTTCCTGTTAATAATTAGCACCTTCTCTTTTAAGCTTAAATAAGTCCCTTTAACATATCTTGTAAGGCCAGTCCAGTCATGAACTACTTTAGCTTTTGCTTATCTGGAAAACTCTTTATCTCTCCTCCAGTTCTGAAAGACAAATTTACCATGTATCCTTGGTTGGAATTTTTTTTTTTTTTTCTTTTAGCACTCTAAATATATCATATCATTCTCTTTTATCCTGCAAAATTGCAGAAAAGCCTAAGTCTTATGGGGCTTCCCTTGTACATACAAATTGTTTTGCTCTTGCTGTTTTTCAGATTTTTTTCTTATCTTTAACTTTTGACTTTTTTATTTTGTGCCTTGGTGTGGGTCTCCTTGTGTTCCTTTTATTGGAACTCTCTGGTTTTCCAGGAACTAGAAGTCTGTTTCTTTCACCAGATAAGGAAGTTTTTAGCCATTACCAGTTTTCTGCCCCTTTCTGTTTCTCTTCTGGGACACCTATACTTTAGAATGTTGGTTCACTTCACTCTTGTCCCAGGAGTCCCTTAATGAGCTATCTCTACTTTTTTTTTTTCTTTATGCTGTTTGTGTGAGTTCTATTGCCCTGCCTTCAAGTTTACTGATCATTTCTTCTGCTTCATCTAGTTTGCTATTGAACCTCTCTAGGGTACTTTTTTCAGTCCAGTTATTATACTCTTCAGTTCTGGAACTTCTATTTGGTAAATTCTTATATTTTCTGTGTCTTTGCTGAAGTTCTCGGTGTTCATCCATTCTTCCCGAGATTGGTGAACATCTTTGATGGATATTTTGAATACTTTATCAGGTAAATCACTTATCTCCATTTCATAAAGGACTTTTCCTGAGCATTTAACTTTTTCTTTCATTTGGAACACATTCCTCGGTTTCTTCATTTTCCTGGTCACTCTGTATTGGCTCTATGCAGTAGATATAAAACCGCCACATCCTGTCTTGAGGGATGGCCCCTTGTAGGAGATGAACCTCACCATTAACTCTGCCCCCATCTTGCTTGTCTCTCAAACCTTTGTGATTGTCTGAGCAGCCTATTTTATTTTTAGTGGCTCCCATTAGTTGAAAGTATGCCAAGACCTGTCAGTGCCCAAATGAGGAGAATCTCAGTGAGCGCCTAGATTCAGGCTGATTGGAAGCCAGACCCTCAGGCAACAGCCTTTAAAATAGGGTAATATATACAGTTCTGTGGGACCATAAGCATAAGTTCCACTTGCTACAGAGCCAGGACATTAGCAGTGGCCCCTGGGCAGTAGTCACAAAAATTAGGGTATCAGTCAAGTGTACTAGCTCCTTTCTGGGAGATATTGGTGACCTGCAGTGAGGTAGTGGTGGAGCAAAAAGATGGCATCCACCAGCCTCCATCCCTGGAGTATATATCAGTAGACCCCTAGATATGTGCCAAAACAGGATCCTGTCCCTCAGTCTGAAGCTCCAGGATAGCAATCCTGGTTTTGATTTGCCAAGTCAGAGGTGGAATTTATGGTAAGAATGTGTCCCAGCCTCTCCTACCTCCTTTGATGCAGGTTTTTCTCATTTGCTTAATGTGTAGTAGTTGCTCAGCTAGATTATAGGTTTTTAGCAAGTGTTCAAAACCTTTCTTTCACAGAAAGACTGGGAGTGTGTGTTTCAATCTACCAGTGCAGTGCCTTTAGGGTGGTAGCTGGCCAAAAATTGTTACAGTCCCATGGGACCCAGGTCTGGAAGCCCTGGGGGCACCAGAGCTAGGCAGTCAAGGGGCAGCCCTTGGGTGGCAGCCACAAAAACTGAGACACCATATATAAAAAGTAGGTCACCAGACACACATACATGCAGAGGGAGAGAACAAAGATAGAGCCTACCCTCTGAGATCCTCTAGAAAGGAAAATAGCCCTTAGATGGAGTTTAATTAGAAGCTTGCCCCTAAGGCTGTAGCTGTGAAGATAAGCTAATAGGCATCTTTCATAGAGAGACTGTGCTGCTGGGCCTGTTGCCTCTTGCTGTGCAGGGGCTGGGGGAGGTGTGGGGGGAGTAGTGGTTTAAAAACACTTTTTCTGTTGGTTGCAGTCCTGTGTGCCCTTCAAGCGTAAACCCCACTGCCCACAAGACCCAGGTGATCTAGAGGTGTTCCCTGGGTGAAAGTTGCAAATTTTGGAGTACCAGAGGAGGGAACAAGTTCCCTTCCAAAAAATACCAGCTAGCTGGAGCAAGGCACAGGGAGAGAGTGAAGATGGTACTCAACAACCTGCATCCCTGGAGAGGACCCCAGTAAGCCCCTTAATGTGGGTTAAATTAAATGCCTGCCCTTCAGGCCAGTGCTTTAAGATGAGCTAATCAGCCTCTGTCACAGAAAGTTTGGGTGCCTTTCAATCACCTGCTTCTGATCTGGGCCCTGGGGAGAGTAAGACCATGTGCTCAAACCTTTTAGGAGAAATTGTCAGTTTATTACACCTTGGGGATCTTGTGGACATGAATCCAGTTGTTTTTCAACTGTATTTTGGGGGATCATCTCTCAAGTGTAGGTCTTTTTTTTTTTTTAAGATTTTATTTATTTATTTGACAGAGAGAGACACAGTGATAGAGGGAACACAAGCAGGGGGTGAGGGAGAGGGAGAAGCAGGCCTCCCACTGAGCAGGGAGCCCGATGTGGGACTCAATCCCAGGACCCTGGAATTATGACCTGAGCCGAAGGCAGATGCGTAATGACTGAGCCACCCAGGTGCCCTCTCAAGTGTAGGTCTTAAAAGTTCAGGTCCCTAATGTAGGATTTTAAAACCTTCACTCCTCAGGGAGAAGCTCCAGGTTTTGAGTTCCCTCCCAATTTGGGATTCCCTCCTGATTTTGAGTTGCCATGCCAGAGTGGCGTTGATGGTGAGAATGTGTCTTATCCTCTCCTACCTGCTTTGATGTGTTTTTTTTCTTTGTTTGTTTGTTTGTTTTGCTCAGTGTGTAGGAGTTGCTCAACTAATTTTTAAGTCTTTTTCCAGAGGAAATTTTTCCAAAAGTAGCTATAGATTCAGTGCATCCATGGCAGATAAGTTCAGCATTTTCCTATGTTGCCATCTTGAACCAGAACCTCTTCTTGTTCACTGGAAAAAATAATCTCACTAAAAAAGTGTTAGAGGATTAATTTTCCATACACTCCTTTGCTATTGTTCATTTCCACATCTTTTTATCAAATTATTTGTCAAAGGTAAACACTTGTGATGAAATTTAGCAGACATTTCTCTGACTAAATCCATGAACTCCTTTGTAGCAAATATTCCATCTACTTCCTCTTGAAATGTTCTCTACTGCCTTTTATAAGCCATTGTGCTCCTGTTCCATTTATAGCATTCTTTATTTCCTTTTTTTCCCCCCACTCTTATTGGGGGCTGAATAGTATAAGGGTTAAGAACAAATATTCTAGAATAAAACTCTTTGGCTCTCTCTACCATGATTTCCATTTACTCATTTCTTCATCTGTTAAAATGCTGATTTTATTTATTTTTTACTTTCAATTTTTTTTAGATTTTACTTATTTGAGAGTGAGAGCACACAGGTATGAGTGGGGGGAGGAGCAGAGAGAGAGGGAGAGAATCTTAAGCAGACTCCCCACTGATCATGGAGCCCTCCTGGGGGCTCAATCTCACGACCCTGAGATCATGATCTGAGCCGAAATCAAGAGTTGGATGTTTAACCAGCTGAGCCACCTAGGCGCCCCTTAAAATGCTGATTCTAATGTGCTTACATAACGAGTCTGTTGTAGGAATAGAAAAATTAGTAGTTGGAACAATATTTGGCATTTAGTTACTACTCATAATTTTAGCTCCACACTCATAAGATTTATTATCAAATCTATATCCACATCCTGATTTCTGAATTCCAGGTTTGCATTTGAATATGGCATTCCAAGTTTCTTAACGGAATTCCATATTCTTCTATCACAAACTACCACCTTTCCTTAATCTATCCTCTCCTCCTTCCAGTTTATACCTGTTTATGAGGTCACGATGCTAACCAAACCAGAAATGTTATTCTTGCTCCCCACATATTAACTCCCATCTATTCAGTGAGGCTGTATTATTCTTTCCTTTCTCACAACCAAAACCCAATTCTGGTCTTTATTATTTCATGACCCTAAGAAGCCCTACCAGATTAATCTCACAATACAACTGTAATTTGATACTTTAAAGTCTACCTATTTTTTTCCCTAAAATTCCTTGTCCTGATTTTTCAGACTTTCTGTGACCTGACCCAGATGAACCTATCCATTTTTATATCCTACAACTCCCTTCATTGTTACTGGCCAAACCTATAATTCTTCCTTGGAAACATCTTGAGTTTCCCAATTTTTGCCACTTTCTTTCATAAATTTTCCCTTGGAATATTTTCCCATGGATTTGCTATTCCCTCCCAACAAAAATGCCATATGCCCTGCAAGTTTATTCTTCAATTTCTGAATACATGAAAATCTAATTACTCTAAAATGATTTATTGTTTAAATCCCCAAACATTTAATTTCTAATCAAATTTATTCTGTCTGAGTTATTTTTGTACCTATTTTCACTCTATTCGAGAAACCATGTATTATTTTCAACAAGACAGAATTGTACTACTTTGGAAAGAGTAGTAAAGGAAGCTGTAGCAAGCAGAGAGAACACCTGATTTTGAACCCCTGATTCAGTCACTTACTAGCAATTTGGTCTAGGGCAAGTCACTAAGTCTTTCTGAATCTGATTCTTCATACAAATGGGAATAAGACATTTTAAGCTTTGCTATAGTAAAAATAAATATGATATTCATTACTTAGCACAAGTAAGGATTAAAGAGTGTCTATAAAATAATAAAACACAGAAACTTAGTTTATGAATTTAGGTTAAGTAGGAGGAAATTTTATATCATTTTCTAGATGCTCTGTCACTGAGACTAAGCATCTAGAAAACCAAAGTGGGGTTAGATACCCATTCAAGGGCACACAATAAACTGAATTAAAAAAAACAAAAACAAGAAATTAGAGGGAAACCAATGGATCTATGTCAGTATTATAAGGTATGAGAAGAAAAATGGAGCCGAATTCTCTATGAGATAAGGACTCTATGCACTCTTTTTCATTTCTGGTGTCTGATTTAGTCTTACAGTATGGTCATGCCTCAGCCAACAGTGGAAACAATTAAAAAGTGATAAGGAGAGTACACAACCCAGGTAGTTTCTGGTGACCTACAGTGGTACTATTACCAGGTCAGCATACAATTTATTTTTACCTACATTTACCTGAATATATTTAATGATAGCCACCTTCCCTATTCTTATTTTTATCAATCCACATTATAATGGTGTGAGCAAAGCACATTTGGCATTTCATCAGGTATTGTCCATCTAGTAATTCAGTTGGCCCACCATCATACCTGTGAGCAACAATTTCTAGATCTGCCAGTTGGGATGGTAGCAGCCTATATGCCAAGGCACAAAGAACATGCCTATTTATTTATCTATTGTAGCACTAAAAAAGAGTATATAAATGAAGCCATTTTTCCAAATACACTTAGAGTTTAGAAATCTCATTAACTAGACTGGCAAGCCCTAGTAATAGAGTTCTTCCCAATGTGATATTCTTTGTGAGGAGGAGGAAGATCAGCTGAAAGAAATTGAAGATGCATTTCCTCATCCAAATAAGTTGTTGGTAAAGCCCCAGCACTAATCCTCTGCTTGACTGAAGTTTCAACTTTATCATTACACACTATGCCTCATATCCCACGGGTATACTTGCCTCTAGTCCTTCCACTACAAAGTCTGTTTCTCCCATTCTGACACAGGGAAACCTCTAATAGCCTGACTACTGTCTTGTATCATTCTCTATCACTCCTTTGTCCTAACTCAGTGTTTCTTGAACTCCTGATGATAGAAATCACCAGTGGTAACTGGCAACAGAACAGACTCTGAAGTGCTACCTACATATTCAGTACCTCCAGAAATAGTTTTCAGAAACAGTATATTTTAACAAGTATACCAATGATTATTTTTAGTATATCCTGAATTTCTGATTATTTTCCTTATTCATTGCTGGCCTTATTATCTGCTTCACAATATTCCTGTGTGTTCCATACTTCAAATTGATCTTGGTGAGTGCAACGTACGTGGAGATGACCCTGAGTTTCTTTGTTCTTTGCCCACCAATGAACTTTTCTTTTCCTTCACTTATGGGAAAATGCCTTAGAAACAGCCATTGCCAGAAACTGCAGAGCAGGGGCGCCTGGGTGGCTCAGTTGGTTAAGCGACTGCCTTCGGCTCAGGTCATGATCCTGGAGTCCCAGGATC
>NC_138371.1:136346847-136365075 GCF_054177405.1 Leptonychotes weddellii
AATATCCTTGATGAACATGGGTGCAAAAATTCTCACCAAAATACTAGCCAATAGCATCCAACAGTACATTAAAAGGATTATTCACCACGACCAAGTGGGATTTATTCTTGGGCTGCAAGGTTGGTTCAACATCAGCAAATCAATCAATGTGATACAATACATTAATAAAAGAAAGAACAAGAACCATATGATCCTCTCAATCGATGCAGAAAAAGCATTTGACAAAGTACAGCATCCTTTCTTGATCAAAACTCTTCAGAGTATAGGGATAGAGGTACATACCTCAGTATCATAAAAGCCATCTATGAAAAACCCACAGCAAATATCATTCTCAATGGGGAAAAGCTGAGAGCCTTCCCCCTAAGGTCAGGAAGATGGCAGGGATGTCCACTAGCACCACTGCTATTCAACATAGTATTAGAAGTCCTAGCCACAGCAATCAGACAACAAAAAGAAATAAAAGGCATCGAAATCAGCAAAGAAGAACTCAAACTGACTTTGTTTTAAAGCCTACCTTGTCTAAGTATAGCTACCCCAGCTTTCTTTTGATTTCCATTTGCATGGAATATTATTTTTCATATATCCATGTTCAGCCTGTGTCTTTACAACTGAAGTGATTCTTTTGTAGGCTGCATATATATGGTTCTTTTCGAATTCATTTAGCTACTTATGTCTTTTGGTTGGGAAATGTAGTCATAAACATGTAAAGTCATTATAGGTATATATGTACTTACGGCTATTTCATTGTTTTCTGGCTGTTTTGTAGTTCCCTCTTTTCCTTTTTTGCCTTTCTTCTTTTACAGTTTGATGAATTCCTTTGTGGTGTGCTTAGATTTCTCTTGATTGTGTATCTGCTATAGCTTTTCCTTTGTGGTTACCATGACGCTTTACATATAACAGCTCACTCTCCCCCCCACTCCCAACTATTTTGTTTGATTTCAGTTTATATCTCATTTTGTGTATCCCTTAACAAATTATTGTAGTTATATTTATTTGTGTTACTTTTATCCTGGGCACCTCACTCTGTTGTCTCTTCTTGTGCCCTCGCAGTGGCAGCTGGCCAACAACTGTCTCTGTGGTTATTGCAGTCCTCTGGCGCCCAGAGGGATAGAGGCCTTGTGGCCATCAGAACTAGGTGATTTAGAGATGAACCCAGGTAGCAGGTGCACAAACAGAAATATCAGACTGAGGGTATAATCTCCTTTCTTGGAGATACCAGCCAGCTGGAGTGAGGTAGAGAGGGAACATCAAAACGATGTCCACCAGCTTCTGTTTCCTGAGAGCAGCTCAGAAAGTCCTTAGTTATATATCAAACCAAAAGCCTTACCTTTAGGCTAAGGCTCCAGGACAAGAAAATTGGCCTATTTCACAGCAAGACTGGAATCTGTTTCAGTCTTTTGTCTGTACAGTGCCTTTTGGGTGATAGCTGGCCAGGAACTGTCACACATTGTGTCATGGGGGAGCTAAGAATCTAAGCCCTGCTGGCCAAACAGGGTCAAGTGAATGTGTAATATTTCCTGAGTGCCAGATGCAAAAAACCATGGCCCCAGATACACATAAAAGCCACCCTCGTGGATCCTGTTGTTCTCAAGTACAGCAGAGAGAAAGTACAAAGATGGCACCTGGCAGCCTCCGTCCCTGAAGAGGGCTTCAGTCAGTTGCTAGATGTGTGTGCAATTTGATGCCTGCCTCTCAGGTCAACACTTTAAGATAAGCAAATGATCTAACACAGAGTCTGGGTGTTTACAATCTGCTTCCTCTGCAGTGGACCTTGGGGTCAGTAGGTCTGATTTCTCAGTTTGATATAACTTTGTGGGTCTTGTGGACACAAGTCCTCTTGGCTTTCAATGCTATGTTTTGGAGGCTCATCTCTCAGGTCTTAAAATTAGGGGTACCTGATATAGGGTTTAAACCCTTCCCTCCTCTGGGGGCAGCTCCAGATTTTAAGTTCCCTTCCGATTGTGGGTCACTGTACTGGACAGAGTGGGTAATAGTGAGAATGTGTCTTAGTCTCTCCTAACTGCTTTGATCTGGATTTTGTTTCCCTAACATAGGAGTCACTCAGCTAGTTTTGGGGTTTTTTTTTCCAGAGGAAATTTTTTCCTTATGTATCTATAGATAAGGTGTGTCTATGGGAGGAGGTAAGTTCAGGATTTTCCCATGTCACCATCTTAAATAGGAACCTTAGAGACGTCACGCATTATGTTTTACTGCTTGATTCTCACATCATTCCAGTAGTTCATGGGTTTGGGAAGTAGCCCATCTTAAAGAAGAGAGAAAAGCAGGAAAGGGCAAAGGGAGAAGCTGAGCTCCAACATTGTTTCAAATAGCTGGTCTCAGTTGGCATCGTTGGTCTCCCAGAGAGCTCTTCAAATATAAATGAAGACACCTTTGTGCCTCTCCACATAGACCAGCCATTGGTGCCAACTGCCCACAGAAGGGGCCATGACCTTGACCAAACTATGCCAAGGCTGATAGTAAGGCCTGGGGAGGGACTCAGCCGTGAGCCATCAGCAAGCCATGCTCCCAGCACTGGGGGAATCAGTGCCTTGATCTTGAAAGGGGAGGATTTTGATGGTATTGAGCATCCCCTGCAGTCCATCCTTTACACCACGTTTTTTAATGTAATTTCATTCCACCAGAAAGAGCTCGTGTAGGATTTCGGTGGCACCTGTGCCTCTGCAATCTTTTACAAAAGGAAGGCTAATGGGAAAGACTATAATGTCTACTGTTACAGCTGGTGTCAAGGACACTGGTCCTTATCTCCATTCTCTACAACACAGGTTTTATCTCCGTCACATCCACTGCTTTAGGTGGCTTATCTAGTAGGGTGGCCAAAATGCATGCCCCCGTGACCTCTAGGCCTCTGGTCATCATGGCCTTCTCAGGTGGTGGCTACTGCATTTGTTTTCAAAATTGGGAGGGCCAAGTGCCACGATATGTCCCAGTGGATGGTTTGAGAACCAGATGCATTTTTTTTTTTTTTTTACTTGCTGGCATCCTACAACAGCCCCATCTTGGCTACACCTGCCATGATCGTAACTCATTTTCTTGCTATTGGTCTCTTGATAAAGGAAGCCCAAAGTAACTGAGTGGCAGCTAAAACTTGCAGTTGCAGGCGAGGCAAAATTTTATCTTTATCCTCCTTGGGTTTTCAGCTGTGCCTGAGAATTAAATTGACCTGAGACAGACTGACAGGAGGAAAAACATACACATTTATGTAAGTTTTACATGCTAGAGAAAGCCTCTTTAGGGAATGAGGACCCAAAGAAGTGGTAAAACCTAAATGCTTTTATATTGGGTTGAAGCAAGGCAATTAGGGGTGCTAAAGAAAGATAGGAATTATTTTAACAAAAACTATTTTGTACAGAACTGTCCCTGTGGACAAGTGTTTCTTTTTTCCTTGGTACAGGGAGGGCATCTTTCACTCTAGAGTTCTCTCCTCTTTTCAGAAAGAAAAGAGTAGTTGAGAATGTCCTGCTTCCATCTGCTCTTTTTCAAGTGGCTTTAGCTCAAAATAATCCTTATGTAAACGTGACATATTTTGTGGTCTCATATTGCTGCCCTTCACAGTTTGATGGGACACTTCACTTCGAGATCCAAGGACCCCTGAATTCCTGGAGCCTAAAAAGTTGCGGGTTCAAGCAGGGATCCCCAAGCCACTGGCTACAGCACTCACTATATGTACTCTGTGCCAGGAGCGGGGACCACAGCCCAATCTGGACCTTCGAGTTTCTTCCCCAGAAATTGAGAATGGGCCCGACTCTTCTTGAGGATTAACTATGAATTTGAGGGCTAGGGCAGACCATGTGAAACCAGGAGGCACAGACCAGTGGGCAAAAAGAAAACAGGGATGCACAAAAGGAAGCAAGGAAGAGAGCCAGGGAGGAAAGAATCCCTGAGTTGCACATCCACTCTGATCCCTTGTCTGGCTACTTCCCGAGGCCAGTCCTGATTGACTGTGGGTTTATTACCCCCACTCCTTCTATTCATTTCTCTTTCTGCTTCAAGTTAACTGGTCTTTTCTGAGAAAATTTAATGACTTTCCCATAGCAGCCTGCCCTTTCACCTTTAAGTAATTGTGAAATGAGACTTAACATCCAGGGTACTTTGAAAAATTCAAATGAATATTAGAGTTGGCAGTTGATATGACTGGTGAGCTATTTGTAAAGCACACATTAATAATAAGTCACCTGTTACTAATGTGGTACTCTGGTGGGAAAGCGGCGACACTGGGAGCCGAGAAAAGTCTCACTTAGAAACTTTCTCTAAATATTGATTTCATTTTTATGAGGAGTTCTCTATTTATAACAACTTGATATGCTCAGAATGCCAGGTCAGGGTGTAGGTGGCAAGATTGCTGTAAAACATACAACCATTATTACACTCTCCGTTTTATGCTTCCCTTTAAATGTATGATTTCATTACTATATAATTTCTTTGAATAATGTTTTAAGTAGAAAAGACTCAGTAATAAGACTGTAGTTTTACTCAGGAGCCTGCACTGAAACAAAGTGGCACATATTTGTTCCTATGTTCCTCGGCAGTATGATGGATGGTGGCAATTACTGGAAAGAACAATATTAGTTTTACAGTTATTGTTATTAACTTAAAGTGCTAAGAATAAAATCCCATATTTCACTAGATATTCCAATCACCGCCAAAATATGTGATAGAGGAACATTTTATAATCCCTGTATTTTACACCAGCTGCACAACTAGAAATTGGCAGAGTCAAATCATTTATATCTCCTTATTACCAGCTTGCAGAAGCCATTGAGAATATGGAACTAGTGATGGATATTTTTGTGGCAGATGTTTTATTCTCCCACTGTATTAAATTTACCATACATTGGTTCTAGTGCAGTTTATTAAAGTTTCACAAAGAGATTAGCAGTAGAATAGCAAGACCTACATCTTGCTTACCCTTGTTTCCCATTAACAAAAAGACACTTACTTATTAATTATGAATATCACAAATGTAGGATATATATGTAGTCAATAAATAGTTCAGGGGACAATCTGTAGAGCATTTTTCTAAATTCCATTTATACAAACTGTTACAAAATCTTCCTTATATAAATAAATCATCCAAATAAGTGTTATCCGTACAGTCCAGATAAAAGCAATTAATATGGCATTAAGATATTTTGTCAAAAAATATTATATTTCATGTTATAGGTAGATAGACTTGTAGAGTAGCTATAAGCATTAATTGTGGAGAATTCCTTTAGTTTAAATCCCAGCCTGCCTATTATGTGGCTTTGGGAAATTTCCCTGTGCCTTATTTCCCTAACTTATAAAATGGGGAAAATAATGGTTACCACTTCACAAACTGTTATGAGGACTAAATGAGTTTATATAAGTAATGCATATAGAACAATGCCTGATATTAACCGTTTGTACATTTTAAAGGTTAGCTATAATGTTTAGTAATCAAAACTAGAACCAAATATGTTTAAGCCTATAAAATGACACTCATGGAACATTCATTTAAAAATATACTAAGGCCTGGGCACCTGGGTGGCTCAGATGGTTGAGTGTCTGCCTTCGGCTCAGGTCATGATCCCAGAGTCCTGGGATCGAGTCCCGCATCGGGCTCTCTGTTCCTTGGGAGCCTGCTTCTCCCTCTGCCTCTCTCTCTCTCTCTCTCTGTCTCTCATGAATAAATAAATAAAAATCTTGAAAACAGGCCTTAGTATATTTTTTTTTTAAACTTGAGGTATTTTAAATAAATTAACGACCCCAGGATAAAGTAGATTTTTCCCTAAGCCAGGTACACACAGCTTAAATGGTCACGAGGTCGTTACTGGAGAACATTTTAAACTGCTATCTGATCTCAGTATGTTCAATATGTTCACTTGGAGTTTTCGTCGTTAATTGGACAAGCTAGATTATAACTGCCCAGAATATTTTGGTTCACTCTTGTGCTCTCTCCATATTAAAACCATTTGCACATCCATTTTCAGTAACCACCACATAAGGCATCAGTCCATTATAAAAACATTTGTAACAGAAACTGTCTCAAACAATTTGAAAGCTATTATGACTTGCACTGAGATTTCTCTCTGAAAATGTTCAGGATAAAGCAATCAAAGAATACGGACAAAAGTAATGATGATTATAAAAGAGAGCATGTAAGAAGAGACTATGTGCCAGCACACCACCTTTTTATAGAATAGCTTTTCAGATGAGATATTGGAAAGCTTCATAAATGCTTTTGGGGGGAAAATGAGACCCCTATATTCATCGTCAATCCACTTTGAGTGCATTGTGCAATACACTCTAACTGGGCTTATTCATCACTCAAACCAAACTACCCTCTCTCTACCTTGTTCTTCTCTACTGTCGAGTATGGCAAGTTAAATCCCTTTCTTCTAGCCATTTTCCTGGTAGATGTAGCTTGTAAGATAGTTTTGACCACAGAACTATAAGCATTCATTTGCTGAGGATGTCTTTCCTTCTAGATAAAATTAGTCAAATGTTTGCAGTGAAAAGGTATGTGGTCCTTCTTACTTCCTGCTCGAATAAGGACATGAGGCTGGAGGTAAGGTAGTCATCCTGCAGCCATGAAGATGAGAGTTTGAAAGAAAAGGTTATCTTCGGGGCGCCTGGGTGGCTCAGTCGTTAAGCGTCTGCCTTCGGCTCAGGTCATGATTCCAGGGTCATGGGATCGAGTCCCGCATTGGGCTCCCTGCTCCTTGGGAGCCTGCTTCTCCCTCTCCCACTCCCCCTGCTTGTGTTCCCCTCTCTCACTGTGTCTTTCTCTGTCAAATAAATAAAATCTTTTAAAAAAAAAAAAAAAAAAGAAAAGGTTATCTTTGTACCAGGAGGATATCTTTGAAGACGGATGCACCAGACCTAGAAACGCCTATCTCCAGACTTCCTGTTAAACTAAAAAGATAAGTGCCGCCTTTAGTGAGGCTACTGTTTGAGGGTCCACATTACCTCCTTGACTTTCAGGCCTTAGTTTACCAATGCCCCTCCATATCTTTTTTCTATTTACATTCATTTCCTGAAACATCAGATAAGACGAAAGAATCATTCCAGGAGAAGCACTCAGTTCTCTTAAAAAAATAAATAAATAAATAAATAATTGTGTCTGTTTTAATTTTTTATTATTTTTTATTTATTTATTCATGAGAGACAGAGAGAGAGAGGCAGAGGGAAAAGCAGGCTCCCAAGGAGCAGGGAGCCCGATGCGGGACTCGATCCCAGGATGCTGGGATCATGACCTGAGCTGAAGGCAGATGCTTAACCATCTGAGCCACCCAGGCGCCCAAGTTTGTTTTAATTTTCATCAGCTTTAAATATTTACTGCATATTCATAGAGTGGAAAGAAGAGTATTAGAATAGAGTTTGAGGTTTTAAGGCCTTCTGAATATTTAGCACACAACTTATTTCCATCGAGGTTCTATTTCTGCTGCTTCTTGAGAATAGAAAATTATTATGTTTAATTATAGAATCACTCGTGTTTTAGCTCTGCAACTAAATCGCAGCCACTTGGGAGCTGATAATTTTTTTTTATTATGTTATGTTAATCGCCATACATTACATCATTAGTTTTTGATGTAGTGTTCCATGATTCATTGTTTGCGTATAACACCCAGTGCTCCATGCAGAACGTGCCCTCTTTAATACCCATCACCAGGCTAACCCATCCCCCCACCACCCTCCCCTCTAGAACCCTCAGTTTGTTTCTCAGAGTCCATAGTCTCTCCTGGTTTTCTCCCCCTTCAATTTTACCTTACTGCTATCTTGGAAGCTGATAATTTTTTCCCCCCCGCAGGTTCTGGTATAGAATTGTGAACAGAGTACATGTTCAATAAATTAAGGACAATACATTGAATACACAAAATTGATCAATATTTTAGCTTTATGAAAAACAAAAAGTTGACAATGTATGCATGAGGTAAATATGTTTTAAACCATTAATATCTATATTGCACTCTCCTGGCCTATGCAGGATATTAAGCCACCAAATAAAACCAATGGTATTCTTCAACATTTGCTTGGAAACATGTAAATTCTGTATTTGTCAGATTTTGTTTTTAAGATGGCAGAAAGAGCTGAGATGATCTTTTCATATAATTTTATTCAGTAATCAAATGGTAGCTGGTTATCCCATTAGCTATTTAAGAGCATAAAGACTCCGTCTACAATTTAACTGTATTATCAATTTTTGTCCTATAGAAATTTATGAACAGTGCACCTATACTCATTGAGATATTTTCAAAGGAGATTTAGTCATGAAGTAGGACTTACATAAATGATTCTTTAAACTTCTTTGAAATTCAGAAATCCATGACTTTATCTGAAAAGGGGAAAATCAGTAAAAGATTTTTGTCTACATTTTACCCAAAAGAAGGTTCCAATTTTGTGAAGCTTAAAGCGGATACACAATTATATACAGATATATACATTTTTATGTACTTTAAACAGAATACAAAGTTATTTTATATGAAGATTTTATTCCATTTCCTCCCAGTGAGGGTCCCTGTGGTTTAAAAATCATTAGCTTCACCTTAAACCCATAAATAATAACAGGACTACTGATGATGATGTTTTATGTTAGCCATTTTTCTCAGATAACTGGGTTGCCTATATACTTTTATACTGAACCAGAAAAATGTAACTGACTACTAGAAATATGAAGTTGAAAAAGCTCTTTTGTTGAATGGGAATACATTTACTGAGCATCATGCTATGTGTATCACATACATTACCTATGCAACCATCATTAGAAAACGGTCTTTATGACCATCTAATGCCAAAGGGTTTGAAAAACTTATACAAAATACTAGGAATTGTGTGCCTTGACCAACTTTGACCTCTGCTTTAATGGATACAAAATGCTTTCTTGTATGTGCTAAAAATGTATATTTAAAATATCTATGAATATTGCTTCATCCCATTTATTTCCTAACCCTCCAAAGTAGCCTGAAAAGTATGAAGAATGTATTATTTCTATCTTGGTTCATTTCATCTGATTTTAAAAAACATTCTTTTCAAAGTAATAGAAAAAATAGATTGCAAAGATCAAGATTCGTCCCCTCTTACCTGAGTTTAGTTGATATGAAGTTTAAACTCTTAACTGCTATGGCATTGAACCTTGTTCAATGTCATCTTTTAATGTAATTTAATTTAAAAGAAAACACACTTCTTAACTCCTGCATGCTTCGGCAGCAAATATATTTCTTGTGTTTTACTTGGTGTAATCAGTTAGACTTGTCAGTTTTCCCACTTCTTCTCCTATCTGTATCTTATGACAAATTACACTGTCACTGGGCATTTAGAGAACCCAGAGAGCATTAGGTCCTATTTCACTTAGGTGTTTTCCTATGTTAACATATTATCATTAAGAATTTCACATTGGAAACCAAAAAACAATTGAGTTAGCTGTTTTCAGGGGGCTCGTTTAACTTACATTTCAGACTTAGTCTCTAAAGAATACTCTTCAGAGTCATAATAGCAAGTATGCATTTATTGCTACTCTAAATCAATTGTTAATTAATTCCACAAGGTACAGATGGCTTTCTCTTTAGCATTAAGTTTACTACAGAAGTTTTTACAGGCTACAAATTGCCACGGAGATTGCCGCAATATATTCTTTTATTATTCCATCTCCTTGTTCTCCTAAGGCCGATCCTGCATTCTATGTAAATAGTCAATGAATGGCCAAAGTTATTTTAATAAGGACTTAATTTCATTAAGGACAAAAAGGTATATTCTTAATCTTTCCTGTCCAAGTATTAGTCAGTTATTGTATTTTATTAGTTTTGAAGGTAACTGGATAATTTTGAAATCTTTTTGTCAGATTTACTACTTACTTGCAAGACTAATTAGGAAATCTATCCTAAGATGAAATTCTTTTTTCTATTTTAACATACAGACTGCATTTAAATGTCTCATAAAATTAGGGTCCCCATAACTAGTTAATAAGACCTCTAATTTTCAATTTTAAATTATGGTCCAATTCCTATATTGGTCATTTCCATTCAACAGAAAAGAACAATAAAAATCTTAGCATTTCACTGTTTTTCATATCAAAGACTATCGAAGTATTATAATAATAGAAAATGACCAACGGGCAGAGGGAGAGGGAGAAGCAGGCTCCCCACTGAGCAGGGAGCCCGATGAGGGGCTCAATCCCGGGACCCCGGGATCACGAACCCAGCCGAAGGCAGCCGCTTAACGACTGAGCCACCCAGGCGTCCCTTTAAATAATCTTTTATGAGGATACTAATCCACCGTCTTAGACTATTATGAACTGAAAAATGGTCAAAATATAAAATAGTACTTTATCCCCCTTAAAATTGAAACAGTGATTACAAAGTAATTCATTTCTTGTCATTGAGGAGCTTTCTGATCCAATGTAGTCAGTAGATGGCAGGCTTGTATTACATACCATCTGAATTTAGTGTGGAATGCTTGTTTAAGGAAACATGACTACCTGCCTCTATGCTTTTTTGTTGTCACTATGTAAAAAGAAATACAAGAAATAGTTTAACTTTTCCTACAGCCAAATAAAATTTGTTGAATGAGCTTAAAAGTTACATAACTGAAGTCATATTTGTTACTGTTATGATTTGTTGTTTTATGTTTTAAAAATCACTACCACAGGAACACTAACACTGACAATCACCAAACAAATAAGATTGTACTGCAATTCTAAATGGTCAAGAAATATTAAAGAATTGTAGAAAAAAATTACGTTGTAAGAACTAATCCATGTGGAGCATATAAGCCTTCGAAATTGAAAATGCATACAAAACGGCTTATTTGAAAAGCAAACACATAGGGCGCCTGGGTGGCTCAGTTGGTTAAGCGACTGCCTTCGGCTCAGGTCATGATCCCGGAGTCCCAGGATCGAGTCCCGCATCGGGTTCCCTGCTCGGCGGGGAGCCTGCTTCTCCCTCTGCCCCTCCCCCCTCTCATGTGCTCTCTCTCGCTCTCATTCTCTGTCAAATAATAAAAAATATAAAAATCTTTATAAAAAAGAAAAGCAAACACATAATATTAATGCTCAAAATGTGAGAGGTCTGTATGAATCTTGTTTGTGGCTACTCTTCATTCATTCAACTTGACAACATGCACACTGGGGTGGTTTAAGAGAAGGTGTTATTTGAGGTTTGCGTCCTACAACAACATCACTTGATGTGATACAGCAAATCCCATGGCGTGTCCCTTACAAGCACGACAAAAATAATTTCTTCTGCCAACTGCAGTATGTGTGGAAAACAGCAAATCACATAGGCCAAGATTAAATGCCTTTATGTAAAAGCTTATTGAAATAAAATTCTCAAAAAGCCTTCTCATTTCATAGGTTATGTTACTATAAAAAGATGAACTTGGTAATATCATTATGCACTAGATATAACACGGGAAGTAGCATTATCATGTATTTTTTCATTTCCAAACAGGAGTTCAAAAGAAAGATGTTTTCCTGAGGACACAGGCACAGCCCGAGAGGTTAAAGTGGACATTACTGTGCTCTAATACATTCTTTTTAGCGATTATTTTGGGTCAAGGTTGTGGCCAAAAAGGAAGTTATAAAGCATACGAAAAAATCCTAAGCACATCGTCAACAGAGTGAGCCAGGGGTTGTTACAGCTGGTAAACTCTTCACATTTGGTTACAGCTGGTACACTCTTCACATTTCCCTTTCTGTTTTGCCCAGTGGTGTCTGCAATGAGCTACTTCTGCATGGACTTTGAAGAATACCTCGTCTTTGTATTGCAGACAGATAATTATTAGCAGAGAAAAAAAAAAGTTTCTACAGCACTGTTGGGTTTTATTTATTACCTTTTTTGTTTGCTTATTTTGTATGCTGTCTGAAATTTAAACTGCTAGCTAGAAAAGGTGACATCTACTCTCGGTGTACAGGGTCTCAGAAATCCAACAGTTCTGGTGTACTAATCATTTTTGCCCTCCATTCACAATGCACATTATCGCTGTTGTATTTGTTGATGTTTAGCTTTTAATTTCATGAAAGTGAAATTTATGTTCACACTTCTGAAAGCTTGAAAAGTTAATTCCATCTTTTCCCACTGCAAGATCTCTAGCAAATTCTTTTTTCCACCTAGGGTCTGAAAGAGCTGTCTGTTTGCCTCGCCTGTTTACTCTTTTCAGCAACGATTCACTATTTGTCTCTGTTCTTACTCAGGTGAATGGGAGGGGAATAGCAAGAAATGCTCCCAGTGATTTCCTGCTTCTAAATCCTTGCAGTTCAAATGGGGTCCTCCGATCAGCAGCTTTGGCATCATCTGAGAACTTGACAGAAATGCAGAAGCCCCGGGCCCCATGCCAGACCTACAAACTATCTGTATTTCAGCAAGATCCACAGATGACTCACATGCACATCAAAATCAGAATAGCCCACCACTTTATACTTCTCTGCAAAACTTAGCCCATTTGTATTTCCTAAAGTCCACCAAGAGTTGTCTTTAGCCTACCCACATGATTATGTATGCAAGCATGTACTCCATGTTGGGGTATCACCAGCCACATTTTCAAAACAACTACTTCATGGGGAAAGAAACTCTCTGGCATAATTCAATAAATGCGTGTGAGTAATGAAACTCACTTGGGGATTGCAACAGTTCCTGGTTGAGACTAGGAGGATGCTCCAGGGTTAAAACCATGGGTAAAAAAGCTTAGAGATGTGCTTTAAAACAAAATAAAGCAAACAAAACATTTAATGCAACTGGAAGGCACACCATCCTTTGCCTTCATTTGCAGATCCCAGCATCCTCCCTTTTCCCAACAAAATCTAAGGAATTCTCATGTTGGAATTTTCCCCTTTAGTGAAAATTCTGTAATCATCTTCAATGTCGCTACAGAAAATGTATAATTAATGGTGTGAAGTGGTTTGTAAGGGAACATTTTATCAGAAAGTACAAGCGAGTAAATGAACTCTTACAATTCAATTCTATGCTTCAGTTTCAAATATAATATGCAAATATCTACCCTCTAAAACCCTATAAAATGACTTTCTGAACTCCATTATCCTAGGTTTAGTACAGTGATTAGATTGGGTCATCTCATCTACATTGTCAAACTGTGCTATTTGGTAATTATCTAATTGCTGTTTTGTTTCCATTTTGATTACTTTATTCTGTGTGTTGTTATTTTAGCTTTGGCCTCAGACACATTCTTTCATATTAAAATTGCATTTGATTAGCTTTCAACTTTCTCAGCCACACATGATGATGGGGTTTAAATCAATGTATCCTTCTATGTTTTGGCCTATTTCTTTGTTCCAATTCAAGTGACAAAATTGCTATTTGATGACTATTATCAAATATTTCAGTGTGTGAGTTGCTGTTATTCAAGGGAATTTAAGTCAACAAACATGTACTTAAAAAGTAGTAGTGAAAAAAATATTCAAAAAGTCGTAACATTTTGTATGTTTTGGTCTGGAAGACTAGTTATAGATGTTATAGACATACACAAGCATATTGTTAATGGAACAGGGCCCTCATTCCACATGGGTGACTTGACATTCTCAAGGTCTCAACAGTCACTTTGAATAAGCTAAGCCTGGAACCAGTGGTCAGTTTTTTTTTTTTAACACTGAAATCAACCAAGCTATTTCTAGCCCCCATTTCTTTAACTTGGATAATCAAAATGAGTTTAATAAAACCCTGTCAACCAAATATCACATTATGCATAATAACACGTATCTCAAAGGTTATATTAAATGGGAAGAAGAATCTGGAAAGCTAAGAGAATTAGAGGTCATGGCTCAATGTAAAATCACCATGGAAACAGCTTTCATGGCCAATTTGTGGGGAGATGTCAAAAGGCAGTAACCTGTGACTTCTTTTTTTCCAAAGCCTTGTCTATGAAGGTTACAGGTTCTATATCTGCTTTCATGATGACATTTGTCTATGTTTTTGTAGGTTTCTATTCTGACAAGCACAAAACCCTGCACCAAGTTGAACCTGTCCTTTGTGATGAAGCTGTTGAACAGAAGAGCAGCATAGCAGTCTGTCTATTCTTGCTCCACATTCAGCTAAATGCCAACTCTGATCCCTTTGAGCTGGTGAACAGGCTGAACTCAGGGAGAGTGTCATCTCTCAGTAGCCAAGCTTCTTCAGAGAACCAGGTGGTGAAAATTCTTGATTAAGGTCATGTTCTTAGTCCATGGCATCAATTTTTCTATAAGCTAAAAGATTATCTGTCTTTATCTAAATATAGGTAGAAATAGATAAGATAGTGCTTCGGGCTTTTATCTCCAAATCATAAAAAGAAATTATACAATTCAGATCTTAGTGTTGCTTTATATTGTTTTACATTCCAGTCTTTGTGATACAATTATATCTTTTTTGATTTTATGTATCAAAAGACTTATTAGTGTGACCATATTTTCCTGTAAAATAACTATCTCTGCTTTGCTTATTGGATAGAATATATTTATATTAGAACCTGACCTTTAGTCATTGCAAGTCATCAGTTTTAGATGTTTTTGAACTTGTTTCCAAAAGCAATGGTATTCAACTTTATAGACTTGGGTAGAAAACTGTGTCCTGGGGACTCACACCAAGTCTAGACAGAATTACCTTTTGCAAACATATGGATAAACAATAATACGTTGTAAGACATCATTGTAATGTGTTTATGACATCTTAGGATCTTCTTTAATAAATGTAACTTATTACAAGTATCATTACCTAACCTTTTGGTTTTTAATCTAACAGTTCTACATCTCCAGTGTGCTGATAGATTGCTTTACTTCCAGGGATAAATTATAAATCAGGTTTATTAGCTAACCTAGACATTTTCTAGACTTTTGGATTTTTAAGAATTTTTATCCATGAGAGTTATCTATTAGATCTAATAAATAATCTAGTGAGATGTTGAATTAATTCTCTTGGTTCAATCCTAAGTGGGGAAGGTGGTAAAAGTATTCCATACTCTTTACCGATAGGCTATAGCTTAAAATATTTGAAATCTTCAAGGCTGCTTACTTTTTTTTTAAGATTTATCCATTTTTTTGACAGAGAGACACAGCAAGAGAGGGAACACAAGCAGGGGAAGTGGGAGAGGGAGAAGCAGGCTTCCCGCTGAGCGAGGAGCCCGATGCGGGGCTCGATCCCAGGACCCCGGGATCATGACCTGAGCCGAAGGCAGACGCCTAACGACTGAGCCACCCAGGCACCCAAGGCTGCTTACATTTTAACTTGAAGTTGTGGCTAAGTATTGCAGTGTCAGAACGAGGATACATAACTCCAGAAAAAAAAAAAAAGCTCTCTTCCAGTACTACACCTTCATTTAGTTTTTAATTCCAAAGATCACTAGTTTCATCTTCAATTGTTTCTAATGTATTTTTTTTTATTTTTTAAAGATTTTTAATTTATTTGATAGAGATGCAGTGAGAGAGGGAACACAAGCAGGGAGAGTGGGAGAGGGAGAAGCAGACTTCCCCTGAGCGAGGAGCCCGATGTGGGGCTCGATCCCAGGACCCTGGGATCACGACCTGAGCCGAAGGCAGACGCTTAACTGACTGAGCCACCCAGGCGCCCTGTTTCTAATTTAAAAGAGAATTGAAACCACTACGAACTTGAGAACTTTAATCCGTTTTTTTAAAAAAAAAGTTAAAAAAATGAAAGACCAGACCATTAATTAATTCTAACTCCAACTACTCTTCATACTTAAGATAATATTATGGCTATCGGGAGAAACTCATTATTTTCCCAGGATACTCATTCAGTAGGGACTCAAAATAAATATTTTTTAAAATAGAAAATATTTTTTCATAGAAAATAGATTTTGGCTTAAAATACTCCAGTGTTCATGAGAGAATGTATCAATTACAATTTCTGTTGCATTTAGAATAAACATTTAATCCTAATATAACCTAAGATAGGAAGAGAAATTAGCCCATAGCTAATAATGAGATTTTCTGGTAAAGTGTTAAGTTGCCTGCTTCATTTGGTTATTATAGCTTTTGAAAAAATTGTTACAACTTATTTGAGAAAATCAATTGAAGAACTTGTTCTTTAAACATCAGTGAGATGGCTAGTTTTTTTCCCCCTGATATTTTGTAGCTTCACATGCATCTGAGTAGAAATTCATTTTGAAAACTATTGTCCATAGTGTATGTATACATATGTATCTATGTTGGGCCTTTAATATGACAACCTGATTTCTTTGAATATGCTATGTTCTATAAATTTGTCTTTGATACCATACAACTCATTTTCCAAAGCTTTAAAAGACAATTATATTTTCTATAAAGTAGTCTTTATAAAATAAAAATTGCACAAATATATTGAGTTGATAGAATAACCACAAAGGAACCACTTCAAATGCTTTAAAATACCATAATTAGATTTGGATCCCTGGTGAGATGGCCCTAAAAGTGGGGAGAAGGGGGTAAAACTGATATTAGTATCATATCAGTTAATAGTGTGGAATTATTTTTCTAAGATACAAATTTTTCTGAGTAATTACGTTAGTGTCTAACATGGGGGAGAAAGATACTGATTACATACACAGTTCTGAATTTAAATTGAAATCTTACATATGAACTCATCATGTATTTTAAAAGTTAATACATATTTCCCAGCTCCATTAAATGAAGAGGCCTAGAAGCACTGACCAATTCAAAAGGAATAGGCACTGCTATAGTCCACACTGTGACCTCTAAATATCATTTCTATTAAACAAAAACAAAAAACCAGGAATTCGTGGATTTAAGGCCTGGATAGGAAGGGTACAAAATAATTTAGGAACATCCTCTCATATCAAAAGCAAGAAAACTATGGAAGTTTACAAAGGTCAAAAGGCTACACAACCAAATTAAGTAGGTTATCACTGGACAAAGTTGGGCACATTTAAACATCAATAGCAATTTAAAAAATGGGTTCAAACACATAAAATGTTTAAACCCAAGAAGTCATAATGGCACTCAAGAACAAAATTTCATTGAATAATAGCAGGAAATCAACTGTTATTCTGGAAAATGGTGAATAAAATTAAAGATAGTATTTTTCAGACTAACCAACTAGTTGATGAGGGGAAGGTTTTCTTTATACCTGTTTACCAGAAAGAATAAAACACCTAAGAATAAACCTAACCAAGGCTCTGTAAAAGATCTGTATATTGGAAACTATGAAACACTGACAAAGGAAATTGAAGAGGACACAATGAAATAGGTATTTCATACTCATGGATTGGAAGAATATTGGTAAAATGTCCATATACTCAAAGCAATCTTACAAAGTCAATGCAATCCTTATCAAAATACCGACAGCAGTTTTCAAAGAACTAGAACAAATAATGCTAGGGTGCCTGAGTGGTTCAGTCAGTTAAGCATCCAACTCTTGATTTTGGCTCAGGTCATGATCTCAGGGTCCTGAGATCAAGCCCTATGTTTGGCTCTGCACTCAGCAGGGAGTCTGCTTGAGGATTCCCTCGCCCTCTGCCCCTCCCCCATGCATGTGCACACACTCTCTAATAAATAAATCTTTAAGGGGAGAAAAAAAACCAAATTATCCTAACTTGGTATGGAACCACAAAAGACCCTGAATAGCCAAAGCATCTTGAGAAAGAAAACAAATCTGGAGGTATTACAAAGAATTAAAGATATAATACAAAGCTATAGGAATCAAAACACTATGGAACTGGCACCAAAAAAAAATAGACATAGATCAATGGAACAAGATAGCAAGCCCAGAAATAAACAAATGCTTATATGGTCAATCTATAACAAAGCAGGCAAGAATATACAATGGAGAAAAGGGAGTCTTTTCAACAAATGGTGCTGGGAAAACTGGACCACTTCCTTCCACCAAATACAAAAATAAACTCAAAATGGATTAAAGATCTAAATACACAACTTGAAACCGTAAAACTCCTAAAAGAAAACATAGGCAGTAATCTCTTGGACATCAGCTTTAGCAACATATTTATGGATATGTCTCCTCAGGCAAGAAAAACAAAAGCAAAGATAAACTTTTGGGACTACACTAAACCAAAAAGCTTTTGCATAGTGAAGGAAACCGTCAACAAAATGAAAAGGCAACCCAGTGAATTGGAGAAGCTATATGGGAAATGATATATCTGATAAGGGGTTAGTATCCAAAATATATAAAGAACCTATACAACTCAACACCAAAAAACCCACAAATCCAATTAAAAATGGGCAGAGAGGGGAGCCTGGGTGGCTCAGTCATTAAGCGTCTGCCTTCGGCTCAGGTCATGATCCCAGGGTCCTGGGAT
>NC_138371.1:136365175-136371830 GCF_054177405.1 Leptonychotes weddellii
TCAGAGGGAGAAGCAGACTCCCTGCTGAGCAGGGAGCCCGATGCGGGACTCGATCCCAGGACTCCAGGATCATGACCTGAGCCGAAGGCAGTCGCTTAACCAACTGAGCCACCCAGGTGTCCAAATAAATAAAATCTTAAAAGAAAAAAAAATGGGCAGAGGACTTGAAGAGACATTTTTCCAAAGAAGACATACGGATAACCAACAGACGAGTGAAAAGTTGTTGAACATCTCAATCATCAGGGAAATACAAAACAACCATGAGATACCACCTAACACCTGTCAGAACAGCAAGAATCAGAAAGACAAGATATAACGAGTGTTGGCAAGAATGTGGAGAAAAAGAAACCCTTGTGCACAGTGGGTAGGGATGCAAATTGGTGCATCAATTGTGGAAAACAGTGTGGAGGCTTTTCGAAAAATTAAAAATAGAATTACCATATGATCCAGTAATTAGACTACTAGGTATTTACTCAAAAAAAAAAAAAAAAGCTATACGCACCCCTATATTTACTGCAGCATTACTTACAACAGCCAAGATATGGAAGCAACACATATATCCATAGATAGATGAATAAAGATGATGTGTGTATATACACACACACATATATACACATATATATAAATAAATACAATGGAATATTTAGCCATAAAAAATGAAATCTTGCTATTTGCAACATGGGTAGACTTAGAGGTAATCATGCTAAATGAAATATGTCAAACAAATGAAGACAAATACCATATGATTTTAGTCCTATGTGGAATTCAAAAAACAAAACCAAAAAAGTAGACACATACCCATAAATACAGAGAACTCATGGTTGCCCTAGGGGAGGGAGCAGGATGGTCAAACTTGGTGAAGGCAATGGGAGAGGTCAGGCTATCAGCTACAGAATGAATAAGTCATGGAGATAAAAGGTACAGCATAGAGAATAGAGTCAATGGTATTGTAATAGCGTACGGTGACAGTAACCACGCTTGTGAACATAGTATAACATAGAGACATCACTATGTTGTACATCTGAAACTAACATTGCGTGTCAACTATACTTCAGTCAAGAGGAAAAAAAGAAGGAATGAGAAGATATTACCATCTTTAAGCCTTTAAAAAAGAGCAAAACTAGGGGGCAAAGTTTTTTGTTTTGTTAACTACGCCCCAAATTTTTGTTACTCCTTATGGATATGCGCAATAGCACTACTAATGAAGTCTAGCCAAAAAATGCCAAATCTTATTCTGATCAATCCTGTGCAACCAATTCATAGGAAATATAAAGGACAGAGATGCAGGTTAAATGACAACCCAGGGATGCAAGAAACAAGATCCAGATTGGTAAACTTTATAGAATATGCAACATGGGTTCTTAACAAAATTATAGGAAGGAAAAAGGGAGAATAGAAGAAATGTGGTCAAAAGTACAAACTTCCAGTTACAAGTACATATTAGGGATGTAATGTGAAACGTGAGGACTACATCTAACACCGCTATATGACACATATGAAAGTTAGGAGAGTAAATACTAAGAGTTCTTATCACAAGGAAAAAGTTTTTCTATTCTTGTTTCTGCTTTTTTTTTTTTTAAAGATTTTATTTATTTGACAGAGAGAGACAGTGAGAGAGGGAACACAAGCAAGGGGAGTGGGAGAGGGAGAAGCAGGCTCCCCACTGAGCAGGGAGCCCGATGCGGGGCTCGATCCCAGGACTCTGGGATCATGACCTGAGCCGAAGGCAGACGCTTACCGACTGAGCCACCCAGGCGCCCCTTTGCTTTTTATTTTATGAGATGATAGATGCTTTCAAAGTATCCATTTGTACTCTTAGATATCAATGTAAATAATGTCTGAATTTGAAATAGAGGCATTTTCTCATAGTAACCAATATGATTGACATTTCTTTTAAACTTTTCCATGCCCAGTAAAAAGGAAAACAAAGGAAGGGAAAATAATACCTAAAAGAGAAAACCTTTTTAGAAAGTATAATGAAACAAGACAGGCAAAATATTAGTTGCTTTTCAAGCTGAGTGATGAGCGCATGGGGATTTTTTTGTTGTTGTTGTTGTTACACTGTTCTTTTTACCTTATATTTGAAATTACCTAGGATAGAAAGTAAAAATAAGGAAGGCATGTGTTGTGATGAGCACTGGGTGTTATATGCAACTAATGAATCGTTGAACACTGCATCCAGAACTAATGATGTACTATATGTTGGCTAATTGAACATAATAATAAAAAATAAGAAAAATTAAAAATCCACCAAACACTGTGAAGCCTCAGCATCAGAAATTATGACTTAGTTGATCTGGAACAGCACCTAATATTGTTTTATTTTGTTTTTTATATTTATTCAGGGCTACTGATCTGTATCCAAGTTGAAAATAACTGCTTTAGGTTTTACAAAAAAGGGGCATTTTGATAAAGAAAAAGCCTTTCATGAAATAAAAGTCTCCACTATGTTTTTACTTTTAATTAAACCTTTCATTTTGAGACCATCTCAGATTCACATGCAGTTATAAGGAATGTTATAGTGAGATCCCATGCACCCTTTACTCAGTTCCCCCCAATGGTAATAGATTGTGAAACTACACTATAACATCACAACCAGGATATTAACATTGATACAGTCTTTTCCACCATCCAAATGATCCTTCATGTCACTTTTTTATAGCCAACCATTCACACTTCCCCTTAACCCCTGGCAACTACTAATCTGTTCTCTAGTTCTATATTGTTGTGATTTCAAGAATATTATATAAACAGTACCATATGGAAGTTTTGGGGGTTGACATTTTTCACTTAATGTAATACTCTGGACACCCATTCATGTGGTTGTAAGTACATTCACATTGTTTTTCTTCTACAGGTAAGATGTTATTGCTCTCTCTCTCTGCCTTCAAGAAGTTTACTTTCTCTTTAGTTTTCAGGAGCTTGATTATGATGTGTGATGACATAGATTTCCTTGGGTTTATCCTGCTTGGGATTTGCACAAGTCCTTGGATATATAGAGCTGTTTTGCCAAATTGACAAAGTTTTTAACCACTATTCCTTTGAATATTTTTTCAACCCTATCTTCTTTTTCCTGTTTTGGGACTCCAGTGATATGAGTGATCAATGTTTTGTTATATTCCTATGGACCCTTGAGGACCTGTTCATAGTTGTGCACACACAACCAAGAAAATACAGTTTACTTTCCAAAAATCATACAAAATTTAAAGATAAAAGTATAAAGCAAATCGCAAAGCTAAGGTCAATTATGGTTAATATGAGAAAGTTCTCCTGTTTCAAAATTATTTGATATCTAAGAATATATTTACTTTAAAAAATAAAATGTTAAAGGGTAATTTCAAAGAAATTAAAATCATTGACCTCATACAGATATATAAAATGAACATGTGTAAAATTTTTATTTAATTCATTAATAACGAATCAGTAAGTTGTTACAATTCAAGGGAAAATCCATAGAACAGACACATTTATGAAATAGGAATATTTCATAATTTTTTTAAAAAGGGGAAAAGCATTAAAAGGTACAAAGTTCTAGTTACAAAATGAATAAGACATGGGGATGCAATGTACAGCATAGGGAATATAGTTAATAATACTGTAACAACTTTGTATGGTGACAGATGGTAGCTAGATTTATCATGGGGATCACTCTAAAGTACATAAACATTGAGTCACTATGTTATGTACCTGAAACTAATATAATATTGTATGCCAACTATACTTCAATTAAAAAAAAATCTGGCTTCTTCCACAGTTGGGGGAGGGAAGTCAGTTGAACCTCCAACTAACAGAATTTATTTGAATTTTTATAGACAATTAGTTTGCAAGGTTATCAGTTTTCTACAATTTATAGATTTCTAAAACCTCTCAAAGGCAAAGAAAGAATGGGGTCCCCCCCCAATATCAGAATTAAATCTAAGTTCTGAAGGGGCATGCTCTGAAAAATGCATAGTTTTCCCCAGAAGCACTTTTTCTACACTGCTGAGAAACTCATGAAAAAATAAAAATAATGTTCAACAATACTCTGTGCATCTACTCAAGGTGATTCTTATGTATTAGCTACTTGATCCTCACAGCACCATTGACCGTTGAACACTGGTTTGAACTGTACGAGTCCACCTTTATGTAGATTGTTTGATATAGTACAGTGCTGTAAATGTATTTTCTCTTATGATTTTCTTTTCTCTAGCCTACTTTATTGTAGGAATATGTATAATACATGTAACATAGGAAATATGTGTTAATTGGCTGTTTATGTTATCAGTAAGGCTTCTATTCAACAATAGGCTGTTAGTAGTTAAGTTTGGGGGGAGCCAAAATTTATACATGGATTTTTGACTGCAGAGGGTGTCTGCATTGTTCAAGGGTAAAGTATAATATTTTGGGGGGCTATTATTTTAGCATATTTTCTAAACATACTAATCCTAATATGTAAAAAGTAAAACATTATAAGAAATGCTGGACTAGAGATTTATAGTGAGATGTGATCTGGTGATAAGTATTTTGGAGTCCATTCATTTTTGATGATTCCTTTATTTGGTAATTTTCTTAGAGTCTTGCCTAGTTCAGTGACCTTGTCCAGTGCTCGGGTACTGTCAGACCTCCCACTGGAATCTCATTTCTGATTATATCTAAATCAAACTCCTCATCTTCCTTTACGCACTTGACACAGTAGGAGGAGGACTTAGGCAGAGAACCTCTAGAATTGTTATCCTTCGTTCTCATAACTAAATATACATTTCCAATGGTTAATCTTCTTGCTCCCCATTTTCAGAGATTTCCTTTTGTCAAATATGATCAAGAATGATTAAACTCATCTTGTTCTATGACACTTCTTAAATTCTTTGATCCTATTTGGCTAAAAACACTTTGCCCATAACAATGGTGAACACTTTGCCCATTACCCTTTCTGCCTTGGAGTCTCTGCTAAATACAAGTGATGATAGCTGACTGAATTCTGTGCCCCTAGTAAACAGTAATGGTTAATCCCTTCAACTTTTGTTTTCTGAAATCTCTCAACCTTTTGTGATCTAGGAAATGACTTAAAGAAAAAACCACCTTTCTCCGTAGGACTTAGATAAAACTCCAGATGACCCCCTTATTTACCTATGACAAGGCAAGATACAGACTCTCCAAATTTCCTTTGTCTCATAAATGATTGGCTCAACCCTTTGTTCCCCACCTACGCCACCCCTCAGCTGAGACCAGCTAGACACTCAGTGACTAAATATATGAAACAGGCATGATCAGAGCACATATAAAATAGTTATCTGACCAACAAACTGCAGGAATAGGCCCAGGAAGTTGATTTGCTACCTGAAGTAATCAGCCCAGGAAGCTAACTCACTACCTACAAGTCAGATTTGTAGGAAGTCAGACTCTCCCTAACAACCAGTCCAGGAAACCAAACCATAACCCTTGTAAACCAGAGCCAGAGTTGTAAACAACACATAGCCAGAACTTGATTAATCACTGACAGTCTCCTTAAATTTTGCTATCACTTCCAATTTGGCGTCAACCAGAGAAAGTTGAAATATGCATCCCTAACCAATCACATAGGATGTCTCACTTCTAATTAGCCAGCCTATAGAATTCCCATGCTAACAGCCTCCTGTGAGGGCCTACCTGAACCCTTCCCTTTTTTCCACTATAAAGCTTTACCATTACCCTGCCTTGGAGTTTCTGCTGAATGCAAGTGATGGTAGCTGACTCACTCACAAAGCAAGCTCTGAATAAATAACCTTTTCTTGTTCTTATTTGGGTGGTCTTCATTAATTTCCACAGTATAAATATTTCCTGACTGCCTCAAGTGCCCCTTCAAAAAACACAAAAAAACAAAAAAACAAACTCGGGGCGCCTCGGTGGCTCAGTTGTTTAAGCATTCAGCTCTTGGTTTTGATTCAGGTCATGATGTCAGGGTACTGGGATCAAGCCCTGCATGAGGCTCCAAGCTCAGCTGGGAGTCTGCTTGAGATTCTTTCTCTCCCTAACCCTCTGCTCCTTCCCCTTTCCCCACATGCTTGCGTGCTCTCACTCTCTCAAATAATTTTTTTTTTAAGATTTTTATTTATTATTTAACAGAGAGAGAGAGACAGCGAGAGAGGGAACACAAGCAGGGGGAGTGGGAGAAGGAGAAGCACAGGGAGCCTGACATGGGGCTCGATCCCAGGACCCTGGGATCATGACCCGAGCCGAAGGCCGATGTTTAATGACTGAGCCACCCAGGTGCCCCTAAATAAATAAATTTTTTAAAAACTTTAAAAAAGATTTTAAAAAAATCTCAGCTCTAAAGTCACCCCACCTATAACTTGCTACTCTGTCCTATACAATTCCAAAGTAAAACCAGCATACTGATACACTCTGATCTTCTAGGCAACTGAGTATCTGGGTTGTATCTGAGTATCTTCCTACTGCTGTAGCCTGAAAAACATTTTCCATTTTCTCATGGATGGTATATCCTTTCTCTTATCTGGATGCATATTTGCATAATTAATTTGAAAAGATCTCTTAAATCATGCCAACCTCACGTAAATATGTAAACACACAAATAAGGGGATGAGAGAATAAAAGGAAAGTAAGGAGTAAAAGACTGGGAAAGGAGGGAAGTAGTTGGAAGAAAATGGCAGGGAAATGATGTTCAATTCTTGAACCACAA
>NC_138371.1:136372330-136397490 GCF_054177405.1 Leptonychotes weddellii
CCCCCCCCCCCCCCCCCGCCCCGCCGCTTCTCCACCTACTAAAACTGTGAAAGACACAAGCCCCACTGTCAATCTGAGGGTAAGCAATTGAGTCACTCTTTGTGATGCAGCCTAGAGAAGCTGGTTTCCATGCAAACTTAAAATGATATCTACCCAGATACTAGCAATTATTAGTGGAAAACCCAAGACTGCCATTGCAGTTTCATAATGAGAAGGAAGATGACAGTGTGTGATCCCACTAAAGAATCAAAAACGGGAGAAAGCCATCACCTAATCAACCATTCTGAGGTGGAAATTAATGGCCTTGGTAACTAGGAATAAAAATGATCCGAGAGAAAAATAGGTATCATGTTTTTGATACTGAGTTATTCTAAGAGAGTTGTAAAATTTTATTATTCTAATGCATGCAGTGAGTAATAGTAAAATTAAGAACATTTCCATTCTAAATTCAAATCCATTCTTAATAGAATGGAAGTGGAAAACACTATAATGAATCAAAAATCATTTAATTTAAAAATCATCTGCTTAAATCTAACCCTTTTGTTACGTTAACAATATATACATTTGCTTACTCATTTATTTAAAAATTTATTTAAATTTTTTTTTCATTTCATAACCTTTACCTGGAGCTTTCCATGTAACCATCGCTAAGGAAGTCACTTCACTTCCGTGTATTTCACTTCATTTGTGTGTGAGAGAAGAAAAATATCTATCTTTAACTGTGAGAAATTAACCGTACTTATTCAATGTTTCTTTTTTTAAACATTACTTTTATTTGTCAAATCTGTCTGCATATATTCTATTCCAAATGTTTTAACTCTTGAAAAAAGTCACTATTTTTTTTCTTAAACTATTATTACCATTGTCAAATCAAAAAGTAAAACAATTTCATATTGAGTTTAATTTCTTTATTCAAGGGAAAAACAATCCATGGATGGTAGGAGTACAGTACCTCAGAGACAGTGGAGCATTCCTTTTGGAGGGATTTTGGGCAAGGGCGAGTTTTATATAGTGTTAGAAGCAGCAATGCAGAGACAGGGCATGATGGCTTGGAGTTGGGTAATCTGACCTTTTACAGAAAGATCAAGGAACAAAGAAATAAGTCTAGAGTCCCAGAGTTGGCCTGGCATTTGGGATTGGCTGCATTTCTTTTCTTTTTTTTTTAAAGATTTTATTTATTTATTTGAGAGAGAGAGAGAGAGAGCTTGAGATGGGGGAGGGTCAGAGGGAGAAGCAGACCCCCCGCCGAGCAGGGAGCCCGATGCGGGACTCGACCCCGGGACTCCAGGATCATGACCTGAGCCGAAGGTAGTCGCCCAACCAACTGAGCCACCCAGGCGCCCCTGGGATTGGCTGCATTTCATTGACCGGATATACTGCATTTCTGGTCAAGCTCAGCATTTATAGGAACATGAAACTCAGTTTGCTGACATGGCATCCTGGGCAGGAGAGGCCCCATTTGGGCCTAGAAATTTATTTCAACACCATAAATAAGGATATAATCCACATGCAGAAAATCTGCCTTGCCTTTGCTTTGAAACTGGCTTTGGCATAGAATCACATTAAAACACACCCCAGCTCAATAATTTAAGTAATTGCAAAAGCATTTATCAAAGGCTCTCAGAAATGCAAAGGGAGGATTCCATTTATAACACACGCAAAATCCTTTTAAAACCATTGTTCTCAATATCTCTTTCCTCTCTGTCCCTCCTGTGTCTATGTATCTCATACATGTGGAAGCTAGAGTCAGACTTAAATCTCTCTGCTCTCTATTTCAAAACTCCCTAAAACTCTCCAAAATTCAGATTGCATTTTTTCCCATTTCTACCGCAACCAGTCTCCTTTCTTTCCTCTACCCCCAACCTGTACCTTCCTGGATATAGGATCTTCTATTATACTTTTCTTAAATAGTGCCTTGACTTTCTTCGGCACATCAGTTTTGGATTAGTCACCCTTCCAGTGTCTCTACTTCAATCATTACCTTGATCTAAAAATTCGCTTAGGGCCATGTTCGTAAAAGTCAGAGGGAAAGAGGTAATCTGTGAATAAACTGGGTGTTAGTTACCACCTTACCTGCTACATAGTAATAGCAAGTGGCAATACAATATTTTGTTTGCTGTTTTTGTTGTCACAATTTTTTTAATTTCACGAAAGTGCCTTTCATAGTAACTAATGAGAGCTAGAATGTTCTGAAAACAAGAAATTATATTTATGCATTTGTGAACTCCCATGTATCATAAAAATGAGCATGGCATATGTACCAAATTAACTGAGAAGTATATTTAAATAGTTTTTGTGGAACAAGATGTTAAGAAATAATAAAATAAGAGAAAATAAAACCATGTGGCAATTTATACATTGGAAATGGGGCTTTTCATTATCAGGGAAGGAAATGTAATAAAACAATTCTTACCATCTATGGATCAAGTACCTTTTAACATAAATTAATGGCCTTAATCATGTCTAAGACTTCATATGAGATTATATCAGAGTTTTCTGGACTAAGCGTTCTGAACAGTGTTCATTCCTTCGTTCAGGTGATAGTCCTGACTACGTACCCACCATTGGCCAGGACTGTATTGTATACAGTGTACACAATAGCAAACAGATACAGATGAAGCCCCCGTTTTCACAAAGTTTCATCATGCTTGAAAAACTTGGAAACATTTTCTAGGCTGGCCAATCACTTGTAAACGGCAGAGATATTAAGGTCACCATGAAGATTTACCAACCTGAAGGAAGGAACTCTGTCATGGAGAAGTGCCGAGAAAGGAAAGACTGTCAATAAGAGTGCTATCAATATGGCAATAGTTCACACACATTGAGGAATTATAATGCAGCGAACACCCTTCTAGGCTACTTACCTTTATTAAATTAACCCTTAGAAGTTAAGGAATAGGTACAATTATTATCCCATATTTGCATATAAAATTCTAGAACTTAAATAACCTGCAATTCACTTGTTTGTAATAATGGGTAATAAGAATAACAAGTAATCTGTTAAGCCGGAATTTGAACCCAGATGGTTTGCTTTGGAGGAGTATTCCTCTGCCCACCATTGGTTCTTATCCCTTAAATAAAAGACATCTCGGCATAGACAAAATATTATAATAAAACAGAAGAAAGTAGAAATAATGGGACACACTTGTATTTTGCAATATAGCTTATTACCAAGGACCTTCATGAGAGCGGAATGGTGAAAAAGAATCAGATTGTACCAAATGAAGGAATTAGAGGCAGAATATAGACTACACTTTCTAGAATCTCAGGGATGAAGGAAGAAAATAGGAAAGATGTTATCTTGTACAGAAAATATGCCAAAAATAATATGTTGTCTTATTTTAGTATGGAAAGATTATTTATACAGAGAGCATGCTCTTTGTTTAAACTATGAGTATCCCATAAGAGTGGGGGTAGAGGGAGAGGGAGACAGAAGACTACAGTTAAATATATTAAGTTGAATCCCAGGAAATGGATTATACTCCATTCTCGTCCTACAAAAACAGCACTCTCCTCAGGTTCAACCTAATAGTAAATATTGCAGATAAGTGGAGATGCTAGTTCCCAGAAAAAATATTAGATAGGTTTTAGCGTTATGAAGGAGGAGAAAAAGATTTCTCAAATAAAGATGAAAGGATAAGAAGTTTACTTGAGGGTGCCTGGGTGGCTCAGTTGGTTAAGCGACTGCCTTCGGCTCAGGTCATGATCCTGGAGTCCTGGGATCGAGTCCCATATCGGGCTCCTTGCTCAGCAGGGGGTCTGCTTCTCCCTCTGACCCTCCCCCCTCTCATGTGCTCTCTCTCTCATTCTCTCTCTCAAATAAATAAGTAAAATCTTTAAAAAAAAAAAAAAGAAGTTTACTTGAAAACATAGTATTGTTTTGAGTCCATTTTAATTTGAAAATCACACTTTTTTTTCAATGAAGGAGAGGAATGGGGTCCTCTGCTGAAAGTGGTAACTCAGTGAGACAAGCTATGTGGGTTGTGTGTGTGGCTATGAAGAATGCTAAAGGAATCTTCTAGGGGTGAATAAATGAATGGCAAAGCAGGGCTGAGGAAAACCTGAGTGTGGTTTAGTAAAATTTAATACAGCCAATATCAGAGTTATATGAAATTTTCCAGAACTGCTGAGCATTCTAGAAGCAGGAGACAAAATGACACAATGACAGATAATTTTACCTTTTTGTCAAAGACCTATAAGCCTATTAGCTAAGTCCCCGTAATGCTGAATTCCTAATTATATGTAAAATACTGTTTCAGCAATGATAATAGCTATCACTTACTGACAGGTATGTGGGAGGTTTTGTATGTGCTTTGTATTTAGTCTAATCATTACGTCACTTCCAGTCTTGCCTCTCTCTTACCCATTTCTACATAGCGGCTAGACTAAGTCAGATCAAGAGACTTTCTTACTTAAAACTCACTCTCTCCCCTTCTCTCATTGCTCTTTCTGTCCTCCGTCAACCCAGATGAGGCAAACTTCTTTTAGATTTTCAAAAACTCAAAGCCCTTGACTGCCTCAGTGCTCCACATATACCGAATTTCATGCGGATCCCACTTTTCTTACTACTTCTGGGAAGCAGGCTCTGTCCTGTCTCTTCTCTTATGGCTTGAATATCATTGCTGCATAGAAGGCAATCTTTAACCACATGGTTCAGTGAAGATTATTTTCACTTCTGCTATTTGTTGGGCCCTATTTCCTTATAGAATGTATTATTATTTATTTATTTATTTATTTATTTATTTATTTATTTATTTTGCAAACAAAATGCATCTGTAACGTATTTTATTAGACATGGTGAAAATTCTCTATGGCATTATTTTATGTATATATCAACAATTTGAGATAACATGAATGAAGACACAGTTTTCTTGGGAACCTGTGTCAATATAAAAGTCTCTGGGTCGTTTCTCTAATTTTTATGACTTGCACTGGTTGTTCAGTGTACTTGTGTCTGCATGATAAACACCATGATCACAATTGTTCATAAATCATACATAAAAAGCAGCCATCCTTAGACAACCTCAATATCAACTTATTTTTAAAAATTTACATACAAATTTTTCCACGAATATGGCTGCTGCTAGATAAGTCATGGATGGAATGTTAATGCCACTTTAGGTTTCCTAATAAAGTGATTTATGTCCTGGAGTTCTTTAGTGAAACTTACATGTTCACATGATTACTTTAACATTCCTTTTTTGAAAGGCAAGCATGCATTAAACAATTAATTTCCACTCTTACCACTCAAAATCCATTTGGAAAAGGAGACAGTCGATGAATTTAAAGGTGCCAGTGAACAGATAAATTTTAGCTTGATATTCTATTATAACATTTCTATTTTCCTCTTTCTGTTTTTACATTCCTATACAACTTTTATAATAGATAACATATTCTGGGCCAATGAAACTGCTACTGCATATTATTATATAAAATGAATTCGTTCCAAATTTAACATATAAATAACATTTTCAGTATCTTCTAACATAAAATACATACTTGCTGAAGAACTTTATGGTAGCTGTGATTTATTGATTTTATGTTGAACAGTGTAATGTTTAAGTCCAAAGATCAGGCCCCTGATTTCCTACATTTGAATTTGTTAGCTATCAAGATTTATTTTTTTTATTTGAAAGAGAAAGAGAGAGAGAGAGAGAGCGTGCAAGCACCAGGGGGAGAGGCAGAGGGAGAGAAAATCTCAAGCAGACTCTGCGCTGAGTACAAAGCCTGACATGGGGCTCCATCTCAGGACCCTGAGATCACAACCTGAGCCCCAATCAACCGACTGCACCACACAGGTGCCCCTGTATTATAATTTATAATGTATGTTTATTACCATGATTACCAGTCTATTGTTTCTTCCTCCTCCATTTGATTTGCTCCTGAGGAGAAAGCACCTTGCCTCTTTCATTCATCACTATTTACACAGGACATGGTTATATGCTTACATCATATTAGACATTCATATATGAGTTACCAAAGGCTAACATTTAAACATATAACAATCATGCTGAAGATCAGTATAAGTAGTCCCACTTTACAGAAAACAAAACTGAGGTAAAAAGATGTTAAGCAACTTGTCCAAAGTCATATCATTAGCGTGCGTCAAAGCCAAGATCCTAAACCAAGCCAGACTTATTAAAAAGTCCTGACTCTAAACCACAACCCAGTACATTTATTTTGATATAAAAAAAAATCATTTGGAAGCCAAATAGCCTATGAAGTCCATGGATTCTTCCCTTAGAATTCTGGTCCATGGAACAATTCTGCATTTTATTATGAATTAGTATTATCAGAGCATCTCAGTTTCTGAGTATCTCAGCAAAAGTTTTTTGCATCTCTTAGATATTTGGATATTATGAGTTAACCAATCTGAATCTAATCAACTTGGAAATAAGTGTGTGTATGTGTGTGTTGTATGTGCATTATGTATATTTTTTTCTGGACTTATATACCTGAAAAAAAACCATGGGACCATTATGAGATAATCTGGGTAACACCATACTACATGGTCTTCCTAGTAAATGGTCGGGTGGCCTTTTTGTCTTGACACCACTAAATCTACAAATTATTTATTCAGATTTCAATAGGTAATGATAAAGATATGAATCTTTAAAATAAAATTTAACATTCATATGCATTACTTTTATCTAATTTTTATCTTAAAAGCATATTCAGCTTCTAGAATCTGCCATGGAAATTATCTCAAGCTTTGAGATTCGTTCATCTACCCTTTGAGACTTGTATGCCTCTGAACATCAGGTAGCTAATGAGCTCTGGGCAATATAGGCAATAATCCCTTTTCCCTTAATACCTACACCACATTGTACAGGAATTTTAATTGTAAGTAATAGACTTCTGTTTATGGATGTCACTAATATGAGTCAATACAAAGAATAGAATAAGAAATGCTTTGTTCCTTATAAATAGCAATCTATTCCATAGTAGTTTTACTCAACAATAAAGAAACCTTACAACATTGTTTTCAGAAGTGATTCAAGACATCTAAATGGGGCAGCCAGGACAGAATTTGTACAAATCAATAAAACTCCCTCTGTATCATGCAGAATTTTTAATTTAACAACTGTTCACTTGCACTGTCATCATGTAAAACTACAGCTTGGAGGATAAAGTGGTAAGTTGGTTCAGTAAATCTTAGAAAAGAGCAAATTTATCCAACACTGTAGAGTTTACAAAAATAAACAATATATACAATCTGAAAGACCATGAACAAACTACGTAAAAGAATTCCAAATAGAGTCAAAGATAGTTACAGAATCCCTATTTTTTCTGGAGTAGATCCTTCTCTGCTTGGTTCACTGACAATTTTACTTTTTCATTTTAATGCTGTTATACTCTGAAATTCACAATTTCTCTTCTGGTCTCTATTTCTCTCTTTTCACATCAAACAAGAAAGATCTATTTTGGTTGTTCTGAAGCTATGACCCCTGGATCCCTCCAAGGATTCAAAATTGATTATTCACAAACCCAAAATATTGCTCTGAGCTCAACTTATAAACTGTTTTTCTTTTGTTCCTGGTCTTAACTAGTTATGTATCTCTTTTTCATTATTATTTGCTTGAACTCATTTATTGATTCAATCATCGAATGAAATGTGCCTTTCCATATCTTGGCTGTTGTTTCTAATTATATAGGTTTATCAGGTAGAGGAAGTGACCCTTTGGGAAGTCTCTCCCCTCTAGGCTGAGAAAGGCTTAAAGTAGAAGGTACTTGAATATATCTGATTTAAATTAATAATAATACCCCAGAAGACCCTACTCTCCCGTTTCAACACTTTCTCTTTTACTTTTATTTTAATGACTTTGAGAATCTGTTGTCTATTTTTATTTTTAAAAATTTATGCTGTATTTAGCCCTCAGAGAGGGTTAAATGAGATTTAGAGAATCAGTCTGTATTTACATGGAAATATTGTCCTAATTTTCAAATCTCTTCTGGATGAAATTAGGCACATATTGTTATTTTACTATATATTTTGCTAAAGCAGATTCTTGAACTAAATCTTTAGCCTCAGGCAACATATTCTTTTAATTTTTGAAATCAGATTTTTCATTCATAGAAGCATAGATGTATATCAGGTTTATAATCTACTGCAGTTCTTAAAATGATTTCCAATTTAGCTAACATCTATTTTTTTTTTTAAAGATTTATTTATTCATTTGACAGAGAGACACAGCGAGAGAGGGAACACAAGCAGGGAGAGTGGGAGAGGGAGAAGCAGGCCTCCTGCAGAGCAGGGAGCCCTATGCGGGGCTCGATCCCAGGACCCCGGGATCATGACCTGAGCCGAAGGCAGACACTTAACGACTGAGCCACCCAGGAGCCCCCAGCTAACATCTATTTTTAAAGTCACCCAAAAGAAAATATTAGTGAATTATTTTATAGTTTTGCAAATAATTTTAAAAAATCTCCCTTTTAATTCACTTTAGTTAAATTTAGGGATGAATATAAGTAAAAGCACTGTGTTTGGAACTGAAAAGGTAAAAATATAACTATTACCCTACCTTCACAGTCAATCAAGTTAATCAAGCAAATGTGTACCTACTTGTCCATGAGACAGACATTTGATATGTGATAAGTAAATATATATTGTTATTGGAATATGAAAGAAATAGAGATCAGTTCTTATTTGGGGCATACATTACACATGGTTTAAAAATAAATATTTTGGTTTATCAAATTAACCTTCTGAGAAGGAGTAAACTTTTATAATTTTAAAGCAAATTTTTAAAAAATGTATCCATTGTACCTATGTTCTCTAATGGCCATTTAACATATTTGAATTATTAGTATTCTAATCCTCACAGATAAATTTTCAACTGCCTGTATTGGTTACTTTAAATTAATAAAAAGAAAAGAAAAAAAAAAACATTAGGGAAGACAATGGGTTTTAGTTGTAAACTAAAGCAATTCAATGAAGATAACTTGTTAGCAACTCATTTAACCTGAGCCCTGCTTAAACTACCTTTAAAGCATTATAAAGTTTACAGGAATATAAATACACTCATTCATGCAGAACAGCAAATGTTGAAGGAAAAGGCTAATAGTTTCATAAGCAATCTTAACAGGAACACTATATAATAAATGTCATGAGGCCTGACAGTTCTAATCAGTTGGTATGTAACCTTCAAACTTGCAAGGACAGATTTGAAAATTAGGATCTTGTGTTCTGCTAGCTATTGTAAAACAATCAGCTGAGAGTTTACAGAAATACCTGATTTAAATACTTAGTAGAATCATCTCAGAAGGTGAAAAATTATATTCACAAAATGCTTATTTATCTTATTATATAGCAAGTTTATATGTACTAAAACTTTTTATTATAAAAAATGCTTTTATAGAGTACCATGTAAGTTCATAGTCTGATTACCATTTTCACAACCTTTAAAAACAAAAAGAAACTACCTTTCAAAGGATAAAAATAGTGCTGGATACTATAGACTAGCTACTTTAACTCAAATGGGGAAATGTACTTTATGTTATCATCCAAGGGGCAATTTGCAAACCCTTTGAGAATCACAAAGTGCTGGGTTATAAATAGCATAACTTGAGTTACAAATCATTGTCAAACCAAACATATTTCCTACTATGACAGAATAATGGACTTGATTCTTTCAATCTACAATAAGTGAAATGGAGCTTGACCTCAGGAAGTCTTTTAACTCTGTCCCACGTGGCATACTCATCAACAAGCTAGGAAAATATGGGTTAGGTCACTTAGTTGTTGGATTGATGTAAAAGTTGTTGGAATGTGGTACTCAAAAGGAGTTATTGATGGTCCATGGTTGACCAGAATGTATAGAATGAAATAAAGGAAGTAGTTGGTCATTGTTTGAACAAATTGTTTTGTGTCAGATGGGATTTCTAAGTGTGAAATAATTTCTAGTCTTACAAATGATAGGTAACATGACCTATTTGCCAACTTCTCATGGTATATCCAACTAGGATAGATGACTTAATTTAGGGGCTATGATGTAGAATAACATATATTCAAATATATATTCAGTGTGTGTGTATATATACATACGTATGCACTTATACATATTGTATACTCATAATATATATTTATTCAAATATATATTCAGTATATATGCGTGTATTTACATATATGTAATGGTTTATAATATATATGATATATTAATGAAATATATGTGTATATATATGTGTATGTATTAAATAGTGCCCAAAATAATTCAAGTACATGGTAAAGTCTGATAGCACCTCTTGAAAGATACAAGTGATAGCCAGGAGTTGGGTAGCATTTGGGGTTTCATTACAATCAAATTTTTAAAAATTTTATTAAAAATAAAGCCATAACTTCCCCAATAAGAATCTAATTCAATTAATTCCAAACCCAGTTAAACTCACTCTAACTCTCAAAAGCTTTATACTATTGGGAATGCCTGAGTGGCTCAGTCAGTCAGGCATCCAACTCTTGATCTCAGCTTAGGTCGTGATCTCAGAGTCCAGAGTTTGAACCCTGTGTTGGGCACCATGCTGGGCATGGAGACTACTTAAAAAAAAAAAAAAAAAAAAGCTTTGTACTATTGGACAAGTTAGTTAACCACTCCAAACCTAAGCTTCTGTAACGTGGCATAAATACAACTAACTCCATAATTGTATTCATATGAGAATTGAAGAATTAATAATAATTATAGCAGCTGCTCTTTATCAAGTGCTCACTGGATGAGAGGCATTCAAGGAGAGATTCAGTTAATCCCTGCAACAGATCTCTGCACAGATCATAATATTGTATCTGTTTACAGATGGGAAAATCAAGATATAGAATTTATAGGCCTTGCTCAGGAACACATAACTCATAAATAGTTGAACTATGTTTTGCTCTTAACCCCATATTCTTCTAATAGTTAGATATTTGTACATATCCAAAATACAGAAGAAGAAAATCAACTGTTAAGTATGCTATAATCAATAATCATAATAAATATTAATATTATCTGGTTCTATTCATCTAACTTCTCACATATGGCATCTAGACTTAGAGGCAATATTTAATGCTGGTGAGATATGAGAAGCTCAAGCCACTCAATGGGAGCTTTTGATTAAGCTAGAAGTAGTCATAGGGGATTTATAACTTTGAGAATAAATTCGACCAAAAAAAAGACATCGATATAGAAAATAATATATATTCTATTTTGGAGACATGAAAAATAAACATTCATCTTTAGAAATAACAATCATGTTCATACAATTGTGAAGAGAAATATTATAAAAATCAATGTATTTTTAATTTAAGGACAAGTTTAGGAGTCACAGTTTATGCAGAATAGCCATCATCTACCATGTCACAGGCACATGGTTTCTAAGTCAAGTACTTAATATGATCTTTCTTTGGGTTTTCTTTTTCTTTTTTATTGCCTTCTTTTCTCATTCAAGTTGAAGCTGAGCAAATTGGTGTTGTTAAAAGGAGAAAACATTTCCCCAATGGAGTCACTTGTGCTAAGCTCATGTCATCAAACCAAGACTTAATACTAACCTAACTGCAGTTTCAACTTTCCCCAGAAATGTATTCTTAACCAATCAATCTGGGATTACCTGGTTAGCACTAGTGAGGTAATTTGCCTGATAGACCCTCTGCCTTCCCCTAACAGAAGGTGACCTTATGTGAAACAATCTACTTCAAGTGAGTAGCTTCCTTTTCCCGCCCACTTCTGCCTATAAAAGTCTTCCATTTTGTACAGCGACTTAGAGCTCCTTTCTATTTGCTAAATGAGAAACTGCCTAATTCATGAAACATTGAATAAAGCCAATAAGATCTTTAAAATTTACTCAGTTGAATTTTTTCTTAACAGTAAAATTATCCTTTTGTGGAAAAATATCGTCTAAACTACAAAGCAAAATCTCTACCCCAAGATTCAGTGGGTATGAAATGTAGTTCTTGACAAAGGCTAATAGCCCTGAAAATAACTCATTTTTTTAATGAGGTTAGCTTTCAGCAGTTTCACTAATGGTATACTCAAATCTCAAGTGACCAGTCTCACTTACAACTCCTACTGATTCTCTCTCTGATCTTGCCAAATATAAGGTTTTGTTCTCAAATCTATATTCCCTTTGGAGTTAATTTCAAACAACTAACTTCAAATCATGCTTATGCTTTATGTCCTGTCTCACTAGTATGACATATCAACTGGAGGATAGTTTGGACAATGCTTAATAACATTTCTAAATACTGACATCAATAAACTAAAACTATTAATTTTTATTTCTTCTAATTCCTAAATCTATTTTTTATCTCATGCCCTTAGTTCCTACTGAATCTATAGCAGTGTGAATTTTGGACATAATTACATTTTTCAATCATGTTTCTAAAGGTAAGAAAGACTAAAGATATAGATATTCATAGTACTTAAGACCATTCTTTATTTCATACACATACACACAAACATACATATAGTCAGATGTAATCACAGACATGATAAATATATAGATTATGGGATAATTTTGATGAAACATGGTAAGTTAGAAATAAAGTAATAGTCAAGGTAACATAACTGTTTAAAGAGGGAAGTGTTCATATGAAACCTTATATGCAATAAACTGTGTGTTCTTAATATGTCCTAGAGCATCCATTTAGGGTTCTGTCTATAGTGAAGACATTGTCAACAAACCTCATACAAAGCACATGCAAACATACTTCAGAAATCATTAGATTGATGGACTTTGAAGGAAACTTAAGATATATCATTATTGTCTTTATATAGATATCTTTGGGAAAATCAATCTCCTTTTCTCTTTTTATACATAAACTATATATATAGTTTTATATAATATATATAGCTATATATATATACTATTTACACTATATACACACACTATATATACAATATATACATATATATATACACACTCACATATATACATGTATATAATATATATGTATCTATACACACATACACGCATACATACGCTCTGGCATGAACCTTGTAAATAATATTTTACCTTTGTTTTAACTTAAAACTAATTTTTTGTTTGTTTTTTAAAGATTTTATTTATTTATTAGACAGAGAGAGACACAGCCAGAGAGGGAACACAAGCAGGGGGAATGGGAAAGGGAGAAGCACTTCCCGCTGAGCAGGGAGCCAGATGCAGGGCTCCACCCCAGGACCCTGGGATCATGACCTGAGCTGAAGGCAGACACTTAGCAACTGAGCCACCCAGGCACCCTAAAACTAATTTTTGAAAATATTATCATTTTATTATTATTATTAAAATTATCTCACCATGTGAGAAAACTACACAGAACCTAACTATGCAGGACTGGCAGAGAAATTAAAATATGTGACACAACAGACATATCAAAGTGTAATCATTTGATTGATGAGTTGATAGAATAGTTAAAACAAAATTAAAACTAAAAACAAAAATTTTTAGGATGACGTTGGGATTTTAATACTTGCTGTAAACATAGTTCCACAGTATTATACGGGCAAAAGGAAAGACCCATAGTTCAATGGAACTCTGGAAATAGACCCATGCATAAGAACATTTGAATATAGACAAAAGTCAATTCAATGGAAAAAATGATGGAATTTTTACCAAATGGTGGTAGAACAATCAGACATTCATTTCCAAAAATTAATAAACCTCCATGCATTTCTCACAATACATTTAAAAATTAGTATAGATGTTACATTTAAGCCTATTTGAACTCAAATGAGTCATAGGCTTAAATGGAAAATCTATACTTCTAATACTTGTAGAAGAAAATGTAAAGGAAGAGCATTGTAAAGGAAGAGCTTGGTTAGATTGCTTAGAGAACAAAAAAGTGTAAGTTATCTTGGAAATTAATAAATAAGGGGCGCCTGGGTGGCTCAGTCATTAAGCGTCTGCCTTCGGCTCAGGTCATGGTTCCAGGGTCCTGGGATCTAGCCCTGTATCGGGCTCTCTGCTCTGCGGGAAGTCTGCTTCTCCCTCTCCCACTCCCCCTGCTTGTGTTCCCTCTCTCGCTGTGTCTCTCTCTGTCAAATAAATAAAATCTTAAAAAAAAAAGAAAATTAATAAATAAGACTTCATCAAAGTATAAAACTTCAGCTATTCATAAGACACTAAGAAAGTGAAAATAAAATGCATAGACTGGGATAAAATGTTGGAGAAATATAGCCTAATAAAAGATTGATATCCAAGTAATAATATAAAAATAACATTACAATTAAATAATAAGAAAGCACACAACCCTGTTAAGAGTGGGCAAGGTAATTGAATAGTCACTTCAATTCAAAAGTAGTTGGCAGGTAACTAGGTAATGAATAAATGTATGAAAGCAAAATCCATTTTCTTTCAGGGCATAATCAACTAAGACACAACTTAAAGTAGAAAAATGATAAATAGATGATGATTTAATACTTCTATGAGAAAACTAATTAGATTTCTAATCCTTAAGAATGAGTATTAAAAGTAAGGAGTTCATGAGTATCCTGTATATAAGAACTTGGTAAGGGAGACATAGAAGTAGAGAGGGAAAGAAACCATCAATACCCATAGTTAAGAGAAACAAAGAAAAAGAAAGGGGAGGAGGGCCTAGCAGGTAATGTTGCATCTATCACATATCCTGATCTTATTAAAAATTCCACAGAAAAAAAAAATAAATAAATAAAAATAAAAATTCCACAGAGAATCACATTCACTTGCATTTCTATGAAATTATTACAAATGTACAATTGATTTTCGTTACTAGCCATAGTTATGTTCCATAAAGTTGCCATGAACCCTGAATTAACCAATGAATACTGATCCACTGCTCCCAAGGGAAATAGGAAGTTAGGTTCCTGCAAACCTCTAGTCGCAACATTTTTGTCCACTGATCTATACATAAGCTTGTTTTAGTGTGTTTTTGTCCAATGATATCTAATTTAATGTACAGTTGATTCATTAATACTGAACTCATGGCCAACAGCACTATGGCTTGTGCCTGAACAAAGCTTATTGACATACATATTTTGTTTGTAAAGCATAAAACAGCCTACTCATGCCTAGGAACACTACACATCACTTCAGTAAGATTGGGGCTGTTTTAAACAGTGAAAACACTAACAAAACCTCAAAGCAAGGCACTAGATGGACTGCAAAAAAGGACACTTGTTTACAGTATGGGGGCTGAAACAAGAAGGCAGAGCATCAGTTTGTTCTCCCTCAGCTGGGAACATACACATCTGGCAACTAAAATTTTTTGTTGCCAGTATTGACTCATGACAAACTAATTTGAGTGAGTAGAATTCTCAAATATGGAATTTGTAAATAATGAAAATCAATTATATTTACAAATGTGAATAATGAGAATCAAGTGTATTTACAAATGACCAAAAAAATGTATAAGATTCCTGATAGTTTTTTTTAATTTTACTAATCACGATTTTTAGATACAGAAAAATAACACTTAAAATTGTTGACTATTATTAGAATAAATTAGCAGTTATGGCTTTTTATTATAATACTAAAAATGATTCGAGTCAATTGACGAATTAACAAATGCATTTTTTTCTTTCTTTTTAAAATTGCACTGTTAAAAAAATTTTTCAAGTATAGAATTTGGTGATTCATTACTTACATACAACACCCAGTGCTCATCACAAGTGCCCTTCATAATACCCATTACTCATTTAACCCATCCCCTAACCTACTTTCCCTCCAGCAACCCTCAGTTTGTTCACTATGGTTAAGAGTCTCTTTTATGGTTTGCCTCTCTCTTCCTCCCCCCATGTTAATCTGTTTTGTTTCTTAAATTCCACATATGAGTGAAATCATATGGTATTTGTCTTTCTCTGACTGACTTATTTCACTTAGAATAATACCCTCCAGTTCCATCCACATTGTTGCAAATGGCAAGATTTCATTTTTTATATGGCTGAGTAATATTCCACTATATATATATATATATATATATATGTATCACATATATCTTTAACCATTCATCAGTCAATGGACCTTGAGCTCTTCCTATAACTTGGATATTGTAGATAATGCTGCTATAAACATTGGGGGTCATGTAACCCTTCAAATCAGTATTTTTGTATCTTTTGGGTAACTATCTAATAGTATAATAGCTGGATCATAGGGTAGTTCTATTTTTAATTTTCTGAGGAACCTTCATACAGTTTTCCAGAGTGGCTGCACCAGCTTGCATTCCCACCAACAGTCTAAGAGGGTTCTGCTTTCTCCACATCCTCCCCAACATCTAGCCTTTCCTGACTTGTTAATTTTAGCCATTCTGACTGGTGTGAGGTGGTATCTCGTGGTTTTGATTTGTATTTCCCTAATGCTGAGTGTTGTTGAGCATTTTTTCATGTGTCTGCTGGCCATTTGTATGTCATTTGATTAAGTTTAATATCCCATGTTTGAACTTATCTGGTTGAATATTGCTAGATAGTTTATTTAATACCAGTTGTTAGAGTCTAAATGATTGTGTTCCCCCCCCCATTCATATTTTGAAATCTGAATGCCTAATGAGATGACTTTAGGAGGTGAAGATTTTGGGAGGAGCTTAGGTCATGATGGTGGAGCCCTCATGAATGAGAATAATGCTCTTATAAAAAGACCTCACTGGGCTCCCTAGCCTCTTCTGTCATGTGAGGACACAATAAAAGGGTGCCAGCTAGAAGCCAGGAATAGGTCTCTCACCAGAACGCAACCATGTTGGCACCATGATCATGGACTTCATAGCCTCCAGAACTGTGAGAAATACATTTCTGTTTTTTATAAGGTACCAAGTCTGTGGGATTTTGTTAAAGCAATATGTGCAGACTAAGATACCAGTTAGAATATAAAAAGATTTCTGTGAGGACTAATTTCATTTTACATATAAACTATATCATCTGAAATAGGCATTTAAATGTATTGAAAGATATAAAGTCTTTTGTGATGTCATACATAATTGAAAATTGCTTTCCCCCTGTTTTGTGGCTAAATTCACACCTCTAATGAAATTCATTATATAGCAAAAGCAAGTCACCTTCGTATTGGTTAGTAATTATGTACCAAATTAGAACTCTAAAGTTTAAGAGTTAATCATTAAACATATTATATATTTAAAGCATTCTTTAAATCACCAGTGCCCATTTTTTTTTGGCATTACTCTCACAAATTCTTTTATTTAAACCCTGTTGAAAGTCTCTGCTATATAATAATATTGATGAAGAATATGGTGTAAAATCATTCAAATTAAATGGCTATTGAGTTTTTAAGTTAAATTAAAGGCTAACTTAACATCACTATAAGCAATATTACTCCAGTTTGGGCCGATGAATGATTAACCCATTCCATATTTTTAAAAAACTGTTTCACATGATTTTTATCTTTTCCCAATCTTCTTAAGTTCTCCTTCCCTTCCTCCCTCTCTCACAATAGGGGAAGCATAAAAACCTGGAAATGTGATAACTGTATATATTCTCTTCTTTTCTTATTAGAACATGACTTCCCACATCTTCATATTGGTAGATTACTAAGGAAGGTACATATCTTCAGCTCTCAAAAAAAGCTAGCTAAAAACGTGGTAAACAGTGTTTGGGGAAATGAATTTATATGGTTAATTATAAGAAAAAATTTAATAGCTTTAGTCACAATATTTGATCTACAAACATTTCCAAAATATGTCAAAGCATCTGTACATAATTGTGAACAAATACACTATTATATTTGTTAGCAAACAGTCTCAAACTATGTGCAGTCAACTCAGTTCTATGATGTCATTTAGGGACCTAGGTTCTTTCATCTTGCTTATTAATCATTCTAAATTGGTTGATGTCCATTGCATTCTCTAAGCTGGCTCTTTATCATGACTTTAAGTTATAACTTTCTAAAAGAGAAAGAGAGGAAGCGAGGGCCTAGTAAATGCTTAGGGGATATGCAATTTGATTACTAAAAGGAAGAAATGAATACTGAGGTACATTTACAGCCCTTAATTCTTCTCTCTATAGTTTTTTTTTTTTTTAAACTGAGATCACAGTGTATTAGGAGAGTCTTTCTGATAAAATTCCCTTCTGTTGCCCCATTCTGAGAATATGCGGGGAATGATTGAAATGAGAAACACACTCTTTTGGCAGTGGCTGATGGACGTACCATACGACATTCATATCTTAAATAAGATGCTTTTGTCTAAATTTGAAACATTATAAGAGGTTGTTTACACTTTATGTTATCTTAACACACATAAAAGAAGGTAGGAAATATGTATTTATGTAGGAAGAGAGGAAACAAGAATTATTTTAGTGAATTTAATTTTCTCAATTTGTTAAAAATTGTATCTTATCTATATTGTTAAATTATGACCAACTGGCATGCTTTAAGGCCATACCTGGGGATGGTAGCACTCAGGGGAAAAATGAAAATAGATATTTTAGTCGAAAATATTTTTATTTATGACTGTCACTGAGGTTTTCTTTCTTCTTATACATGGCACTTTAAAATAACTCACACATTAACTTAAAGTTATCATTCATAGTCTTTTGAAACTACCCACTAATATTACAAGTATTGCTTAGGAAGAGATTGTAATATCATTGTCTAAACCTTCAAATCCTTTCTAAAAATTTAAATATGTACATAATACAGAGATAAAATTCTTTGGTGTATTTTGGTATTATAAGACATTGAAGCTTCAGATGATATGTACATATTTTTAAAGTCATGGTCTAACTGGATAGCTACATGCAAAAGAATGAAGCTGGACTACTTTCCATACACAAAAATAAACTCAAAATGGACTGAGAACCTAAATGTGAAACTTAAAACCATGAAAATCCTAGAAAAGAGCACAGGCAGTAATTTCTCTGACATCAGCTGTAACAATTTCTATATATGTCTCCTGAGGCATTAACATAAGAATAAAAAAATAAAAAAATAAAAATAAATAAATATATGTCTCCTGAGGCAAGGGAAACAAGAGCAAAAATAAACTATTGGGACTACATCAAAATAAAAAGCTTCTGTACAGCAAAGGAAACAACTAACAAAACTAAAAGACAACCCACTGAATGGGAGAAAATATTTCCAAATGACATATCCAATAAGGGGTTAGTATGCAAAATATATAAAGAACTTATACAACTCAACACCAAAAGACAAATAATCCAATTAAAAAATGGGCAGAAGACATAAACAGAAATTTCCTCAAAGAAGACACCCAGATGACCAACAGACACGTGAAAAGATGCTCAACATGATTCATCATCAGGGAAATGCAAATCAAAATTACAAGGAGATATCACCTTACACCTGTCAGAATGGCTAAAATAAAAAAACACAAGAAACAGCAAGTATCAGAGAGGATGTGGAGAAAAAGGAACCCTTGTGCATTGTTGGCAGGAATGCAAACTGGTACAGCCACTGTGGAAAATAGTATGGAGGTTCCTCAAAAAGTTAGAAATAGAACCACCCTATGATCTAGTGCTTGCACTAGTGGACATCTGCCCAAAGAATACAAAACATTAATTTGAAAAATATATGCAGCTCTATGTTTATTGCAGCGTTATTTACAATAGTCAAACTATGGAAGCAGCTTAAGTGTCCATGGATAGATGAATGGTGAAAGAAGAGGTCATATACATATATATATGTACATATATAAGTATATACATATATACAAACACACACACAATGGAATATTATTCAGCCATAAAAAAAAGATGAAATTTTGCCATTTGCAGCAACATGGATGGATCTAGAGAGGATAATGCTAAGCAAAATAAGTCAGAGAAAGACAATTACCATATGATTTCACTCATATGTGGAATTTAAGAAACAAAACAAAGGGGGAAAAGAGACAAACCAAGACGCTTAACTACAGAGAAAAACAGAGGGTTACCAGAGGGGAGGTAGGTGGGGGATGGGTGAAATAGGTGAAGGGGATTAAGAGCACACTTATTTAAAAAAAAGAGTGCACTTACAATGATGAACTCTGAGTAATGTATAGAATTGTTGAATCACTCTACTCTACACATGAAACTAATATAACACTGTATGTTAACTAGATTGGAAATTAAAATAAAAAAACTTAATAAAAAAAGCTATATTCTATTAACTCAGAGGGAAAAAAGTCATGCATTGTTATATTAGAGCATATTTTTGAAAAAAGTGGGTGTGGAATAAAGTTATACTGTAGGATATAAAAGGGAAAAACACATTAGTATTTTAAATTTTCCTGGTTATCATCTCACTTTTTGGGGGACTTAGATTGTTAATGCACTTTAGATGCTAAAAATAATCATTTATCTATCTTAAGCTTTTGTAAATTTAAGAATAAAAATAGGCTTTTTCATACCCAAGGTAATGCTAAATATTTATTTTTATTCATGTTTTTATTATGTGCCCTAATTGAATTCATTTCAATTGTTATATGGCTTCACTGATCTAGGAATGAATATAAATAAATGGTTTACTAATTACCTATGATAATAATACTTAGATAATATAAGACCTATGATTTTTGTGAGGTTTCTTTTTCTGTTCGATTTAAATTTTGCTATACCTCCCACTACCACTGTTCTCACATAAATCCTAGTATTTATGAAAACAAAACATTGACCTTCTTAATCTCATAAATAGGTCATTCATCATACATGAAAATGTAAAGGAATGGCTTTTTCCTTGTACATTACCTTGTGACAGAAAGAGATTTATTTACCATTGCAGTACATTGACTATAGCATTTTTATCAGTTCTGTTTTTCAATATTATTAAAAATGTATATTGAATATTTGCAATTTCAAAAAAAAGTCTGTTTGGTAAACATCTGCAGGTTCAAATGTGATGATTTGAGACAATATCCTATAAAAAGACTGGGACAAGTATATTCAGCTTTCTAGTTTCTTTTTCATTGTTTTTTGTTGTTGTTCTTGTAGTCAAACCTAAACTTATTAATTCAACTGGAAGAAGTAATGTTAAATAATAAAAATAAGTGACATATAGAAATTTCCATAGAATAAAAATAGATATAGTGAAATTAAAAACATCAATTTCTGATAATACTGAATGCAAGTATATAATACGGGTTTTACATAAAATTGTGAAATTGTAATTTGGTATATTATTCTGCAAGTTATTTAATATTAACAAAGCTATGTATATCTATCAGGAAGATTATTATCAAATAAACAACTAGCTGAACTCACTGGGAAGGCTTTTAGCAAGAATAGTTGGTGGGAGAGGAGTTTCTGGGAAAGGTTTGAACTAGAAGAATTCAGGGATACAAAAATGAAGAGAGACCAACAGAGAGAAGTTCTAGACTAAAGAAGAAAAAAATATTTGGAAACCCAAGATTGGAATATTTGAGTCCCCACAGTTAGGATTATATGTAAGAAAAAAAAGACTAAAGGAATTTCCATCTAGGAATGGGAGTGGAGAAGGAAAGGCAGAGGATATCTTAGTCTGAAATGAATATTTGAGGTATATAATTGTATATTTGGAAAAAGATCAAATTTATACAAATTATACAAACTTACAAAAATAAAGTGATTAAAAGCTTTTGTAGCTTCTGACAATTCATGTCAGAGGTTTTTAATTTCAGAGGTAGGTCAAGTCATGTTATCAAAGCACAATTAAATGAAATTGACACACTACTAAAATAGTATTTATTCCCTTTCACACATATTTAAGGTAAAAGAAGCCAAAATTGAAATAAAATGGTATGTAATATAAAGATTGTTTCTACAAATGTTTTTAAGTAAAAAAAAATAAATACACACACACACATATATATCTATAAAGAGAGAGAGAGAAAGGGGGAGAGAGAGGGAGAGGGAGAGAGAGTCTGTGATAGGACAAGAAACAAGAGAAGCACGAAACTATGTACTTTCAATAATTAAAAAAAGAACAAATGAAATTAGAACACATAGTTTTGCTAAACAGTATGAACCTTTTTACACATATGATTTGGTTCAAGAATCATCATGAATCTTCATAAGAAAATGAGGAATATTTTGGGATACTTTGGTGAAAGATAAATGAAAGTCTTATTAGTTAGAAAAAGTTGATGGGGTCTGGTAACATGATAAAAAGCTTTGCAAGCTTTCAGTAATTTTTTACTACTGAACATAATAAAAGAAGTGTGTGAGAAATAATTGCATAATCAATACTGTGGGAACTATTTAGAAAAAGTGAATACCTCTTGATAATTATGGTTACTATTAACATGGAATATTTTCCCTATTATGTGGAAAATGGCAACAATTATGTTTGAATATTTAGATACTCTAATATTTCATCAGATTCTCACTTCACATCTGCTATCTATGATATTTAAATAACATTATAATCATAATTCTGAAACCTGACTCATAAAAATATTTTAAACAGTTTAAAAATAATTGCTTTTAAGGAACAGTGAAAGTAGAGTGATATTCATTACAAAGACTACTAACATCAAACAATGTTGAGAAACTGATTATAATTATATATTTTATTTACTGGATTTAAAATTCTACATGCTTTAATTAAAACCTTGAAAAATAAGAACATAATACAAAAGATGCAGTTAAATATGTAAAACATATTAGCAGCCTTGATAAGAGAAATGAAATTTTCCTTATTTTATACACCATCTTGTTAACCAGTCTTAAACCTCTAATACTTGAAATGTTACAAATTAAGATCTGGGCAAAGATGCGAGAATGATTCCAGATTTCACATAATTTCCATATTTCTTATCAAAGAGACTCCTCCCACACCTGCATCCAAAAATGTTTTTTGTAAACAACAGCAAGAAGATAATGAAAGTCGTCTACAACAAAAAAGCAAAGCTACTAGAATCTCATACAATAAGAGGTCAAGGAAAGAGATTTTGGCGGAGCTCTCTGGCTTACATCTCTACACCAATACCACAGAAATAAAGTTGGAAAAGAAGACAGGTTGGTCAAATCCTGCACTGCTTATCAACATACCCTAATTCAGGATAAGGAGAAGATAAGCAGGTAACTAGCTCAGGAAAATAAAATGGGGAGGAAGCCCATGAGTATAAACATGCCTACTTCCCCACCAAGATCTCAGGAGAATGAGGAGTCAGTCCCTGAACTCATCATCTGGCTGACTTAATAGTAGGTAAGTAGCAAAGAAAGGCAGAACGACTATATTTACAGAGCTGGTCAACACCCAACAATAAGCTGGGATTTTGCAGAAACTCCGGCAGAACTAAAAACAAAGACACAATAAAAACAGCACGTGATCCTCTGGAAAGGAGGAAAATAAACTGAGATTTCCAGGACAAGATTCTTTTCTATTGCAAACTATTATAAATAGGGTATAAAAATAAAGGACTGTTACCTCATCCATCTTTGGAGTCAAGTGGTGAGGGCTTCTGAAGAGTCACTTAAATAAAGTAGGGAAGGTGAAATAACTAAGCTAAGGTTCAGATGGAAGTATAAATTCCTAAGCCCGTGCTTAATTGTTGGCCCAATATGATGCCAGAAGTTATATTTGGACAGGACTATGGCCTACGTGGCTAGGTAGAATAAACACTAAAATTCCTCAGGAAACACGGCAGAGACACCAAAAATTAAAATTAAAAAAATTTCCAGTGCATAGGTGGAAAAATGTCAATTAAAGGAAAATATCAGGCTGATCTTTGATTTTTCCACAGTTAAGATTCAATGCTAGAAGACAATTCGGTGATGATTATTTTATTGAGGGAGAGATAGTGACTGAATAATATCACTCTTAGCCCTGTTGCCATGTGACAGTCTTTCTCTTTTGTTAAATATAGGAAGAATAAATCAAATATGTTTGCCAAAATGTGATTCCATTGTGAACTTGCAAATTCTGCTTATATCAGTTCACAAAAAGACATGATCCTGGGGGATCTTCTCTAAAAGCATAGACCATCAGAAACATGGAGTGGAACACCACACTCTTGCCTAAAGGATCTTAGTCACCTTGACAGGCAGTTGCAGCCTCCCTTTCCGATCCAGGAATGGGACATCAGCTAAGGGGTTTCCAAACACAGTTTTCCACATTTGTGTTAACTTTCTAGTTGCTAAGAAAAACAAGACTCTGGTTCCAACTAAGCTTCTAAGACTTGACTTTAAACACTTTACAAACAGCCCTCCTTGCTGAGACTGTCAAACCACAGTTTTATTTAAATTTGACGTAACTCACAAATCTTTTTCCCAAATCCTATATCAGTATTTCCTCTTCTTCTGTTTTGTGATAAAAATGCAGTTGTTCTCAGCTAGCCCCCTTTGCTGTGGCAACTTAATAAATCCACCTTTTTTGGACTACCGTCTTTCCCTTTATGGTCATCATCAGATGAAATTTATCCCATGTTAATAAAACTATCCGTATAATAATAAGATATTCCTCACTCTCTATTTGCGTTTCTGTTTTTAAAAATTTCTATCTATATAGCCAAAGATATCTTGAATATTATTGGCTTAGTGTCAAAGTTTATATCTGGAAGAATTTTTTTCAATTTATTTTTTTACTTCAGGTATTGCATATTTTATTATTACATGTATAATTTTTCTAAAATCAATTAAATATCTTTTGTAAATTATAATGAGCAGATTGTGGTGATAATCCTTTGAATTCAGATATTTGTATAGATTTTTTATTTTTTTAATTTAATTTTTAATTTTTTAATTTTTATTTTTTAATTTTATTATGTTAGTCACCATACAATACATCATTAGTTTTTGATGTGGTGATCCACGATCCATTGTTTTCGTATAACACCCAGTGTTCCGTGAAGTTTGTGCCCTCCTTAATACCCATCACCGGGCTAACCAATCCCCCCTCTCCCCTTCCCTCAAAAACCCTGTTTGTTTCTCAGAGTCCATAGTCTCTCATGGTTCATCTCTCCCTCTGATTCCCGCCCGCCTTCATTTTTCCCTTCCTTCTCCTAATGTCCTCCATGCTATTCCTTATGTTCCACAAATAAGTGAAACCACACGACAATTGACTTTCTCTGCTTGACTTATTTCACTTAGCATAATCTCCTCCAGTCCCATCCATGTTGATGTAAAAGTTGGGTATTCATCCTTTCTGATGGCTGAGTAATATTCCATTGTATATATGGACCTCATCTTCTTTATCCATTTATCTGTTGAAGGAAATCTTGGCTCTTTCCACAGTTTGGCTATTGCGGACATTGCTGCTCTGAACATTGGGGTGCATATGGCCCTTCTTTTCACTACATCTGT
>NC_138371.1:136397990-136420359 GCF_054177405.1 Leptonychotes weddellii
GCTGTCCAATTTTCCCAGCACCATTTATTGAAGAGACTGTCTTTTTCCCATTGCATGTTTTTTCCTGCTTTGTCAAAGATTATTTGACCATAGAGTTGAGGGTCCATGTCTGGGTTCTCTATTCTGTTCCATTGGTTTACATGTCTGTTTTTGTGCCAGTACCATGCTGTCTTGGTGATCACAGTTTTGTTAATTTAATTTTTTAAATTTAATTTTAATTTTTTAGAGAGAGAGAGCATGTGCATGTGAGGGAGGTGGGGAGGGGGAAAAAGGGAGAGGGAGAGGAAAAGAGAGACTCTTAAGCAGGCTCCATGCCCAGCACAGATCCCAACTCAGGGCTCCATCTCAGGACCCTGAGATCATGACATCAGCCGAAACCAAGAGTCAGACGTTTAACAGACTGAGCCACCCAGGCGCCCTGTACATATTTTTTAATTGAAATCTTCCACACATTCATAAGGAAGTAAATTCTTAGTGTTTCCTTAGTTTTCACCCTGTCTTTTGCAGAGAGTTTTTATTTTTCCAATAATATTCACTAAGTAATAGATTATGCCATTGCTCTAAAATTTAATCATTGGTTTTATGTGTCAGGGATGTTCCTTATAGCCCCAAATTATTTCTCCCAGTTGTATTTATCATTGTTGACAAGTAAAGCTATAAAACATCTCACCTTTTTCTCTGGAGAACTCTTGTAAATAAGACAATGAAAAGAGGGATATTTCTTTATATTAGGGCTGCCATCTTTTCCATGTTTGCCTAGAAATTTAAGAAACACTGTCTTATTTATTTGTTATTGTATAAACATAGGTCCAATCTAGTGAAAATAGATGAAAATTACCTAAATTATATCATAAAGGACTGAAGAACGAATGAAATTTCCAACAAGGATTAAATATTCAAAGAGTTATATGTATACTGAGGGCTCCTTAATTCTCCTCTGCCAATGAAATTTTCACATGTATCTTCTAGACAATTATACAAAATATATTTTTTCAGAATATAAGCACTGTCCTTGTCATGGTTAGTTCTATGAAGAAATGTAATATCTTTACAGTCTTCAGGAATACATTTTTAGTTTCACATGTTTATGGGACTTACTAAGCTCAAAGTTTAAAAAACATTTAGAAATCCTTCAGATGTATTGAAAAGAGTGAGTTATACAATGTAAAAACAATTTATTTTGTATTTTTATTAGATTTACCAAAATAATTTTCTGTATGCTTTCTACTATTGTTGTATTATTTCCTAACTGTCTGAAAGAATGTGCCACTCATAATCATCATTTAATTAGTTGCTTCTTTTTCTAAAATAATATTAGCTCTAAATTATATCAAAGCCTTGATTCTCTACTTATTGATTTTCAATATCAGAAGGAAATTTGTGTACGTTGAAGTTTACTGCTAAATGTTATCTTAATCACCTGAAGACAGAGTGAATTAAAATTCTAAAATAAAGAGAAGGAAAATGCTTTTTGATTCTTGTTTCAATTTACAGCTAATATAGAAGATGGAACTTGCCCTTTAAAACTCATACAGATTTTTAACATTGTTTTTATAAATAATCCAATGATGTAATGCAACAGTTGCTAGTGTAAAACTAAAAGAAAGAACTACTTCTATGTTTAAAAAAGGACAAAAGGAAAATAAAAATAGAAAGAGATGAGGAAGCAGGGAGGAAGGGACCAAGGAAAGAAGGAAGTGAGAAAATCTAAGAATATACTCCATGGATTCCAGAGAGGAACACTATGGGACCAGAACATGTTTCATGAAGAACCTAGCATTTGAAATTGCCCTTGAAATGTTGAGATTTTTTTTTTAGGATTTTATTTATTTGACAGAGACGGAGAGATAAAAAGCACAAACAGGGGGAGCGGCAGACAGAGGGAGAATCAGGCTTCCCGTTGAGCAGGGAGCCCAATGTTGGGCTCGATCCCGGGACCCTGGGCTCATGACCCGAGCCGAAGGCAGACGCTTAACCGACTGAGCCACCCAGCAGCCTGAAATGTTAAGATTTTAACAGACTGAGTTGTAACAGCAGTATATTGTAGATAAAAGGTAGAGCCAGAGTTTAGGAGCAAATCTGGGAGCCTAGGTAATAGTCAGTAGGATACACAATATATAGCCAAACATGGAGAAGTAAGTCTGGAAAAGATTTTTAAAGGTTAAATTGAGGGTTTTAGTCATGATTTCATGGGCAACATAGTGTTGAGTATGTCTAATTGGTCTTCAGACACAGATTTTCACAGTATCTCACTATTATTATTATAAATAATGTCTTTGTTTTTAACCAATAAGTTCTTTGAGTTTGATTTTATTTCTTGTAATTTGGATATTTATGTACTTTATAATTTTATAAATCTTTTCTTTATAGTAGGTAGAAAAGATTATTATTTCCTCTTTGTACTTTCTATCTAGGCTGAAAAGTACATTTTCTTCAGCATTTACCATGGAATTTTTTCTACTTAATATGACAAGCTTTTTGCTTTTTGTTTTTTCCCATTTGGCTCAATTTTAACCATGTGGCAATCAAAGATAAATCTTAATAGATCATGCCTAATACTGATAGCTTTTAACTGTGAAGCTTTTCGTTCATTTCAGACTACTGTTGCTGTTATACTTCTAAAGTATATCATCCTCTACTGTAAGTACAGATTTGATTCTATTACACTTCATTTCACTCATTTACTGACATATACTAAGTTCCTGGTATGTTCCAAGGAATTTGAAAACTGCGATTAAAACAATGGGTGCAAGAGATTTGGTCCTTGCCTTAGTGAAGCTAGAGTCCATGAGAAATCCAGAATTACAAGATGTCTCCCATTATGGATCTCCATGGGTCTGACACATTTCTGCATGTCTTGTATCAGCTTTAGACCCATGTAATTTTTTTCATGGTTGTTAGGATACCAAACAGTCTTGGAAGATAGAAAAGTGTCTCCCTCCAGGGCTGAGAGCAAATTTGTTTCCTGATCAGGATAACAAAAATACAATCTTCCTCCCAGTTAAAGGTTGAACAGGTTTTCTGGCAGCCCTCTCTAAAAGACTGGGTTTTCTAAGCTTGTGGTTTTGCAGCTGGGACACAAACCCGCTATTTGCACAACCTCCACTTGAGCTCACCTCTTCCTCTCTGCTATGGGACTCCAGGATGAGAACATGTGGTTCATTTGGCCATTGTGCTGTGAGTAACAAAAGCCTTTGTCTCTAGAATTAAAAAAACAAAAAAAAAGGAATATTAAATAATAAAACATGGAGGAGGGTAACTAATGTGTCCTTATAGAAGGAACCCCTTGGGCCAATTCAGTGTATTGTTATTGCTTGTACATCTGAATGTTTAGTAGGAATTGATGTATTTTGTGCTTGTGCATCCCATCCCGTAAGTGCCAGAGGACATTATCTGAACTGTAAAGAGCTACAGGTAAGGCAATGCTAACGTGACACCCCCTCCTAAGATTTGGCACTAGCGAGCGGATGAGAATTTAGTGTGTGTGCCTCTGCCCTCTGATGTCAAAAGCTTTCACAACATAAGTGATGCCCTCTTGATTGGCAAGTAAGAAGTCTGTCTCAATGGCCTGTTGGTGTTATCCCTTTTCCTTCAGAAGGGGTGACTGATAAACCCTGACAAAACTCTGGGGTCCACTTGGCAGGTAAACTTTCTTGAAATTATGTGGGTAGAATCATAATGCCTTCTCAAAGAAAAACTGCTGTCTCTTCCAGGCCTCTACTACTGAACTGGCACCTTATTTTATTTTATTTTATTTTTAAAGATTTTATTTGTTTGACAGAGAGAGAGACAGTGAGAGGGGGAACATAAGCAGGGGGAGCGGGAGAGGGAGAAACAGACTCCCCGCTGAGCACGGAGCCTGATGTGGGGCACGATCCCAGGACCCTGAGATCATGACCTGAGCCGAAGGCAGTCGCCCAACCAACTGAGCCACCCAGGCGCCCTTGTTTTTTTTTTAAGGACTTTATTTATTTATTTGACAGAGAGAGACAGCGAGAGAGGGAACACAAGCAGGGGGAGTGGGAGAGGGAGAAGCAGGCTTCCCGTTGAGCACGGAGCCCGATGCGGGGCTCGATCCCAGGACGCTGGGATCATGACCTGAGCCGAAGGCAGACGCTTAACGACTGAGCCACCCAGGCGCCCCGTCCCAGCACCTTATTGCGCACTGGGTATCGGAGACAATACAAGTGTCTGCGACTGGTGATTTTCACTGGAGTCTCTGGCAAAGGGAAGCAGCCTCCATCTCAGAGAATCCCCTTCTAGCTTTTGCCTCGGATCCTTCCTGACAGGGTCCCTGGGTACACATCTGTGGAAAAGCAGCTTGCTGTAAATAAACACCAGCTGTTGGAGGACTTTTGACTCTGTCATTTGATACTCCTGTTTGGGGGTAGGTCAGTTCCAAATACAATCCCTGACAAGGTAGGAGGAGACCCTGGAGGCCTCCCTTCTCAAATGTAAGTGGTAGGTATATTCGAGAACTCAGCAGACCAGAGCCAGTGGCACCTCAGGTTTAGGTGTGAGCTTGCATGCAGGCCCAAACCTCATACTCTTCACAACTGTTTAAAGTGTAATATTGGGATGTTTTCCCCTCTGAAAATAGACACTTTGTACTTACTTCTTTTACATATAATTTTTATTAATGTGATTATTCAATTATTCAAATTTAAGTTAAATTCAGTTATTCTCTCCTATGCAATAATGTATCTTTTATCTAAGTATTCACTGTAATTTTAATTACAGCACATAAGTCATCAGTGTTCATATTTGTGATGCAAGTTTCTTGTGATAAAGTGTTCTTAAGGTCTTTTCTCAAACATCTATGATTTGCAACACTATTATTATTAATCACCAATGTTAAATTAAATTTGACTATTTCTTATGGTTATACTGGGGATGAAATGGAAAAACTCATGTAAAGAATTTAACATACTGCATAGTAAGCTTTAATATTGTTTTTTAGTTGTGAGTATTGCCAGTTGTGAATAAACTTTAAATCAATCAAAAACCATTTCAGGAAATTATGTTATGATTTAGAATTCAAGAATGTTTTAGTTATTTCCTATAGGAAATATCTTCTTTCAGTGATTGCTGTTCAAAAAGTATATACAAGTAATTTTGTAACATCAATAGATATGTTTTACAACTATAACCACTATTCATATTTTATTGCAGCACTAACTAGATTGTATTATAATTTCCCTTTTTGTTCATGCCTTCCTGTTTCCCCTCACTAGACTTTGAGCCTTTGAAGGACAAGGACTATGTTTTGTTCATGTTTGTATCTCCTGTATCTAACATAGTAATTAGGACAGAGTGAATTCTTATTTGTTGAAAGGATACAGGAAGATAAGCATGTATAAAAAAGTTTCTTATAGTTTATTCCATATAAAAAACATTAAAACTATATGAAAGTGATACGTTAACACTTGGTAAAATACATTTTTTCTGTGTTTTTCAATTTTAAAAAATGTGGCACAGGACACTACATAAAGGATAGAATCCTTTGTAATGAAGAATATTACATTAACATAAAAATACATTGTCAGAGTAATGCAGTCTTAAAGTCCAAGAAATCTGAGGAAAATTTATATGGTAATTATTTCAATGGAGAAATTTTCTTCATTATTTTAAATCACAATCATGGCAACTGCTCAGACTTTCAGGAAATGACTGTAAGCACAGTACTAAACCTGAGAAACAAAGTAGATGAGAACATATTCTAGTATAAGGAATGAGAAAGACAATTCAGAGAATGTGAGGTTTAAAAAAAAGTACACTTTTTATATTAAAAAAATTAAGCCTGGCTCATTTGGAGATACAAAACATTAAACGAGAAATAAAATTCCAAGTGTGCAACTATGAATTCAAATCAATTATTTATGATGGTTTAGGCTGTGCAAATCAATATCTGTACTGTATAAGGTAGCAAAAGAAAGATGCATTGTCTGAATCATCCCAGATATTGAATTAAATTGATTTGCTTCCATTTGGAACAATATTAATTTTAGTCTAGATTTATAAGCTAAAATCTGATTATAGAGTAAACATTAAAACTAGTTAAAATGAGATTCAGGGAGGAAAATATAGTAAGAAGATGATCTAATTTAAAGATCTCAATTTCAATATATATTTAGGTTGTATACCTAATCTTTAGCGATGTTGTATTGTTTCTAATGGTAAAGGTTCTGGGTACCTTTAAAAAGAACACTTACTAGAAATAATCGATTAATACATCTTTGAAAGTATGTATGTTGAACATTCCTGGAATATGAATGTATGGGTGTTTAATCAAAAATATTTCAAAAGTAGATATACATAGAAATATGCTATATGCTAATTTTCAGAAAGATGCCTAGTTCTGATATCTGTCTTCCCCATCCCAACTCCAGTTAATGCTAGTGACTTTCTGACAAGAGTAACAATTGCAGGAGTTTCCACGACCATGTTATCTAAAGTCTGCAAGACAGTAAGGCACATCTCTTTAGCCACCTCCGTCTGGTTGCTATGGAAAGGACTTCAGACAGAATTTTCTATTGCAAAAGCTGTCAGGTCTGTGTACCTTCTTTCTTCTTTGCTTCTGCTCATTAATGATTTGCTTTGATGTTTGATTGTTCACCAGAGTCTAATTAGTGGAGTTATTGTACTTATTCTTTCCTAAATCATCTGTTTTACTGTTATGTATTGCTATGATGAGTCATCTTCAAGTTCTTCAGAATGCACAAATAGATTAAGTGACAAACTTTTTTTTCTTTTCTCCTGTATATGTTGTCTATATCAGAATTATGGGCACCACGCTTTCTGAAGTGGGCACATAGTTAGGGACTAGTACTACTTGTGAAACAAAAAGTTAATAATCTTAGATAGAGGGGCGCCTGGGTGGCTCAGTTGGTTGAGCGACTGCCTTCAGCTCAGGTCATGATCCTGGAGTCCCGGGATCGAGTCCTGCATCGGGCTCCCTGCTCGGCGGGGAGTCTGCTTCTCCCTCTGACCCTTCCCCCTCTCATGCTCTATCTCATTCTCTCTCTCAAATAAATAAATAAAATCTTTAAAAAAATAAATAAATAAATAAAAATAATCTTAGATAGAGACTGGACCTTGCACTCTACGGGAAAATGATCTGGAAGAGAATAGCTAGTTGAGATATGTGATTAAAATCAATGTAGGATACATGTAAGGTAGACATAACCCCATAACTGTAGATTGCAGATTATATATTGACAAGTTTAAGGTTAGAAGTGACATCCTTTCTGGAAACTTTTGTTTATTCTATCCCTTCCTCCAGACCATAGTAACATTATAGATTTATCTATTCATCCAAGGGCCTATCAAGTATTTTGTGAGTATGATTTAGATATAATGCAATATGCTGCATGGATGACAAAGCAGTATTGTATGGGAACTTATTTTCCTCATTTTTTGGTGGGTAAATATAATTTAAAATCATCAGCAAAATTAGTTGTTAGTGTGATTAAGGTGTAACTACAATATTTATAATTCTTATGTTTGCTTCCTTTTCAGAACCGTATACATTTTAAATAGAGTATTATATTGATCATTGTAGTGGAACAACCTTATTTATCCATTCTGATCATAATGTATAGTATTCTTCCTGTTATCATATCAACTGGTGTATAGCTTGATTTTATTTAAAAATGTTATTTATTATAAGGCCCATAGTCTAACTTTCCTTCCCTTGCTTCCTTCTTTCATTTATTCTTTCCTTCCTTTCGTCTTCCTTTTCTGTAAGAAAATGATTTGTCATCCAATCTTGAGTTCTCTTAGCTGAGCAAAAGCAATCAAATTGAGTGTTCTTGATATAGAAGCCCTGAAATACCGATCCTTGCATTAGGGTACCACAGTCAAAAAGGAGAGATGATATAGAAATCCTTCTACCCATTTTTACTGTTAAGAGCTGAGCTGGAGAGAGAGAAACTCTCTAGGTGTCAGGGTGGTTGATTAAGACAACAAAGCAAAATGAAAGTATCAGTCAAGCTTTTATTCATTTGTAGCAGTAGTATAAGCAAGAGGCCAGAAAGAGGGTTAGGTTTCCCATGAAAGGCACCAGGCAAGGTTCAGCTATATCAGCACAGATAAGGGAACTGTCTCACTGCTGAGGAAGCTCCCAAACAAGAAGTTTCTGGCATTTCATGGACCCTGGGTCTACATGGAAGGAGAGGGAAAAGGGCTAGGAAGGCAAAAGTCTGAGTTCTGAGTCTGAATGGAGAAAATGTCTTTAAAGACCTCTCTCTAAATGCACCTGAGGAAGACCTCAGTCCAGGGCCCCAATACAGAGGCCTGTGATTGGTGGGATCTAGGCCAAGAATGCAGATACAGGGTATAGCATGTCCAGGAATGGGAGCCTGAGTCCTTCAATGCAACTACCTTCAGAGGTTGAAATGTACTGTCTGTACACCAAATGGGTGCGGGGAGGGCAGCTTTCTGTTGGGAGGTTTGACAGGAAGAGCCTTTGTCATTGCCTCTGGTTGAGCCTGAAAGGTCAGTCATAATGTTTTTGCCAGTAGCTGGACTCCTCAACTCCATCATTTGGTTTTTCGGTGCCTGAGTGAGAAACATAGGCTACCCTGTGTGGTCCCAAATAAGTCAGACTTTAAGGGGCCATAAACAAGAACCTTGCAAATAGTCTTAGGCCACAGCGAACATGGTCATAATCAAGGTTACTCCAAGCAGGATGATCAGACTTGCTGGTGGAGTAAACATAGCCATGAATACCAAATATTATCCAGCCAGGAAAACATGTCCCATAGCCCATTAGGGTCTACTTTAGAGAGCCAGGAAGTTTCTTCTTTAAGCTTCTGGATAAATCTTTTTTTTTTTTTTTTTTTTTTTTTACCTGGTTTGAGGCATCAACTGATGCACAGCACAGCTCTGGCTGGTAAGTTGAAGCTGACTTGAATGCCTTCCAGGGCTGAGGTGATGTCATGCTAGTCAGGGTACACACACAATAAATACAATCCCAGAGGGTCCATGTGGTCTCCTGGAAACGAAGAGTTTACAAAGTGAGGGCACTCCAAGCAGGATATACATTAACTAGGCAGTCAGGTTAACTGGACCCCTGGTGTAGCCTGCCATCATGGTGTCTTTTACCCTAAGGTCCCAGTCCAGACCAGATAATTCAGTTCAGTCATTGGTCTTAGAGGCACTGCCTGAGGCATTCACTTTCAAAGATTTGGGTTTGTCCGTGGCATCAGTTGTGAGCCTCATGAGTGTAGATGACATATGGAAATGTTCTATGGGAGAGTCAGGAAGTGAGGTCATCTTCGGTTGTGTCACTGCATTGCCATGTGTGAGCATGGACTCAGAATCTCATTTGTTCTCAAAGCAGTCACAACAGCTTGGAAAAGCAGCATGGGGGGGTGGTTCTTCAGGAGGAGGGAAAGCTTTCAGGAATCATTCTGATAATTTTTTTTTTAAGATTTTTTATTTATTTATTTGACAGAGAGAGGCACAGCGAGAGAGGGAACACAAGCAGGGGGAGTGGGAGAGGGAGAAGCAGACTCCCCGCTGAACAAGGAGCCCGATGCGGGCCTCGATCCCAGGACCCTGGGATCATGACCTGAGCTGAAGGCAGCCGCTTAACCAACTGAGCCACCCAGGCATCTCCAGGAATAATTCTGATAAATAAAGATATTAATGCCCTCTCCCCCATCTCCCACACCTGCCCAGGTGCTGGGGTTTGGAGTTTCCTGATGATGGTGCTTGCTATTAGTGTGTCCCATTTAGTAATCAAAACATCCTATTTTTTTCAGTCATTTCCTGCTCTCCTCTAGGCTCTTCATCTGAAATGGTCATATGCAAAAAGGACAAAAGCATTTTTACAGAAAAAAAAAGTGTTTATATAATTTAACCAGAAAGACACATTGTAAAGAATTAGCACAAAATCCTGAATTTTTAAAAGATTTCAAAATGGGTTTACATAATCGTCCACCTTTGTTATTTAAAATCCATGCTGTCCTCCCATCTATTTGAGTCTCCAGGAAGGAGATCAGAGAGGATAGAAGAAGGTGTCAATAGGTATAAAGTAAGATCATACAATTGAAGGAAGGGGACAGACAGCCCGATCAAACAAATGGCGTAGTTTCCCAGGCTTCCTGGGTACCCCTTTGTTGGATCATTAGATGAGCTCAGCCAGCCATCCTCAATGAGGAAAAAAATGAAGGTTTTTCCTCTATGGTCAGGAACAAGACAGTGATGTTTTTCCAGAAATAGAATCTTTCTTCAAATGGCAACAGTGTAGTTTCAAGTGTTCTACTGATAGGCAAAACAGTGTTGCAAAAGAAAGACTATTCTGGTCTGTTTGTGAGTTTGTAAATAGATGGGCACTGCAGGTGAGAGGCATCAAAATGCAGTTTTTTCCCTCACAGATGTTTTCTGGGGTGAGGAGAAGACCCCCTGCCACAATGGCTCTAATTACTCCATTTGGCATAAGTACTTCCGTTTCCTTATTTTTGTGGAAGCTAAGAGATGGCTCTGGCTAGGTTCTTTTCTAGATTGTTTGTAGAACTGAGAGTAGCACAGTAATTATATCTCTTCTCTCAACATATAGAATTGTGCCCTCTCTCAAAGACATTAATTGTAACTCTCTTATATACGTTTTACCAATAATAGGTCTGTCCTTGATTCTCATCACATTTATGGAGAAGTGACTGATTTGCAATAGACATTTGCCCGACCTTGGTAATCAAACACATAACTGTAAAGTGGTTCCTTAATGCTTGATTAGTACTACATAGTAACTAATTTCATTTAAAAATGTTGTATTTCCAATTGACAAATGACAGTAATATACTTTAGAAAAATTCACTGCTTGAAAACAGCAAATCATATTTAAAGAGTAAGCAAAGATTCCTAGAATAACTTTATATCATCACTCTTTCAGTGAATGAATGAATAAATTCAACAATTCATGGGGGTGCCTGGGTGGCTCAGTCATTAAGCATCTGCCTTTGATCAGGTCATGATCCCAGGGTCCTGGGATCGAGCCCCACATCGGGCTCCCTGCTCGGTGGGAAGCCTGCTTCTCCCTCTCCCACTCCCCCTGCTTGTGTTCCCTCTCTCGTTCTCTCTCTCTGTCAAATAAATAATAAATAAAATCTTTAAAAAACAACAACAATTCAGTGACTATTTTTACCATGAACTAGGCAAAGGGCATGATAAACAGAGTGAACAGGATGTAGATTTATTTTCCAGGATAGAATATCTAGCAGAAGTTTTAAACAGAAAAAAAAAAAGTTATTTCTAAAATAAATATCAGTGTATCTGGCTAATTGTGACCCAACCCCCTTCACACAAATGACTGGATTAGGAGTGGTGAGCTGACACCACAGAACCACCCGTTTAGTCCTGAGATATTAGAACTGGGAAGCAGAATTACAGTCAATCTAGGTGACTCAACTGTGGCAGGACGTGAAAACCCCGGAATGACAGAATGAACATGAGCCCTGAAAAATAGCTCTTGGTCTGGTGAAAGGGAAAAATGAAGCTGACGCAAAGAGATAAATAGAGACTAGAAATGAATATATATAAACACTGTTTTGGGTTTTTCTTCCTCATGAGGCTCAGCTGCTTTCTTGGGCTCTATCCTTGGGTCTGGCTAATATACATATGTATTCATAATTTAACAGGTCTGGAATTGGAATTTATCTCATATGTAATGGTGTCTTATAATAGCTATTGACCAGGTGGCAATAAGAATGTAGTTCTCATGCCTATGCTTGGGTGTATTGAGTCACACCTGTTCATATGGTTGTCATGGCAATAGAGTTACATGCATTTTAGCTATGACACATGAGTGAGGTACCATTTAAAAGCATACACCATGATTATTCTTGAAACATTTTCTTGATTAGTGAAGCACATATTTTTCTTTGGGGTGATGACTGCAATTTCATATTTTCCTATAAAACAGTATCAGGGAATAATATCAGACACCAAGCAATGTGACAGAGGCCAGAAGATGTTTCGAAATGCCTTGGAAAATTCTTGAAATTTTCAAAGGAAGAAAGGTTGTTATGACATATTCATGCATCTCACAGAACTATATTTAAAGCCTCAAAAATAGGTTTTCCAGATATTTCATGCTGATTTGTGTAGAATATTCTTAACTTACAGTGACAAGTAATTTAATTAGAGAAAAGTGATAGCATTAGTTTAGTCAACTAGGAAATGTTAATGAATACTCAGTATTCTTCAACATGCCAAACATGTAGTATTAATGCTAAAAGTCCTTAAGAGATCAGGATTATAAAGATTGATTACAGAAAAACATTACTGAGAGGCTCTGCTTAATAATAATTTCCAAAAATAAATTGCCACCAGATTTAATTTTAAACCACAGAATGAAATCATAGCCCCACAATCTTATTGCGAAAGAACCAAAAAACCCCAAAAAGTCGATAGATGATGGTTGAACTGATGTTGCATGGATCAAAGTTATTTGGTTATAGAAGTCCAGGAGCTCTAACTAACCACCCACTGTGGTACTTCTTAGTACATTTGAGGACATATATCTGATTAGTTCACAAATGAACTTTCCAAAAGTCTATCTAATTTAAAAATATATGTTTATATACATATATATATACACATATATATAACAATCTAGATTTTTTCAAAAGCTTCCATTAGCTGCTTCTATAAAACCATTAGGACTAAAATAATGAATGTCAAAGATTTGCCAAATATATTCAGAATCAACAGTAGATCACTACCTTCATAAATATTACATCAATAAGCCAAGGAAGACAATATCATTTAGAACTCATGGACCTCAATGAATCTGAGTCAAAGAATAATTCAGCTGAGTCAGACAGATTTCAGAGAAATATCAAGTATGGTTTATCCAAAGAACTTACTCTTATATATTACTTTTATGTTTGTACAACAGTAAAATAAGATAAACGTATATGGCTAAATATATCTGAAAATAGCTGTTTCATAAATACAGAATAAAAATGCCATGTGAGAAGAAAGCACTGTGTCTTGGTTTATTTGGGAGTTCTGTTTTCTTTCTTGATGATATAAATTAAGTTCGAGGGATCTGCTGTACAACATTGTGCCTATAGTTTAAAATATTGTATTGTACACTTAAAAATTTGTGACAAGAATAGATCTCTTGAGTGTTCTTACCACAATAAAAATAAATTAAAATGCTATAGTACTAAGATCACATGATCGCACACATAAACACACACATACACATGTATTTGTAATATATGGTGTGTCTTACAAACAATGGTGTCATAACTGAAGTAAGACATTCATTTATAGTAAACATGGTATTTTATACATAGCAAGTATTCAAGAAAAATTATACTGTTACCTCTTTGGTTGGGTTTATTCCCAGGTATCTTACGGTTTTTGATGCAATTGTCAACGGGATTAATTCCTTGATTTATTTTTGTGTTGCTTCATTATTGGTGTAAAGAAATGCAACAAATTTCTATACACTGATTTTATATCCTGTGACTTTGCTGAATTCATTTATCAGTTCTAGCAATTTTTTGGTGGAGTCTTTTGGGTTCTCTACATAGAGTGTCATGTCATCTGCAAATAGTAAAAGTTTGACTTCTTCCTTGCCAATTTGGATGCCTTTTATTTCCTTTTGCTGTCTTATTGCTGAGGCCAGGACTTCCAGCCTATGTTAAATAGTAATGGTGAGAGTGGACATCACTGTCTTGTTCCTGACCGGAGAGGAAAAACCCTCATTTTTTTCCCCATTGAGGATGATGTTAGCTGTGGGTCTTTCATATATGGCCTTTATGATTTTGAGGTTTGTTTCCTCTATCCCTACTTTGTTGAGGGTTTTTATCAAGAATGGATGCTGTATTTTGTCAAATGCTCTTTCTGCATCTATTGAGAGGATCATATATAGTTCTTATCCTTTCTTTAATTATTGTGGTATATCACATTGATTGATTTGTGAATTTTGAACCACCCTGGCAGCCAAGGAACAAATCCCACTTGATCGCGGTGAATAATCCTTTTAATGTGCTGTTGGATTCTATGTGCTAGTATCTGGTTGAGAATTTTTGCATCCATGTTCACCAAGGATATTGGCCTGTAATTCTCCTTTTTTAGTAGGTCTTTGGTTTTGCAATCAAGGTAATGTTGGTCTTGTAGAATGAGTTTGGAAGTTTTCCTTCCATTTCTGTTTTTTGGAACAGTTTGAGAAGAATAAATGTCTGGTAGAATTCTCCTGGGAAGCCATCTGGCCCTGGATTTTTGTTTGTTGGGAGATTTTTGATTACTGATTCAATTTCTTTACCACCTCACACCTGTCAGAATGGCTAAAATTAACAACACAGGAAACAACAGGTGTTGGAGAGGCTGTGGAGAAAGGGGAACCCTCCTACACTGTTGGGGTGAATGCTAACTGGTGCAGCCACTCTGGAAAACAGTATGGAGGCTCCTCAAAATGTTAAAAATAGAACTACCCTATGACCCAGTAATTGCACTATTATCAACAATAGCCAAATTATGGAAAGAGCCCAAATGTCCAAAACTGATGAATGGATAAAGATGTAAAGATGTGGTATATGTATATGTATATATACAATACATATATATAATGCAGTATTACTCAGCCATCAAAAAGAATGAAATCTTGTTATTTGCAATTATGTAGATGGAACTAAAGAGTATTCTACTAAGTGCAATAAGCAAGTCAGAGAAAGACAAATACCATATGATTTCACTCATATGTGGAAGTTAAGAAACAAAACAGATGAATGTAAGGGAAGGGAAAAGAAAAAAAGGAGAGGGAAGCAAACCATAAGAGACTCCCAACTATGGAGAACAAACTGAGGGTTGATGGAGCGAGGTGGGCAGGGGAATGGGCTAAATGGGTGAGGTATTTTTTTAAAGATTTATTTATTTACTTCAGAGAGAGAGAGAGCGAGCACTGGGAGAGGGAGAGGGAGTCACAGACTCCATGCTGAGCGTGGAGCCCGACGCGGGGTTTGATTTCACGACCCTGAGATCATGACCTGAGCCAAAATCAACAGCCAGACACTTAACTGGACTGAGACACCCAGGTGCCCCTGGGTGATGGGTATTAAGGAGGGCACTTGTTGTGATGAGCACTAGGTGTTATATGTAAGTGATGAATCCCCAAATTCTACTCCTGAAACTAATACTACCCTGTATGTTAACTAACTAGAATTTAAATAAAAACTTGAAAAAAATAAATAAAGCTTTAAGATTTGGAAAACTTCCAAAAGTCTTGCAAAATTAAGATTAAAGATGAGGCCTGTGGTTGCAGGGGTAACTGAGCTTTGTTTTCCGCAAGCTTTGACTTGTTAATGTGTTCATACATTATATAGCTCAAATAAAAGCCATCTCCAGCTAAAACAGAAACAAAAACAAAAAAGAGAAAAACTACACTGACTACATCTTGAAATACAATGGTAAATTTTCCTTATGAAAAGTATTTTTGAGGGACGCCTGGGTGACTCAGTTGGTTAAGTGTCTGCCTTCAGCTCAGGTCATGATCCCAGGACCCTGGGATGGAGTCCCACATTTGGCTCCTTGCTCAGTGGGGAGCCTGCTTCTTCTTCTGCATCGGCTGCTCCCCCTGCTTGTGTGCTCTCTCTGACAAATAAGTAAAAAAAAGCAGGAAAAAACTTGTGTCTTAGTGGCATGCATAGAACTTTTTAATCTTTAAAGACCACTTCCTATGATGATAAATTTATAGTTTCTAGGTACAGCATCTTCAGGAACTTTCCTGGTTGTCTAGAGATACTATTTAATAATCTGAATATCATAAAAGAATTAATATGCTTCTATTAAAGTCTTGCTTAGCAACTGGAGTAGCCAGGGCACATGGAAGAATCTAGAATATGCTCATAAAAAATGAAAGCTATTATTGTGAAATTAGTGTATCTAAAATGGAAAATTTTGTTGTATAGTATTTTTATATAGTATAGTGCATGGAATTTTTTCATGAAATAGCAACTAGTTCTTAGGTCATAACATACTATTTATACCTAAAGAAAACCAAATATTCACTTAATCATTCAATACATTATTTCACCTCTGTTTATATAGTAAGAATAGCAAGTATATTACAGTATGTCAATAGGGAAGAAATGAAAACATTATACCCTAAGATGGCTTGGTTATGCTTTTGTACTTATAGAAGGATTGTCAGGTGATTTATGTCCTTCTGGTGTTGTCATTATTACCTGTATGACAGAATACAAAGCATGCAATAGTCTTTAACCCAATGCTTAAAGATCTTTGCATGTAGCCTATTATCGATAACACAATGTTATAATTTTTTAACAAGAATAAATGTCCTAAATATCCAGAAGTTGTTTATTAATAATATTCTTCAAGATTTCCTGATGTTGCAATGGAGGATAGATTTTCAGTTAATATTTGTTTACATATTACTTTTATTATTTAGGATGTAATAATGTTTTGACAGTAATGATAGTATTGCATACTTTGCAGAAAAGAGTTAACATAGCAGTCCCGAGTATGCTAATCTTGAAAAGGCCTGGTTGCCAGGATTGCACTTAGCTGACATTGGGGACCCTGATAAGAGTGGCTTATTGGGCCTAAGCTGCTCTAGAAACAACTGAACACCTGCTTTCTTTCTGGGATTCTGGAATTTCTGTAGGCAGAGGGTATTTATGTGACTAGCTTTCGGTAAAATTCTTAGTGCTGTCTCTAATGAGCTTCCTAGGTAGACAACAATGCTCACATGTTGTCATAACTTGTTGCTGGAGAAAGTGAGCATTTCCTTTGTGGTTCTACTAGGAGAGGACTCTTGGAAACTTGCACTTCATTCTCTCCAAATAAATCTTAGCCATGAGTACAATTCTATTCTGAGTTCTATGAGTCCTCGTAGTGAATCCCAAATACGCAGAGTGGTCTTTTGTATCCCTAACACAAGTGTATTTTATTTTTATTTATTTATTTATTTATTTTAAAGATTTTATTTATTTATTTGAGAGAGAGAGAGAATGAGAGACAGAGAGCATGAGAGGGAGGAGGGTCAGAGGGAGAAGCAGACTCCCTGCCAAGCAGGGAGCCCGATGCGGGACTCGATCCCGGGACTCCAGGATCATGACCTGAGCCGAAGGCAGTCGCTTAACCAACTGAGCCACCCAGGCGCCCACAAGTGTATTTTATGTACCAAGCATTATTCTAGGCACATTCTATCCATTATTCTATTTATTGCTCAAAAAATCTGTAAGATTGTGTTATTAATTCTGGAACAGGGATGAGGAAACATTTAGAGAATAAGTAATTTGCCCAGGGTTGAACAGATAGCATTGAGGAAAATCAGAATTTGGGCACAATTCTTTTAATTCCAAAGTACATGTGCTGGATGGCACAGTGTGCTAGAAAACAATATTAATCAGATTCATACAAACATCAGTTTTGCTGTTGTTGTTGGTTTGTTTTGTTTTTCATGAATTCAGGTATGTGGTTGGTAGTGTGTGCTCCTCAGAATAACACTTAAAGTAAGTCATTAAGTGGGGCACCTGGGTGGCTCAGTCATTGAGTGTCTGCCTTCAGCTCAGGTCATGAATCCAGGGTCCTGGGATTGAGCCCTGCATCAGGCTCTCTGCTCAGCGGGAAGCCTGCTTCTCCTTCTCCCACTCCCCGCTGCTTGAGTTCCCTCTCTTGCTGTCTCTCTGTCAAAAAATAAATAAATTTTTTTTAAAAAAATAAGTCATTAATACTAGTCACATATTTTGTCTCCCTCTCTGATTTCTTCCCTCTTGACTCCAGGAAACAAACTGAGGGTTGCGGAAAGGGAGGTGGGTGGGGGGATGGGGTAACTGGGTGATGGGCATTAAAGAGAGCACGTGATATGATGAGCACTGGGTGATATACTCAACTAATGAATCATTGAACATTATATCAAAAACTAATGATGTACCATACCTTGGCTAATTGAATTTAAATTAAAAAAAAGAAAGAAAATTAAAAATCATTAGAGAAGAAAAAAAAAGTAATACTAGTCAGAACTTCCAGGCTACCTTTTTGCCTGAGATATGTACTTTTGTCAACTGAATCCTTTATGGCAACTAGTGAATAACAAGTGGATCTGAACACCATTGAGAAGACTATGTTGTAGCACTCATTACTTCTCTTTTTTATCCATCCAGATTAGTCACAGCCACAAAAACTGAGTCCTACTTTGATCTCCACAGATTCTTCTGGGTATAACAGTTCTAATAGTCAAAACTTTTCCCTACATCAAGATAATAACTGGAAACATTGACATATATCTGACATCCAGAAACTATTTTCCCGAGCTCCACATTAGACCTTCTATATTTTCACAGACTTCCAAATGTTTGTCACCAGGTTACTCTTCTTTGAGACTCCTCATTGTCAGTAGTCATTCATCAGGTCAAGATCTAGGGCTCTGGAACATTAATAACCTGCATTCTCCCTGAGCTTGTGGAGCAAGGGCAATTTTTGTGCCCAAAACAAATGAAAATAAAAAATAAAGCAATTAAAATAATCAGTGCCAACGTTTAATACATATATTACAGTGAATTTCATTTTTGGTATCTCTGGAAGGATGTGGTTTTTATTCTACTGGAATGCAAGAGGCAAAGACACCGTTCAGGACTACATGAATGTTGATGTTGATTCTACTTTGTTTTTTGTTTTTTTTTTCTTCACCAGATGAGATTGTTATGCTTATGGATTCTGTGAACAAGGAAGGACCAACGTTTACAAATTCCTTTTGAAAAGAAGCGTAACAAATATTTTTTAAAGGCACAATGAATATTAGGGAAATCATAGGAATTACAAAAATATGGCCCCTTTATCCAATCTATAAAAGCTGTGACACTATATAGTCTTCTGAAAATGTGAAAGAGTAGGTATCCAGAAGATGCCAGCCATGGGAGGAGACAGTCTGCATTTACAACCAAGTTTAAATAATAAGATACCATTCTTAAAGATCTTAGAGCATTAATGGCATCATTAATGGTTTGTAAAATATACAAAGGAGGAGGGAAGAATATAGATGAAGAAATAAAAGTTGTATTTGAAATTTTACTAAAGGATTGATTACTGGAGTTTTGCTTTGCAGGAACGTCAGGCCTCAACTTGCTTAAGAAGGGTGAAATTGACATCTGAGGTAAGGGAGAAAAAATCAACAAGAACGTGGAGATAGAAATTAACATGGACGAGAGAAACTTGGATTAAAAAGTAGTGCTGGGCAAGGACAGAAAAAAGCAGGAGGGAAACAACAGGTCAGTTTTCCAAAGTTTAGGGATAACTATTCTAACTTTCTAAAGGTGACTTTCCGTTCTCTTGCTGTGCTGATTTTGACAAAAATTCTGGGATGTAGATAGACCTATTGTTATCTTTAATTTTCAGGTTGTAAAAAATAATAAAGGTAACTCATTTTGTAGTAGTTAATACATTCCAGGAACTATGCTAATTTATTTATTTTTTTATTTTTTAAGCATAGTATCTCATTTGATTCTCCAAACTACTTTTTCAGGTCAATAATAGTTTTATTCCATTATATGGGTTTTACAATTTTGACTTGGCCATATTGAGTAACTTACACAAAGTCAGTAGTAAATATTGAAGCCAGGCTGTAAACTCAAATATGTCTAATTCCAGAGTCCTGGTTTTAGATATTAGGCGACACTGTTTTAATCTCTGAAGTACAGAAACGAACTTACTATCCAAGTTTACACTGTTACATTGTGCTGTAACCTAAGAAATGACTTTATACTAGAATTCTGAATTCCTACTTTCACTAGGTTTTAATGAAGGATTTTTTGCGCTCATTTTTTTCAATTATTCTATTGATTATCTATATGTGTAATTAGAGATGTCATCAGTCTAAGGCAGTGGCCTTTACTGATTTATTGGTTCAGACATCATTGCACACTTTGAGCATCAGAAATCCACATGTTTAATGATTCAAGCCTTCTGAAAATAGTTTATAGAGCAATAGTAATGCCATAATTATATTTTTATCTTCAAAGATTGATTTTGAGAGTATCTCCTGTTTCACTTGTTCTTTGAAAAATGGCTTAAACATGTAGGGAGTGCCGCAAGCTCTATGATTTTAATTTAATCATTTAATAACCATCATACCTTCATTGACAGATCAAGGTTTATTAATCTATATGCTGAGTGCTTATTTCACCTGGGACTGAAGAAATTAAACCATGAAAAATCTCTTAAAAATGGTATGGTAATCTATGGATCCTATTTCTTTCATACCTAGTCAATGTTGTGCATTATTCACTAAAGAGTCCCTGGAGATTTAAATATACAGCAAAGGAAGAGAATATTAGAAAAGAAATGGATAGACATTGTATTATGTACAGCCAAAAGAAAGAAATTTCATATATTTAACTTATCTTAGACCTCTGTTGAAATCACATTTTTTCCTAATAACCCAATATTTCTATCTTATGTATTTAAGAGAAAATATTTTCATAAATGTTTCCATCATATGTTACTTTAAAACTATTAGATATAGTAATAAATTATCAAAAATATACTTTTATATAAAATTTAAAAAATAATCATAAATAGATTTCTTAGTCACAATATTTTAAACATATTTAAAAGGGAATACTATGATGAATTCCAAATGGGGCTAAAATTATGTAAAGATTTTGAAACCAGGAAGTAAACTATATACATGCAATCATACTGTCTCTCTAGGTATTACTTTTATGTAAAGAGAAACTGAAATCCGTAATTTTTACCACCAGACAATTCATAAATACACATTTTGAATAGCTATTTTAAAGTAATCAGAATGATTTGAGCTGGTGTTCCTTTAACAGAAATAAATAAACTCATGCTGGGACTCAAGTTGTTTGTCCAACTTTTTTATATGAATGGGTCATTTCTGCACAGATTTTGTTTTTCTTTTCTTTCTTTCTTTTTTATTTCTTTCCTTTCTCTTTTCAAATTACTCTTAGGCAAAACTCATTTAAAGGATAAAAATATGTGTACCAGTTGAAAATAAAATTTTCCACTGTAAAAAGGATTTGTAGGAAGTATTTTGTTTAACCATTAAATAAACAGAAAGAGTGTTGTGTTTTGAAAAATTTTTAGAAAATATAACATGATAATTTGTCTTACATTTACCCAAGAAGATATTTTTTTTTAAAAGATTTTATTTATTTATGTATTAGAGAGCGAGAGAGACAGAAACAGCATGAGAGGGGAGAAAGTCAGAGGGAGAAGCAGGCTCGCCGCTGAGCTGGGAGCCCGATGCGGGACTCGATCCCAGGACTCCAGGATCATGACCTGAGCCGAAGGCAGTCGCTTAACCAACTGAGCCACCCAGGCGCCCTACCCAAGAAGATATTTTTAATGTACAGGTAAGACAAACCAATATGGGCTAGATATTATGTTGTGTAATACAGCCGTGAAGAACTCAAATTGGTCCGGATTCATTGAATATGTTTTGTCCATGAATAGAAATTTGGGAAAAACAGAAAAAGGTTAAATATCAATTAGAAAGTCACTCATTTAACAACACACACTTTTAATCTTCCAGGAAACAAATCAACACTACACACACTTTTTAAAAACGTATCAAAATGTTTTTACTTGGTTATTTTCCAAATTAATAAATAGTTCATTTTTTAATTTTTTTTGAAGATTTAATTTATTTATTTGACAGAGAGAGACCAGGAGAGCACAAGCAGGGGGAGTGGCAGAGGGAGAGTGAGAGGGAGAGGGAGAAGCAGGCTCCCCGCTGAGCAGGGAGACTGACTCCGGCTGGATCCCAGGACACTGGGATCATGACCCAAGCCGAGGGCAGTCGCTTAACCAAGTAAGCCACCCAGGTAGCCCTAAATAGAAGTATATACCAGAGTTGACAAACTACAATCTGTGAGCTAGAATGACTTTTACATTTTTTTTTAAAGATTTTACTTATTTATTTGACAGAGAGAGACACAATGAGAGAGGGAACACAAGCAGGGGGAGCGGGAGAGGGAGAAGCAGGCTTCCCGCCTAGCAGGAAGCCTGATGCTGGGCTCAATCCCAGGACCCTGGGATCATAACCTGAGCCGAAGGCAGACGCTTAACGACTGAGCCACCCAGGCGCCCCTGACCTTTACATTTTTTTTTGCATTTATTTATTATTATTTTTATTATGTTATGTTAATCACCATACATTACATCATTAATTTTTGAGGTAGTGTTCCATGATTCATTATTTGCGTATAACACCCAGTGCTCCATGCAGAACGTGCCCTCTTTAATACCCATCACCAGGCTAACCCATCCTCCCACCCCCCTCCCCTCTAGAACCCTCAATTTGTTTTTCAGAGTCCATAGTCTCTCATGATTTGTCTCCCCCTCCAATTTTCCCCCCTTTATTCTT
>NC_138371.1:136420859-136470979 GCF_054177405.1 Leptonychotes weddellii
TTTTCTTTTTTTTTTTTTTAAAGATTTTATTTATTTATTTGAGAGAGAGAGAATGAGAGAGAGCAAGCACATGTGAGGGGGGAGGGTCAGAGGGAGAAGCAGACTCCCTGCCGAGCAGGGAGCCCGATGCGGGACTCGATCCAGGGACTCCAGGATCATGACCTGAGCCGAAGGCAGTCGCTTAACCAACTGAGCCAGCCAGGCGCCCTACATTTCCTTTTCAATACTTGAATTTGAAAATATTTTTTGAACCTATTAATTCCGATAATAAATGTGATAAATGAAAGTAATAATGATTTTATATTTGACTATAAAATTAAACTGATTCTTTCCTTAATGATTCTAAATCTAACATAAATGAAAAAATAAAGAACTAAATTTGACTAGCCTATTCTTACATGCATCATAAGAATGAAAGTTATACATCACAATAAATTTAGAGGATGAAAACATTTGGTCTACATCTGTTCTAATTAAAATATAAATAAATGTTGGGCGCCTGGGTGGCTCAGTTGGTTAAGCAACTGCCTTCGGCTCAGGTCATGATCCTGGAGTCCCAGGATCAAGTCCCACATCGGGCTCCCTGCTCGGCTGGGGGTCTGCTTCTCCCTCTGACCCTCTTCCCTCTCGTGCTCTCTGTCTCTCCTTCTCTATCTCTCAAATAAATAAATAAAATCTTAAAAAATATATATATAAATAAATGTTGATTATTTTAGTCATTTTTAAAAAATATCATTATGTTGTTTTTAAAAATTTGCTTCATTTCCAAATTATCAATATAGGAAAAAAAGAAGAAAAACTGCTCCTGAAGTTTTCTATGTAGATGTGTTTAAATATTTTACCCTATGGAGATCCAAATTATCATGAAGGTCAAATTTAGTGGAGAAAAGTTTCAAGTTTCTAAAGATTTTTAAGTAATTTTATTTAGGTTGTTTCTAGTGCTTGGTACTATTATAGGAAGCAAATAAAAAAATAATTTTTAATACATTTTGATACTTTTGCTACCTTCTAATACTATTTCCCCATATGGTTCAGCTCAGTATATATAATGAAGATAGAACACTTCCATGCTCATTTTTATAGTCATTCTCTACCTACATTTTCACTTTATTACCTGTTCTACAAACAACTATTTATGTATGCCCTATAAAATTTAAGTTGATGGAGTCATTGAATATTTTATGTTTCAGTTTAGTTTAAAATATATGCACATTTTCATTTAAACATAACAAGCTGAATCATTTACAGTATTTCATTTTTATGGACATTTTAGATCTATACACATATCAAAGTGAGCTTGAACTTTCAAGGCAAAGGTTTGATATTCCTACTAAATAATTCCTTTTAAACATGATGTCAGACCTTCAAATGATCAAAAATAAGAGATATGGTGTATCTAGGTTTTTTTTTTATTTAGTAGACATGACTTTTTATAAAAATCAAATAAAAAGGTTAAGTGTAGAGGAAAAATATAGCAATATTATTTTAAGGAATAGGTAAATAATATAAAAATTTTCTACATTAAAATGATAATACCAGAAGGAAAAAGAAAAAGTCATATACTTAATCTATCTTTCCTTACCTGAACTGAAGGAGAATGTTTTCTGATGGAATATTGTAAGAATAGTTCAATATAAAGAATTCTACCAATTCAAATTCTCACACAATAGTGTCAGAATTAATATAGAGAGCTAAAAAATAGATTTTTACTATAATTCTTTCAGTTCACCTATGAACCTGCTTCTAGCCTTCCCATTTAATGGTGAATCCATTCAGTTACCTTTACGTCTTGTTACACTTAGCTATTTATGTAATAAACTTCTATAAGTTCTTAGTCAAATGGAAGGTGTGTGTTTGAATAATTGTTTTCAAGAGAAGAAAGTAGAAAATGTTTTCAAGAGTGTGGCAGACAAGAGGAGAGGGAGTACAGGTGGGGCTGAAAGATACACATTTGTATCTTTATATTAAGCTCGTTAAACTTCAGATTATGGTAGAGGAAAGGCATTCCATTGCCTTTCCTTCCACATTACAGCCATCAGTCTGCTGTCTCATCACTTTCCCTGTAAGCTTGACCTTGTGGTAGTTAAGGTATGAAAGACAGAAAAGTTTACACAAAAAAATAAGTATTAGCAGGAGAATTAGATAAAAGAGAGTCAGTATCCAAATGCTCAGATTTGAAATTTTAATTGTAAAATTATCATTAAATAAACTAATACTGACTTTAAACATAGTTCTAAACAAGTAAATTTCTTTTTAAAAAAGCATTAGGTATATGATACATCTTCAAAGATAATATTTGAAAGAAATGACAAATATATACAACACAAATGAATAAAATTATAATGACCTGTCACATCCCCCCACCCCAAAATGGTACATTTTGCTGATTCTCCCTTTGGACATTTTCCCTGTGCAAATACATTTTCTTTTAACATATGAACATACTTTCACATCTCTGCCTTCTCCAAATTTCTTGCTTTCCCTTCCCACACCTACTTTCCCCTCCTTCCCATAGCATTTGCTATGTGGTATCCCTACATGGGTAAAAAATGACAGATACTTGGAGAAAGAAAGAGAGGCAAAGTATAGGGTCATTACATAACATCATGAAAGCATGGTACATCTGTAAATGCAAGAAGGTGCTAAACAGAAGAGATGCCAGGACAATAGTTAACAAATATAACTGGTATAGAGAAGGAGCACGTAGAATATAATGCCATTCACCTGGACAACTAGGTGGTAAGAGTTAAATCAGTTAAGCCTAGAGAAGGCCAGAGACAAAGAAGGAACCTCCCAGTTCTTTGGGATACAAAATAAAAACTCTCAATGAATAATAAGGTTTTCTTATTATGAAAAAAAATATTTTATGACACTGTACAGCTAGAGATTTAGTATAAAAATGTATGGATTTTCTGTAAAATCTTTTAAAAGATTTTATTTATTTATTTGACAGAAAGAGAGACAGCGAGAGAGGGAACACAAGTAGGGGAAGTGGGAGGGGGAGAAGCAGGTTTCCCGCCGAGCAGGGAGCCCCATGTGGGGCTCAGTCCTTGGATCCTGGGATCATGACCTGAGCCGAAGGGAGACGCTTAACAACTGAGCCACCCAGGCGCCCAAGTACATTGTTTTAAAAAGTATATTTAGGGCGCCTGGGTGGCTCAGTTGGTTAAGCAACTGCCTTCGGCTCAGGTCATGATCCTGGAGTCCCGGGATCGAGTCCCGCATCGGGCTCCCTGCTCAGCAGGGAGTCTGCTTCTCCCTCTCCCGCTCCCCCCTCTTGTGCCCTGTCTCTCTCAAATAAATAAATAAAATCTTTAAAAAAAAAAAATAAAAAAAAAAATAAATAAATAAATAAAAAGTATATTTAAAATAAGAGAATTTTCTAGAAAATAAAATAAGAATTTTCTAACCAATCCAGTTAGATACTTTATAAAATTGTTATACATTAAAAAGATTATTATGCTATATACACATCTCAGTAACTGTAACCTCTTAAATACCTTATATATAGATTATAAAGTTGATAGAAATCATTTTTTCAGATCAAATTTTACCATAAAGCTGTTCTAAAAACATTTTGTCCATTTTAAAATAAAATATTTTATTACTAGCTCTTAGCCAATAAAAACGGTATAGCCTCAATGGTAATCTGAATTATGTAACATAATTATGCCACAACAACAACAAAAGAATCAATGTATTTGTTTAGAGTAGAACCATTGATTCCAAAACAAAGCAAGACAGTTTAAGAAAAAATATAGTAATTTTTAAGTAATAGAGTAAAAAAATTCTTTTATTTAGGTAGTTTTTTAAACTAAAGTGTAAGTGGGAAAGACAGACAAATAGATGGCCTTTCCTCCAGCCTCAAGGAAGTCTAAGAATTTTACCTTTGGCCGAATCCTCCTTGAATTATTAATATCTAATTGTTAAGAGTTTATTATCACTTCCAAGCTGATGTATCAAACCAAGTGCCTGTACTAGCAGCTGAGATGGGTTATTTGGGACTAACTGGGATTGATTGAATACATCTGAGCCAAAGAATGACCACTAATCACACGCCGCTGAAGGGGTTATAAAGTAGATGGTAACACACACATCGGAGCACAGACCAGTACAAAAGGGAAGGAGTGCCAGGTCTGAGAGGTTCTCTAAGCTGAGCTCGTCTGACCCTGCTCAGCTTTGTTTCTTGTCATCGTGCATATCCCAAGCGATGAGTGACGGTGCAAGGCTGTGTTGTTCTTCATGGTGTGACGTTGCCTCTTCTGTCTCCCCTCTTAAAGGTAGGTACACTTTTTACTTCCATGTAAATATTACCGCTTGGAAGTGGGATGTTAGCAGCAGCCAGAGCTATCCTTGTCCTCACAAGTCCTCTCAGGGTGGTATCTGCCTCTTGTACTGAAAGGTAAATGCAACCTCATTTCTATCAAAATTGATTGGTTTTGTCTGATTTTGTTTATTATAGAAATGGATTTTAAGCAAGTAATCTTTTCTGTCTGGCTTATTTTGTTCAACATGATGTTTGTGAGATTCATCCATGGTGTGGCAGTAGGAGGATTTTGTTAATTTTTGTGAAGTATCCATTGTATTGCTGTAGAAATGGTAGTATTTGTTTATTCTGCTGTTAATGGGTAGTTGGAGCTGTTACAAATAGTTCTGCTTTGAGCATTCTCATCAATATGTCTTTGTTGTTATACAAATGTAGAGATTTATGTTTGATATGTGCTCAGAGATAGAAATGCTTCTTCATAAGTTTTGTATGTGTTCAGGTTTTAGTAGATACTGTGAACATCTTTTCCCTAGTGGAGTATTAGTTTTCAGTTACTTCACTTTTTTTAAAATTTTATTAGAGATTGCACGTGGGGGTACGGAGGGAGGGAGGAAGGAAGGAAGGGATAGAGGAAAGAGAGAGAATCTCAAGCAGACTCTGAGCTGAGCATGGAGCTCAACACGGGGCTTAATTTCAGACCCTGAGGTCATGACCTAAGCCAAAATCAAGAGTCTGATGCTTAACTGACTAAGCCGCCCAGGTGACCCAGTTACTTCATACCCTTGTCAACACTTAGCATCTTCTGTCTTGAATTTTAGTGATTATGGCAGGCATATATTATCTTATTGTAGTTCTTATTTTCATGATACTGATAACTAATGATATATGTAGTGTGAAACATTCTCTTTCGCCTTTAGGATACTCTAATGATATCCCTTTCAGAAAAAGGAAGCCTTAATATAAGTATGGCCCAACTTAATTAGGGTTTTGTGGGTTTCTCTAGTATGTTTAAAAAAATGTTTCCCAAATCTCACTTTATGAAGATTTTCACTATGTTCTCCTTTAGAAACTTTATTCACATTAAGATCTTTAATCCACCTGGAATTGATTTCCATGAATTGTGTGAGTTTGGATAAAGATATTTAAAGATTTTTCATTTTTCCCCCTGTTCTTTTAAGATTTTATTTGTCAGAGAGAGAGAGCACAAGGTGGGGGGGCGGCAGGCAGAGGGAGAAGCAGGCTCCCTGCTGAGCAAGGAGCCCGATGTGAGACTCCATCCCAGGACCCTGGGATCATGACCTGAGCCAAAGGCAGACCCACTGAGCCACCCAGGTGTCCCTTACCCCTGATTTGTTTCATTGGTTTGTTATTCTTGGTGCAATAATATACTCATTTATAACTCCATGATAAGTCTTGAAAAATGGTCCTGTAAATCCTAAATATGAGTTGTTTTTCCCAATTTTCTTGGCTGTTTGTTCTCTTGCACTTAACACTACAAAGTAGAACTTGTCCATTACTTAAACTCTGCTGAGATTTTAATTGAAATTACATTCACTTTTTCATGTCTTTGATTTCTCTCAATATGTGATTTTTTTTTTTTAAATCAATCTTGTACCTCTTGTTAGACTGAATCTGAGTATTACTAATTTTTAGGGCTCTTCTTTCACTTTGGTTAGTATTTTTTTTTTTAACATGCTTAAAATAGTTATCTGTGCTAGTGATTCAAAAGATGAGTTCTCCCACAAGTACACTGAGATGACAAAAAAGTTTCTGAGATAACATGGTAAGTCTATGAAATCTATTTTTTCCAATATTACAGATGATCATAATTAAGCTTATATATTTTTCCTAGATTTTTGCATTGAACAAAGTCTTTTGACTTAGGACCTTGGTGAACTGACTAAAATTTTTAATTTTCTTAATGAACCTAAGAAGAATCTGGATGGTTTCCTCTTTTTTTCTTTATTGATCAAATTTTTAAATCCTTTGAGACATAATATTCAGTTTTGCTTTATTGCTGGTGTTAACTCAGTAATGAGATGATATATACAGATTAAACTATGGTCAATTTTCCATAACTGGTTGTGTAACAAGTTGGATCCAGATTATTACAGCAATTTCAATGATCCCAAATGCCACAATTTATCCTGTTTTCCCATTTAGTGTCCCAAGCAAAATCAGACAAACAGAAGCTTTTGAATTAAGTGGTAAAAATGTAGGGATAGGTTTTTGCTCTAAAGATATGATCTGATAGCCATATTTTCTCCTTAGTAGTTAATTTATTAGAATGTCCTTGCCTCTCTTTTACTAGCTTGAAGTATGGTTCATTGTTCAATGTTTTGTGTCAGAGTGAGAGATTTCCCTGCTACCAGGTTCTCTCCACAGACTAAGCTAATTAAATACAAAGCAAGAGAGATTTCCACCCTAATAAATCTGCCTGTGGGTTAAGACACTATGTCACTTTGGTAGTTCTTTCAATAAAGCCAGAAGGGATTAAACCTAGAGCTTTTTTTAATCATTGCCCATGACATTAGTAATGGTCTTCCAATCCTACCCTATCACAATGAATGCTTTGACAGGAAAATTTCCCCATACTGCTCTCAACAATGTGAGATTGGTCAGCACTTAGGACAACTGACAGATTCTATTATAAAAATTCATGCACATTTTTCTTAATGGCAGAAATAAAAGAAACTGATTTCCATCTCTATAAATCCTAATTGATCAAATGTAGCTATACTTTGAACATAAAACAGCAACCCATTTTAAGTCATCTGATTTTGACAATAGCTATAAAACTTTATGACTGCTAAAATGAATATTTACTTTATTTTGAATGTCCTGCTTTCTTTGAACATGTCCCTTTGTAAATAAAGTGAGTGAAAATCTGTGTGCAATTTTACTTTTAATTTCTCAAATACCAGCAGAACACATATAAAGATTGATTTGAATTTGAGTATACTTTTCTTTAAAGAAAAGATGCAATGTGCTACAAAGTTCAATTTCTTCTTTGCATCTGATGGTCACCAGCCATCTTTTTAAAGCTATTGCTCTCAGAATGCATAGCTATAACTTACTTTGAGTACCTAGTGCCAGGCCTAATAAAATCCCTCTTTAATCAGGTGATGATAACACTGTGTTTTATAAGCTTCTTTTGGTTAAGACAGAGAGCTGAACCATGTTGTCAATGAGTTGATGACTTCTTCATTAAGATCTGCTTGACCATTGGATAAATTCAGATTCTCAGTTTACATTGTAGATTACCTCTTTTTTAATTAAGTTTTCTATTTTAATTCCAGTATAGTTAAAATACAGTTACATTAATTTCAGGTGTATAATATATTGATTCAACAATCTATACATGACCGTGCTCATGATGATCAGTATACTCTTTAATACCCTTCACCTATTTTACCCCTCCCCCACCTCCCCTCTGATATGCTCTATTTTAAACAAGTACCCTCAGTTTTTTTGTTTTGTTTTTTCAGTAAGAACATTTTTTACTTGAAGCATACATCAAAATACATGGTTCTAAGAGAGCTCTATAAAACACCAAATAGAATACACATTTTCTTCAAGTATACACATAGAATCACATAAAAGGAGATCTAACAAATACTACAAATTTAAAAAGACTGAAATCCTACCGAGTATATTCTCCAACCACAATGGTACAAAACTAAAGATCAATAATAGAATAAAGCTGGAATCTACCACATAAATGTTAAATATTAAAATGTAAATATTAACACACTACTGCATAAGCAATGGGCCAAATCAAACTGCAAATCAAAGTATGTCTCAAAAGAAAACACAATATTCTAAAACCTTTTGGATGCAGCAAAAGCAGATGTTAGAGTGAAATTTATGCTATAAGTGCTTTCATTAAGAAAAAGATTTCAAATAAACCACACGAGGAACTAAAAAGAAAAAAGAAACCTAGCTGAAATTTAGTAGAGGAAGGAAATAACAAAGAAAAATCAAATAGATAAAACAGAGACCAGAATAAACAATAACATAACATTGAAAGTAATGACCAGTTTAAAAAAAACAAAATTTACAAGGTTTTAACTACATTAACAAAGAAAAAAAGGTCAGAAGACTCAAAAACCAAAATGAGAAATGGAAGAGAGAACAACAGATAACCAAAGAAATACATAGTGTGATAACAGATGACTATAAATAATTATATACTCACAAATCAGATCACTTAGAAATGTATATTACCTCTTTAAGAAAAATTTTTTCTATTTTTTTAATTTTATTTTATGTTAGTCACCATACAGTACATCATTAGTTTTTGATGTAGTGTTCCATGATTCATTGTTTGCGTATAACACCCAGTGCTCCATGCAATACATGCCCTCCTTGATACCCATCACAGGGCTAACCCATCCCCCTCCCCTTTAAAACCCTCGGTTTGTTTCTTAGAGTCCATAGTCTCTCATGGTTTGCCTCCCCTCCGATTTCCGCCCCCTTCATTTTTCCCTTCCTACTATCTTCTCTCGCTTTTTTTTTTTTTAAAACCTATAATGTATTATTTGTTTCAGAGGTACAGGTCTGTGATTCATCAGTCTTACACAATTCAGTGCTCACCATAGCACACACCCTCCCCAGTGTTCATCACCCAGCCACCCCATCCCTTCCACCCCCCACCACGCCAGCAACCCTTAGTTTGTTTCCTGAGATTAAGAGTCTCTTATTTGACTCCCTCTCTGGTTTCATCTTGTTTCATTTTTCCCTCCCTTCCCCTATGATCCTCTGTCTTTCTCAAATTCCTCATATCAGTGAGATAATATGATACTTGTCTTTCTCTGATTGACTTATTTCTGTACATTACCTCTTAAGCAGACCAAGAACTTGCTCCAGAGCTTCCATGGGTGACTTCTCTATTCTCTATGAATTCTCCTTTATAATGTTATTAAGACTATCCAGCACATATTAACCATTCACAGGCAATTCTTCACCTTGCACCACTGCTGGATTTTCATAGCCTCTCCCTTCCCCCAAGAAAGTCTTGAAACACTAGTGTTTGAGTAATGAGCAGGGAAGATAACTAAGTTGACTCAAAAATTCTTCAATCAATGGTGTAATGTTAAGCAGTTAGTGGTATTGTCTTCAGTTGCCTACCAATGGTGATTTGAATTACAGAAAGAAAAACTATCCATTGAGCTTGAATGCATGGATCTAGGAACTAGGAATATATTAGTGAAACAAAAATCTCTATCGAAGGAGCTTTCATTCTAGTGATCATCCCTTAAACTATGTCCCTACCTCCTACTAACTCTCTGCCTAGATTTAAGACTTTTTATTTATTTGAGAGAGCGAGCGCGCATGAGTATGCCCATGAGTGGGGGGGAGGGACAGAGGGACGAGCAGACTCCCCGCTGAGCATGGAGCCCCATGCTGAGCTGGAGCCAGGTGGGATACTGGGCTGATCCCAGGGCCCTGAGATCATGACCTGAGTCCAAGTCAGAGGCTTAACTGACAGAGCCACCTAGGCACCCCTCTCTGTCCTGCCAAGATTTCTTATATTATTGTTAAGTAGAATTCAAATTGCCATAATCATATTCAAATGTAAATGTTTCTTAGAAGATGGGAATTTTCACTCAATACCATTTGGTCTGAACATATTGTTACAATCCACAAAGCAGCCATTAAGTGAGTTCTTTGTGGACAGAAGAATTTTTCATTGGGAGGAGAGATGTTTTGGACAAAAAGCACTTTCAAAAAGCAGCTGACGGTAAATAATAGCACGAGTCCTGGGAAGCTGGAGCAGGAAAAATGCATAAAGGGAAATAGAGATATTTCTGCAGATATTCTTGGTATATTTCCTATTTTTCATATCTTTAACAAATAATCACTAGAATTCGCCTGACTAAAAACCTCAAATGTTCAAAAGAGCTCTTATAATGAAGATCATTAATTCTGTATTTTACTAGAAGTTCATCTGTTCGGTTTCTCATTAATTTCAAAGATGCTAGAAGGATTGGCAGACTTAGAGTTGCTAAAAGATATCCAAATCATTTTTCCAAATAGGATTAAATGTGTGAGGTTGGGTGTGATCATCATTTATGATTATTTGAATGGTGGCACACCAAGGGGGGAGGAGAGCATGTGTAGAATTCCTCAAGGCTGTTCCCAGGAGGCATAGATAAAAGTAGTGGGGAATTAAGCAAAGCCAAAGTATGCTTATTATCATTATAATAATTCCCAGCAGCAAGATCTTTTAGACTATGGTAAAGTCTTCCAAGTTTTCCATTTGAGTTATGTAAAACTAGATTAGATAAAGCACTGGAGAATTAAGAATAAAAGTCTGCCCAGACAGAAAGATGGGGGAGATGACCAAACCGTCCTTTCCATTTCTAATTGTTAGGACTCCGGGAAACAGATGATGGATTTAAACACACAGCAGTTGCCCTTATAATTTTCTAAGTTGAAAGCATGTTATTCATCTTCATAACCAGAATAGTCATTAATGGAAACAGATCTATGTCAATGGTGAATGACTAGATTTTTTTCAATAGATAATCTGAACATTTTTCCACTGTGAATTATCTCTAATCGACTTGACATGTAATAATCATGTACTTTGTGTGGAACCACAACAGATTTTGTCAATCACTTACCATGCATGTCCCCCTATCTTTAACACCTTGAAGTTGCATTTATTTGTATGCCATGAAAAGTATAAAAATTTGGAACTCCCCCAAATCACAGAAATAGACTGAAATACATGGTTGTTTTTAAAACATAGGAAATACTCCAAATACTCCTCTCAAATCAATGCATTTGGATGCTTTGAGGAGAGCTTAGAGTAAAACAGAATTAACAGTTAAGTGAGATGGGTATTTTGTACTTAGGAGCGCATAGTATTAGATTAATTATAAATCAAAAACAAAACAGTTGAATCTAATGGCCAAAGGCATTAAGACCAAGAATAGGATTAGCTTCTATACCAGGGACTCTTCTAATAAAACTAGTTTAGCTAGTTTAAAATCTTAAACATTTGTACCTTCTTTTTTTTTTTAGATTTTATTTATTTATTTATTTGAGAGAGAGAGAATGAGAGACAGAGAGCATGAGAGGGAAGAGGGCAGAGGGAGAAGCAGACCCCCTGCTGAGCAGGGAGCCCGATACGGGACTCGATCCCGGGACTCCAGGATCATGACCTGAGCCGAAGGCAGTCGCTTAACCAACTGAGCCACCCAGGCGCCGCAAACATTTGTACCTTCTATTCAGGTCTTTAATTATTCTTCAATTTATAATGAAAAAGCTCTGAACTTGAGTAGGGCATTTAAGTCTTAAGATTTTCATATAGACAAAGATCTGAAGAAGAGATCTTTTATTTCCCTTCTAGAAAAAGGATAGTCTTGCATTTCTACTGTGTCTAAGTAAGTTGAAAAAAATCAGTAAATCTCCATTTCTACATGAGAAAAATGAGAAAACTATTCATTTTTTCTAATGCAAAATATGATCACTGTTATGAATAAAATGGCCACACACTACGGATTTTTCTTTTTTTACTGAATAAATTATTAAAGTTTATAAATTATTTATTTTTAAGATTTTATTTGAGAGAAAGTGAGAGAGCAGAAGTGGACAAGGGCTAGGGGCAGAGGGAGAGGGAGAAGCAAACTGCCCTCTGAGCAGGGAGCCCCACATGGGGCTCAATCCTAGGACCCTGGGATCATGACCAGAGCCAAAGGCAGATGCTTAGCTGACTGAGCTATCCAGGCACCCCTATTTATGAATTAGTTATGTCAATGACTGGGAAAATACTGCATGTGTGTGTGTACCCTCATGTTCTAGATCTTGGAATTATGATCCAGGATGATTGTTAGTACCTGCTATTCATATCTCCTGTCTCCTATTTTAACACTTCCCCTGCTTAGTACAAGTGGCAGGTATTTAAATTATGTTCTGCTAGAAGATGGTTTTGAAGACTTTGTACCAAGGATAGTGTATTTAATGTACACAAACCTGTGTAAAATATACATTTTCAGGGCCTGAATTCAGAATTGACTTTGAGATGTTTTATTGCCTATTCTACTCTTACTCCCTTGCAAAAATTTCTGCAATGACTCGATATCCTTCCATGAAAAAAGAAATCTAAAGTCGTTTCATGGCTTATTTATCTATCCAGGTTCATCTCACCTCATCACTCAGCTCTTAGCATCCATTTTATTAAATTGTATGCAGTTTTTTAAAGGTGGCATTCTTTCTAAACTTCTGGCTTTTATCCACATAATATTCTTTCCTGGATCACTGTTTTCTCCCCTCCTGTCCTTATTAAACTCGGTCATCAACATTTGGCTTCTGTATCTCCCTTCTGGGAAAGCCTGAACATTGACCTTCCCCACCCACTCCATGAACTCCTAGAGCACCCCATGATTCATCAACATGTTTTGTTGTCTTTCCCAGAATACTCTCAAGGTCTTCTATAGTGGCAGAGACTATTTTCAGCTTTGTCAAACTAGTTCCTTTCTCAGTGAATGTTTGGCTGAATGAATCATTCTGTCTCTAACTACCTCTGTGGCCTTGAATGAGACAATCTTTGGGCTATAGATTGCTTACCTATAGGTAAAAATGATTGGGCTAGATAATCTTTGTGGTATTTAACAGTTATTAAATGCCATGAGTTTATGGTTAAGGCTACAATATGCCAAATAAATAAGGCTATTTGGGTGTAGATTTTTGAATATTTTGAAATTCTGAAAAACAATTATGTTTACTATGCATAATTTTAAACAGTCTATAATGCAACTTTTTTTGTCATTCCCAATATTGCCACATCCTAAAATGTCTTTTCCCTATAGAGAGGTTCACAGCTGTAGATTAAAAATAACTTTATTTGAGATAATGTGGAACTGTTCTGAAATTTTAAGTCCTCTAGATATTCCTACATAGCTTAATATGACAAATCATAGTTGAAGAAACTTTCAAAATAATGTCCTTGTCCCTTCTTAGCACTGAATACTTTTTTCCTTTAATTGGCTTAATTTTGACATTTGAATAAGTGATGGCTACATCCCAATTTCTCTTGAACTTTCAGAAGGCTGATAAAATGGCATAACAAATCATCAGTGGCTGGAAAGAAAGTGAACCTTCAAAAAGAGTTGAGCACTTGAACTGAAGAAATATGTATTAGAAAAGCAAGAATAAGAATTAAAAAGAAAACATTTCAATACTGATGAAAAATGTGCTAGTAAGTGGATATACAACTATACTACTCATTAAGCATTTCAAGATAGTCTGAAAATCAAATTATATTAGTCTAACTCATTCTCTGAATAAAGTAGGTGATACTGTAACTTAGAGCTCGTTGGACCTTATTTTTTAAATGCCATTGATATATTAGAACAAATAATTTCTACATCCAGCCAAGATGGAAAGCAGGGCTAGCTTTTATTCCCAACTGAAACAATCAAGGAGGAGGAGTAGAATAACGATTTTAAACATTCTTTTTCAAGATACTACATCTCAAGCAATGGAGGTCAGGGATTCTTAGAAACAGTAAACAAATGAGGATTTTAGCCTTGAGAGTTTCCAGGACTGATCCTGAACATGAATATCCTACTCACGTTTTTGGTCACTCCTATCAGATACAAAACCGTACCATTCAATTATATCCTTCTATTGGGACATGTTTTTTTGTTTTTTGTTTTTTGTTTTCCCCTTTAGTCCCTCAGTCCAGTCACTAAGGCCAGTTACTAAAATACAGTGTTCCTAAATGTTCACACTAAATGTTCTAGGAACTTGTGGGACTTGGTATATTAAGGCTATACTATATCCATGTACTCCATATTCTATTCTTCTGGTAAACACACACACACACACACACACACACACACACACACACACACGAAATAATTTTAAGTTCAGTTGTTTCATCAGTGCCAAAGAGTACTATAGATACAGTCAAAAGATGATTCTGAAATTGTTTGACCAAACTGTTTTGTTGCTTATATTGTGATAGCAATATTTCCATATACCTACTTCACATAAAATGAATCAGTTTGGATTATTTTGTCTTTTTATTTCCCTCTTTTATATGCCTCTGCTGGGCTTTTTTAAACTAGTTTTTTTTCCTTTAAAAATATTCTGCTTTTGGGGCGCCTGGGTGGCTCAGTTGGTTAAGCGACTGCCTTCGGCTCAGGTCATGATCCTGGAGTCCCGGGATCAAGTCCCGCATCGGGCTCCCTGCTCGGTGGGGAGTCTGCTTCTCCCTCTGACCCTCCTCCCTCTCATGCTCTCTCTCATTCTCTCTCTCTCAAATAAATGAATAAAATCTTAAAAAAAAAAATTCTCCTTTTGTAGTGATTTATTTAGTAGTCTCATAAACTGCAAAGTAGAGTGATGCTTGTATATCAGTTTATAAGAAACAGTTTATATAAAGTTGCACATCATAGAGCTATAATTTGATAGCAAATCAATATGTGCCAACTATCAAAATACATCAATTTAAAATTTAGATGAAAAAAATCAAAAGCATAACTTACAGGAACTTAATTTTTTTCAATAGAAAGCCACCTGTCCTTACTAGAAATAATCACAGAGTTTCATAGTTAGGGAACATAAAAAGCTCTATGCTTGAATAGTTATGAAACAATTTAAATTTTGATTGTTCAGACAGTGTAGTGAGACTGATTAAAAGTGAGGAGGTAGAAACATGGCAGTAAGTAAGTAAAGACGAGGCTATATAAAACACTAAAAAAATCAATCTTGCCGCAATCTGGAAACCAATGAGACCCTGACAGATTGTGTCACAATGTGATTTTTCCACATATTAGAACATTAATATGTTGAACAACTTTATGTAGTGTTTTTCCCCTCTTTCTTCCCCTCCTCAAGACCAGAGCAAATATACAATATTTTATTGGAAAATATAAACCTCTGAGCTTAGATCTATTTTCACAATAACTGTAATGATCTCTAGGTTTCTGACACTGTGATAGAGAATAATGTAAATTGGTCAAAAGAAAATACTTTGATAAGCAACTTTAAAATGTAAATTCAGGGGCGCCTGGGTGGCTCAGTTGGTTAAGCGCCTGCCTTCGGCTCAGGTCATGATCCTGGAGTCCCAGGATCGAGTCCCGCATTGGGCTCCCTGCTCGGCAGGGAGTCTGCTTCTCCCTCTGACCACCCCCCTCTCCTGCTCTCTCTCTCTCGTTCTCTCTCTCAAATAAATAAAATCTTTAAAAAAAAATGTAAATTCATAGTTACAATAGAAAGCATTAAAGAAGCACTGAATTATCAATGTAAACAATATACTTAGAGGACTGTATAATACATACAAGACTAACATCAAAATGTCACCATAAGAAAAACATTTTTACATTTCGAAGGCCATTTTTGGCTTATGTAGTTGGAATGCGCTTTCATTCTCCGACAACATAAAGGAATTGTGTTGAAGCCTAACATCTGCAGATCATACATTATTTAGGTTTAGACATTTTTCACTGGTTATTTTTAATTGGATCTGATAACTATTACTCAATATTTAAAGCAACAGGTTTTTCATGTATCAAATATAGAATTTCTCGCAACTACAGTATAATTATTTGTCTTTAGAAATGTCTGACTACTGGAATGTGAATTTCTAAATTTAGGATGCAAAATCTGGTCCATATTCATACCCAGATCTCTTAGTACATTGTAGGGTCCTAATAAATGTTCTCTGCGGTGATTTCATGTTCCTTTTTTTGGCAAGAACAGGAGCATATTCATATATTGGAAAGGATACTGCCAATTGAATCACAAATTTTGCATTTTTTTCTCAGTAACTGTACTGTGGTCTATTAGCTCCACTTTTTCCTTCTTATACCATCAATTTTGGATATACTTTACTCAGTTTAATGCTTTAACTTTCTGGATTAATGAAGTTAAAAATATTAAGGATCAAAAGAAACACAAATAGGATAAAATGTATAAATGATACCTATTCCTGAAAAGTTACTGAACTTGAAATAATTTATAAAAATGAAAGGCATAACTATACTTTCGACCACTTCCTCCTTTCTGACGTGGCCTGTGTGTCCCCTCCAACTGCATGCCATGTCTCCTTATCCCCATTGGGTAGCAGAAAGTGTATGTCTGTCATTTTTTTAAGGCCTGGGATGCTTTCAAAGCTCTCTTTCCCTAGCCTAGTCTACTCGAGGGAAAAATGAATTTCTTCTACTTTTTCAAAGATAAAACCTAGTGCCAGGTAAAACCCAGTTTTTTAATATGAATAACACAAAAAACGTCACTGAAGATTCAGGGTAATAGAAGCACTGAATTTTAAGAAATACTTTAGGGTGACAATTGCCCAAAAAGAAAAGATAATAGAGGTTTGGATTTTTTTTTTTTTTTTAATTCTCAAAGTACTGCCAAATCTGTCAAGGAGAATTAATACATTCTTTTTTTCCTCACTCATTTAGGCAGGTGTTAGGAGGCGAATTGTATCTCTTCCCCCTCCCTGACTCCCCCCACCCCCCCAAAAAAGATATGTTGAAGTCTTAATCCCCAGTAATTCAGAATGTGTCATTTGGAAATGGGTGCTTTATGGAGTAATAAAAATGAAGTCATTAGGGTAGGCTCTGATCCAATATGACTGGCACCCTTATTGAAAGGGGCAATCAGGATAGACTATGGGAAGGTACTGGGAGAATATGGCCATCTGACTAGCTCGATAAATCTACAAGCAAAGGAATGCTAAGGATTGCCAGCAAACACAAGAAGCTAGAAGAGGTGAGGAGTAAGTTTGCACTGGAGCTGTGAGCAGGAACACAGCTCTACCTGTATCTTAGAGTTCTAGACTCTAGAACCGTGAAATGATAAACTTAGGTAGTTTTATGTAGTTTGTTATGGCAGCCCCAGGAAATAACATTTCTTATCAAATTTTTTAAATTTTAATAAAAGATGGTATAAAGAACTGTGAAATATCTGTGTGTAATTAGATCAAGTTGAAAAAATTCAATGCTAACTGCCAAAATCGCTATCATAACAAGATGACCTTTGAATGTTGGAAATTAATTAAAATATAGGATTAACTAAAACACTGGTTTTGGACTGTTTATCACTTAACAAAGCTGAAACTTGACTGAAATCATGTTTTAAAATATTTAAATTCAGATTCAGCTAATAATTTGGCTTATCCACATTTTTATACATGAAAACTTCATAAATGATAAAACTGTAAGATGTATAAATAGTTTTATGGATCATAGATAATGTTGCCCATGTGTAAAAAGAAGTTTGGATTATTAGTGTATATCTTTGCTGAAAATCAGGAGTTTGAAAATCTAATGACTAATATCCAAGGTAAATTTCCATATGCTGTATTTTCTAACTCAATGTAATGTAGAAATTTTTGTTTTCTTAATTACTGTCCCCATTCTCTACTATCTCCAACCAATGGCATTGTAGGGTGAGTACCCTTCTCCTTGGTCTTTGAACATATAACATCAAATTCTGTTTGAGAGACAACTGATGTTCTTACAATTTTTATATTTATAATGTGAGGAGAAAATTATATTAAAAATAAAATGACTGAGGGGCGCCTGGGTGGCTCAGTTGGTTAAGCGTCTGCCTTCGGCTCAGGTCATGATCCCACAGTCCTGGGATCGAGCCCTGAGTTGGGCTCCCTGCTCAGTGGGGAGTCTGTTTCTGTTTAAAAAAAAAAAAAAAAAAGACTGAAAAATGAATTTTTTAAACCTCTTTCTCTTCTATGTGAAGCAAACAGGTCCCAATTTTGCTACAGTAAAATACTGCACCAATGGGGTTTATTCTGCATTCCTTCCCTAGGCAGGAGTTCCACTGAAATCAGAATCAGATATTAAATGATAGATGTGAGAGCTACCATAAGTTATTTTCTAAATGCTATTTAAGTTACACTATGGGTAAAATATTTGGAGAGAAAATAGGAAATCTGTCTTCTGTTGTGAACAGAAACAGGATTAAATGTTAACATTTCATGGTGGAAATGTACTCTGTATATAGTATACTTATATTCACTTCTGAAAGAGGTTGTAGGCCATTAATCATATAATCAAAAAGGATGATGACTGTGAAATGTGTGCTTCTAAATTCAATCCACTCATATGGAAACATTACAAATTTTTTCAGAAATGGAAGCCAAATATTGCTCTTTTCAAACTCTTTTCATGTTGCTATATCATAACCTGGAATAACAAAGATAAGGTGCTTCAGAAAACAATTCCCAAATCTTTGTTTAGTTAACTTGACAGCTAGATGTACATCCTTCAGAGCCAATGTGGCATTTAGCAAGTGACTAATGGTTTGTTAATTTTTAAAAAATGCCTCTTTGCTCTCTGGTATAATACACTATAGGATAGAGTGTACCATTCTTGTACTTTAAAGTGGTTTTTTTTATCCTAATTGTTTTCTCTAAGCATTTTATTCTATTAATCCAACATCTCTCTACATGTCAAATCTTCAACAAGGGCTGTGTGAAGTAAAGCTTAGAAAATTAATCAAAATAATATCCCAGGGTATAAATGTAATGAAAATTAATTTAGGGCAAGAGAATAGTACAAAAAGACTAACAACAACAGAAAAGCACAGCAAAATGAAACAAATAACGATCAACCAAAATCCCTCAAGCATAAGACTGAGTTTTATTTTATTATTTTAAAGATTTTATTTATTTATTTGACAGAGACACAGCGAGAGAGGGAACACAGGCAGGGGGAGCGAGAGAGGGAGAAGCAGGCTTCCCGCCGAGCAGGGAGCCCAATGTGGGGCTCGATCCCAGGACCCTGGGATCATGACCTGAGCTGAAGATAGACACTTAAGACTGAGCCACCCAGGCGCCCCAAGCATAAGACTGAGTTTTAAAGGAAATTTAATATTGAAATAAAATTGCTATTAAAAACCCAGAGGAACTTGGTCATCCTTTAAGTACACTTTTTTTTTTTAAGATCTTGTATGGAAAAAAATTAAGATACAGATTTTTTTCTTTAATAAGCAAAAAATTTCTGGTCAATGCCACATAAATATAATTGCTTTAGGTGGTGTTAGGGGTGGTGATGTGGAGAACAAAGGCAAAAAAAAAATTAAATTTCCTTGCAACTTACAGCCCATTGACAAGTCCTTGAACCAGGTAGAGTGACCTTCCTCTAGAAACTTAACCGCCTTGACACTGACCATTCACTAATGGCAAAAGACAATCTTTGCTTAACCTTATCCCAACCTCCAGGATCCTATAAGTCTACTTTAACATAAAAAATTCCTTTGGAAACTTCCTTTATCTCTACCCCCCCCCCCAAATTTATGTTATCATTCTCCTCTAAGCATATGGCCCACTAATAAACATCTGAAGGGTCTCATGAATAAGGTTTTACTAGACAGTAGAAAAATGACTTTTCCTAACAATAGCTGGCCCCCTCAAGGTCCTGGAGACCTTCCTTCCAAATTGCTTGGAGACTTATGCTATCCCTAACCCCCTCCCAACTTGAAAATATATAATGGACCACTCCTCACAATCCTAGTGCAGCTCTCTCTGCCCATGGGTCCTGTCCCCGTGCTTTAATAAAACCACTTTGCAGCAAAGGCGTGTCAAGAATTCTTTCTTGACCGTGGGCTCCAAACCCCAATATTTCCACATCCATAGTATTTGCTAACACCAGACAACTTTCTTTGTTACAACTTTAGAATTTCAGTAAAGTCTCAAAAGCTTGCACATCAAATATTGTTGCCCTACACATCGACCCATATATCTAAGTGAACTATTCTGCTTGTTTCCAAAATAACCAGCAAAGATTTTCACAGTTGCTTAAAGTTAATTGATGCAAGCACATTCAGGACTGAATAAAACCACCCAGTTAAAGAATAGCAGGAGAAAACCATTAAGATTTTGCATTTCTAATATGCCTCTAATATGCCTCAGAGCAAAAGCACTTACGCTCTTCTAGATCACAGTGATTGTAAAAACCTGTAGAAGAAGATAAACAATGCATTCTGGATAGAGAAAGGACATGTTTTATTGGTTAGCAATGGGATGGTAGGGTTCTTGTAGTGCCTCTGCTGAAAAACCACAGTCTGGGCAAATTAGTACTCAAGGCTCTTATTAACACTCCAAGTATAGTGTCCCAACATAGCTCTGTGTTCTGTGTTGATGGATTAGACTGCTATTGCATGTTTTCCCCTAAGATTTCAAGACTCTTTACAGAGCATTTTAAACACGGACACACTGATGCTATAAAATGAAAGCGAGGAATTCATTTGAAAAATTGCAAAGAAAAAAATGAATGAGTAATGGAAATACAAGGTAGAATAGAAAGAGCAAGTGATGGAAAAAGTCAGAACCCCAAAGGAATGATGACAAAAATTAATCATTCAAGGAGAATGTTTCAGTTTTTGAAAGAACAATTGTTTTCTTTCCTAAGTACAACCACTACCCTAGTAAAAATATCTGTCTCCTAGGGACACACACATTGCTGCTCTCCTCACTTCTGCTCTCAAACACTTCTTTGGTGCTCCTTTCCCACCTGTGACAGAGTTCTTAGCTACGTGTTATGCTTTAATATATCCATGTGGGTTAGAGCTTTGTTTTACATATAAGCATTTGCCTTCCCCCATTCCCACACTGCCATTCATTCAGCCAGGTTTTTGAAAATAAATCTACCTGTAAGCATACTGCTTTTCAAAAGTGACTGACACATTAGAATTAGAAATGTATTTAAATTGCTGTTTTGTTTTTTTGTTTGTTTGTTTTTTACTATCAATACCCAAGCTCTATGCTCAGATTTTATTTCAACTAATCTGGAAATGGGGCAGACAAGATTTTTTTTTTCTTCTAAAGCTCATCAAATGATTGTGATTGTTGCTAAGATTGAGAACTAGTAATATAGTAGAGAGATTCAAAGTGGTGTCAAAAAAAATTGGGTCAAGGCTGTGCAGTCAGGCTTATGGCCACTGGCAAATCAAAATCATTTTGATCATAGACTTGTTGCTAGGTAAAATAGGAATTAAAATGCTAATTCCTATTCCACAGGTTGTTGACAGGGTCAGAGAAGATTAAAAGACAACTGGAATATAAAACTTAAAGCATATGTTAATTATAAGCTCTAGCCCTTCTGTGAGAGGAGAGTGTTGGTGTCCAATAATTTCTGTTTAAGAGGTTTTCAGGATCATGTTATTAAATTGCATTGCTATTTGTTTTCAATAGAAATTTCACATTAATATGTAGAGAACGATTACAATGCTATCATTTTGCTAATGCTACTTAGTTTATAAAAAGCAATTCAAATTGTGATTAAAAATGTTTTCAGTTATTGTAAATTGATGTTAAGGGCATAGAATATGTGGTTTGGATTCCTGTTCTATATAGAGCAATGATTCATAGATAGGTAAATGAGCTCTTTTGCCTCCTTGGGAGAATGCCTTATGAGCCAAACATTATTACCTAGGCATGCTAGAGTGGTAAGATGTGACCTTAAAGCAATGAAGTGGGCAGTTGAAAAAACAAAGTTACTTAATTGTCATACTTTGAACAATACTTTTTTAAACTATAAACTCCTCTTGAAGGAAATAAAGGTAATAAAGAACAGTTGGTAAGTACTTAAAATATAAGGAAACATAAAACTAGGAAATAATTTAAAGTTAGCTATTGACTCACTGAGTCCTTGAACTTGAGGTAAAAGCTTGCTAATGTGTATATATACACTTAACAACACTTCTATAATGTATAAATCCCTCTTCAATTAAATGGCAAGTAAGTTCAAAAGAGAAGTAAGGATCAAGTGTAATGATAATGCTAGCTAAGGTTTTACAAAATCTTACTGACAGAAGTGTTCTTAATACTTTACAGGCATTTTAACTCACTTGATGCTCAGAGCAACCCTGTGAGATAGGTATTAGTATTATCCCTACTTTAAAGATGAGGAAGAATAGTTACCTGAGCTCACACAGGTAATGAGGGCAGAGCTGGAATTGAACACAAGTTGCCTCCAAATCTGGGTTCCTGACCACTACATTAGCCTGCCTCTCACTGTAATATTTACGCATAATTCACATATTCCAAATACCTACTGTAATGCAAGGCTTCGCATAGGTATTAAAAAAACACATTTGCTCAATTGTATTGAACTGAATTGAATGACACATTAAATGATGGGGTGTTACAAAAATTTGATAGCTCTGTATACTCAACTGTTTCTCATCTTGTTGAGATTTTTTAAAAACTGCCTCAGAAATTCTAGGATCACCTGAAGTATCATCAACATTATTCCTCCATCTTCCTGAATTCTGGCCTTAGGAACTGACTTACCTGATGTAATGAAATCGCCACCTTGACCTGTAGCATGTCTTAGAGATAAGAATTGTTTTCATTAATAGTCCTCAAACTTAGCTCCCGGGGGAAAAGTCTGTCATTTAGCTTGCAGCTAGCTGCATGGTAAATGTAAAACTTGAAAACTTCACATTTTGGTTACTATAGAAAGACTGTATCATCTTGTTTCTAGGATATCTATTGAACTTTGTTATCTTAATGAGTCACTGAAGTCATAAGTGTTTTACAATAGGATATCATAGGATAAAGAAAACAACTATCAAAAATAAGAGCTGGCTTAGACATTACCTAGCCTAACATTTGCCTTTTACTAATAAGAATATTACAAACTAATTGCATTACAAGACTTACTCAAAAAATGGCAGCTAAATCTCTCTAGACTCAGGATTAGCATGTAGAGCTCCTATCTCCTGTGTTCTAATACATTGCTCTTCCACTCATGATATAAGCTGATACACAATATTAACCATGAGGATTTCATTTTTTAAATACTTTATCCATGATTTATGAGTCAGAAAAAAGGTGTACTATTGTAAAAACCTAAAGATATTAAGAGAATTCAGGAATAGCTAAAAATGTAACTGGAAATATTATGTAAGGAAATACAAATAATTAGATTTTATTTATCAGTAATTATTTATATACAGGGCAGGTTAAGTGTTCATGACTTGTGTAGTAGAACAAATGTAAGAAAGAAACCAACCATGATTTTAATTGCAAAACACTCTGTAAACTCAGAAATACAAGAAGGAAAGGGCATTAGATAAGAAGCTAGTGTGATAATTTGATATGCTAACTAAGAATTTAAAAAATGATTTTATTGATGGCATATTCAGAGGAATAAATATAATAAGTAACATGAGAAATAGCTGTTAAATTATTTATAGGATATAAACTTGAAGGTATTCAATTTATTTTCATATATAAATATTCCAGATTACTAATTCTCTTTAATACCAAAGACATTACAGCAAATTTTAAGCAGAAAAAAAGTTTAAAAAATAAAATTAAAATTTTTTTCACAAATGTATATACTGAAAAAGTACTCAACGTGACTCCTTTTAAGTTTCATCTACAGTCATGAAAGGCCTAGTGAAAACCTTTTAGATTAATGAAGAAATAAAAAAATACATTGAAAAAAAATTAAGCATATGTAATTTCAAAATTAAATTTTGATACATGGAAAAAATATAGAGAACTTACACTTGGTTGATGATACACTGGTTAGATGAATACTTTAGGAAAACAATAGCATTCTTTATCTACCAGCAAATACCAAAAACTTTTAGTAGAATTATTATTTTCCAATAAATTATTGCATATCCTAGATAATTGAGACTAAAGTCTAAATGTATTCATGTGTGTGTGGCACATATGTGTGTGTGTGTATGTGTGAATATACATGTATACTGTACTACACCTTATAATGGGATTCAGTGAAAAAAAAAGTCCCCAAGTGGAAAATAACTGAGAATTGATAGTCACAAGTTAGCTAGCCGTGTCATTTAAAGTAGGGTAGCACCTGTATATATTGCATGGTACACTGCATAAGTCAAACTGAGCAAATATTCTGTGAAAAGTGATAAATGAATTTGAGAACTGAAAATGTAATACCTATAATCAAGAGATGAATGTGAACCACACTTCATATGAACCCACTACTATAAGGCCAAGTCATCTTTGACTAAAGCAGGAAAGAATACCCAATGAAAAAAAGACCATCTTTTCAACAAATGGTATTGGGAAAACTGGACAGCAACATGCAGAAGAATGAACCTGGACTACTTTCTTACACCATACACAAAAATAAACTCAAAATGGATGAAAGACCTAAATGTGAGACCTGAAACCATAAAAATAGTAGAGGAGAACACAGGCAATAACCTCTTCGACATCGGCCATAGCAACTTCTTTCTAGATAGGTCTCCAAAGGCAAGGGAAACAAAAGCAAAAATAAATTATTGAGACTTCATCAAAATAAGAAACTTCTGCACAGTAAAGGAAACAATCAACAAAATTAAAAGTCAACCTAGGAATGGGAGAAGATATTTGCAAATGACATATCTGATAAAGGGTTAGTATCTAAAATCTATAAAGAACTTACCAAACTCAACACCTGAAAAATTAATAATCCAGTTAAAAAATGGGCAGAAGACATGAATAGACATTTTTCCAAAGCAGACCTACAGATGGCTAAGAGACACATGAGAAGATGCTCAACATCACTCACCAGGGAAATACAAATCAGAACTACTATCTCATATCAATGAGATATTACCTCACACGTGTCAGAATGACTAAAATCCACAGCAGAAGAAACAACAGGTGTTGGCAAGGATGTGGAGAAAGGGGAATCCTCTGGCACTGTTGGTGGGAATGAAAACTGGCACAGTCACTCTGGAAAACAGTATGGAGGTAACTCAAAGTTAAAAGTAGAATTACCCTATAATTCAGCAATTGTACTACTAGGTATCTACCCAAAGAATACAAATATACCAATTCAAAGGGATATATGCACCCCAATGTCCATAGCAGCATTATATTAAAAAGAATTTTAAAGATTGATTTATTTGAGACAGAGCACGACCAAGAGGGACAGAGGAAAGGAGAGATAATCTCAAGCAGATTCCATATGGAGCATAGAGCCTTACCCGAGGCCAGTCCCATAATCCCGAGATCATGATCTGAGCTGAAACCAAGACTCTGACACTTAAATGACTGCCACCCACGTGCCCCTACAACTATATTTTAAACTGTATTTATCACTGTGCCAAAGCTATACTTTTCTCATTTCTGCTAGCCATAAAATGAATTGAATTCCAAGCTATTTTTGTTCCTTTTTCATAATACTGCTTTAAAATCCTTCCTAGGGGGCCCTGGGTGGCACAGTCGGTTAATGTCTGCCTCTTGGTTTCATCTCATGTCATGATCTCAGGGTCATGAGATTGAACCCTGCGTCAGGGTCTGCGCTCAGTGTGAAGTGTGCTTGAGATTTTCTCTCCCTCTCTCTCTCTCTCTCTCTGCCCATCCCACTCATGCTATCTCTCTCCCTCTCTCTCAAATAAATAAATACTCTTTAAAAATAAATTGTAAAAATATTAACAAGTAGCCAGAGTCATAGACATTACAAATAAGGAAAAATTAAAGATCTTGATCAACATGTTTTTTTATAAAGTACATTAGACAAATTTCTGTATGAGTAGGAAATAAAATATTGCTATAAATAAAAATACATAGCCAATATTTGTCATTTGAAGCAATGCATATATAATATATAATCAATATGCATGCTTCACCTCTATTTTTCAAAGTTTTGATCTCAGTATTTCAGGGCTTCCTTCCCTGAGGGTTAGCCTTATTCTTCCATAAGCATAGAAACCATTTTCTATCTTTTACTATCGGAATTACAGTTGTGGTAAATAAGTCAGAAGAGAAGAGGCAGGGACAGAGAACTAATCACTGTCACACAAAACTACTAATTATGTTTTGGCCATTGTTTCTCCTGAGTGTCATTATTACTCTGTGCTTAAACTGTTTTTGTAATACGTGTAATAAAATTCTGCTGGATAGAAATTTGGTTCAGTATCTATAAAATGCCTAACCAGTGCTGAGTGAAGGTTGACTAAATGATAGTCATGAAAAACAGTGTAATTGCGTTAAAAAAAAAAAAAAAAGTGGGGCAGGTTTGTGATAGCAATGATTTAGGCAAATTGATTTGTGAAGCAACAATATTTCAGTATCCTGTTTCAGCCCTGCCTCTAATTTCAAACTCGCTCTGATTGGACCATATTATAAGGATGACTGATTTCCACAGTTTAGATCTGATTTTCTTTCTTTTTTTTTTTTTTTTTTAAAGATTTTATTTATTTATTTGTCAGAGAGAGAGACAGAACACAAGCAGGGGGAGAGGCAGGCAGAGGGAGAAGCAGGCTCCCTGCTGAGCAAGGAGCCCGATGTGGGACTCTATCCCAGGACCCTGGGATCATGACCTGAGCCGAAGGCAGCCGTTTAACCAACTGAGCCATCCAGGTGTCCCTAGATCTGATTTTCTTATTAACAAAGATTTTACATTTATTATACATGGTGGTAAAACTATTTAACAATCAATTTAACCAATTACTGAATTTGCTACAAAGTAGTCTCCAAATTCTTTAAGTATTTTAAATAATAGTCTTTGAGCCTCTGTTTTCAATGAGCTATAGGTGTAATAGTTTAGTAATTAATATGTACTTTTAAAAGTACTTAATTGCTTATGAAACAAAAGTTAAAATGGACATGTAAAAGCAACATAGTTGGACTTTAAAATATTACTCTAATAACCAAAAATAGGTATTTTCTTACAGTACTTTAGAAACATCTGTTCAGAGATTTCCATAAAATTTGGAATTCTGGTCTTAAAAAATGTCCCCTGATAAAATGTTATGTTCTGTGATTTATTTTTATACATTGGAGTTTATCGGTAAAGAATATTGATTGTTATAGCCTGTTTTTAAAGTATTCTATCCTAATAACATATGCATACTAAAACCTTATTCTTTAACAATGTGTTAAATCCAGTAGTTTTGAGAAGCTGGCAAGAAATAATACAACATGGTAAAATAGAAATTAGGAAACCTAAAATAAAACTTAATTCTAAGGTTTTAGAGATGATAGAAACAACAGGATGTAATAACAAGGGAAAGTATATATGATAATCTGGTAAAACGTGGAAGGTTCTTTCTCATATGTGCTTTATATATAAACATTGCTGATTACTGCTGAGATTAATACCACTCTGTCCAGAGAATCCATAAATGCCCAGTAACTCCGACCACTTTCTAGACCATGCTTGAGAGACAGCAAGGTTTGAGATTCCAGAGCCTAATAGTCTTGCCCTTCTAAGATTTTTACTAGTGGTCTAAGCTATAAGAAAGAAGGCATGCAATGATATTCAGAAAAATGCATGAGATAAAAAGACTTTTTTGACAAGATGTGTAAGTGTATAGATCTGGCGGCATCTAATTGTTACGCCTGAAATTCCTACTGTGTCAAGCAAAATCTGTTTTTGTTGCTGTTTAGTGCACTTGAAAAGGGTGGTTAATATAGAAGTAAGTTACTCCCCCCCCCAACATACACAGCTCAATAATTTTCCTAAGTGGAATAATCAAGATAGATCAGACATTTACAAAAGTATTATTTCCATTGCTACTAGTTCTGTTTCCTGGTTCTCTCCTGGAATTGTTCAATTCTCACTATTCTCATAAACCTGCTCCTTATGATTGTCCTATTTATATTTTAAGAATCAGTAGTTCTTGGGGCCTCTGGGTGGCTCAGTCGGTTAAGCATCTGACTTTGGCTCAGGTCATGGTCTCAGGGTCCTGGGATGAGCTCCCTGTCTGTCTCCCTGCTCAGTGGGGAGCCTGCTGCTTCCTCTGCCTCTGCCCCTCCCCCAGCTCTTGCTCTCTCTCGTGTGCTCTCTCTCTCTCTCAAATAAAATCTAAAAAAAAAAAAAAAAAATCAGTAGTTCTTCCATTACTATACAAAGATTCTCTAGACGCTCATCAGAAACTAACATTCTTCTCAGTAATGTTGGGAGATACTGTTTTAATAGAATTATATTAGATGCAATTGCATCAAATGTTATGCTCAACTAAAGGGTTCATGAACTGGAAAAGTTTATGAATCACTTCTTCAGGAAACTGAGTTACTGAAGACCTCAAGAGACAAATGCTGAGTGGAACAAAAGGGAAATAGTGTTGATCAAATCTTAATTCGGGAATAAATTGACAACCAAACAAGTAAAATATTTTTGTTTTGCCATGCTTTCTCACACTTATAGCGACTCCACCATAAATCCATGACTTCAATCAAAAATATTTTTTGAAACTTGAATGAAAAATTTTAAACATCCTTTAATCATGTTCTATTTTTTATTTTTGTTAAGTCATTTTAACTCAATTACTCAAATATTCAAATTAAAGAACAATCTATTTTCTTAAGGATTCCTTCTTAGAGGAAGTAAGACCTTTTTTTTTTTCTCCTTTTGTTCCTTTGTCCTGAAAAGTATACAAGTAGTAAGTGTGAAAGGTGGCATTGCGTAACGATGAATGCTGTGCAATACGCTGCAGAAAAACAGTTCTTCACGCAATTGGACTTGTTTAGACATAGTTCATGATCTCTTCTGAATACTAGTGGATCTTTGAAAATAGTTCCATGTTTTGTGAGTGTGCTATATGATCAATAAAATGGAAATGCTGGCTTACAACATAACTAGATGTATGATCTGATTGTCATTACTAAATTTCAACCAACTGAGCCAACCAGGCACAGACATTGATAACAACGATATAGATGTATTTTCCTGAAATTGGACAAGGCCTACCACCTCCATTATTAACAATTCTTAGAAATAAAACATTCAAAAATTTGGGATTAACCTTTGTAATTAAATGTCTATCTCCTGAAAAAGTTGGAATATATATAAATAACAAGTCCTTAAAACAATTTCCCCATTAGTGAAAATGGAAAACTGGGAGTCCTCACTGTGATTCTGGATTTATATAACCACAGCTATGAACCTGATAAATAGCTTAAATCTAATGTTATCAGTATTAAATTTTTTTTTTTACCTATGTAACTTTTTTTTTTTTGATGTAGTGTTCCATGATTCATCGTTTGCGTATAACACCCAGTGCTCCATTCAGTACGTGCCCTCTTTAATACCCATCACCAGGCTAACCCATCCCCCCACCCCCCTCCCCTCTAAAACCCTGTTTGTTTCTCAGAATCCATAGTCTCTCATGGTTCGTCTCCCCCTCCGATTTCCCCCTCTTCATTTTTCCCTTCCTGCTTTCTTCCTCTTCTTCTCCTTCTTCTTTTTTTTTTTAACATATAATGTATTATTTGTTTCAGAGGTACAGGTCTGTTTTATCACACAACATTGGCTGAAGTTATCTGATCTTATTGTCCATGCAGTTGTGGAAATGTTATCGCTAATTTGTAATACTTAATTTCTTCAATTATATCTTACTACTAATATTGCCTGTGATTCATTTTCATCATGTTTTTGGTTGGCTTTTCACCTTATACTTCTACAAAAGGGACTTATTAAAAGATCTTCTAGTAACAGCTGTCGGGAAATGAGGCTCAGAACTACAGGCAGGACCAGATAGATTTTTCATTACCTGTTGTTTCTTCCGTAGGCAATTTGTTTCCCATTGTTACATTTAGAAGTTTTGGTTTATTTGTGCCAGAACATAATGAAAATATTATTTTCAGTTGCTTCTTATTCAATAAAAATATATAGCAATTTAATTTTACTTTCTGAAATGTTGGAGAGATGATGATTATACATACTTTTAAAAACTAAGTTAATTAAATGAGTATTTATTCCACAAAAATTTTTGAGTCATATGTTATGCTAGCTGCTGCGAGTAGAAAATTTAAAAAGCATAAAGCAAGTTCTTTGTCTTCAAGTATGATATAGCTCTCTGAAACTTCATATTTTAAACACTTAAAAATAATTTTCCTAGGTGTTCAGTATATTTAAGGAAATTTGACCAATTATATAAATACCAAAATAAAATTCAACATTTAGCTTATTATAAAACAAAAGAGAAATCAAGACAGTTATTTAATATGGTTATCCATCTTTGAGAGATTTTCATCAAATGTAATATGTTATATGGAGAAAATTAAAGAATCACATATGTGTGAATTTTTCCAAATATACCTTAATAAATTAAATCCAGTATTGAATCAATTAAAGAGTACATTTTACACAAATAGAATTTATCCAGCACAGGTAAGATACCTCAAGGAGAATAAGTGTAATCCACTACAATAATGGAGAAAAGTAGGGAGGAAATAGCATTATCATTTAGATAGATGCTGGAAGTTTATTCATAATATTTAAATATGTTTTTATAAAACTTTAAATGAAAATGGAAATAAGCATATTTTCCATATTGAGTAACAGGTGTCTAAAAGAAACCTCTGATAAAAATCATGCGTAGATAAGAAATAGTAGTCATTTCCATTGAAGTCATTAACACACTAGCAATGTCAGCATTACTGTTGCTATAATCATCTAGGATAGTAGTTCATGGAAAAAGACAAAAATAAGTAGTTCATGTGATTGGACAGTCCATATAGAAAAGTAGAAACATAGCATATTCCTGAGTGAGTAAATCCATGTAAAGTTGGTAACTACATATTAAACCAGAAACAAACTGAAGTCAAATATGAATTATCACGGAGGTGAAAAAATACTGAGAACTTGATTTTAAATTTTATATGAAGAATAAATTTAAAAGCAAAGAGACATGTGCATCATACAGCCTTATCCTACATTCAAATAAAATCTAAAATTATAGCATTTGAAGAAATATGGAATTAACCTACAGATAGGAAATTTAATTAGGTGAATTAATAGAAATTTAAAACACAGACTAAGTATATATGGGGATGAATATTCCTTAAAGGCAGCAAGCAATCAGAAGGAAAATGATGGGCTACTTAATAATTGTGCTTTAGGCAAGTGTATTTCAATTTAAACAAGTTTTATTTCGATTTATATTTTATGAGCCTAAAAATGTCATTTTTACGTTATAGATGGAATAAAGATCTAGCAAATAACAATAGCCATGAATGCAATGGGAAAACAATGGGTTATTTTTAGAAATTAGGAAATTAAAGTCTTAGGATGAAATATATAAAAGAATATTGGACAAATGTATATATATTTCCATAATTCAGTAGATTGATTACTGTGATGTTAAATGTAAACTTCTCTAGAAGTTTTCTTAATCCCTTGACTTTATATATGTATTCTACTTTCTTCTACAGTTGCTTATCTTTTCTTTTTGTTTATCTTTTACATTTCCCATTTCTTCCCCAAATTTTGTAAAGGTTTGACTAGTTTAAGATTCTCCAAGAAATTTCATTTTATTGATAAATCCTATCGTAAATTTTCAATGTAATCTTTGAGCACTTATTCTTATTTCAAAGGTACTATTTTTTCTAGCTTTATTAGTTTTAATATCTAGTTCATTTTTTCCATCTTAATTGCTTTCTAAAAACATTTTAAGGTGAATTTAAATATATTCAGCATATAGTATAGGTTTTCATGATGGATCGTGGCTGATACAGTTTCAATTTATTTCCCTGTGGAAAGAAATGAAATAATTACCATATTGTGTCCTTCCATTCAAGGTTATATCTGTCTCAATGTGCAGGTTCTAATTACTGGGTATCTATACTGTATATGTGGGTGTGTATATTTATACCTATATAAGTGGATGTGCAAGTGTGCATGCATGCATTTAAGTTTGGATATATGTGTGTACATGCATGTGCTCACGTATGGGTACACAAGAGCTATACGTGCATGTTTGTGTAGATGAGTGCACGTATGTACAAAAGTGTATTTGTGTTTGTGTTTATGTGAGAGTTGTTAAAGGATATATAGCTAAATGGGCTTTTATCTTTTCTTCAAAACGTATGTTTATTTTACTCAATTGTGCTTTGCATTTCTGAATTACTTACAGCTGTACTTATGCATTTGTCCTGGTAAACAAACCCTAGTTTTGACAACTGAAATATCAGTACTTGTTATATCATTTTTCTTGTGTGTGTAGTTAAATTACTACTGCACGTCCACTTTACTGCTAGTAGTAGTCTTTCTTACAGGGTGAGTGTTAATTATGAAGGTCTGCTAGGGAAATTTATTCCTCTGGAAGTTGCCAATTTCAACCATATAGATACCAAATTTCCTAGCTCTAATGAGTGTGTGTAACAATTTATTTCAATTTTCTTAGTGTATTCCAAAAAACTCTCAATACTTGAGTCATCTTGCACTCATTCTGGATTTTATGTTGATTGATTCTATTTCATCTATCTTTCCAATGGTCTTTTGGGATTGAGAACTAAACATACATACTCAGTCAGCCAATTCAAATGCAAACTTCAACTAAATTTTCAAAATATCCAATACTTACATTTAATATAAGTATTTAATACATGAGAAATAACATATTCACATATAGGTATAAATGAATGATAAAATTGTTTCCTTGACTTATATATAATGCATTTTAGATTCTAAAATATATAACAGGAGCAATTTCTTATTGAATTATTGATTAGTTACAAATAAAATTATTTTAATACGAATCATAAAAATCTATAAGGTATTTACTGTCATGACTATCAAACATTCCCTCCTGTTATCACTGAAACTTCTCACAATTGGCTCAAACATCTGATTTATAGAAAAATATGTGGAAATATTGGTCTCAGGAGTAGAATTACTTAAAAACTTGGCACTATTTACATTAGTGCTGGGCATGTTAGTTTGATGTGAAACTGGAAGCTAAAATAGATTTAATTTCCGCCTTGATGTATGCTCAACAAATTTGTTTAAGGCTGTTGCCTCTTTCCAATGATATGTACTGACTTGGGCTAGGAGTGGAAAGTAAGTATGACTTTCCTTGTTGCCACAGCCCTACTCTGGGTGCCTATAACCAACTATGGTAGCTGATCTCTGGTCATGGCATTCTATACTGCTGAGCCTGAGTTCTGCCCCATTCCCCATGTTGACACTAACAATGAATTGTCACTTTCGCCATTGCTATGTACCATCTATGTCCGAGGCTAACTAGCTATTGAAATACTGTTGACAGCCACCCCCTTTATAATTCTTTCTGTATGCCTGCACATGTATAGTGGATCTGTAATTGTTGCCATTCAATGGGCAGATCAATTGTCATATGCATTCTATTAGACTCGAGGCGCATATAAATAATTCAGCACTTCTGATGATTCAAATATCATTCAACAGATATGGTGCCTTTTTCCCTAGAACCTATTTATTAAGTTAACTCTCAGTCTGCCTTTGATTTCTCAAATATGAATATGATTTCTATTGCTTAAACATTATAAGCTATATTGCACAATATATTTCCGTTTAAGTACTGTCCTACTGCAATATATCTTTTAAATATCTTGCCTTTTCTCAAATAACTTCTAAATTTGATGTTAAAATAACCATTAATCTCATGTAAGAATGCATTCCTCATGTGCTAACATATTTAAGTCATCACCCCCCATTTTTTTACTATTCTGTTTTGACTCTATATATTTTAAAATAAGTAATGTGTTTTTGTTTTTCTTTTCTGTAATTCGTTCTCAAGGTCAATAATAACCAATATTCATAATCACTAAGATTACATTTTCTTCTTGTTATGTTTATCATGATTCCTATATTTGCCAAAATCAAATCTGTGTACTACTTTTCTTCCTAAGTGATAAAGTTGTTCCGAAATTAGATAATTCTGCTTTTCTGTGTAATTTTTCCTTCCCTGCAGACTTAAAACTGTTGAAGGGTACTCTGAGTATTTACATTTCTTTCTGGAGAAAATAATTATTTTATTTGCACCTTTGATATCAAAGTCTGTGGAACTATATGATGCCACATTCAATGTTTTTTTTAATGTGTTTTATAGAGAAACGACTGCTTTAATTGTAATAACCCTTGGATATTTTAACCTTCCTATACAAGAATGAATTGTAAGGTTTATGCCAGTACACCAGTGTGCTTATGAGAGTGGTTAAATCCACAGTAACACTTCCTTGTAGTTTCATACAGTGGTAGCACTGTGGGTCATTATTGCTCTAATTTAATTCAGTATGCAGGTTGCCTTCTACCTTCATAGTGTTCTTAGATTGGGCTTACAGAATATCAAAATAGTTTACTCCCATAAGAAATAATTTTCTGAAGCAAATGACATTTTTGTGACCAAATCAACATACAATTTAAGGTGGACTCCCATTAAGAATTCCCAATTTTTAAATCTGGTTTATTTTACTACTTTTGCAAAGATCTAAAAATACTCTTAACATTACATAACCCTTAAAGAAAATATTTCAGTTGAATCTGTTTAGCCCAGAATAGCTCTTGTCATGAATTTCTAAGTACTTTTATTTTTTTCCCTTTTCCTTATCTTGATGAATCCACTCTTGATTTTATTCATTGATTTAAAAGATACTGAGTAACTTCTCCATGCTTAAGCACTGTGCTAAAATAATGAGAAAAAGATAATCTGTACCTCATGTCATGGCATCCTTTGGAAAATAAGCATTAATCAAATAACCACACAACAGTTAATAAACAGAAGAAATGTATATTTTTCTGTGAAAAGTGAAATAAAGGGATGTGATTTAGTTTGAGTGGTTAAAAACAAAAATAGCTTGGGATCATTCTGAAGAGAAACATGAGACTGACCACTGGCAGCAGGATAAATACATGTCTACTCTACATGATGGTTTGTATCCATCCCATGGAAAAAGTCCGTATCTACCCTACAGAAAAAGTCATCTTAAGTAAGATTCCACTCAAGTGGGCTGTCAGCTGAAGCAACCTCAGGAGAAAGAGTTTCAGAAGTTACATGCACCTAGCCCATAGATTGTGATTGTGTCAGGGACTCTAGCTGGTGGTGCCCAGTAAGGGGATCTCCAAGGAATCCATGAAACAGTTTCATGAATAGGATGAAGGACTCACTCAGTTTTCATGACACAAACCCTAGTTTATCCTTGTTGCCAACCAGCTAATACCTCTTGATGACTTTTAGAGCCCCTTTAACTCAAATTGTCTAGTTGAGATGATAAATTAATGGTTACTGTGTATGAGACAAAAAGAAAGGTAGCATTTGGACACTTATTACATAAGAGATGGCATTAGTTTTAGATGATTTTTTAGGATGTCAAGGAAGACCTTTCCTGGAACTTATTCCCTTCAAACCTACTCTGGTGGAACCAGACAATAGTGAAGAGAAAAATAAGTTCATTAGAAGAAACTGATTAAAAAAGAAAAATGCCAACGATGAGCTGCCAAAATGAGGTTGACTGGCATAAGGCTGACCCGATGTAGAAAATGGGAATGAACTAGCTGAGAGACTGAAGCTTTGTGTTAGACAGAATTGTATTTCTACACCTAAATAATACTCTTGTCGATATCTGAGAGAAACCAGAAAATTCTAGGTGATCTACCCAAGGTGATGATGGAGATGGGACATAACAGTAAAGGAGATTTGATAAAAGATTTGATTATAAAAATAACTGCTTTCTGTTGTACCCTACAGAATCCAACCCAACTCTAGATTGATTAAATAATAATAACTGTTATTTTGGAGTTCATTCTACATGCTGAATATTCTAAGTCCTTTTCATAGGAGCAGTCCATTTAATAACCTTATCAGTCTTGTGGAGGTGGTGTTATTCCCATTTAGAATATAAATTGCCCAACTTCACAGAGCTGGTGAAGATAATTGAGAGAATTTGAATCCAACTCTGTTTTCAAATAAATGCTTGTTGCCAATCTCATGTGACTATACCTGTCTTTTCCCCTTAGCTATTGTTTCTAGAAATTTTTCACAGTTTTATCCTAGTTTAGGTGGTGGATTGAGAAACATGGACACTATATTTTATAGCTTACCCCTTATAGGATAGAATCTCTTGCTCCATCCTTGGGTCTTGCTTTTGAATAACAGAATGTTTTGGCCTCAGGGGGACTTGCAGTTTCTAATTTTGGAATACTACTGTCATCCATGTGAGGTGGTGCCCATGAAAAACCACATGTAGATAGAAACCTACATATTCCACAAAGGTTCAAGACCCGCTGCTGAGGCTCTCCCTCATGCTAGTGACGTTATTAGCTGACTGCAGCTGTAAGAGTCAGCCTAGACAAGACCAGAACAGAACAGTCAACTCACAGATTCATGCCATGTTTTAAATTCTAGTGTTTTCATTTATTTTAACGTATATATAGATAACTGATAGAATACGTAACTGCAGTTACCCAAATAAAAATAATTTCTAAAAACATACTACACTTATAACCATAGATGTATATGAATGAAACTTTATATCTCCATATGATCCCCATAGCTATGAAAATCAGACTCTCTTGGAGTTATGCAATGTAGTAACATCAGGTCTGCCTTGAATTATGGAGATTCTGCTGGATTTAATCCTTGAGCCATTTAAGTCCCTCACTGTTTTCTTCCCCACACATACACCTCGTTTATTCCACATCTATTTCATGTGAAGAAAGTTCTAATAATCTAGTTTCTCACTTCTTATTCAGAGCACTATAGGAGACCCCTTTCTATTTCTTAAGTAATAATTTTATTAATTCTTTTTATATTCTGTTTAAAATAGCTTGTATTTTCAGAATACTCTGACACTCACATTTCCTTGTTATCACTCTTTACTGGTCTGTCAAAAGATAAATGATTTGATTACTGCAGGTTTCTAATTTTTCAGCTATTAGCATATGGCTTGACAACAAACTGCAAAAAAATTTATGACCACTTTCAGCTTGTTTTCCCCTCAAACTAATTTGTTTTCCATAGTTTTCTGATAGAGGTTCATAACTTACATTGGTCATCTTGAAGCTGCTAATTCATAACACAGTCAAACAGGTACTAAATCACAATACTGTGTGTTACAGGTTTCCCTTTATGTGCTTGATTTTAGACTCTAAAGAGTCCATAAAGTTTTTGGAAATTTTTCAGATTTTCAAAAGTTTCTAAAATATATCAAGTTGAAAATTGTTCAAGAAAAACTCAATATTGACCTATTGATTTGCCAATGTATCTCATGTTTGTGATTACATACAACAGATGACAAGCATGTCATTTAGTTCAAAGGTTGTTTTTTTTTTTTAATGCTATTATAATCCTGTAAACATTAAACAACACAGCTAGGGAAATCATTGCTTATAAGAAGCAGTTTCTTTGGGGTATTAGCATATAGTATACACAGATTAAACCCATCATGAAATAGATCCCAGACCTTAGTGGATAGATTTAAATATAGACATTAAGTACTTAAGCTTTTAAATTTTCATTAGCTCAGTATAAACTGTTCACTGATTACATCTCAACAAGATAGATCTAGCGTAGTTCTTCTGAATTTTATCCTTTTTTTTTTTTTTAAGACACAGCAAAGAAAACTTTATTAACCAAATCAGGCCATGGTTTTTGTTTGTTTGTTTGTTTTAAGGCAATTGCTATGCCTTTTCAATTAAAGTTGTTTCAAAATATCTTTAGGTCTTACACATTCTCCCATAAATTTTGAACTTTTAAACTACAAAATAAATTTTAAAATTACATGTATTGTTAGGTATATTTTCCTTTCTCATATGCCCTGAACTTTAAAAAAATTATAGCAATAAAATCTAAAACAAGTATTTGAATAATTTTAAGTATATATATATAATTTTTTTGAAATCTTAGTGTGATTAAAATAATTGAAAAGCTAATTCTGGAAAACTGTTATTTATAATCATAGCCAACTCAATTTTAATGGCAGCCTAGTGGCAAGATCCCTATAATAGCAACTGCAATTGCACAAATGTCTCCCTGCTTCTATTACCAGTTGGAATGATTACTTGCCTTTCTGATTTGTGTTTAAACCTCAGAGAAACATGGTTTTCAAAGGCTTTCTCATAAATGGCTTTCATTTTAAAATGTAAAGAACTTTTTATTATTTGGAAAGAGAGAGTAGTCGTCTTTTTTCATGTCAATAGCCAACTCCCTGACAGATATCAAGATAATGGTGTCAGTTCCTAACCTTTCTCCAACCTTCCTGTTAGAGAAATGGTGAACTTCAAAGGCACACTTTAAATAAAATTTTACCAACTTTTTTATAATTTAGTACTGAACAGTACATTTAAGAAATCATTCTGCTGTTACATACATAGTATATAAGCCACCTCTTTAACGACTCTAAATGAGAAGTCAGTATAAGAGACCCTTATTTAAAATATTCAATCTTTGTATTCTGTCAGAAAAGTGTAAAGCACTCAGATCACGTTTTATTTGGGAAAGATAGTTCATACCACTGGGAGGAAAAAAAAAAGGCAGAAACTCCACATTTGAAAGATGGGACTTTGCTCTGAGCAGCAGTTTTGACCCAAGTAATAATGATTATTTTTTAATGAGTATTTTTTGGTAACAAAAGTTTATGGTAAAATTGGTAGGCCCTATGCACTATGTAGATAATAGTTACTGCCATTTAATTTTTAAGCTTTCTAATATGCAACTCTATATAGCTTTTTCTCATATTTCAGCTTCAGCTAGGTCTTTAAAAATATATTTTCAGAAGCAATTGCTATACTCACATGCCTATAGAAAAATGGCATACAAACCTATACAACACATGTGGTAAGGGAATAAGATCACTTGATGATGGAAAAAGATAATGAAATATTATGAAGGGTTAAGCCATAGTAAATTATAAAAATCTTAGGTATTTCAAATGATAAGCATAAAGCTGAGACACCCAGCTGAGGGTTAAATCCAGATATTAAATGGAAAAAAATGTTATCAGCTACCTGAGCAATTTCAGTTATCCAGGTAAGAAAATATGATCACTGAGATTCAAGAACCTTTAAAAATACCCTATACCTTTTTGGAAAGATACAGGAATGTTTTCAACTCTTAACATAGAATGAACTGGGTTGATACTAGTTTTATAATATAAGCTGGTAAATGTTTAAGTGACACAGTGTTTAGAAAGATCTTTGGTTGCTTGGAAACTGATTAGAATTAAATTAGAGTTGGGGCACCTGGGTGGTACAGTTGGTTAAGCATCCAACTCTTGATCTCAGCTCAGGTCTTGATCCCAGGGTCCTGAGTTCAAGCCCCATGTTGGGCCCCATACTGGGTGTGGAGCCTACTTAAAATTAATTAACTAATTAATTTTTAAAAAGTGAATTAAATTTTAGTACCGAGATACACATAAAATTGACACTGTTCAGCAGAATGCCCATTTCAATTCAAGTTGATTTAATGAAAGAACATTCATTAATGTTGTATTTATGTGTAATGCTAGTATTTGGAAAATTTTACACAAGAATTTTAAATAATGACAATAGTCTTGAACAAATATGAAAGAGTATAATATAGCTTTCAAAAGATTTGTGAATACAAATTATATGAAAACCTAGCTCATATGTCTCACATGGATTAGAAGTATATATTATTAGGTATTAATAGGAACTATTCAGTTCCTGTTTAGCTAGACAATTTATACATTTAGGTGCATTGATATGACATTTTCCCGATACATACAGTATATACTCCATTGCCAACGCCTTCATTATCTGAATTAGTTTGTAAACAAAACAAAACAAAAAAACAAAACTCAGCCAATAGAGCATTGCATTTCTCCATTGTGTTTTTTAAAAAAATACGGTGGCTGTCTCCTAGTTTGTAGGAAGACTAAATTGTGGACATACTTTTCTAAGTTTAAAATTGCTAAATTTTTAGGTTCCTGAGAAAGAACGTTTTTGTTTTTTTTTTTTTACCAACAATGAAGTGCAGAGTTGTGACCTTAGTGTTATAATTTCAAGGATTATATAGTTTTCCTTATAAATCAGGAAACTTCAAATTGGAAGACTTGAAAGACTCAAGCATATATCTTATCTGTTTTTTACGAAGTTTTATGAATTTTACCTTAGTGTAATTAAATGTTAATGTGTTTGATTTTCTTTTTATAAAACTGTCCTAACTAATAAATGAAAGATAATAGAATTTTTTATTTTGTAGCCCTAATGAAATACTATTATATTATAACACCAATGAAATAATGGTTCTAATCAACAATTACCAATGGCTCCAAAAATAGCATAAAGAGAGTTAATCAGGTATTGTGTGCCTCTTTGTGGAATACACAAAACCATGAAGAAGCCTTGCCAAAAAACTTAAACCTGAATCTGAGGAAGACTTCTTGCTCTATTGACCAATTTCCAGAAATATAAGAATCAATAGAGTATGTGCAATGATATCATAGAGTAGACCAGCAGTATCTATACCAGGGGAAAGTATAAATCAAGCAACTATTTCCTCCACATAAATTAGAAGGAAAGGAAAAGAGATCGAGGGCGCTATAGATTAGTGATGCATCAGTGACTGCCATATGTGAAACTTATTTTAAATCTGATTCAACAAGTTCAACTGTAAAACTCATTCATGTAATAATTTGGAAAAATTTAATACTGAATGGATGTATAAGGATATTTTTTAAAAATTAATAGTTTCAGGTGCCTGGGTGGCTCAGTCGTTAAGCGTCTGCCTTCGGCTCAGGTCATGATCCCAGAGTCCTGGGATCGAGTCCCACATCGGGCTCCGTGCTCGGCGGGAAGCCTGCTTCTCCCTCTCCCACTCCCCCTGCTTGTGTTCCTCGCTATCTCTCTCTCTGTCAAATAAATAAATAAAAATCTTTAAAAAAAAATAATAGTTTCAAGTTGGAAAATTAATATTATGTTTATGTTTTTTAAAAAATCCTCATCTTTTAGAGATACATGCCAAAACATTTGTAAATGACATAATGTGATGTCTGAGATTTTCTTGGAAATAATCCAGGGAGAAGGTCAGACTTGAGTAGGAATCATAAAGTGACAATATTTCAGTCTGGGTAATAAGGATTTGTTATACTATTCTATTTTTACATGTATTTAGAATTTTGCAAAATAAAAGTTAAAGATAAATCTCAATTGAACACCAGGTGTAGAACTTGTGAATGTCACAACCTCACAAAGAGCTATTTTTTTTTTTTTACTGCATATTGGGGATAAGATAGTATTGATGAAAGATTTAATTATAACTTATGCGAAGTACTTAGGAATTCCAAGAAAAAAATGCATAAATGTTCTTGTTATTTTAATCAAATATACATTATTATGGTTTTATACAGTGCCTGACAGATTTTGTATGTGAACCTAGGTTTTTGCAAATGATGCGTGATAGCTGAGGAGCATGCCTAAATTATAGTATACAAGATGATTGCTAGCATTTCCCTCTTTTCTCTGCTGTGTTCTTAAAAACAAAAATCCCATGGTTTTAAATGTTTGAGAGTACTAAAGCCTTTATCGTACACATTCATTGAAAGCCCACTACTTATCACATTTGATGCTATTGGATACTAAAACCGATTTGAAAAATGAAGATCCCGAGGAAAGGGACAAGAAAAAGAAGGTATAAATGGTACAATAGTACCCCAGAGAAAGAGATTCTGACCCCTGCATTGGTGAAATTACGGGACTTTTTCAGAAGATTTTAAAAATTAATTGTATTTTCCCTGTAAAGAATAGAGAAGGCCATCAGCTGAGGGTGAGGTGGGTAGAAATGGAGCAAAGGACAAGAGATCTTCTACAGGTATAAAAAGTGAAGTAAAACTAATAGGTAAATATGAAAAAAAACCCACACGAATTGAAGCTCAAGTTTCTCCTCTTAAAAAAAGAACTTAGAAGTTTGTATTTAATATGTCTTTAAACATGTAAGAGGGCAGATATAAAAGCCAGTGATTCAAATGGACATACTTCAGTAGAAAAAGAGAGTTCTTATTTTTTACAGTATGTTTATATTCACTATCTCCACCACCCTAATCCAGACTTGCTGTGCCCTGCCTTGCCACTTTCCCATTCATTCTACTCATGGTCTCAGCAAAGAACTTTTAAAAAACACAGGTCTGATCATTTAAATCGCTATTTTAAAACTTTCCTATTTTCCCAGGACAAGTAAAAAAAAAAAAAAAAAAAAAAAAAAAAGATTCTATCCTTTCACACACTGTCTGATGGGTGCTTCCTGTGTCTCTAGCTGTGTCTCCTTGTATTCTCCCTTTGCTCATCACGTTGGACATTAGGATCATGCAGGTGCTCAGCATCCTCAGAGATTCTGTCTTGCTTTCCATTTCTCACTTCATCTCTTATATGGCACAGATAATTTCTGCTCATTCTTTAACTTTCATGTGTCCTAAGATTCTAGGAGTCGACGAATTCTTTAAAAAAAAAAGAAGATAGTAGGAAGGGAGAAATGAAAGGGGAGATGAACCAGGAGAGACTATGGACTCTGAGAAACAAACTGAGGGTTCTAGAGGGGAGGGGGGTGGGGGGATGGGTTAGCCTGGTGATGGGTATTAAAGAGGGCACGTTCTGCATGGAGCACTGGGTGTTATACACAAACAATGAATCATGGAACACTACATCAAAAACTAATGATGTAATATATGGTGATTAACATAACAATAATAAAAAATTTATAAAAAAGAAAAAAATCCATAATTATCTATGACCTCTTCATAATATTCATCACACTTTCAGTAAGTTGTTAAACGTTTACTTTTGCAGCTGCATGCTCCATGAAGGTGGAGTCTTTGTTGACCCTTCTAGCATTTGATCTGCATTGTACCAATAGTTGCTCCTTCACCAAATGTGATGTTTCTTCTTTTGATGAGGTTCTTGATCGTGTTAGACAAATACCTAATTCAGAAATTTTATCAGGGAGAAAAGAAAACAGCAATATTTTTTTCAAGTGTTTCCAGAAAAAAAGACACTTGGAAATAAAACTTACTCTAAGGTCTTGAAGTAAGATAAATTTATGGCAGTGGAGAGAAATCAGAAGAATACATACTATCAACTTCCAAAGTAATCCTCAATAAAGATTTCTGTATAACTTTTTAGATTGAAACTTATATCAGCAATAATTTCATTTACTTTTATAGGGGGACAGTTCTGAATAAATCAATAGAGAAGGCCAATTTATTTCCAAACTGTGTGTGTGTGTAATGGTAATTTATATCTGATAGCACAATTTCTTGAATAATTTTAAATAATTAGATCTTGCCTTTTTTAGGCATTAAATATTTAATTACAGGATAATGGATAGAGCAGTGCAATTTATAAAGCAGTAATATTGATGTAGAATAAAGGAGAACAAAAGGTATAGCACTAATCAATACAGAAGTATAGATTGAAAATGAGGAATCGTGATTTGGCCTGTAAGGCAATATATATATTTGGATGAAGAGTAACAGTGTAGTGCCAGGCACAAGGACAATCTACAATTTAGGAAGATTCAAGATGTGTGCTGAGCTCACAGCAAATGCTGTGGCTGTAGTGTTATTTGAAATTCAATGTAGACCTGCAGTTAAAACACACACACACACACACAAATACACAAATTAACATTTTAACTCTTTTTTGTATTTAACGTGTTGCACAGTTGATCGGATGAATTGTTCTTGAATTAAATGGCATATGTCTGATGCATGTATATTACCTAATTCCATTTTGTTTTTTATAAGTAGGGTTCACTTAATTTTGACTCCTACTTCAAGTCTTCACATGCCTTTCAAAAGTTTGTGAGAGAATTAAGGTTATATTAGGAAAATAATATTATTAAGTGTATAAACTGTTGTTAATGGTCATTTCTATGTAAAAAACACCAGGTTTTAAATCTACAGTTAGCATATGCTCAAGATGTAGATTTATGTAACACAAGCAAAATAGAAAGACTTATATTAATGTCTGAAGTCTCTGAAAAGTTATGTTAATTCATTTGAATCTGAGTTGATAAAGCATAAGATTTAAAATGGTTTTTATTTTATTTATATATGTGTGTTGTCTTCCATATAGAGAATTAATGTTTTATGAATACATCATCAATATTTTTGATGATAGCATAATATAAACTGCCTCCAAGTCATTAATTTAAGAATATTTATCAACCTATTATAGCTCATGTAGTCATCAAATAATGAAAAGTGCACCAATAAAGAGTAATTTACTAAGCTGTTATGGATACCAAAAAGTTTGGCAGTGTATTCTGTGAACAATGATACATTTCCTACTTGGAATCCCATCTGGGACTGATGTCTTCCATCAAGTGGTTCAAAATACCTTACTCAGCCAAGCTATGGAAGACTAATGCAATGAGATAGAAGACAGTCACCAGATCAGACGTAGATATAGATTGGATGTTGATACAGGTACATAATATATCAGAATGGCAAAATTATCACTCAGGCAAATACAAAACAAACACGTGCTCAAGTTTTTAACACCTTGTTTAATGAGGGAAACTCGGAAGCTAGGCATATTTATAGAAGGACTAAATTGCTAAGTTAGATTGCAAACCAGATAATGTCCCACCTGTCATTAAGAATTGATATTATTTGTTCTGCTGTTCAGAAATTGTATGCATCCTTTTCAAACTAAAATCAGTAGTTAACAAGTGACATTAATTGGGTGGGGGGAAAGAGGAGGTGGGTAAAGGGGTACACATTTTCAGCTTTAGGATGAATAAGGTCTGAAGATCTAATGTAAAACATGGTGACTGTAGTTGATAACACTGTAGTGTATAATTGAAATTTGTGAAGAGAGTAGAATGTAAAGGTTCTCACGTATATATACTTATGTGTATATAGATACATTTATATGTATGTGTGGGGGTAATGGATGTGCTCATTAGATAGGGATATCCTTTCACAAGGTATACACAAATTACCATGATATACACATTAAATATCTTAGAATTTTTATGTCAATTATACCTCAGTGAAGCTGAAATTAAAGATTCCTAGACACCAAAAATGTGATATCACTAAGTCCCAGAATTTTAATCAATAGTAAACAAAGAGATGAACTAAATATATTTTACTAGACATTGCATATGGAGGCAAAGCCCTCATATGATAATGAAAGGATGCACTACCTTTCTTATTTTCAAGTGTCAAACAATTTTTTTCTGATAAGAGAACTAAAAATGGTGGAATCATCCTATCCTTTCTGAAAGAAAAAAATATATAAAATATTTCTGAAAACAAAACCGTGTACTATATTGTGGATGGTGTGAGAGTAGACCTAAACTCAACCATGATGGGTTGACTGAGCATCAAGCAATGTACAGCAGTCTCAGGCAATCATTTTGCAATTTGAAATTAAAGCAAACATGCTTAGCTTTTGAGTGGTCCTATGACAAGTTATTGCTGTCTAAATAGTGAAATCACTATTCATAGAGGTCCAAAAGGGAGGCATTCGGGGAATTTGGCCAAAAATTTTCTAATTTCTGGGGAAAATCTTACATTTTGTTAATTTCTTTGTCTAATTCCAAAAGAAAAAAAAATGCTTTTAACTTGTATCTTTACTATGTAATATGCTATCTCAAATGACTCTTGCTGTATTTCAATGAATAATTCTTTTATTTCCTTGTTAAGATTCTATGCATTTGTTCTGGACACTGATCTTTGTGTTAATTTTTGTTAAGTGGGATAATCATGGTAATTTTGTGCCTAGATAATTGTTCCAAGGTACATAGGGTTATCCTGTAAATGATATTTCAGGAATAGTATGCAATCTCATTAAAAACAAAACCAAACAAAACTCTATAAGAAGTAAATATTATGTAGTAAATATTATGTAGAAAAATGTCCTTACAGTACAATAAATATATATGTATTTTGATGCTTATAATATTTTAAAGGCCATATATTCTGGTTTTGATGGTTGTTTAGGTATAAAGTTAGGTAAAGGTGAAGTGGGAAGGCCTGAGATTTATAGGATGGTCAACATTAAGCTGAGGAAATTACATTTGATTCAAAAGGCCATGATATACTAAATGACTAATACAGACCACAGAGCATCCTGGTGGTTCAAGCTACAGATAAGATTAAAATTACCAGATAAAGTAAACAATTATACTGATGCAATACATTATATACAGTGTACGATTCCATTAACCTGGCATATAATCCCTAAAAACACTTTTTTTGTATGAATTTATTTACCATTGTGCCTTTAGCTGCCTTAATTTTTTATATATGTAACCTATAATGAGACTGTAAAGTCATGGTCATTTTTATCCTCTAGTGTTTAAGACTTTGAGTTGCATGTTGCAAGTGTTTATAGGTTCTACTGAGTAACTCAGGAGCTCTGAGGAAGCAAGGGTGACTGCATTTTATATTTCAAACTAATCAGGCTGTAAAGATTTGTAAGGCTTTTGACCAAACAGGGGTCAGCCACACGGAATGTTAATGAAACTTGTGTGAAAAGTACTCCCCGGCGACTGATAATCAGGAATCTTTACCTTTTCACACAATTAAACATCCCATTTTTAAATATCATAATTTGGCCTCTGCCTGATTAGATATTTTTTTTACATAAACTGGTATTTTCACTACATTTATTTACATGGAATATTTTCCTGGAGTATTTTGTTTGTTTGTTTTTAATTTCACGTATTGATTCTTCCTTCTTCACTGAAACAAAATAATTTAGAAGACTTGTCGCTGTGTGTAATCCCCACTGTGATCCAAAACCTTTTCTCCTTGTTGCTTTTAATTAACTAACATGTCAATCAGATTTCCACTGCTTGTGTTTTTAACCATTAACACTGTTTGTATAGACTTTTAGTTTAATCTGGATGTATATTACATTTACTGAATTCTTTGGTAAGTGTGGGTTTATGTCTATGTGAGGGTAAGACAGTGTTTAGAAAGCCTATGCTTTCCTCGTGAAGCTTTTTTCTAAAACTTTTTAAAAATCTTAAGAAGAACAATACTGCCATCTTAAGGCAAATTAAATTAATTTTTAAGAAATTCACAAGCTTTCCTTAGACATTTTAAGTTTTTATTCCATGGTTTCATATTATGATTGCAATTCAATCTATTTGAAAGAAATAATCTAACATATCACAGACTTGATAAAATTTGGATAATATTTATAACTTTTACAAAAATATTAAAAATTTCACAGTGTACATGAAAGAATCATGTATTTACCTGCAATAATACTTCCATTTTAGAATTTCAGCCATCCCCTCAAAATTGCAAATGACACTTTGAAGGTAATCTGGGTAACATGCAAGGGGATTTTAAGCTCTGGAGTTTCACTAATGATGTTTGAATGTATATAGACACTCACATGATACACAGTATCGAGCCTAAAATTTCAAAGTCTAGAGTAGCAAATGGTAGAGATACCCAGAGAAGGATGACAAGAATAGCTAAGAGTAAAACATGATGGCCTAGAAAAGTTGTTGGTATAATAGAATTATAGAAGAATTATGGAGCTAGCATGCTTTCTGCTGGAGACAGTCTGGAGACATTTGATGCATGATGCATGAAAGATGAGTGTACATTAATCGAGCTCCAAAAGGCAGAATTGGGAGCATCCAATGGCTAGTCTAGTCAGATAACTTTCAGTTGCACATTTAATGCTTCTTTACAGTACTAGTTGATCACTCTTTTCAGGGAATTTTGTATTCTTTATTTGAAAGTTGATCGGAATCATCTCAACTTCTATCATTTCCTCAGCATCTGTCCATACTTTCACTTGCTGTCTCGTAATTTCCAACTATCTCAGAGGACAATGTGTGTATGTATTCTAATTTCTATGTCTAACTTCTGTATTCTGTGTTCTTAGGTTCACTCTTCATTCCTATAGTTCCTTGGAAATAAATTCCTTGAAGTACTAAATCTTCTATACTCACACATACCCACAAACATATCCCCACTCCTCCCACAGTCAGTCTCTGTTGCCCACACAATAACAATTATCCTAATGCACATTCCTGATCTTGTCAAGCGCTGCTGGAGAAATGCTGAATGGCTTCACCATGACTACAAAACATCTGAGATGTCCTTCACAAGGCGAGGTCACTTTCCCTGAACATAATTGTTTCCCTTTTCCTTCCTTCATTTGTAATACTTTGTAATACTATTACCTATACCTCCAATAACCTCTGCTCTCTTTGCTAGTAGAGAGATTCTGGTAATCTCTCCTATTTTAGCCTAATTGCAGTTTCCTCCATATAGCCATCTGTCTATGTAGTCGAACGAGTTCAAGTCAATTCCACCTTTTTCCTCCTATTTGCTTATTATACTTTGAATCTCCATTACATCATCTTATGATTGATACTGAATAGTATAAATAACTTTGTAGAAAGGCAATGAGTTTTATTAGTCACTATAGTCCACATTTTTTAATATGGAGTTCTGCATACCTGTACATTGCTAGAACACAGAATTTGTAATGAAAATACGTAAGTTGAAACTTGAATTTTCCTGTTTATTGTCTGTGTGACCCTGGGGAAAATTATTCAATTCTTCCTATCTTCTGTTTTCTCAATAACAGCACAGGGTAGTTATTAGAAACATGACAGAAAAAATACTCACTTTATAAATATAATATGCTGTTATTATTAACGAACATTCTGTCTCATTCCTTAGGTACACATCTTCACTATTCCCCATCTCCACAAACCTCTTCAGAAAACTTTGTACATCACATATCCCCTCTTTCTCTTGAGTCCTTTCCTCTCCATTAGATTTTCATCACTCTACATGTGTGTTACTTCTGGTCCAAATGACCTTCCTTAAGAATTCTCACTCTTACAAATACTGCTGATAAGATAAATGATTTATTCTTGAAGCATGGTTTTGACAGTCTCAATTTTCTGTTAAAGAATTGTTCAGGCTCCATGGGACGCCTGGGTGGCTCAGTTGGTTAAGCGACTGCCTTCGGCTCAGATCATGATCCTGGAGTCCCGGGATCGAGTCCCGCATCGGAATCCCTGCTCAGTGGGGAGTCTGCTTCTCCCTCTGACCCTACCCCCTCTCGTGCATTCTCTCTCACTCTCTCTATCTCAAATAAATAAATAAAATCTTAAAAAAAAAAAAAATTGTTCAGGCTCCCAATTAGTTATGCAAATAACTATAAAAACTTATAGCCAAAAACTTCAGAATATGAACTTAAGTTGAACAACTATACTTACAAATATAAACTTCCTAATTGTTTTTACTTGCTATTTTTTTCTAGAACGCTATTCTCTGTACATGTTCAGTGATTAACCGAAATAGATTTTCCTACAAGATATTTTTTCAGAAAGTAATTCTTCTGTTCTTTAAATTTCTAGAATGCCTTATTATTCTAACACACACCTACCTGTATCTTTGTATTACCACTGTTTATGCATATGGATTCTTTTTTTAAATTTTTATTGTTATGTTAATCACCATACATTACATCATTAGTTTTTGATGTAGTGTTCCATGATTCATTGTTTGTGCACAACACCCAGTGCTCCATGCAGAACGTGCCCTCCTTAATACCCATCACCAAGCTAAGCCATTCTCCCACCGCCCCTCCCCTCTAGAACCCTCAATTTGTTTTTCAGAGTCCATCGTCTCTCGTGGTTCGCCTCCCCCTCCGATTTCCCCCCCCTTCATTCTTCCCCTCCTCCTATCTTTTTTTTTTTCTTAACATATATTGCATTATTTGTTTCAGAGGTACAGATCTGTGATTCAGCAGTCTTGCACAATTCACAGCGCTCACCATAGCACATACCCTCCCCAATGTCTATCACCCAGCCACCCCATCCCTCCACCCCACCCCCCACTCCAGCAACCCTCAGTTTGTTTCCTGAGATTAAGAATTCCCCATATCAGTGAGGTCATATGATACATGTCTTTCTCTGATTGACTTATTTCGCTCAACATAACACCCTCCAGTTCTATCCACATCACTGCAAATGGCAAGATCTCATTCCTTTTGATGGCTGCATAATATTTCATTGTACATATATACCACCTCTTCTTTATCCATTCATCTGTCGATGGACATCTTGGCTCTTTCCACAGTTTGGCTATTGTGGACATTGCTGCTATAAACATCGGGGTGCACGTACCCCTTCGGATCCCTACATTTGTATCTTTGCAGTAAATACCCAGTAGTGCAAT
>NC_138371.1:136471479-136493665 GCF_054177405.1 Leptonychotes weddellii
TTGCAAATGGCAAGATCTCATTCCTTTTGATGGCTGCATAATATTCCATTGTATATATATACCACATCTTCTTTATCCAGTCATCTGTTGATGGACATCTTTCCACAATATTGTTATTTAACATATCCATCAACATCACATATTTACAGTTTGTGTGTGGTAAGATCATTTACGATCTTAGCACTTAAAGTATATAAAAACAGTATTATCAACTATAGGCACCTTTCTGTATATTAGATCCCCAGAAATTACTCACCTTCTAATTAGAAGTTTGTACTCTGTGACCAAGATCTCCTCGTTTCCCCCCAACCCCCAGACCCTGGCAACCACCATTCTGCTGTTTCTGAGTTCATGAGCCTGCTTTTAAGAATGTATCTTTGAATTGTGCAAGACTGTTGAATCTCAGATCTGTACCTCTGAAACAAATAATGCAATGTATGTTAAGAAAAAAAAAAAAAGGAGAAGAAGATAGCAGGAGGGGAAGAATGAAGGGGGGGAAATCGGAGGGGGAGACGAACCATGAGAGACGATGGACTCTGAAAAACAAACTGAGGGTTCTAGAGGGGAGAGGGATGGGAGGATGGGTTAGCCTGGTGATGGGTATTAAAGAGGGCACGTTCTGCATGGAGCACTGGGTGTTATGCACAAACAATGAATCATGGAACACTACATCTAAAATTAATGATGTAATGTATGGGGATTAACATAACAATAAAAAAACTAGAAAAAAAAAAGAATGTATCTTTGAGTTAAGGGGAAAGAATTTTCAGGAAAAAAAAACAAACATTCAAACCCACACAATGCACAATAAAAGTGTACGTGACAACCCTGTTTATACAGCAAAGTAAATGCTCGGATTAAAGGAATGATTAGAAGACCTTATCGAACACTTCAGTAATGGAAGAAAAGAACACAGGTTGAAACTATTCTGATCTATAGACAGTGTTTTGTTTTGTTTTTTTTTTTTTAAGATTTTATTTATTTATTTGACAGAGAGAGACACAGCGAGAGAGGGAACACAAGCAGGGGGAGTGGGAGAGGGAGAAGCAGACTTCCCGCAGAGCAGGGAGCCCGATGCGGGACTCGATCCCAGGACCCTGGGATCACGACCCAAGCCGAAGGCAGTTGCCCAACCAACCGAGCCACCCAGGCGCGCCTAGACAGTGTGTTTTTTAACTTATTTTTTTCAACTTAGTGATCAGCAATTTGGATTTAATTCATCACTATGTATGTGCCAGTTAGTTATACAGGCTAATTATTAAATGAGCAAATACTACACACTATTCATGATCCTGGTTCACCTGAGGATCAGCTCCAAGATCTTTTTCTTTTTAATAGCAACCAAACAGAAACGTCTTTCTTGTCAAATAATCATTTCTTTACTGTTTATCTGTTTTAATGAATTTGATTTCATAGACTGTTAATTGTCAGGGTAGTCTAGGTTTTGTTGCAGTAATAAAGTGCTCCAGGACCTTGTAGTCTTAGCAAAGTAAATTCCTATGTTGCTCATGCTCCAAGTTGAATAAGTGACAGCAGGGAGTCCCTTACTTGCAGGCACAGGCTGAAGAGAGCTCTGTGTTAAAATGCCTTCCCTAAATAACCAAGGTAGGAAAAAAGAAAATAGGGTAAACTGTGCTCTGCTTCTAAACACTTGTGCTCAGAACTTACAGATTTGTTTCTCACTCACAGGTTGGCCAAGGCAAATCGCATAACTAAAAATAATGTCCATGGGGGGGGTGAGGGGGAGAAGTAGGATTTCCCCCTAAATCACTAAGTTGGAAAGCTAGAAATATTTGATGAACAGCATTGGCAGATTTCATAATTGTAATAAAAAATATGGGGAGTAAGACACTTAAAATAAATTGCGGATGTCTCCAATTATGTGATTAACATGTTGAGGTTTGACACTTCGTATGCTGTTTCGGTGTCATGGCCACATACCAGAGAACTGAAACCTGAGACTCTGGAGATAGAGCTTGGATGTGGATAATTTTGTAACATTAGCATAAGTTTCCAAATGTACAAGTCAGGATGGAAAACCACAGTTGTAAAAATATTTCTTTGTAAAACCTTTTTCTGAGTCTAATGCATTCATTTAAAGAATTATATGCATGCCGTGTGACCGCCTAATCCTGCCATTAAGTTGTTCCTAAACTAAGGCTTTACAGGAGATGAATCCATGATTCAGGTATGATGCTGTCTTAAGAGTTTATTTACTAGGCTGTATATAATCAGAGTATAGTAATCATTTTTTTATTGTCAGTAGCTAGAACATTATTAGGAAGATATGACATTGTTACCTTGTATTGCTTAACACTTAGTGTTGTTTAATAAACAGGGTTTAACACTAAAAAGCAACATAACTTTTCAACTAATTCTTGAGAGTAAGTGCAAGTTTCACTGAAGTTTCTTTTCAACAAACTAATGCATTCTAAATTACAGCATATTTAATACAATACTTATTTCTCCTTACTTACACAAAATAACAATGGTTTTTGGACAATATTTTATGATCTGTGACTTGCATTTTTTATATTTCATGAATTGGCAAGTCAATCTTCACATAGACTTTTTAAAATATTGCCTATATTTAAAATCTGGCCTTAGAAGTTTTCAAGCTGAATTTACCTTAATTAAGTTAAAAAGTATCTAATTACAAATTGTGGTTATTAAGTGAGGCAATTTCAAGTCTTTGACCCAAAATTGTCATTATATCAAGGTTGAAATGGTTCCATTTTTCAGTACTAGCATCCAAGACATCTATCAGAAAAATAATTGGAATAAGTAATGGTATAACACTTTGGAAGATCTTATTTCTAACTAATAATTTATAGATTCAAAAGAATGTTAACCCAATTATTCTTTTAACTTTCCCATCTCTGTCCCCACACTAATTTAAATAATCACTAATCACCTAGTTTGTGCTTTTTCTTGAAAAACACTTTCCTCAAAATATTAAGGTTTTCCCCTATTGTTTTATGAAAAGACAACACTCATTGGAACACTCTACTTTTGTTTTTATTATTATATTATTAAACTAAGTTTCTTTAAAAAGTGACTTACAAAAACCTATTTTGGAACCCTGTTTCAGTAGTTGAATTTTTCTATCAAGAATAAATAGAATTTTAGAATTTTTACACAAAAATCACCAGATTCTAGGTGGCAAAAGAGTCACAAAGATGCATTACTTACTTAAAATTATTTATGTATATAAAATATTGATTCCATTAGGAAGATAAATAATGTATAAATTATAATAACTCAAGAAATATAAAAATTAAATATTTTCAAAGCTTCAAGCAGTCATTCAAAACTAAACTTAAAATTATTCTATTTATGTTGCAAGTATATTGTTTAAAGAAGTAAAAATTCATTTAAAAAATTTAAAAGTGAGGGACGCCTGGGTGGCTCAGTTGGTTAAGCATCTGACTTCGGCTCAGGTCATGATCTCAGGGTCCAGAGATGGAGCCCTGTGTCAGGCTCCACACTGAGCATGGAGTCTGCTTCTTCCTCTCCCTTCATCCCTCCCCTGGCTTATGCTCTCTCTTTCTCTCTCTCTCAAATAAATAAATAAAATCTTAAAAAAAAATTTAGGAACCAGTTTCCCCATAAGCAACAAATCAATTTTGATCTCTCAAAATGGGTTCCTAAGTTTATTATTTATTTTTATTTATTTTTTTTACATTTGAGAGAGAGTGAGTGAGAGGGAGAGGGAGAGAGCACACACAAGCAGGGGAGAGGGAGAAGCAGGCTCCCCACCAACCAGGGAGTCCAGTATGGGGGCTTGATCCCAGGACCCTGGGATCCTGAGCTGAAAGCAGATGCTTAACCGACTGAGCCACCCAGGCACTCCCTAAGTTTATTATTTAGATGGATGTTTACCATGCTGACTTATATCCAATGAGTACTGGAAACCCCTTCCTTGGGAAATTAACAAAGAGTGATTAAGAAATACTTATAGTTACAGAGTTAGTTTGGTTACTTGAAGTGTAGTTTTTGGTAAAACATTAAGAGAGTCTCTCAATACCCTTACCAGTGAATTTTGGTGAACATTGCAAACACTTGAGAATCATTAGAAAATGTAATTAGACAATGTGTGAAAATCTGTTAACATAGTGCATGTCAATGAGTAAATGGAATGTAGATTTAGTTACTATTATCATTATCATTATTTTTAACATTCTATCATTTTTTTCATTTTTATCATAGAAAACTATTTCTCCAAGGAGAGGAATTTTTAAAATTACATTTCAGATTTTTTTTTTAATGATATATGGTAAAGGAACTAAGTATTCAATAACTTTAAGAACTTATTTCCAGTTTAGATACCCAAAAATAACACCTATGGAATAATCTAATTAATATTTCTGGTTTTAATGACATTTAAAAAGAATGCTCTATTTTGGACAGTGAGAGATTTTTAAGAAACATTGAAAAAGTTAATAGAGTAATTTAAGCTTATTTTAGATTCATTAATTTTTTTAGAACACAGTTACTCCTTTAAAATCATGAAAATCTATTCACATATTTTAAGCAGTGGCAAGAGTTTGGTTAGCTTTTTTTTTTAATTTTTTATTGTTATGTTAATCACCATACATTACATCATTAGTTTTTGATGTAGTGGTCCATGATTCATTGTTTGTGCATAACACCCAGTGCTCCATGCAGAATGTGCCCTCTTTAATACCCATCACCAGCTAACCCATACCCCTACCCCCTGAGTTTGGGTAACTTCTGTAGCCTTATTTGACCTATGTGCTTTATATACAAATAGGGATAATAGTTCCTTTGCCACAGGATTATTTTGACAACGAGATAAACCACGTATAAATCAGTAGCACATTGTCTGGCTCACAATGAAAACACAATAAATTACTATCCTTCTCATTAAAGCTGTTCAGTGAAAACACTTCTTTTTAACTTTTTAATTTCACACTTACTTTTTCCTTCATAAAGGGAATGGTTTAAAATGTTTAACAGAATGTTCCAATTACTCATAACAATCAATCGCATGAATTCAGGTGGTTAAGTTCCATTTGAGCAAGCTTGTTTCTATTGAGATTTGAAAAGTGTATGTGACCTGTAAGTGTTATCAGAAACAGTAACACTATTTGACAAATGACTTAATCACTCCACTCTAGATCAACACATTTTTCTTGTTATAATAAAATGTCTCTTCCAAGAGTGCATACGGATTTAAACTTCCCTGAATTTTTATAAATTTTTAGCTACTTAATAACATAGCTTTGTCCTGAAAAACTGAAATGTTCCACAAGGTAAATGCTCACCCTATTTTGCTGCATGCCATACAAAAGTCACTTTCAAGGTTCAGAGAATAACTATTCTTTGGCTCCTTTGTGACAATTGTCAGTTTTTGAAAATGCACAAACCTTCCTTCTCAGTGAAAGGAAACACAGAACGTTTGGTACCAGAGGTCACTCAACATTAGGAGTCTATTTAAAAACATGGCCATATTTCCCTGGTATCTGTCACTGTGCCAACTTGGGAGAAAAGCTATGCATTACTACAACTTAAAATGTCCCAGAGTTTCATTAAAATAGTCATAGCACAGATTTTTACAAAGGTGTGATTTTGTCTAATTTTTTAACAAGTTCATAAAAATACAATTTTACTGTATTAAGTGATCACTTCTAATAAGAACATAGCCTTGCGTTTGTTCGTGATTCTCTTTCATTAGTTTATTCCTCACTCTTTTTAAATCTCCCTCTTAAAATTTACCTCGTTTGTAAGTGTTGTGTTTGGCTTGATTCCTGTTAACTTTGTTAGAGCTCCAGGATTACCCTGAGTAAGCTAACAGCTTGTGGCATGCTGCATGTAATTTTTAATTGTGTATGTTTGAAATAAATCTGATGTACAATATTAAGAAAATTCCCCCTTATGCACAACATTTGAAATAACGCACGTGTCTTGGAAATATTTTAAATTATCATGTGTGCATTTAAAGCTATGGGCTAAATGACTTATAAACTGCATTTAAATTATTGGCAAATGGCAACTCCACTTTAACTAGTAAAGAAAATCAACAGCAATGTGTGAACCAAGCTGTTATTTAACATGGTGCTAATAGTTTAACATGCATTACAATTATAATTCAAACAAATTTAATATGGTGTCAGATTGACTTCCAATTTTTCAGTAAGTGGGAGTGTTAGTACTTTAAAATCTAAACTTCAAGATAGAATAACATGTAATTAAATGTTATAAAAAGTCTAAAACAAATTCCATGCTGTGCCGCTAAATAAAGAGCAAGGACTTAGGTATTTTGATGGAAAACTGAGAAAAAGTAATGTGAATGTGCTTATAAAATACCGTGTGGATGGGCAAATAAAGGAAATTATATTTGCCACAGAGTTCTAAGATTGAAGCTGCCATAATGTGTCACTAAGCCGATGTGTTGTGTGTACTAAGGCACAAGATACACCTGATAATTTAAGGGGAGGTGACAATAAAAGGAAACATTCTACATCAGGGTGTTTGTTGTACTTTAAAACTGTTTGGAAAGGCCTAATCATGCCACCACCTACAATGAATGCATCCTCCCTATTTTACATTTATCCTTAAGGGAATATTAGGACTGAATTGCAATACAAGGTTTTCAGGCTATCTTCTGCATATTTGTTTATGGATTTGCCTACCCTTGCTAGAAGAAACTCCATGAATTCGGAGATCATGTATTATTCATCATTTATTTCACCAGCTCAAAGAATAGCACCATCAAATAGTTAGCACTCAACAATGAACAAGGGAATGAGTAAATGAAGTATGTAAATGTGGGCTTTGTATGTAGCAAGAGCCTTAACAATAACCAAACTTGTTTACTTAATAATTTTATTTATTGTAATGTAACAGAATAAATAACTAAAAAATAAAAATCACACTAACGATCATATTATTGAAGTATCTAACTTTAAGGATAGGAAGGGTTAAATAAGTTATTGTTCCACATGATAATCTCATGTTGATATTAAAAGCGGTAACTATGCGGAAAATAGCAAATAATTTGAAAATTATTTGTTATCAAATGAAAAAAATTACATTGGAGCCTAGTTATGTAAGCATTATAGCTTTTTAAAATGAGTATAGGGCGCCTGGGTGGCTCAGTTGGTTAAGCGACTGCCTTCGGCTCAGGTCATAATCCTGGAGTCCTGGGATTGAGTCCCGCATCGGGCTCCCTGCTCGGCAGGGAGTCTGCTTCTCCCTCTGACCCTCCCCCCTCTCGTGTGCTCTCTCTCTCTCTCTTTCACTCTCTCAAATAAATGAATAAATAAAATCTTTAAAAATAAATAAATAAAATAAAAAAATAAATAAAATAAAATGAGTATAATATTACTAAAATGTTTTTAGATACTAAATTTGTTCAATGCTGGAAAGTCAATGCTAGAACGATATTTTATGTTAATAATTTTCCTTGTGAAGCAACCAGTTAAATTTTGATCTAAAGCTTCTAAGTTTTTGTGCTGTGTTCACTGGGACAAAGAGACCAAAGCAACAACAATTATAGTAACCAAAATTAGCTCATATTGCCTGGGACATAAAACTGGCAATGATGACTTCAGTAATAGTTTTGAAATATTATAGGATTAAAAAAAAGAGATGGTCTTAATGAACTCTACTTAGTCTGCATAAGACTAATAATAATTGCAGTGGTGATTAAAAATCCTGGTCTAATGGTTTATGATCAGTTTGCACATAGGCGTTTTTATGTCCTCAGTCATTGCTCTTAAAGCTTTTAAAAACAACTACGTGGTTCTTTGAGGTCTTGACAGTGTACCATGATTGAGTGAAGATGTTTAACAAAATTTTTTTAAAAATTCTAAAACCCAGACTTCGTTTTCATAAACACGATAAGCAGAGCACCCTCAAGTCAATTTTAATAATTTGTATCTCACAGATCAAGCAGCTGAGCTGTTGAGAATCTAAACTCTCTCTACTCTATTTTTCTCTTCCATCTCAGTATAGACTAAATAAAATATCCATATGGCCTTTTATTTATATAAAATATTTTTTTTTATTTTTTACTTATTCAATTTTTTTTTACTGTATTTAAAGCATTACCCTGGGTGTCGAAGTCGGTAAAGGGAGAGTAGGATTTTTACAGTGTTTAGGCTCTTGTCACAGTAAAAAAAAAAAAAAAGGAGGGGGGGACTATTTGTTTTGGTATGAGGATGACCTGAATTTGATTCCAGAGCTGATACTTATTTGCTATGTATCCTGAGGCAAATCATTTAACCTCCCTCAGCTGAAGTATTCTTAGCTAAAAACTGGGGATAGTAACTCATCCCACAGAGGTGATTGTGAAGATTATAATTGTAAAAAGCTTCAGATATCAAGCACTGGGCTTGACATATAGTAACTATAAAAGCTAACTGCTATTACTATTGTATTTTTGTAATGGGAGAAAGAGATAAGTTTACACAAATATATGGAAGTGCCAGAGCAGGAATAGATGAGGTGATACAAAAGTAGCCCTCTTCTTGGGTCGGGTTACAGTCCTGTGTTGGCTTTACAATATCTGTGTAGCTGACTTCTGGATCTTCGCGATGTGCCTTTGATAGGTACTCAAGGTGTGAAACTACATCTTGAGTAGCTCAGTAGGACTAGACCACAGTATGGAAAGATGACTCTGACTAGAGCAGGCATGCTCTTCTTAATACTACCAGTCTCTGGGTGTGACAAGGTTGAGAGAACTATTAGAAGTCCTTGCGGAAGTGACATAGTGGCAGAAATCTGGTATGTAGTGTTAAATGATTTGTCTTGAAGCTAAACAATTGCAGGGGTGTTTGTGGAAAGGTGTTCATGAGATTATGAAGAAACTAATCTTCAGTGATGACATTACGAACTGGAATTTGATATGCTTTTCATAGCCTTAAGTGAGAGCACAGTAACATGACGGTATGGGGATATTTAAATGCAATGGGACATTTTAAATTCCATCCAAGTGACAGAACAGGCTACTAGTAGAATATCCTTTTGGTCCTCAAGACTAAAGGGTTTTATTTTCCTGTTTGTTAGATTCTCTACTTATATAATTTCTACCAAAGATAGTGTATATAAATACAAAAAACCCCTGTAAATTTGCATATATAACAACATTGTAACTTTTTTACCACAATCTGAAAGTCTTGAGTTATTAATCAACATTATATGAATGATTTACTAGTTATGATTGGAGGCAGAAACCCATAAACATTGCTTATATCCATTTCTTTATGAATTAAAATCTTTCTTTTAAGATTATTCATTTCTTTAAATTTAAATGGATTCTCATTACTACTGCATTACCATTTGAATAAAAGAGGTCAAATATACCTCTACAAAAGACTGCATAATATGACTAATAGGGACATGCAATGCTTCATGGTATATTTTCTGAATCTTCTGTTGGATATGTTTAGAGAATAGTACAAAATCAATTGTCCATATCTTACATTTTAGCTTTTAAATTTATTTTGGAATAATGAGGGGGAAAATAAGTACCCAGTGTACATGTCTAATCTTTTTTTTTTTTAAAGATTTTATTTATTCATTTGAGACACAGAGATACAGAGAGAGAGAGAGCATGAGCAGGGAGAGAGGCAGAGGGAGAGCGAGAAACAGGCTCCCCGCTGAGCCAGGATCCCAATGCGGGGCTCGATCCCAGGACTGTGGGATCATGGCCTGAGCCAGAGGCAGTAATCTTCTAATCCTACAGCATAAGGCAAAGTTGGATATTCATTGTAAAAACCTGTTTTTTTCTAGGTTAGAGTTTAAATTTATCTCCACTATAAAATTGTCATATTCATCTTTGTGCTGGGTTGGAGAGTCAGCCTCCCTCTTTTTCTTTCTTGTCTACCTATCCCCATCATATTTATTTCTGTCCCATATTTTTCAACAATTTCTTAACTAGATCTTTCCAGCAATTTCTGGATCTTACTCTGAGTTGGACTCTGAGACTCTTTCTTTATACAACAACCATAATTAAAAAATCCTTCAGGGGGGCGCCTGGGTGGCTCAGTTGGTTAAGCGACTGCCTTCAGCTCAGGTCATGATCCTGGAGTCCCTGGATCGAGTCCCGCATCGGGCTCCCTGCTCTGCGGGGAGTCTGCTTCTCCCTCTGACCCTCCCCCCTCTCATGTGCTTGCTCTCTCTCATTTCTCTCTCTCTCAAATAAATAAATAAAATCTTTAAAAAAAAAAATCCTTCAGGGGATTCTGTTTTCATGCATTGACTTCATGTGTCTAAATCATTTGAGATACAGCTTCACAATAAATCTCAACACTCCCACAAAGTATGCACTCTAATTATTTCTGATTTAATCTTCTCTTGGTGGTTACATATATCAGTACCCTTCCCTCCTATTGGTATTTTCTTTTGTCCAATTATTCTCAATGAATGTTTAACTTCAGATAACATTAATAAGTGTTCATAAGCCAAGATTTGTCACTTTAAAATAAATATTTTAGAACTGTCAAAATACACTTGGCAAATTCTGGCAAGTATGTATTCGGATGCCCACAAAGACCACACACAGTACATATGTAGAGTTTATTATCAATACTGAAATTTGCATGCTGTGAGTACACTCTTTTCCCATAAGTACCTCAGCAAAAGATTTTTTGGCAAGAAGTCTCTCCCTGTATGACACTGCCAAACTAAAACTGCTTGATACAGACTGCTGTGAAGTTATTGTTAACAGTTTTCTACCAGATTTCTTCAGATGCATATTTTGTTACAAACTATCTGTGATTCTAGAATCCTGCCAAAGCCCAAATCCCATACTAAAAGACATTTAAGGATCAACATTTTAAATTAGTTCTCCAGAACTCTAATATCCGAGTAAATCTTACGATGATGACACAAATTTGACTTATTTTTTCTTCATACTTCACTGAAACCTCCACATAAATTTAAAATATTCTGAGATTGGCATATTAGGTTGTTGTGTTCATGTTGCATAGGAAAATGAACAAAACCTCTTAACATATATTTTAGTCCAGACTAGATGAAGAATTAAGTTTTCATCATCCTTTCATTAGATTTTACATTTTAGGGTGAAATAATGGAGTAATGCCCACTAAATTGTCAACTTTATTCTCTGACTAAATTTGGTCAATTAGCTGGACAACTGTGTACTAAGAGCTAACTGTTGCAGAACACTAAACTTTTATCATCTTTTACTTGTCAGGCACAGATCATTTAACATAAATAATAAAACCGGAGTACCAGTTTTGGGATTTATAAGGTTTTCTTTTTATCCCTCAGGAATAGCTCAGATTAACTGTTACATAATTGACATTGTTGATCATTGGCACAGACTGATGATTCCACTAAGCTTTGTTGTTAATTTTTGTTGCATGGGCTGGGAGCAACAGGGGTTTGTGGGTGTGTGTGTACATATGAACACCAAAAACACAACTTAAAATACATATTAAATTTGTTCTTAATATCCTAATATCAAATATATAATCATTTTATCATTAATGTTTTGAGTGATTCTAAGGAAGCACATCTTTAGGTAGTTGTGATTCAAAAAGATCTTAAAACAATATCTAACCTAAGAAAGTACTCTGCTAGCTCTTTTTAAATCTTTCATATACATACATATTGCCATACATATATATATATACATGCATATACATATATATACATATATATATACACATACATATATATATATGATTTATGGCATAAGATTGGATTATCACATGCTGCTTTTCTCTTTTTGATAAGCCATATGCACAATACCTATCTAACTCTTCCTGCTGTTAGGACCTAACATATACATTTCCATTTCCTCCCAAACCATCTTGTCTTGGGAATAATTTCAATTTTCTTTCAGGTAGCCACATAATTCCCACATACTCCGGGGGAAAAAAACTCCAATCCTTCCTCTACAGTTGGCTAACAGGTTGAAAATTGCTCTCCCTGCCTTAGATTCAGGGAGGTGGTACATAAGAAAATAGGATATTTTTTCCTTCATCTCAGATTTGATATGGCTTCACACCTTGGTATATCTCACATGAAATATGGACTAAAATTTTTTGTCTACCTAACAAAAAGAAAACATCAGTAATAATAAATAGAAATAGGAGAGTAGGTAATTTTAAAAAAGGCGGGGGGGGGGCAATGTTCTTATCCAGGTTCACTTTCTATTCTAGTTACAGTTGTGTACACTGACTATAAATCTGTTATTATATAGACTCATGTTAATCATTTTGGATTTTATAATGCATGGAAATCTATTTCAGAGTTAGAAAAGAATGTTGCCCTGGATACGTAGGTTTCTTATAATGTAGTGATCAAGCAAATGTTATCAAGAATTAATTATTTAAGTAAAATGGAGAAGATCAATATTTCCTGACACCATAGAAGTATAAAAATGTCTTGGAAATGCTCTTTCTTTTGCATTCTCTCTGAACGAAAAAGGAGAAAAGAGCTTATATAATGAAGTATTCTTCCAGATGTTGCAATCAACCAAAGTATGTTTGTTAATGTACATGGGAATCAAACCAAACTGAGGCATTGTAGACATTAGTAAATAATTACATGAATTTACTCTTACTTTTCATGAGAAATAAAATTCTTATGATTTAACTGTAAATTCAATAAATTATGAAATGAATGAGAAAAAAGACCCAACTGAGCAAATCTTTGCTTTTGTTATTTTAAGAAATATTATTTGACATTATTATGCATGAGAGGAAATAGCCTTCACTAACAACCTATGTGTGCGTGAATGTGCCTACTTGAATTAAATTTTGCTATTTTTTGCATAGTAATGTTATACACTCAAATATAAATTATAACTTTGTAAAGACCCCCATTCTAGGATCCTTGAAATTGAATTTATGATTAAAACATTTTCATGAACATAAAATAATTTATAAATATAATAAAATAATAAATCATTTAAAATTTATAAATTTACAAATCAGCAATACATTAACCATATATATTAAATATTCTATGTTCTTAAATCTTCTCATATGCTCCTATTTATATAAATGAAACAACATACAGATCTATCAAAAGGCTGGTAGACAATAATTTGCAATTTTAAGTGTAAGGTTCCTAGGCTCAATTTTAATACTGTGTTTTCTTTTTCAGTAATGTTTAATGGCAAAAATATATATGCTTGATTATATCCATGAATCATTTTCAGTAATATTAATGTTATCAAAATCATCTACAAAAAGAAAACAATCATTTTTCTTCATTGAGTGTTTAGTCTGTCAGGCATTGCATATTTTCTTTATGTTCATTACCTTTTTTAACTTTTAAAAATCTATGAAGTAATTAGTATTTTTTAACCTCTTTACCTTTACACATGACAGAAATGATGCAGAGGAAAGTGGGCAGCTTGACTGAAGTCATCTATATAATGAGTCATAGCAAAAGGGACAAAGTCCTTTCTTTTGGCCCAGACTCAGAGAACACTATGGTATCTAAAGTTATACATATTTCTTTCCTTAAGTTTATATCTTAGAAAATTAAAAATTGAGTAGGTACAGAAAGCTTCCTTGAGGAAAATGCTCGAAAACCCTTATTTCTTGAAAATCCAACTAAACTGTTCTGCTTTATATCCATGCTTAGTCTTAGGAAGAACACTTACAATTACTCCTTTTTGTATACATTGAATATGACTATAACTCTAATGAACAAAAAGGAAGATAACTTGGTTACGCAAATAAAATTAGTAAATTAATCAGCTTCCAATTGCACATCAGGTTTTGGTAGTCTATCAGGCTATTAAAGACCTGACTGCCTTTGCATCTTAAGCCATTTATTTTCAAGATGATGTATACAGATTTACTATAAATATTCACCTCATGCTGAAATTTAGCATGCCATATCTTTAAAATAAACTAACTTGTTTTGTCTTTCTGAATAAATTGACTTTTAGAAGATACTTCTGTGATAATATAAGTGTTTTACACTTACTACGTTCTTTTTTAATTACATTTTTAAAAATCGAAAGTAGCTGCATATTTGATAAGGAGAGGAATAAATTTCAAGAAGTTTATAACGCTGAATTAATAAATATTGCCATAGTTATCTAGTGAAACGGAAAGAGAAGTACCTAACAAAAGTTACCAAAAATACAGAGGTTAATCTAAAAATTATGGTGATATACTAAAAACACACTCATATACTTTTGGTCTTTTTATGTAGACCTTTATTTCACAAATGTGTAGTGAAGGCCTACTCATTACTAACTTAGTTGTGGTGAAAGATTAGTTTAACATGTTTCTTAGCCTCAAGTAACTCATAATTAACAGAGAAAGCAAATAATAACACAAACGAGTATTTGGAATTCACAGTGTTTAGTTAAGCTATAGGAATATGACAAAAATGAACACATGAGAAAAAAGAAGGAATCATTAACTCCAAATGATGTGTGTGTGGATGTAGGTTTTGTGTGAATTTTGGGGAAAGAAAAATAAGGGTTTCCTAGAACTCTTTCCCAACACAGAGATGTCCATCCTGGGTTTTGTAATGATGATGGAAGGCTTTCAACATGGCTTTCCAATGTTGAAAAAATAAATGGAGTAAAATTATAGGCTTGAAACAAATATGTTAATGCAACAATAAATAGAAGAAGAAGAAATGGTTAATACAATAAAGAAAAGGAAATACAGTACAACAAACATTTATAAACCTAGTAAGGGGGATAATGTACATATGATAGTTGATACACAGGAGGAATTTTAAAAATTTACTTCTTATTCACTCATTTTTTGCAAACTAAAAACTTAGCAATTTATGGGCGCCTGGGTGGCTCAGTCGTTGGGCGTCTGCCTTCAGTTCAGGTCATAATCCCAGGGTCCTGGGATCGAGCCCTGCATCGGGCTCCCTGCTCTGCGGGGAGCCTGCTTCTCCCTCTCCCACTCCCCCTGCTTGTGTTCCCTCTCTCGCTGTGTCTCTCTCTGTCAAATAAATAAATAAAATCTTTAAAAAAAAAAAAAAACTTAGCAATTTAATCACTTAAAATGGTTATTTCTTTAAGGAAATCTTTAGACCAGGCATGTAGCCCCTTTGCTTTACTTTTGCAATTCCCAAAGTTCTATTCTTAGACACATAATATATAAAAGATAAGCTACAAGATTGTAGTCATAGAAAATGTTACTACGATTTTTAAGTAAGGCATTTTGTTGGTGAACTCAGTTATCACAATGAAAAATGTCCTCATAGAGTCTTTTCTGAAAATATAATTTAAAATATTTAAATAGAAACTGAAGTGAATCCTTTCCTACTTGATCAAAAAAATTCATTTAAAAGGTTAAAAAATAGCAGGTGAAAGTGTAGTCTAACCTTGGCAATTTTTTTTTTTTAAGGAAAAAAAGGACAACACATTTTTTTCTAAACCTGACTCCCACGCACACTTTATTTTTATAGTGACATTTAAACTTCACATTTTATAACCTTCATCCAAATAAGTTTCCTTTCCTTCCCTTCTTTCACACCTCCCACTCATAAATAAATACAGCCTTTGACAATGGTTTAATAAGATAATTAGGCTCTGTTTCACTGGGCACCACAGTCATTTGAGCACTCTTGTCACCAGAATGCACTATTAAAGATTCTGTCGGAATGGATTAAGTATGGCATTGCTTTTCCAAAAGTACATTCCTGCTTGCTTGGAGGAGTAAATGGAGGCCAATTCATGAAATTAAAAAAGGTGTCTCTGCACACAGGCTGCTCTTTATGATATTTCAGATGTTTTTAGTATTGCTTTGTTATCGATACTTCAAATGGAATGTACTTCTATCTTTGCCTTTCCAAAGAATCTCATTGCTATTATTATAGAGTCTTTCTAGTTGCTTTGCAATGTTATTATTAGATTGTATCTGCTTCAGTGCATTTTATTTACAACCATCTAATCATATTAGAAAATGAGCATGGTAAAGCTTACATAAATGCTGAAAATAAAACATGAAACCTTTACAACAGACTGCCCCCGCAGCATGTTTAACAAAACCTGCCAAAAAAAAACACAATACACTTTCTGATCAAGGAGAAATGCTGTTCAACAAATAATTGTACCATGCATCAAAGTCTGTTAATGGTTTAAAAATGAAAATCCCCATAATAAGAATAATTTAACCTTCTTTCCAGGAGTAATTTTCTTTCACAAATAACTGTTGCAAATTCGTAAAACTGTGCACTGGACTTGAAAAGTTACATTGATCCTTTCTTCCAGTTATTTAATGTACTTCTCCAAAGCAAACTTTAATAGAAGGCTGTTAGTAAGAAGTTAGCTACTGTCCTGTGAAATTTCTTTTTTTTTTTTCTTAAGTACTAGTGTCTAAAACAATATTATCTGATGCACATCATATATTGTCTATAATAAGCCTTTAACTCCAGAAGTCATTTTTTTTGTCCTGCTGGTTGATATGTACCAAAAGGATGTACTTTTGAACTGTTTATGTTGCTTTATACTGTACCTACATTTTGTAGATTTTAAACCACTAAGTGAGAAAAACATCTTTCAAATTTTGTGTTTTTTAATGAAGTTTTAGCCTTAAGAAATTAATATGAGCTAGAACAAATAGCTTCAAGATAAAGCAAAAAACATTAAACAGGCTCTATTCAAAATTATGATAATGAATTCCCAAATTCAACACTATAAAATTGCCACATAGCTACGTGCATAAACTTTGGATCCTGTCATGTTTTTCTGATAATGTGCTTTTCCTGTCTCCAAAGAATCTGTTCCCTATGGAGCTTTGAACTAGTGACTCTTATCTGTAGAAGCAGCAGCTCTTTTGTGTATGATTCTAATTCAGTGTCACAATGGACTCCTTTTCTGGCATCTTAGAAGAGCAGCTGATTAAAAGCAACCATCATGATTTATTCAACAATTGTGTATTGAGTCTGGAGCACTGCAGAAGGTACTACGCACGAAACAAAGAGGTGCTTTTGTCCTCCATGAGTTTATAATCTAATGATGCTATATAAAGTTGCTAAACAAAGCATCAAATGCTAGGTTCTATGTGAGTATCACCAATAAGTGACACACATTTTAGAGGAAAGAGCAAAGTAAACTGTGATGATTGGAAAGTACATTCAGGATATTGTCACATGGGCCTGAAATAAAAATATAAATGGAATTTTTGTGGGTAAGAGTTACAAAGGGAGACAGCATTCAGTTCAGAGATGGTAAAATAATTGCTTTGACTTAAATAATTGATAACTTGGCAGGTTAGTGACTAATCTTCAAGAACAGAATCTTATAACAGAAAGGTGTTTGTGCCTTTAGAAAACAAGAAATTGAATTCTAGATGTCTCACATGACCTTGTAAAGCTAGTTCATACTTTATAAGCTAGGGAACTCTGGAGGTCCTTCCTTACATGATTAAGACCATTTCCAGTAAATATACTGCCTCAGGCTAAAAGTTTTATGTTTTATAATTGAGCTTTAACACCTGTTGATCAGATAGACATTTTATGCTAATGACTTATGTTTTTGTCTCCTTTTCCAGAGCAGTCTCAAAATGGATTCTTTTGCTGGAAATCTGTAGAGAGAGCAGCAAATGAAAAGAGATAAAATCAGTTTATTGAAGAAATAGCCTCTGAGTATGAAGTGTTGTTATGGTCAGGCAGTTCTGGTATTCCATTACCTGGATACAGATCTTGATGAGCTTTTTTTTTTTTTTTTTTAAGATTTTATTTATTTATTTGACAGAGAGAGACACAGCGAGAGAGGGAACACAAGCAGGGGGAGTGGGAGAGGGAGAAGCAGGCTTCCCGCTGAGCAGGGAGCCCGATGTGGGGCTTGATCCCAGGACCCTGGGATCATGAACCGAGCCCAGGGAAGGCGCTTAATGACTGAGCCACCCAGGCACCCCTTGATGCACTTCTTAGTAACCGTTTAACCTTAAGCGAGTCTGTAAAATGGGGATAAAAATAAAATCTGTTAATTAGCGGCCTTAGAGGAATGAAATAAGATTATGCATATTAAAAAAATAAATGTTTAGCTTAGTATCTAGCACAGAGTAAGGATCTAATACAGAATAACAGTATGATAACTTTTTTTTTTAAGTATCAAAATTGGGGCACCTGGGTGGTTTAGTTAAGTGTCTGCCATTGGCTGAGGTCATGATCCCAGGGCCCTGGCCTTGAGCCCCCACATTGGGCTCCCTGCTCAGAGGGCAACCTGCTTCTCTCTCTCCCTCTGTCCCTCCCCTTTCTCCTGCTCCCTCTCTCTCTCACTCAAATAAATAAAATGGTTAAAAAAAAACTTAAAAAGTATCAAAATTATAGTTTTAATATGCTTTAATAATAATCCTATTATATATCCACATATTTAATATTTTACAAAAATGATGTATGTTAGTTTTACAAATATTACTATTTTACGTATAAGTATATAATAGATAGTTCTTTTCTATTTCGAATTAAATATTTAAAAAAAAAAATGGAGACCTAACAGAGTAGATAGAAAATAGAATTGAACACCTGCGGTTAAACATGTTAATATTTTGATTTGTCATTTCAAGATGTTTAAATAAATATATGCATTGTTCCTTTTTAAACAGTAACTTGAAAATTTTACTGAATGTTCTGCCTTGTAACTTGCTATTTTGCATTAGAAAATCAATCATTAACACTTATTATATCCTGATACAGTAAAACATGATTTGTAAGGGCTACTTAGCATTCCAAAATATTGAAGAGATTAAATTATTTTTCTGTAGCATATTTTATCCAAATCCTTCAAAAAAGATACAAAAGTATAAAGCTTTAGCATTGTACCCAAGACATTGTAATTTATTAAATGTTACATATTATTAGCTTAGTTGTGAATATCGCCTTTTCTCATATCAATTTTATTATTACCATCACAAAAAGAGATTGTCTGTAATTCCATGTACTCACCTTCTCTACTAGATGCTTTTGGTGCCCCATCCAGATTCCCTTTACTGGGCCAGGGTACTCATTGCTCAGCTCCTGGGAGGGTCACCTCCTAGAGACTGACAGCTGACCCCTCTCCACAGGATTGTTGTTGGCCAGTGGGAGTTGCCAGGCTCTGACATTTATGCTCCTTATTTCTCACTCAGAAGCAGTCTATTAGCTAATGACTAGAAAAACGTGTGTGCAAAAGGTGGCTTCCCCTCCTTGCCACAAGGTGTGACCAATGCTGTGGGGTAGTTCATACACCAGCACTCCCCATTTGGATCAGACTGGATTATAGGTGAGCCCATAGCCTTGTTCAGACCCTCTCCCTAACCTATTCTGCTTCCATTACCCTGAGAGCATCCTTTCTGTAAATCATCTGAGTCCAAATCTTAGGCTCAGTTTCTAGGAAATCCTGAAACCATCAGTTAAGATAATAAATCTTTGAAGGTTTTTTTCCCCTAAGTTGTTTTAGATATTATGGGTCCATATACATCCTGGAACATATTTGACCATTAGTTAAAATCGTCCTGTAACTGATTAGAATTTCATTGAATCCATGGATCAAGTTTTTAGAGAATTAAGAACTTAAGAATATTGAGTATCCTGATCCATGAAGATGATCCATTTCTTCACTTTTTTAATCTTTAGTTTTAAAATTGATCCATGTTTAATAGTTTTCAATATACAAATTTGTGACATATTTTTACAAATTTATCTAGTATTTCATACCTCTGATATTATTGTTAATAGTACTTTTAAAATATTCTTTTTTTTTTTTTTTTTAAAGATTTTATTTATTTGACAGCGACACAGCGAGAGAGGGAACACAGCAGGGGGAGTGGGGGAGGGAGAAGCAGGCTTCCCGCCAAGCAGGGAGCCCGATGTGGGGCTCAATCCCAGGACCCTGGGACCATGACCTGAGCCAAAGGCAGACGCTTAATGACTGAGCCACCCAGGCACCCCTTAAAAAATATTCTTATATCAAATACTAGTTGCTAGCATATAGAAATACAATTAGGCTTTTTAAAAATAATTTGTAACCTACAATATTACTTCATTTATTATAGTATTTTATTTTGTAGTTTCTATAGGAATTTCTACATGGACAATCATATCAGTGGATAAAGACAGTTTTACTTCTTCCATATGTGGATGCCTTTTATTTATTTTTTGCTTTATTTCACTTACAAGAACCTTCAGGATACTGTTTAATAGGAGTGGTGGGACAAACATCCAAACCATGTTTGCAATCTTTGTGAAAAAACATCAGGCATGAACCATGAAATAAGATGTTAACTGCAGACTTTTTTGTGGATTTTTTTTAAATTGGGCTGAGAAAGTTCTCTCTATAATTGGTTAACTGATACTTGTTTATTATTAATAATTAGGAACATATGCTAGATTTTATGAAATGCTTTTTATGAATCTCTTGATTACCATATAGTTTTCTTTTTTTTACTTTCAATATAGTGAAAACATTGATTTTCTACAATTAAACATTCCATTCTTGGGATAAATCCCACTTGGTCATACTATAGTACTATTTTTATGTAATTGCTGGATTTGAATCGCTAGAATTTTTGCATCTATATTTATATGGGATCATGATCTGTAGTATTTATTCTTTGTTGGTCTGCTTTCTCTGGTATTAGCGAATCAACATCCTTTTAGGATGAATTTTGAAGTATTACTTTGTCTTCAAGTTTTGGGATAGTTTGGGTACAGGTGGTATTTTTTTCTTTCCTTTGTGTTTGGTATAATTCACCAGTGGAGTCATCTGGGCCTAAAACTTTCTGTTTGAGAGTGTTTTAAATTACAAATTCAATTTCTTTACTGTATACAGGGCTAATCAAGTTCTGTGTTTCCTTTGAGTAAGCTTAGATAGATTCTGCCTTTCAAGAGGATTTGTCCATTTCATCTCCACTGTTGAATAAAGGGCCATAAAGTTGTTCATAATATCCCCTTATTTTTTTTTTAGTATCTGTTGAATTCTGTAGTCTCATCATTTCTCTCATTCCTGGTTCTGGCATTTTTTGTGTTTTATATTTTCCTCCTCATCACTCAAAGATTTATCATCTTAATGATTTTCTTAAAGAACCAGATTTTGTGTTTTGGCTCTGTGTAAGGTTCATGAATTGTTCTCCCAGCTCATTTTGGATAGATCTTTCACTAGCATTGAATAATTTTCTTTAACCTGCATGTTCATTGATACTCAGCTGAAGACTGATTTTCACTAAACTTTTGAGGTTATGTTTGGGATAATCTGATTTAAAACTATGGTTATGTGTGATACAATTCAAATTGCTGATTAATGAAGTGAATATTCGAAAATGACAGGCATCCTCTGCAACAGCCTAAATTGTGTTGTATTATGAAATCCATGTAATTATTGATGGGGAGAGGCTTGACAATAGATTAGTACAACATAAACAGAGAACATGTCAAGAGATTTCAAATATAAGACCCAATATTATAAGTTACAATGCAGCTTGCTATAAATTATAGATGTTGATCTACAATGAGTTTGTATTATGAACCAGAATGAGTAGCATCTTTGATTACTTACTAATGGATAATTAATCTGTAATACAATGTGTTTGTGTCTTTCTAGGGCACTATAAAATATTTCAGAACAGAATAGTTTTAATTTCCTTCTAAAGAATTGAGTAACAGCTACACAGGGTAGGGTAGGACTTCTAGAAAGACAGTAGGTACTCAAACCAAGAAAAACAAATATGAATGTAAAGCCATAAAAATGCAAAATTAATAATAATATTTGCTTCTATATGGTTTTAAATTTGCAAAAGTAATTTCGTGAACCAATTAAAGTATTTCTCAAATGATTTCATATACTTAAATTTATTAAATGGCTTCTAGGCTATATATTTGCATGAACGTATTTTAGTTTATCACAGTCCAGGTTCATGAAATCTCTAGTACTATGTGAGATATAGCATATTTCTGCTGCATCCACTGTGCTAAAATACATAATAAACCTCATTAAATTTTCTGAGTTACTACAGTTTCATCAATTCTTGTCAGATGGTAAAGCTGGCTCTTTAAATAATAATCTCTTGTACAAATTCATTGCAATAATAAATAATTAAAAAGAATTAGCCCCGGGGCGCCTGGGTGGCTCAGTTGGTTAAGCGACTGCCTTCGGCTCAGGTCATGATCCTGGAGTCCCGGGATCGAGTCCCACATCGGGCTCCCTGCTCGGCGGGGAGTCTGCTTCTCCCTCTGACCCTCCTCCCTCTCATGCTCTCTGTCTCTCATTCTCTCTCTC
>NC_138371.1:136494165-136518694 GCF_054177405.1 Leptonychotes weddellii
ATCACTCCAGCAACCCTCAGTTTGTTTCCTGAGATTAAGAATTCCTCATATCAGTGAGGTCATATGATACATGTCTTTCTCTGATTGACTTATTTCGCTCAGCATAACACTCTCCAGTTCCATCCACATCATTGCAAATGGCAAGATTTCATTCTCTTTTCATTCCTTTTGATGGCTGCAATAGCCAAACTGTGGAAAGAGCCAAGATGTCCATCGACAGATGAATGGATAAAAGTTTCTTATTGTTGCTTCACTTTCTTCAAAGAAATACACAAACAGGAGTTAAAAAAATCAAGCACATATTAATTTTGTATCATTCTCCCAAACCTTCGATTGCTTGCCTAATCCCCAAATCACCCTTATTCCATCACTTTTATGTACACAGTTTAATATAATTAGTACACAAGAAGTTAAATTCAATCTCATTATAAGCACAGTAGTGAGTAAGAACATATCCATTCTCTAAGAATCTGTTTATTTTACAACTAGCAACGGAATCTCTATGGCCTCTCTGTGGTACCACTTCTTCTTATAGCTTGAAAAGTCACTTCCCCAAGGAAGCATTTTATATTAGCTAGGGAATTTTTTTAATTACTTGCTGAAATTAAATGCTTTTGTTGGCATGGATTTGATTTACCATCCTTTTGTCCTATGAGATAAAAATAAAAGGGACAAAAATGACTGTGGTTTAACCAACTCATTGCATATGTGAATTTCTATTGTTTCTATTTTATTACTGATTTTATTTTCTTAAAGAAATAAACTAGTGAAGCCTTACTTTGAAGGATTTTTCCAGTTTAGAATGTGAGTCTTTGATAGCAGTGAATAGCAAAAACTGTAAGTTGAGCATAGGATACAGAAGTAGGGCTTTCATGTAAATGAACCAATATTATTCAGAACATGAATGTTCAATGTGATATGCAATAATTAATTAGCTCTTATTACCTGAAATATTAGATCTTCTTTGTTTTTTTTTTTTTATTTTCCTTACATGAAAGATAGACTTCAAAATTGACAGTTGACAACAGGAAAAATAAAAGTAAAAATACATATTGTTTTTTGTTTTAAATATTTGCCATCCATCAAACTGAGTTTCTCTACTCACCAGTGTTTCTCTTTTTTTCTATTACTTTCATTTGATACTTCAAAGATAAGGCCATGTGTCCTTTTTGTCTTTAAAATTTGATGAATTTTTTTCCAAATTTTGTTCATATTCTCCATCCTCCATAAACAATTACCTGGATTTTACTGTTTTAAAATATTTATTTTATTTGTGTGTCTCTGTACTCAAATTGTACAGTCAGTCTTACTTGGTGGTATTTACATGTTGTCTACTATTTTATGTTTTTATTTTCTCCCTCAAGCTAGTTTGCAAACTTCAAAAGAAACTGTCATATCCCTTATAATCTCACACTACATCCAAAATAATAAGAAATTAAGACTCGATTAATTTTTCATTAGTGAATATAAAACAATATCAGTAATATTATTGGATTTCTTTATATTTAAGAAATGATTCAGTGTCTCATAAAAATTAGAATGAGTACCTCATTCGGAGCTTCTCAACTACTAACAACATAAAAATATAAGAGATAGATCACTTGAATTCTAAACTTCTTGAATTGAACGTACATATCTTTGCTAAAGACTAAGATAAGAAATCACTGTATTTGTGCTCTCTGTCTCCAGTGAGGGCCTTGTAAATCTCACCATCATATATTGATCCTGTCACAATAAAATCTGCCAGACACACAAAGTTAATGATTGTCATATTTGAAGTACTCTCAAAAGAGAATGATGTTTGCCATTGTAGCCTCCATGAACAAAACCACAGGGCATGACTATGTGACCTGCTGTGCTTCACATTCCACAGCAGGATGGCCGTGACCCTAAGATCAATATTATGAGAACTGTTCAAAACCTAAATTTCCTGGGAAGGTTTGAAATATTATTGTTAGAGAATTTATGTAGGTTTAGTTTTTTGTTTTTTAATCTCATGATTTCCTATATATACTTAAAGGAATATCATTGGTAAGACTGGAAGAACACATTCTTATTTCTATGTATCTTCTTGTTAACAGTATTGAAAAATCACAATTTGATTGGCATGGTGCTGAGGGCAACAGGGATGGCTTCTCTGTTTCTAGCTTGCATTCTTAAAAATATCTTTCTCTGTGCCATTTCCTTAATGGTCTCCAGTTTTTAAAGATCCAACCAATAGTTAAACCACCTCAAAAATATCTTAGTTTAAAGAATTCTTCCCTCAGCACCACCTCATACTGTACCAAATCATTCCCAATGGAACTGAAAGTTTAACCATTTTGATCCTCCTCTGGACCTTCAAATTTCTGACCTTCCATCATTTTACTGTGTGCGCTGTCCTTTCACATTTTTGAGGCAAATTCATTTTATCCTTTCTCAGATTACTATTTCACACACTCTCCTCTCTTTTTAAACCTCCAAATCTCTCTCCCAGCCCCCTCATTCTCAGTGGACTCAATAACAACTTCAGAAGAGAATCAGTTTGTCCCCTCTACCACCAAATCTACCAACATGCCCGACTCGTCATCCGTATTTTGCCTTTCCTCCTGTTTCAGTGAAGGAACTGCTCTGGTTTTAAAGGCCATAGCAATCCCTGTGCATTTTTTTTCTACTCAAGGACTCTGCTTGTGCAGTTGCCCCTTTTTTTCTGCATTATCATTTTTTCCTTCTGCACTGGAGCATCTTTCCCATCAGTACATAAACATGTTAGATATTTCACATATTAAAAACAATAAAATATTCCCTTAGGTACCATGATCTCTCCTCCAACTGCTTCATTCCTCTGTAGTTGTTTCAGCAATACTACTTCTTAGAATGGTTTATACTTCCTGACTTTTATGACCTCACCTACCATTCTCTCATAAATCAACAAGAACTAGGATAAACTTCAACCCTAAAACCTCCAACAAACCTCTTTTTGGAAAAGTAAATAAATTTTCAGCTTGCCAAATTATTTTTTGTGACTTTAGCTAGCTTCTCAGTACTTGATCTACTCAGATTCCCTTATTCTTGAAAAACTCTTGCCCTGACTTCATGTACCCCATGCATATGCCTGGCTTCCCTTCTAACTCAAGGTCAGCTCCATTTAGGGTTCTTTGTTGGTTCATTCTTCTTTTTCTGAAGACTTCCTATCGTCCCTATCTCCTTTCATAATAATAACACTAATTTGCTATCATTTTACCTACTATTTATGTTTATGTACTGATGTTGGCTTTATACCTCTAGGTTTTACCTTTTTAAAAAAAAAAATTATTTATTTATTTATTTATTTATTTATTTATTTATTTATCGAGCACACAGAGGCGAGAGGGAGAGAGTCTTACACAGATTCCATGTTGTGAGCAGAGCCTGATGCAGGGCTCAATCCCATAAAGGAATATACACTCAAGGAGATGCAGTCCTAAAATAAAACATGTACCAGCAGGAGCTTTGGCTTGGAGGTAATTGACTCAAGTGAGATTGAACATTGAAGACTGATAAGAGGGAGATGATTGATTAGGGAACATGTTTCTGAGTTAAAGAAAAACATTTGGGAAGCAACACTAGCATACTCCTTGCTATTAGAAGCTTGGCAAAAGTGGTTGCCACTTAAAATGAATTAGAAATTCTTCATCTGCCATTACGAATGGTACAGAAAAGAATAAAAAAAAAAGAGAGAGGTCCACTAACATGGACTTTACATTCAACAAGGGCACCACTTTACAGCAAAGAAGGTATAGCAGTGGATATGTGTCACGAAATCCATGAATCTCATCATCAAATACATTACATGATTTAAGAAGATCTGTATTTTTTAGAGTAGTTAACCCTTCCACTATATCATATTTTTAAAAATTTCCTAAGATAAACAAATATATAAGTAATTTGTATCCTCTTCTCCATGTTTCTTCCCCTTCTTTCTAATTTCTAATTTTACTCAATAGCATTATCTATATTTATGTTTAACATTAATCATTAAATTTTGTGCATGTGACTTTTAATTAAATTTTCTTTTACATATAACCATTAACCATAAAACAACAGGGGGCGCCTGGGTGGCTCAGTTGTTAAGCATCTGCCTTCGGCTCAGGTCATGATCCCAGGGTCCTGGGATCAAGCCCCGCATCAGGTTCCCTGCTCCGCGGGAAGCCTGCTTCTCCCTCTCCCATTGCCCCTGCTTGTATTCCCTCTCTCGCTGTGTCTCTCTCTGTCAAATAAATAAATAAAATCTTTAAAAAAAACAAACAAACCATAAAACAACAGTGAGCTACTTTCCTTTTCACCTTCTCCTCTTATCGCCCTTACATTTTTATTAGGGAAGTTGTCCAGTGACTGTCAACCAACTCTGGCTTAAGCATCCCAGAGTACTTCTCCAACATCCAGTAGGCTACAACTATACCTTCTCCAACAAGATTTGAATCTCAGCTTCAGGAGGGGGACTCCCTCTTTGGGAAGTCTTCCTCAACTATAAGATATTCTTTAGAGTTTTATTTATCTTTAAAGTTATAGCTCGGGATACCTGGATGGCTAAGTCAGTTAAAGCATCTGCCTTCAGCTCAGGTCATGATCCCAGGGTCCTGGGATCAAGCCCCGCATCCTTCTCCCTCTCCAGCTCCCCCCTGCTTGTGCCCTCTCTAAGAAATAAATAAAATCTTTAAAAAATAAAAATAAAAAAAATAAAGTTACAGCTCTGTTATAGCTAGTAATTCTTTGTGTTAAACTTTCTGTGTTCAGATTACTATGTCTCCAGGATGAATCTTGATTGATAAGGGTCATATCAGATATTCTTTTGTCTTAAATATACTTAGACAAACATTATACTGAATATTCTCACCCTCAATCTGGAGAAGTATGCTTGATTCAAATTTTCAACAACTTCAAAAGCCAAGACACTCTTCACATTAACTGATTTCACCTTTGTAACTGCCCATGAGTCTTTTCATGGCTTTTTGTTTCAGATATTTTCAGCAGCACTTAAATAAATATGATGTTGTCTGTCTTGTAGTTTTGTTGCAAATGTGTATGTGTGTCTTCCTTGTCTTTCCTTTATTCTCTTTGTAGCTTCATATGGCCTCCAGGAGGATAAGTGCTGCCATGTTCCCAATGGAAGACTCATTCTGTGGACTTATTTATTTCGTTAGAGACCTATCTCACGTACCCCTATGCCAAAATTCATCTGGTAGGACAAGAATGTCCAGAGAAAAAGTGAGAGTCTATGGTTTGTTGCTAGATTTTGCCTGAAACGTTGATAAGAATGGAAGCAGTATGGAAATGACTATCTCATTATACAAATTTGGTATGAACAATTCAATTCTAGAATAGGAACCAATTAGTTAAATATAAATTCAAGCTGTGATTCCTGAGGAGCTTAATTTTAGGGCAAAGCCCTGAAGTTGGGACAAGTAATGGAAACAGTAGAAAGATGCTGTCTGGAGATGGGGTTCTCTGGAAACCTAAAGTGTAGAAGTTATACATAATTCAAGAACATTTTAGTGGGCATGGAAGCACTTATTTAGGCAGTACAGACCCCAAACCTCCTGGTAAAAGGCAATTTTTTTTCATTCTTTATAAAGCAATCATATTATTTTGAGTGGCTAATTCCCTGCTAATTGTAAACTAGTTGTTGATATAAGGAACCAAAACACCCAAAATTGGTATAGAGCATTTAGGTTTACATAAGTTACTACATAGATTTGTTTTTTCTTGCAACTGGCAAAAATCCCACATTTAACTATAAGTAATATGACTAGATGCTTAGCTTTCTAATCTTCTGGAAAGAGAATCTCACTCTCTTTCCAATATACACTCTTACTTAGAAATAAATTTATCTCTTTGAGTAGGATTAGGAAATAAGAACTAAGGAGAACTCTAAAAAATATAAAATTACCAGATATAAGGAATATCAATCTAGCATCGAAGGAACCTGTAACCCAAGACTGAGATCCAGACCGTTGCATAGCCATGGATCTTTGAAAGGCAGAGAAATCACAGTGGTATTGGCAGTAGGGGAATTTGCTGGAAATCCACCCTCTAGATGACCAAGGAAAGATCAGAGGAACTCTGCTACCTAACAGCCCAACGTAGATGCTGGGGAGAGAGGGTTGGCCACTATGTACTGCTGACCACTGTGCTCTGCAGAAGCCATGCATGCTACGGGGGGCCAGGGGCTGGGGACAAGCCACACACACTGTAGGAGCTTGGCAAGTGAGCAAACTCTTTATTCCTACCATGTCTCTCCAGGGCCCACTCCTGAACAAGCTGAACGCAGTGCCAACAGGCAAAGAGAAAGTAAGTGTTTAAGGGGCATCTCCTCATTTTCACAAAGCAGGCAAAAGGATGAATTTGGGCAGAGAAGCAATGCTTTGAAAGCTGAACTACTTGGTTTAATAGTTATATTAATGCATCAATAGTCTTTAATACTCAAATGTTTATCAGAGATAGTGATACATATTGATAGAAATTTCAATTCACTTGAACAATGGTAACAATTCCAAGTAAATTAGGTTTGAATGTATCAAATAAATTAGTTTTGAAAATATTTGAAGGAACAGTAAGAAAACTCCAAAGAGAAACGAATAGTTGTGTAATTGTTATGGAATATTTTTAACATACTTATTTCTTTAGTAAAGAATAAAGAGAGATAACAGTAATTTGATTATAAAGGATTTGGACAATGAGATGAACAAACTTGATCTAAGGGACATATATAAAACACTACTTTCTACACCAGTCAAATATAGTATTTCCATCATTCACAAGTAGTACATAAACAAAATAATTGACCATATAGTAGGTAATAGAACAAGTCTCACAAAATTTAAAGATGTTACAAATCTCATCCAACCAAAGGAAGTCATTTTAGAAAGCAGTCACAAAACAATAACAGCAATGATAGTTACAGAAATCCCACCTGTTTGAAAACTAGAATGCATACTCCTAAAGAACTTATGGGCCAGAGCACCTGAGTGGCTCAGTTCGTTAAGCGACTGCCTTCAGCTCAGGTCATGATCCTGGAATCCCTGGATCAAGTCCTGCATTGGGCTCCCTGCTCGACGGGGTGTCTGCTTCTCCCTCTGACCCTAACCCCTCTCATGTGCTCTCTCTCAAATAAATAAATAAAATCTTTAAAAAAAAAAAAAAAGAACTTATGGGCCAGAGGATAAAATTTTTTTAAAAATTTAAATTTTGTATTCTAAAATTTAAAAAAACTCTAATATTTCTAATACTTCCCACAAAAATTCTAATAAATATCAGAATATATTTAGAATGGAATAAAAATTAAAACAAATGATATCAAATTGTGTGTGACATTGTTAAACCCTTTAAAGTACATACATGGAACATGCCAGGCACCTAAGTTCCCAGGTTCCTGGAAACCAGAAAAGGGACTTTTCTCTCTGCCAGCCTGCTATAGAGAATATTAGTATAACAAGGTAAGAAATGCACAGATGGATGACAACAGCAGTAGCATGGCATCTGATTCCCAGGCATGACAATGCATTGGTGCTGTGGCCCAGTGATGGGACCAGTGTGACCACTGATGCTACCAGGAGCTGGTGTTCAGAGACAGGCATCTATCTGCTCTGGAACCCTAGCATAACCTCATTTGGGGCTTAATCTGACTGTGATCTCTAAGGCCTGCTCTCTCGCCTTCCACGAGATTCTGTAAGCACTAGATTTCCTTTCCATAAAGTCCATTTGTGTTCTAATCGCCCACAGTCAGCTTTTGTTGCCTGAAACTTAGAATCCTCATGGCTAAAATAGCCTCAAGCTCTTTCACTGTCTTTTCCGCAAAAACATTTCCCATTAACCCTCATAAATGAAACCTCTTGCAAGCCTTATTTTCCTTAGAACAGTGATTAGATTTATACTTATTAGCAATACCAGAGATTGACATTTATTTAATTAATGAATCCATTGTTTGATATGACTAGAAGAAATCTACCAGGCTTATGGTTCTATAAATTTATGCTTATTAAGGGTCAGTTTATGAAATTATTTTTTATCAGAAGAAACATGATAGCAGAACTTAAGCAGTCATAGGTTTGAATTTAAACTCTGTCACTTAATAAATGACTGATCTTCAGAAATCTACTTATCTACTATTTTTAACCTGTATCCTTATTTTGAAAATGGGGATATTACTTCTGAGATATTTTTCTTGGAAGGATACTCAGTGCTCTGCCTACTACCTAATTAGTTATCAACAGTAGTTGTTTCTTTCCCCATAACATCTTTCATGATGCTCATTGATCATCTCAACAAACTTCAGTACATTAATAATGTGTGAGTCCAACTATATATTTTTTTGCTAACAGATTTTCTTTTTTATGTGCTTTAGCCCCATAGATTTTATTGATCGTTTAACTTTTAAGGAAAGATCAAAGTTCTCTTCCTGCGTCAACTAAAAGGTCTCTTAAAAGATCAGTCTTACATTTATATCTGGAAGTATACTAGTAGAACGACTATTTTTAATGTTATCTGAATCAGAAATTTGACCATTTGTTTTTAAATTTCTTTTAATAACTCAATCCATTAGGTTCTTGTAATTTAAGTATGCTTTGCCAATCTGACCTAACGTATTTATCTGTTAATACCAAAAATAATTTATATATGATTTAATTCTGTGGTCTTCTCTTCCTTAGGGTATTTTTTCATTGTTCTTTGCTCATAAATAACTTAAATCTTTATTATTATGGATTTTAATATTTTTTATTAATTTTCAAGGTCCAAGAACAAATTGAGCAATGTTATTGGATCTTTTTCCCTTTGTGTAAGTTAGAAGCTAACAGCCCCTGGGACAAATGTCTTTCAGAGGCCCCAGGCAATAGAATCATACAACTTATTCCACCTTTTGATATCTGTAATTCCTTCACTGATAATCCATGCCAAAGAAACTACGAGGTATACTATTTCATGACCATACTATTTCTAGGGCTAAAGTGAGCTCTCCTAGCATCCTCTAAACCCACATTATGTGAAGTAGTATGGTGAATTACCTCCTCTACCCGTTCTTTTTACAATTTTATCTTTTCAAAATCTACTCCCAGTGGGGCCAACAGATGAGTGGATAAAGTGTGGTATACATATAATTTCACTCATATGTGGAATCTAAAAAAGAAAACAAATGAATAGACATACAACAAGCAGAATCAGACCTATAAATACAGAGAACAAACTGGTGATCCTCACAGGGAAGAGGGGTGGGGGGATGAACAAAATGGGCGAAGGGGAGTGGAAGGTACAGGCTTCCACTTATGGAATGAAGTCAATGGGGAATAAAAGGTACAGCATAGGGAATATAGTCAATGGTATTGTGATAGTGCTGTATGGTGACAAATGGTAGCTATATTTGTGGTAAGTGCAGCATAATGTATACAGATGTTGAATCACTATGTTGTACACCTGAAAGTAATATGACTTGAGTGTCAACTATACCCAAATAAAAAGATGAAAATAAAAGAGAAAGTGTGGTAAACATATATGCAATGGAATATTATTCAGCCTTTATTTTTATTTTTTTAGAGATTTTATTTATTTATTTGAGAGAGAGAGAACACAGAGGGAGAGGGAGAGAGAGAAGCAGACTCCCCACTGAGCGGAGAGCCCAATGTGGGGCTCGATCCCACGACTCTGAGATCATGACGTGAGCGGAAGGCAGACGCTTAACTGACTGAGCCACCCAGGGGCCCCTATTCAGCCTTTAAAAAGAAGGAAATCCTGCCATTTGTGACAACCTGGATGAACCTTGAGGACATTATGCTAAGTGAAATAAACCAGACACAGAAAGAGAAATACTGCATTATCACACTTATATGTGAAATCTAAAAAAAAAAAACAACAAAAAACAAGTTAACTTCATAGTAACAGAAAGTCAAACTGTTGTCACCAGGGGCTGCAGAATGGGGGAAAAGAAGTAATAGTGATGCTCAGTATCATTACTCACTATGGAAAATCCTCTGATTTTCCGCACTACTTCAGAAAAGTGATTAACTCCTGTTAAATATTTTATAAATCTATGTCATACATAACAAAATTGTTTTTGCTAACATCAATAATATGGAAATAAAGCAGGGATTTTCCTTTATTTACTTCTAAAAATAATTGTTGCCATCTCTCAAAGATTTTGCTATAAAGACATATTCTTTTACTATATAAAGGATCTCAGGGCATTTATATTATGGTAAAACCAGATATATTCACTCTATTGGACTTTTTCTCAGTGCTCCAGGAACATACCACAGAAGTGCCTATTTTTTTTTCAAAGATTTTACTTATTTATTTGACAGAGAGAGACACAGCGAGAGAGGGAATACAAGCAGGGGAATGGGAGAGGGAGAAGCAGGCTTCCCGTGGAGCAGGGAGCCCGATGAGGGGCTCGATCCCAGGACCCTGGGATCATGACCTGAGCCGAAGGCAGACGCTCAATGACTGAGCCACCCAGGTGCCCCAGAAGTATCTATTTTACTGTTATTGTTTACCCTACCATACCACAAATCCTAAGTTTTATTCTATAACACATAGCATGACTGGAAAAAATGAATCCTTTCCAGAGAGACTGGAAATCTCTGAAAATTAGCTCCCTGAAAGCAGTAGGTCAATGGGGCATCCCCGAAAATCATGTTTGTTTTCCTGGAAAGAACAAGTAGTAGAAAAGGAAAAAAAAAAACCCTATGGAGGGAAGAGAAGAAATGATTTGGGGTACATAAAGTAGTGGATGACTCCAAAGGCAGAATTTCGTCAACCCTGAGAAGTGGTTTTAAGTTTGAACAGATTAAGTCCTGAAGAAGGACTTAGGCCTCCAATCCAAGCCTAGATATCAGTGCCACCAGAACAAACAAGATGTTGAGGGATTTGCTTTTTGCCAGCATAGTCCTGCTTCAGCATTCCCAAATCTACCCGAGCAGCAGGCAAATATTTTACCAAATCCTCAGGGAATACTTAAGAGCTTAGGGAAAACCTTTTTCAGTTGTCAAATATTCTACTACTGTAAATTGACTTTCTACCATTCTGAATATTGCATGGCTTGCAAGTGGTGTCATACTATACAGGATCATAGGTTTGCTAATTCTCAAATGTATGCTATAATATGTTTGAGAAGTAATAGGGAACTGAAAGAGAATGAAACTGAAGGGTCCTGGAGTTTTTCCACTGAGTGTAACCGTGGGAAAGCAGATCACCTCCGTTATTCCACTCACATGACACAATAAGATAAACTCTTCCCACTTGCCAGCAACTATTTTTCAAAGATAATGCATCAAAATAGGCCCAAGGTAGACTTTATCTCCTCTCCATTTATTGCCACAACAATAATTTCTTACAACCTTACGATTCCCAAAACGGAGTGGGATTGAACGAGCCTTGGACGAGGTAGACTGGACTTCAATAGACTCTTCCCAGTTGTTTCAAAACCACAGCATTTAAACTCTTGCAGTGAGCTAGGGGACATTAATTATGCCCTAAGTATCATTGACGGACACTTTTCAGTTACAAATATAACAATAAATGATAGGCCAAATTTGTCTAGACTTTTAAGACAGCATTTTAAAAATCACTGTAGATCATTATGATTATTCTTTGATTGATACCATATTGTAACCTAATTATTCAAAAGATAGAATATATATAATAAAATATTTGACTTGAGTTTGTTTCCTATGACTTTCATCGTTAAGTTTGCAATTCAGAACAATGATAATTTCTTTTTGTGTGTTTGTCGGAGCAGCAAGCTAGACCTCACCTAGCCAAGATTTCTTCAGGGATCTCTTCTCTCCTCCTTCTTCTACCCTATACATAATTTTTGCCTAGTTCTTCATACTTAAAGCATTGTATTGAGGTGCCTGGGTGGCTCAGTCTATTAAGCATCTGCCTTTGGCTCAGGTCATGATCCCAGGGTCTTGGGATTGAGCCCCACATCTGGTTCTCTGCTCAGCGAGGAGTTTGCTTCTCCCTCTCCCTCTGCCCCTCCCCCTGCTGGTGCTCTCTCATTGTCTCACTCTCAAATAAATAAAGTCTTAAAAAAAAGTGTTCTAAAAAAATAAATAAAGCATTGTATTAAAATGAACTGTATATATTTCATTTTATCCTTTAAGGTGGTGTGTTTTTATCATAGCAGCTAACTATTTGCTGAAATGGCTTTTATTTCCACCTGAATAATATAGAGAACCATGAATTAATTGAATTGTAACTATCTGTGCCCTAAGACTGGAGTCAGAGCAATGATTTCTTGTCATTGACCAATCTAAAAGAATTTCTTTTTCTAACTCTGAAATAGTCTCAGACTTCTTCAAATCTTATTCAGTTTTTTTTTTCTTTAGTATCAGGAACCATATTTTTAATGTATTCACAATTGGTCTCTAATGTTTAAATAGCTTTTACGTCTTCTAAAAATCCTTGGCAAAAGCAAATTTCAAGTTTTTTAGTTCATTGATCTTTTAATCTTTTGGATCCTTTATCTTTTTAGGTCTTTGGCTTTCCTACTATTCTTTACTTCTTGGTTTGCTTCTGTCAAGAAAGTTTCCATTTTCTTACTCTTTCAATGATTATAATACATACTTTGTGTTCATATAATGGTGTATACTGCAAAACCTTTATCAGATATTGACTTATGTGAACGTCCTCGTAATACTATAATGAGGAAACAAACCTAGAGAAATGACTTGCTCAATGTCACATAGTTAAGAATAGAGCCAAGGGGCGCCTGGGTGGCTCAGTTGTTAAGAGTCTGCCTTTGGCTCAAGTCATGATCCCAGGGTCCTGAGATTGAGCCCCGCCATCAGGCTCCCTGCTCAGCAGGAAGCCTGCTTTTTCCCTCTCACACTCCCCCTGCTTGTGCTCCTCTCTCGCTGTTTCTGTCAAATAAATAAAATCTTAAAAAAAAAAAAAAAAAGAATAGAGCCTAGACTAAAGTCTTGGCTCTTTGTTCCTAAACCCTGTTCTGACTCCAAGGGTAAATCTTTATCCTCTAATCCAAAGCTACTTCAAAAAAGAAATCTTTGCATGGTTTTGGTATCAGAGTTTTAATAGCCTAATAAAATGAGTTGGGGAATACTTTCTCCTCTAATTTCTGAAAGAATTGGATAAAATTGCATTTATCTCTTTATTGAGTATTTGTTAGAACTTGCCTTAAAACTCTCTAAGTTGAGCGACGCCTGGGTGGCTCAGTTGGTTAAGCATCTGCCTTCTGCTCAGGTCATGATCCTGGGGTCCTAGAATCAAGTCCTACATTGGGCTCCCCGCTCGGCGGGGAGCCTGCTTCTCCCTCTCTCTCTGCTGCTCCCCCTGCTCGTGCTCTTTCTCTCTCTCTTTCAAATAAATAAATTAAATATTAAAAAAAAACTCTCTAAGTTGATTATTTCTTCAAGGAAGGTTTGAACTATTGAGTCCATCCATTTAATTATTATGGATTCATTCAGTTTTTCTCTTTCTGATAGTTGTGCCAATTTACATTTTTTACAACACTGTTCTTTACACTTAGTTTCTAGATGCTTTGGCACAAACTTTTACATACTATTTTCTTTTTCCCTTCTAATATTTACTGAATCTTTAATTATGTCTTTTATTAAAATAATTATTTCCTTTGTAATGTCACTAGAGAAGTTCATTTTATTAAATGTAAATGTGGATAGCATGGTCAGATTTGGTGAGAAGTAGTTTATATTTGAATTCATAAATAGACCCCATCAATGTTATCATGGACCTTCTCTTAATGAGTTAATTGAATAGACTCTGGAGAGGCTAAATAAATCCAAAGATTAGATCATTTTATTTATCTTCAGTATTGAACATTCTCTGCACAGAAGGGGCCTTGAGAGTTATAGTCATAGGAATAAAACTTTTCTAATATTCTGGGCTATCCTGAAGTTTCTATTGATATGCCTCTTCTGTAAATTTTCTTGTCATGAGTTGCCACTCATACAGATCCAGGGCTAGCTTATCTCTGATCACCAAAGATAAGTATTTACTTTTCAGAAGTCCCAACAATTAACTTACAAACTTCTGGGGGTTTTAAATATATATTTTAGCCAAAATTTGAGGTATAATAGGCACATTTACATAAATATCTGCTCCACAGTTTTCTATAAGTGAACACGAACTCTACTCTGACTTTTGGAAGATGAAGTGTTCCTGGGCATTTCTTAATTCACAGCTTGTTGCTTATAAATATCCAGTCTGTGATGGTCAACTGCTCACCTGATATTCTATAATTAGGTTTAAAGATTTTATTTATTTATTTGACAGAGAGAGACAGCGAGACAGGAAACATAAGCAGGGGGAGTGGGAGAGGGAGAAGTAGGCTTCCTGCTGAGCAGGGAGCCTGATGCGGGGCTTGATCCCAGGACCCCGGGATCACAACCTGAGCTTAAAGACTGAGCCATTCAGGCGCCCCTATAATTAGGCTTTAAATATTATTAAAGGTCCTGTAACAGTCTAATAGCTTTTCTTTCAGGGAAAATTATTATTAGCCTAAGAAGTTATAGCTTTATTTAAAAGTGCAAAATCATCCACTGCTATTTTCCCATAGAAATTTGCCACAGGGTCAAGAAAGCTTCAAAATCAGACACAGTTCTTTGATAATAACTTACACGTATTTTTTTTATAAACACCCAGTGGCCAAGCTACTTGTACTGCAGTGTGAATGTGCTAAAGAAACTACTTTGACTTCTTGTCCTATTCAAAGTTGGTAGCCATTTGAATGAACTGGTCATAGGACACATTAATAAAGCATACATTAATTCCAGATCAAAAAGACCCAATTTCTAAGTGCAGAATATGCAAGCTGCAGTAATTTGTCATTCGATTTTTATTTATTTATTTATTTATTTTTAAAAAGATTTTATTTATTTATTTACTTGACAGAGAGAGACACAGTGAGAGAGGGAACACAAGCAGGGGCAGAGGGAGAGGGAGAAGTAGGCTTTCTGCTGAGCAGAGAGCCCAATTCAGGGCTCCATCCCAGGACCCTGAGATCATGACCTAAGCCGAAGGCAGACTCTTAACGACTGAGCCACCCAGGCGCCCCTGTCCTTCAATTTTTAAAAGAATGTTTTATCATGCCCAGAAATTTAAGTAAGGTGGCTCCAGTTTATGCATTGGATTTGTATCTTACTGTTTGAAATGCATGCATCTTATCAGAGCTACCTACTTTTTCTCATCATTGATTTTTTTAAATTTATTTTTATTTTTATTTTTTTTTAAGATTTTATTTATTTATTTGACACAGAGAGAGAGAAAGCACAAGTAGGCAGAGAGGCAGGCAGAGGGAGAGGGAGAAGCAGGCTCTCCACTGAGCAGGGAGTCCGATGTGGGGCTTGATCCCAGGACTCTGGGATCACGACTTGAGCCGAAGGCAGCCGCTCAACCGACTGAGCCACCCAGGTGCCCCTCTCATCATCGATTTTATAAGTATTTTGCATCAACTAAGAGGAACAGATAATGGCCTTCATATAGAAAAAATCAGTTTCTGTGGAATACGTTTTTTTGGGGGGAGCAAAACAATTAATATAATTCTTAGGTAAGGTGGGAAAATTTTAATGATAACTTATCAAAGTAAAATCACATCACTCCAACTTTATTCAAACTGAATAAATATTATTTTGCCACTCCAATGGCTATATTGTTATTTCTATCTCCATTTTCTCCAGGAATGGAATAAAAAATTAGAAAAGTGAGGAAGTTACTTCTAGAGAAGCAGGCCAATCAATAAGGTGTGTTATTCTTTTTTTTGTTAAGATTTTATTTATTTGAAATAGAGAGCATGCCCAAGCGAGAGAGCACAAACGGGAGCAGCAGAGGAGGATGGAAGAACAGACTTCCCACTGAGCAGGGAGCCTGATGTGGGGCTCAATGTGGGGCTCCATCTCAGGACCCTGAGATCATGATGTAAGCCAAAGGCAGCCGTTTAACCAACTCAGCCACCCAGGAGCCCCAAAATGTGATATTCTTAAAGTTGATTGAAATAAGAGTTTCAAACAGAATAGAGATGTCAATTCGAGTAAATGCTATTTATAGGTTAAGTAATAGAACACTGATTACTGATAATTGTGGGGTTTAGAAATATGGAAATTTTTGGTAACCCTATAAAAGCAATTAGATGATGTACCTCAATATAATAAAGGCCATCTATGACAAATCCATAGCTAACATCATACTCAATGGTGAAAAGTTGAAAGCTTTTCCACTCAGCTCCCTAGTTCTTTTTTCCTCACATAAGTAGTGCCTTGCTTCAGATATAACAGATGAAGTCTCTAAGTAGTGCACACAATACATCATGTACACAAAAAACTAGTTGAGTCATAAAACATATCCATATTATACTCTGATAATTACTTAGCTGACACTAATATTTTCTATAAGTCCATGCCCCATAAATCTATAAATTATAAGTTCGTATTCATAAATACCATCAAGAAGTTTGATGAATATGTTTACAAGGAGTTCTGGCCAGGTCATTCTTTCTCTTTTGTTTTCTTTTTTTTCGATCTTCCATACCATTACCAAGTTAGGAAATGTGCATTGTGTACTACCTTCTAACACTGATAATATCTATCAAATACTACTAAAAAAGAGTGTAAAAAAAAAAGCACAGATTCCATTTCTCTGACTTCCTTATCAAATGTCTGTCATTGCATCTTTTTTCAGTAAAAATGGAGTTTTATTACATTTTTAAAATGCTTATTAAAAGCTGATAAGAAATGGTTTTAAATCAACTGCTCCACAAATAAACAGAGAGAAAATAAATGCTAGCCATTTTCTGTCAACAATAGCCCATTTCTGTTTCCTGGTAAGTCATTATAATTACAGATAAACTAAATCTCAGATATTTGTCAAGAAGAGCGAAGAGTCTGAGATTGTGTCCTACTTACAAGCTCACAAGTTAGCCTGCCTCAGTTTCCCCAATGCTGGCAGAGGACATGAGATATCTGGGTCAGAGACATTATACAACTTGTCATGCCTGTAAGAGGGACCAGGATGGTTTCTAAAGTGCCAATTCCCACAGCATGACATGAAGTGGTCCAGCTGATACCTACACATGCAATGTCATGTATTACAGTAGAAGAATGCCAAGTTTAGGGAAACCAAATCTTTGATATTTGGAAGTAAGCCTGCCTGCCCCTATTCCAGAAGGAAATGCAATCTCTTTCTTTCAAAGATATTCTCTCTACTAACGTCCTTCTAGTGACAGTCCAGAAGAAAGAAATTTTGTGTCTCCTTGTAAGACAAGCAAAGAGGTGAAAGCCTGGTGGGTGAATTGTCTCCCAAGAATATTAATGGTGTTCTTTGACTCATTTATGGTGTTACCCTTGAAAACACAATACTATAAGCAAATTTGAAAGGCATACATATGCCGAAATGTCACCATAAAACATGTAAGGGGCTTAAGCTGTAATGTCTGCTAACATGAATTATTTTATTGTCTTGTTTGTAGTTCTTTTTTTCCTGCTAACAAATTTGGTAGGATATATTTTTCTTCAACTTTTATGTAACTTTTTTCTTTCCTTTTCTTCTTTTCACCATGCTGGGGATAAATGTTTGTGAAGATAGAGAAAAATGACAGAGTTCTGTTAGTATAGTTGTTCACCAAAATTTTGCTATAAGACCTGTATCTGTTGATGAGGAAAGGTTTGTTTTTGACTGAGATCCTATTTTCATAAAAACATTTTAGTATTATCCTATAAAAAAAGTCAATATAAGCAAGAAAATGGTGTGTTTGACTCAAAGACTCTGTTGACAAAACCAGATTTTAAGGTTTTTGTTTGGAAAGTTATATTAGCAAGACAAAGTTTTTCATGTCTTGAAAAACTCTACCTTTGCCTAAAGGAACTAAAGTCTCCTTCAGGTTAGCATAACATCTGAGGGTTTCTGCTGGCTGAGGCAAAATAACAGAGCCAGGAATCTGGTTTGTTGGGTTGGCAAATGCATTGAAAATATGCACATATGAAACTTGAAGGAAGCATACAGCAAAACCTACTGAGAGGAATGACCAAAATGTCTACCTTTGGAGATAGGCCGACACTTCCCATTTGAAAAGTACTGTAAAGTTATAGTATTCTCTAGACTAATGGAATATTTAAGAACATTTAAGAGAAACATTTCTTTTTAGTAATTTACAAAGATCATACATATGGTTAAGAGGACATGATACACTGTGGTTGGGCTTTGACTAAACCTTAATCAAAGCGTACAGGTAAATGAAACCAAGCAATTCTTCCCCTCTGCTTCTAAATTATAAATATAATCATGCCAAGGTTTTCATTAGGAATAGTAGTAATGCTAGGGATGCCTCTCACCCAGAGAATGTAAAGAAATGTGCTTCAGCTATCATTTGAAAGTAGATGTTATATCTAGAAAGTCTTGATTTATTTTATTGGTTTTAGTTTATTTAGATAAGTTCCAAAATGAATTTCCTAAAGGAGATATTAAAGAAGGGAATCAATGAAATATGAAAAGTATATATTTTATTTAAAGAAAGTTGATTTTTCTCATGCATAGGAAAGAATATTACTGAATCATACAGCCCAGTGGAAAGGATGATGGAGTCTGACCTTGGATACAATACTGCTCACAGCATAATGAAGGTAAGTGAGAGGACTAGTGATGTACCCCATGCAGGTTCTTTGAGAACCTGTAGATGGAGTCACTTAGTGAGAAAATTTGGCCCATGAGTTGGAGATATAAGGAAATATCACATAAATAGGATGTCTCAAAATGGGGAAACAAACAAACAAACAAAGTTAGGTGGATTATGAAGTGTGTACCAGGTTCTGAATCCGGCAAAAGTTGTTTTAAGAATCAAGAAGATATGGTCAGGTAAGGTGCGTCAGTAGAACAGTAAAGAGACCTGAAAAGAAGTAACTGAGAAATAGTCACACAATAAAACCAAAGGAATTGGTTGAAGGCTTGGACAGTTGAGAATTCTACAACATAAACAACATAAAAATGAGAGCTTATTACACTGAGAAGAAAGGATACAAATATCAGAAGGTATCTGGCTGGGAGATACTGATTTCTGTCATCTCCCTAATTACTTAGAGAAAACATACTCCAGTTGGAGGGAGAGTATTCCTCCAATCTATTTCTAACCACATCACCTATCATTTATATTATCAGTTCATAAGAACTGCCTTTAGTATATAATAAAACATTTGGACTCAGGATACAATTTCTTACTATGGCCCTGGTGTTATTATGCTGTAGTTTTCACAGATTACATAAAATCAAAGTATGATATATTTGCAGTTGCTGTGAATCTATGTAATTTTGTTCAGTCTTTCAATTTTCTGTAATTAATTATCCCCTTTGGTAAATGAGGAACAGTATCATTGTAATGGTAAACATTCTTGTTAATGATATAATAATTCTAAAGCAATGAAAAAAACTATTTGAATTTAAGAAAAAAAATAGGCAAAGGGGAAAAAAGGAAGGAGAGGTTACCAGAGGGGAGGTGGGTTGGGGGATGGGTAAAATAGATGATGGGGATTAAGGAGTGCACTTGCTCTGATGAGCACCTGGTGATGTATGGAAGTGTTGAATCACTATATTGTACACCTGAAACTAATATTACACTGTATGTTAACTAACTGGAATTAAAAACAAAAAAAAGAAAAATATTGAGAACAATGAAAACAATTCTATTTGAATCAACATTTTACAAATCAAATCCGGGAGTTAGTAAAAAAAATCATTACTGGGGCACCTGGGTGGCTCAGTTGGTTAAGCAACTGCCTTTGGCTTGGGTCATGGTCCCAGGGTCCTAGGATTGAGCCCCACATTGGGCTCCTTGCTCAGCGGGGAGTCTGCTTCTCCCTCTCCCTCTGCCTGCCGCTCCCCCTGCTTGTGCTCTCTCTCTCTCTGTCAAATAAATAAAAATAAAATCTTTAAAAAAATCATTACCATACTTTGAATTCCCATCACTACCACACAATCATCACCATGACCATAGACCACATCACCATCAACATTAACATCATTATCATCACCACCAAATTATCTCCCTTCATATCAAACATTATTATTCTAATGATAGTACAAGGAAGGCTTTCATTTTTGGAGCTGATTAAATTACAGGGAAAGCTCACAACCACAAAATAAAAATCATGTTCCTACTATTGACATTAAATACATTGGTATAGAACAAATGTCATTCAACAAGGTAACATTCTTTTTCTCTGCATCTATAATAATCATAATATTAGCAGTAATTATACTCAGTCTCTATGAGAGTGAGAGCATCAGTACTAAGAAAGAAAAGAGGGGGCAGGTGGAAAAGCAGAAAGATGAGGGGACTAGAGAAAGAGAGAGCTGCTGATAGTTTTTAAGCATTACAATATGCCAGGAATAATATAAGGCATTTTTGCATATGTTAACCAACTAGATCCTAATAAAAACTACTATCTGGGATATATAATTTCATTATTATCATTTTACAATTAAGAAAAGCTTAAATTTTTTGCCAAAATTATATAGTTAATAAATCATAAAGCAGGAATTAAAAAATCATGAACACCAGGGTGCCTGGATGGCTTAGTCGGTTAAGCGTCTGCCTTTGGCTCAGGTCATGATCTCAGGGTCCTGGGATTGAGCCCCAAGTAGGGCTCCTGGCTCAGTGGGGAGTCTGCTTCTCCCTCTGCCCACCCCCAACTCGTGTGCGCATGCTTTCTCTTGCTGCTCTCTCTCTCTCTCAAATAAATAAATAAAATCTTAAAAAATAATAATAAAAAGTCATGAATACCTAATTTCAGATACCAATTTCAAAATGCATTTTGATATGGTATAAATGTAACAATAGATTGGCCACATTGTTTAGGACAGCAAAAAAGATTATCTTAAAAATATTATTCTTGTAAAATAGTTCCTTAGTTGAAAATTTATCACTTACCTTCCTTCCTCAAGAATTAATTTATCTCTAGGCTCTTTTACCTTTTTCCAAAACTATGTTTGTGTAGCAGTAATAGCTACCATTTACCAAGTACCATTATGTGACATGAAGTGCTTTAACTATGTTACCCAATCAATATATTACATCATTTAATTGACTTTTCAAACAAATATATGAAATATGCCCTATTATCTCAGTTTGTATGCAGTAGAATATCGAGCCAACATCTGGGCTGGCAGGTGACTTACTGGAGACTCAATTTGCATTCTAGTTTATTTTGTTTTGGCTTTGTTACTATAGGAATTTATTTTATTCATGTTTAGCACTGATAACTAATAATATAATATGCTGTACTTTCTAAATCATATGTACTTCATCAATCATACCTGTATTAAAATGAGTAGATATTAAAATGAAACATATTTTTCCCTCTTTCTGGAAAGTAGAGAGTTTTGTGTGCCTAAAGTTTTGATTCCTCTAACTTCTGAGAAATCAACAGGTGCTTTCTAGATTCCAAGGTGTAAGCACTTCTCTTGATAGACCAAAAAGTGTTTGTGTTAGAAAGAGAAAGAATGCCTATATATTCTCTGGACAAAGACAAGGAGGAAATGGGATACAGTTACTCTTAGGTAGAAGGATATCGAAAATGAATGGCTGAATACTGGCTGATACCAGTTGGGCTGGTTACCCTGGGGCCTGACCCAAGAGAAAACCAGGGTTAATCTTACCGTAGACAGAATGGAGTCTTCACTCAGAAGTTCTGATATAAAAGCCTTGTCCTATTGAGAGAAGAGTGGGCGATGAAACATCACAGGAACAGGGAACAGCATCCAGCAGAGAGGAGGCAATACTGCAGAGGTTTCCATGGAAAGAAGAACAAATCACAAATGTGAAACCTATAGTTTGAGGCACCAGACATCTTTGTGACTTAGGAGATGGATGTCCAGTGGGTGTCATCTGCTCTGAACCAACAATGAACTACTATGGGAATCCCTACCATTTTGGTAGGTGGGTACTTTTTTTAGGGTTCCTGAACCCAATTTTGACATGAAGTATCGAGATCCCCCACATACAACCTGAAGCAATTCTCAGACACCCTGATGGTGCCAACTCGATTTTGACACTATCTACCAGGGAATAGTGTCAGATTCCACAAGTTAAGGGTTCAGTCCTGCAAGTCTGCTCCCTGCCCCCCACTTCAGATGCCAGCCCCAAGCCATAGGCTCTTACCTGTGCTTCTGACGAAGCAGTTATAGTTCAGAGACTGGATAGATTTGCTGGAGCAGCTCATAGAACTCAGGAAAACACTTAGGTTTACCAGTTTATTAAAGGACATGAACCAACAGCCAGATGAAGAGATATATAGGGCAGGTCCTGAACAAAGGAGCATCTGTCTTCCTGGAGCTTGGGGCCTGGCTCTGCGGCACCTGGTGCGTTCTGGAAGCTGTCCGAAAAGGGACCAAAAAATTGTCCTCTTCAGTTTTTATGGAGGCTTCATTAGGTAGTCACAATTTACTAAGCCATTGGCTGATTCAACGTCTAGCCTCTCACCCCTCCCCAAAGGTAGGGGAATGGCACTGAAAGTTCCAACCCTCTAATCACCTGTTTGGTCGTCCTAGCAACCAGCCCCACCCTTGGGTGGGGTCCAAAAATCACCTTCATTAATAACAAGACAGCCATTTAACACCCCTTCTGGCTCTGAAATGTTTCTAGGAACTGTGAGTGAAAACCAAATATATCTGAGAAATATATATTTGTTCATCTGAATAACCAAATATATATTTCTTATAAATCATTGTATTGCAATAGGAGAACAGGTTTCACATTTATTTATAATATTGAGACCTGTCATTATATTTCACTATAAGTATTGCAGACCAATTAGGGCTGCTGAACTCTGCCAAGCAAATTTATGTTTAAAATATTTAAGGAACGTAGAAAAGCTCACACAGATAGCAATTTGAATAGAGTTTTGTCTAAATCAAATCTTTTGCCCAGTATTTTTCTTTTTTTTTTTTTTAAGATTTATTTATTTTGACAGAGAGAGACAGCGAGAGAGAGAACACAAGCAGGGGGAATGGGAGAGGGAGAAGCAGGCTTCCCGCCAAGCAGGAAGCCCGATGCGGGGCTTGATCCCAGGACCCTGGGATCATGACCTGAGCCGAAGGCAGACGCTTAACGACTGAGCCACCCAGGCGCCCCATGCCCAGTATTTTTCAATAAGATGGACTTCCCCCCTTCTCCTTTTTTTTTTTTAAGATTTTATTTGAGAGAGAGAGCGAGTATACAAGCAGGGGGAGGGGCAGAGGGGGAGGGAGAGAGAGAATCTCAAGCAGACTCCCCGCTGGGCTTGATCCCAGGACCCTGAGATCCTGAGCTGAAAGCAAGAGTTGGATATTCTAATGACTGAGCCACCCAGGCACCCCTCCCCTTTCCCTTTTTTATATAATCCGTTACATTTTTTTTTGAAGGGTTAACGGAATGCTTTCAGCATAGGCGCTGTAGCTCCTTTTTCTCAAAACAAAATGAATACCCCCTTCATTCTTTTTTTTTTTTTTAACATATAATGTATTATGGGCGCCTGGGTGGCTCAGTTGGTTAAGTGACTGCCTTCGGCTCAGGTCATGATCCTGGAGTCCCGGGATGGAGTTCCGCATCGGGCTCCCTGCTCGGCAGGGAGTCTGCTTCTCCCTCTGACCCTCCTCCCTCTCATGCTCTCTGTCTCTCATTCTCTCTCTCTCAAATAAATAAATAAAATCTTTAAAAAAAACATATAATGTATTATTTGTTTCAGAGGTACAGGTCTGTGATTCAACAGTCTTAACACAATCGAAGGGGGAGATGAACCATGGGAGACTATGGACTCTGAGAAACAAACTGAGGGTTCTAGAGGGGAGGGGGTGGGGGGATGGGTTAGCCCGGTGATGGGTATTAAGGAGGGCATGTATTGCATGGAGCACTGGGTGTCATACTCAAACAATGAATCGTGGATCACCTCATCAAAAACTAATGATGTATTGTATGGTGACTAACATAATAAAATAAAATGAAAAAAAAAAAAAAAGTGTTACTACATTCTTACGCTCCCCTGAGGGAACAAAGTTGACATCGAATTGTAGTTAACCTGTAAAGTCTTATCTTCAGAAATGGTTCCTTGAAATGATAAACTGGGTTTATCCCACAAATTATTTTCAATCTATGTAATGAACTAAAATGTATTTAAAGTTTCTTTGAAGATAAAACTCTTTGCAATAGCCAAACTGTGGAAAGAGCCAAGATTTCCTTCAACAGATAAATGGATAAAGAAGATGTGGTCCATATATACAATGGAATATTACTCAGTCATCGGAAAGGATGAATACCCAACTTTTACATCAACATGGATGGGACTGGAGGAGATTATGCTAAGTGAAATAAGTCAAGCAGAGAAAGTCAATTATCATATGGTTTCACTTATCTGTGGAACTTAAGGAATAGCATGGAGGACATTAGGGGAAGGAAGGGAAAAATGAAGGGGGATAAATCGGAGGGAGAGATGAACCATGAGAGACTATGGACTCCGAGAAACAAACTGAGGGTTTTAGAGGGGAGAGGGGTGGGGGGATGGCTTAGCCTGGTGATGGGTATTAA
>NC_138371.1:136519194-136529733 GCF_054177405.1 Leptonychotes weddellii
GTCAATTATCATATGGTTTCACTTATCTGTGGAACTTAAGGAATAGCATGGAGGACATTAGGGGAAGGAAGGGAAAAATGAAGGGGGATAAATCGGAGGGAGAGATGAACCATGAGAGACTATGGACTCCGAGAAACAAACTGAGGGTTTTAGAGGGGAGAGGGGTGGGGGGATGGCTTAGCCTGGTGATGGGTATTAAAGAGGGCACGTATTGAATGGAGCCCTGGGTGTTATATGCAAACAATGAATCATGGAACACTACATCAAAAACTAATGATGTAATGTATGGTGGTTAACATAACATAATAAAAACAACAACAACAACAAAATATGTAGTCATACACACACACACACACACACACACACATATATATATATATATCTCTTAGAATCTCATTATATCTTGATCCAATCCAAGCCCTGCCAATTAGTAGTTACTTGATTGTGGACAAGTTATTAGATTTAATCTTCCTGTTTCCTTTTATGGAGAATGGGGGAAAACAAGTATCCTCATGGCATCATTGTGAAGATTAAATTAGTGACTGGTGTATAGTGTTAGTTATCATTGCTTTTTTTTTTTAAGATTTTATTTATTTATTTGACAGAGAGAGAGAGAGCACAAGCAGGGGGAGTGGGAGAGGGAGAAGCAGGCTTCCCGCTGAGCAAGGAGCCCGATGCAGGGCTCAATCCCAGGACCCCGGGATCATGACCTGAGCCAAAGGCAGACACTTAACCGATTGAGTCACCCAGGTGCCCCAATCATTGCTTTTATTAGATGAACTTACACAGAGAAGAAGACATTCACATGGTAGTTAACATGAATAGAAAGAGGAGTGAGAAATTACAAGGGAACAAAACCGCAAATTTTATAGTTTTACTTAAGGACATGTAGTTAAAGCAGTTAAAGCAGTTAAAGTGGTTTTTAAAACTGGTGGCTCCTGTGTCAGAATCAGCTGTAGGTCTGTTTTTTTTGGCCAGCAAAATGTTAAATATAAAATAAATCTGAATACGTTTACCTGGGCGTGATCTATTAGGCTCCTCAGTCCAATCCACCCCCATTTACCTGGCCTAATTCACACTTTTGCGTTACTTACCTTGCCACTGTCTTAGCTGAGTTTGCGAACCCAAATTTAAATCTGTGCTCATTAACATGTGTTGTTCTTGGGTTAATGCCTAACATCTGATTGTTGCTGTTTGTTGACTTCCTTCTCCTTTCCACCTGCCCAGCTAGAGGAACAGCATCCTAAATCCCACATGGTTTTATTTTCATTTTTACATTTTTTTAAAGATTTTATTTATTTATTTGACAGAGAGAGATAGCGAGAGCAGGAACACAAGCAGGGGGAGTGGGAGAGGGAGAGGCAGGCTCCCCGCGGAGCAGGGAGCCCGATACGGGGTTCGATCCCAGGTCCCTGAGATCATGACCTGAGCCGAAGGCAAACGCTTAACTGACTGAGCCACCCAGGCGCCCCATCATTTTTACATTTTAATTTAGATGTCTGGAATCAGAACTCATGTTTGTTCTGAATTCCGTAGCCCATATGGCCCCAGTGTCAGAGCAGAGGTTGAATTATTGGCCAGCATTAAGAGAAACAGCCTTCCGCATTGTGTATACACTTTCAAGATCAGAGAGGATTTAGAGGGTTGCTGTGTGATTTTCTGGACTGGAATTTAGCCAAGAAACTATTATGTTTACAGTTATACTGAGAAATATCTCAGAGCAGCTTTAAGTACTAAAAATAGAGAGAAGAACTCATTTAATAGCACCGTCAGTAGCTTGGTTCCTACCTACACAAAGTTGGGACTTTGGGAAAGTATTTATGAGTGAACTCTCCTGAATCACTGATCCCACTTACTGCGGTAACGGATGTTCCCTTGGAGGTTTCCCATCTACTCAGTTCACTCATCCAGGTTTATGAGATGTGACAGGGTTGTAGTGCAAGGAGATGGCTGCTATTTATATAGCAGATAGTAAAATTTGACAGTAAACTTAGGGAAAGTTTTGCAAAGATTGTATCCTTTCTCTAATTTTCTCTAACACTCTGACATTAAATTTTGTTTTCTCTATTCAAAAATATAAAAGTGTGTTTGGAATAGGTGTGTGTTTAAAGAGTAAGAAATGGCTTTTTGGTTTTATTGTTTTTAACAGCTTTATCAAGGTATCATCGACATACAAATAATTGTACATATTCAATGTGTCCAATGTGATGGACATATGCAAAGACTTGTGATACCACCACTGCAAACAAGATAATAGAATATGCAGTGGAGAAAGGACAGTCTTTACAACAAATAGTGTGGGTAAATAGGAGATCCATATGCAAAAAATAAAATTGTACACTTAACCTTACAATATACACAAAAATCAACCCAAAATGGATTAAACACATTTGTCTGTGAGACCCGAAACAGTAAAAGTTCTAGAGGAAAACGTAAGAGAAGGGTTTCTTGACAGTGATCTTGGCAATGATTTCTTGGATATGACACCCAAAGCACAGTCAACAAAATTAAAAGGAAGTGAGACTATCTCAAACTAAGAAACTTCTGCACAGAAAACAGAAACAATCAACAGAATGAAAAGACAACCTGGGATGGGGTGAGGAAGAATATTTTCAAACCATATATCTGATAAGTGTTTAATTTCCAAAATATATAAGGAACTTATATAACTCAATAGCAAAAATAAATAAAATTAAATAAAATGACCTGATTGAAAATGGGCAAAGGACTTGAATACATATTTCTCTAAAGAAGCCATACAAATGGATAACAGGTATAGGAAAAGATGCTCAACACCATTAATTATCAGAGAATTGCAAATCAAAACTTTATTTTTTTTATTTTTTTTTAAAGATTTTATTTATTTATTTGAGAGAGAGAGAGAGAATGAGAGAGAGCGTGAGGGGGGGAGGGTCAGAGGGAGAAGCAGACTCCCCGCGGAGCAGGGAGCCTGATGTGGGACTCGATCCCGGGACTCCAGGATCATGACCTGAGCCGAAGGCAGTCGCTTAACCAACTGAGCCACCCAGGTGCCCTCCCGTAAATCAAAACTTTAATGAGACCTCACCTCACATTGAATGTAGAATGGTACAGCCATTATTAAAAACAGTATGGGGATTCCTTAAAAAATTACAAATAGAACTACCATATCCAGCAATCACACTTATGGGTATATATCCAAAGGAATTGAAATCAGGATCTCGAAGAAATATCTGTATTCCCATTTTCCTTATAGCACTAGTCACAATAGCCAGGATATGGAAACAACCTAAGGGTCCATCAACGGAGATAACAGGTAACGGAAGTGTGGTACATATATAGAATGGCATTTGTTCAGCCTTAAAAAAGGAAGGAAATCCTGCCACTTGCAACAACATGGATGAACCTGAAAAGCGGTATGCTAAATGAAATAAGCCAGTCCCAGAAGAACAATGATCCCTTTTATATGTGGTATCTAAAATAGTCAACCTCATAGAAGCAAAGTGTAAAATAATGGTTGCCCACAGCTGAGACATGAGGGAAAAGGGGAGCTGTTATTCAATGGATATAGTTTCCGTTATGATAAGTAAGTTCTAGAGATCTGACAACATAGTGCTTATAGTTAACAATATGGTATCGTGTACTTCAAAATTTAAGAGGGGAGGTCTCATGTTAAGGGTTGTTATAAAAAAGAAAGAAAAAAATGGCTTCTATTGATAAAATATACCCTAAATAGTGTCCCATAAGTAATATTTGTATCACCGCACATGAACTAAAACATGAACAATGGTTATCAAATTAGATGTGTCCTAACAGCTTAACTTTATATTTTTTGCCCAGTATTCTATTTATTGATATAGTTAACTTCAATTCGAGTGCAGTTGTATGTTTTAATTTAATCATCTCACAGAAAGCAAAGAACCAAGGCATTTTTTTATGACAAACATTTATTTGTCAGTCTTTTACTCTCTGAACATTATACTATTAGTAAACTCAAATTTGAAAACCAAGTATTGGTATCAATATTGGTATCAGTTAACTTTTTGTTACCTTCTATGAAAAATGTAACTTACTTCTGCTTCACTCTTTTATCTTGATGGTCATAATGTTCTAGAAAAAAATAAGAAAATTTCTAGTTATTATCATAATGCCCTTTTGTTCCATGTCAGTCTTTTACAGTAAATAGATACGTGAAGACTTGCTTTAACAAGCTGTACACATTTCTGTTTGATTGTTGGGGTCAATGCACAAGCCCATGAGGGAGAGACTTGTTGAGGTGTGGCAAGTTGCAAACACCACCGCTGAAAGATAATTCCAAACCTACCTGTTTTATCTCACTCAGTTAGCTTAATAACAAATGACTGGTTTAAGACTAAATACCAGATATATTTTAAATTTTATATGAGGCAGGGGCATTATTTGAAAGGCATAAAGATTTAGAAAGTGTTATATCTGGGAGAACTAGGGAGAGATAATAATTTAAGATATGAAACCCTGAGTTGGCAATATTTTTTTCCCCACCCAGCACATTAAAGTATGGGTGCAGGGTCTTCTGGTTTCTATTGTTTTTGATGAGAAGTCAGTAGTTTGAAACACACTGATCTGTATGAATGGCACTTTTATTTTCATTTTTAAGTTGTAGCTATGTGCTATGTTCCTAGGTTATTTTGTTCATCCTGCTCAGGGTTCACTGAGATTCTTGAATCTATAAATTTATGTCTTTTACCAAATGTGGGAAATTTTCAGTTATTATTTATTTCTTAAAGTATTTTTCTTTCTGCCACATTTTTCCTCTTGCTTTCTGCAACTCCAATTGCATGTATATGAACACTTGGTATTATTCCACTTGGCCATGAGATTCCACTCATATTTTAAATCTTTTTTCCATTTGATCTTTTGTTCTGTTATTTTTTTTTCTTTTCGGTTCCTCATTCTATTTGCTGTCCCTCCCCCTTCATTTTCTATTCTTCATTGAAATTCCTACATCTTCATTTACAACCAGTATATGTTATGTTCTTGAGCATTGTGATAATAATTTAAAAATCTTTGCTGATTTCAAAATCTGGATCATCTCAAGGTCAGTTTCCATTAGTTGCCATTTCTCCTTCTTATGAGTAACATTTTTCTTTTCTTATGTAGAATAATTTTGGTTTGTATCTCGGAATTATGAACTACGCATGGAAGACAATCTGAATTGTGTTGTTTCTCTAAAGAAACATTAATTTTTGTTATTGTTTTATCAAGCAGTTTACTTGCCCCAACTAAAATCTCTGTGTCTGCTGCTGTGGGAAGCAGATGAATTTTCAGTTCAGTCTTACAGACTTAGTTGGAGATGTTTATCATCTGTCCTGAATATTCATATTACAGAGATTAGGAAGAGATTATATACAGAATTTAGTGCCTTGTCTCTCTCAGGTCTCCTTTCCAAGATTCCTCTCCACACTTAATGTATTGTAAATATTCTGAAATTCATCTGCTGGTTCATCAGGTTGGTAAAATGAGGATATCTGTATCAGTTTTACAGCTCTACGTGGTGTAGAGTAGGGACCCTCTTCATTCCAAAAGTCATAAAAATGGGAAACTCACCCATAACTGTTCTCTTCTTTCAAGTGTTGAACCCTTCCAGATTCTGTTGACTTTTGGTCACTCTCCAGAGGCTTCAGGTAAGTTGTTTTATATTTACATATTTGTGGGAGAGTTAGTTTAAATAAAACCATTTAATTTATTTTAAGAAAAACTTATTACCAAATGCCCACTCCCCTGAAAGTCCTCACAAAATACCTATTGATTACACAAATTTAAGTTCATTAGACTTTCACATTAAGGGAGAATGCCACATTGACAGAACCTTAGTATGGGCATGAAAGGTAGAAATCTAGAGAGAACAGTTACACAATCTTAGGACCTAGACAGGGTGACTTTAAAAGAATCTTTCAAAGAGGAAAATTGGTTGAGAATGTATACAGTCTACAATATTAAGGTTTGGTTTCCTGGACAAAGTGAAACAAGGGTTTTTTTTTTTTTTTTTAAGATTTTTTATTTATTTATTTGACAGAGAGATAGAGAGCACAGATAGGCAGAGCAGCAGGCAGAGGGAGAAGCAGGCTTCCCGCTGAGCCAGCAGCCAGATGCGGAGCTCCATCCCAGGGCCCTGGGATCATGACCTGAGCAGAAGGCAGACGCTTAACCGACTGAGCCACTCAGGCGCCCCGAAACAAGGGTTTTTAAATGATTCATGAGTAAGGTGTTAGTTTTCGTACGTTGCTATTTTAATTTGTTCAAAGGCTTATCTTTCAGTAGCAAATATTTCCTGAAGCAAGTTGCTATGTTATTTTTATGTGGTTCCAGTATTGATTAGCCCAGAAACAGAAAAGTATGTTTGTTTCAGTTCCCAACACTTAATCTTTGATAATATATTGAAAGTTGTAAGTAGAATATTTGAGAAAGGATTACAGATTAATAAAAATAATATCTTTATTAATTAATAATATTTTGGGGGCACCTGGGTAGCTCAGCCTGTTAAGTGTGTACTTTTGGCTCAGGTCATAATCCCAAGGTCCTGGGATCCAGTCCTCCATCAGGGTCCTTGCTCAGCCGTGAGCCTGCTTCTCCCTCCCCCTCTGCCTGCTGCTCCCCCTGCTTATGCTCACTCTCTGTCAAAAAAAAATAAAAAGTTTAAAAAAAGAAAAATATTTATGACTATTAAAATGTATTCTGTAACCTCACCTAAAATAAATATCTGGAAAACAAGAACTTAAATATTTGGTTCAAAAAATATGAAAAAAGTTGAAAAACATTATTTTGATGTAAATTGATTAATTTACACTATAGTTTCTTCTTTGATTTGACTTATGTTCAACTTAACATTGAATTAGTTTATGTTTTGATAAAGTTAATTCCTATAGCAGGACCCACAAAACGGAGGTCTCCCCACTGGCCCGGCGTTCTAAATCTGCCAGGCTGCGTTCATCGGAAGCACCTGTCAAAGAAGCCTAATTTCCACCACTTAATCCTTGAACTCAGCTTTAGCTCCTTCCCCCTACCCGAGAAAGCAGGACCGGCTCGCCCTATAAGGAAATCCTCCGCCTCCCAGCCAATCATGCTTTGCTTCCTCCTCCGCTTAGTATAAAGCTGCTCCGGGCCAACTTTCTCCAGAAGAGTCTGTGGTGCTGGGCAGCTCTGGGTTCCTCCGACCCGTGGATCGTTTTACCTAGAATAACGGTGTCAAACTCGTTACTAAATAGTCTGACGACAAGACGAGAGCAGCATTTGGCTGCTGAAGATTCCAGGTCAGCTCCTAAATTTAGGTGAAGCTGCTAAACCCTCCGCTGCTGCTTCGCGCCCGCTGAGATCTCGGTAAGCTTTTCTCCAATTGAGCTCCCCTAATTTCTGAGTCTGAGCTCATTGGGGTTTTTTTGTCTTAAGCCTTCTGGGTGGAAAATTGGGATATGAGAGACTCCAGATTTTTCACAGTGAAACCTAGTGGGGCGCACACAGCATTTGGGTTTGTGGCCGAGCGCATGTATATGGTAAGCGCCTTCATGGGGATCTAACAGGACTCAGGAACTGTGCACAGGCAGCCGGAAACCTTACCGTCTGGTTGAATTAGGCTTATTTCCAAAGGAGAAAATAATGGGGACCTCTAGGTCTAAAAACAGCATGATAGCGCCGTTGAGGCTTCACAAAAGCCTCGAGGTAAATACACAGCTTAAATAAGTACACAGTTTTCTTCCCCTTTATAATGTAAGTTTGGTTAACAAATTGAAGTCCATCAGAAAAGTATAAGTAAGAAAATACAATTTCACGTATTTGCTAATAGCCAGCAGACTACAATATGTATTTTAAAGCCAGCGTTATTTTAAATGCTATAAACCCACGTTATCTTCAGTCGTAGGCAATCTTCAAAGCAAGGTAAGAGGAGAATATGCTCTCTTGTTATGGCATTTCTTTTTACAGTACATGGCTTAAAGAGGAATGTAAAGAGAGAGTGAGCACCTTTCCAGAAATAACAAAATAATTGGAGTTCAACCCAGAAAAATATCCTAGGGCCTTGATTAAAGAGCAAGAATAGCAACAACCCAATCGGCAATATAAAAACTACCACTGCCAACATAAATGTCACTTTTTGGAAATGTTGGATTGAACTATGAGAAAAACATATATTGACAATCTTTATAATAAATAAGAAACGAAAGTAGCCCATTTGAAAAGCCAAAATAAAGCAAACCTTTTTTTTTTTTTTTCATTTTATGTATCAGAATGGATAGCACCCTGCATATATGAGATATGTGGTTATTTGGGCTTACTCATGTACCCACTCTGATGTAGAAAGTACTTTATTCTTTCTGTGCATCTGAACACTTGATGCAGTCCCTGAAATCTTTTCCTTTGTACTCAGATCATCACTAATTTCTTGTCATGCTCCATATTCTAAATTAAAATCGCCAGTTAAAATAATTCCCATTTTTCTTCTCCCTAAGTAAGCCCACAGCCAAAATTATTGCGATAGTGTAATGATTTTGTAAATTCAAGTTCTTTTTGTGTAGAAATATCTTAGAAAAACTGTAGCGTATTTCAGGGTATAGAGTGAGCCAGATTTTCTTGGAACTATAAATAGATCCCAAATGAAACTAAAGATATCAAATATGCCTTTATTGTTCAAAGACTGGGTAACCTGATATCCTCTTTTTTCCTTTTTTTTTTTAAATATCTTGCTTAGATTATATTCTTGAAGTGAATTACAGACTGTGATGTATTTTCCTGAGTTGTTAAAATTATGTAAATATAAGGGGCGCCTGGGTGAGTCAGCTGTTAAGCATCTGCCTTCCGCTCAGGTCATGATCCCAGGGTCCTGGGATCGAGCCCTGCATTGGGCTCCCTGCTCCGTGGGAAGCCTATTTTCCCTCTCCCACTCACCCCTGTTTGTGTTCCCTCTCTCACTGTGTCTCCCTCTGTCAAATAAATAAATAAAATCTTAAAAAAAAAAAAAAGTAAATATAAGCTCTAGCTAGTTTGTGAATATTTGGAGTTGGATTACTGACTCTTAGATGTACAGATGATGTTGCTGAGAGAGAACTCAATTTCATTTTCATGTTTCTAGGAGACATTATTTTTGTTTCGTTGTTTAACTGAGAAAGAGTTAATCTTCACATATAGTATTTAGGGCATATGCATATTTACTTAATTGACTATTGAGCTCTTAAAATATTTTGCTTTCACAAATAAGATATAAAGAATGTCCTAAGATCAAGTTCAAATATGAAAAATACATTGATTCACTATGTAACTAGAAAAGAACATGATTTACTAGTTTGTAAAAATATGTTAAACTTTCACTCTCCTGAAGAATTGTTGGGTGGTTTAATGGAATTGACTGTTATTTTTCATCAACCAGTATTTTTATCATCGAAAATTTAATTGGACATGTTATTTTGAAGAAATCTGACATAATTTTTCACTGTTAACAGTGTACACTTGCATTGTGTCAGTGGATGTCTCGGTTCTGGTACTCCCCATGGAAGATTTACATGAGCATCCATGCTCGAATAAAGACATCCAGAAGGAAAGCACAAAGCAGTTCATTAAGGACCATACACTCTCAAGATAGAAGAACGGGCAGGCCCAGAGGTGGCAACTGCATGAGGGTTAGGGGTGTCTCTTCTTTTTATGTTTGCATAGGTTATGGGTCATACCTAGGGCCATCTCCAACTGAGGTTGTTTCCAACGCTGTAAGGGACTCCTCCTACCGGTTGGAGGGGTAGTTTTTGACCTTATAAGGTTCTTGCCAGAACCCTCATGGCCATTTTCCCCCAGAGGTTAGGGGTGGGTTGAAACTGCATGCAAATATATTATAATGAAGCTATAGGCTATTGTAGGACACCTACACCTCCTATTGTAGGAGAGCACAGGCTCTGCACCTACCATTCTTGGTCTCATAGCCCCAGGAGGTGGGAAACCACAAACCACTGTTTACTGTCACCTTGCCTCCAGCTCATATATAGCTAATTGCCTGTTCTATCATTACTCATCTACCCTCATTCTAACTAGATGTCTTCATTACTTTGAACATGAAAATATATTGCTTAATGTTACAATGCATGTTTGAATCATTCCAACTTCCCCATTATTGCTTTACTTTGTATCTCAGAATGGAGTTGCCAAGGCATATTTTGGTTGCAAGAGAAAGATTTTAGCGTAAAATATGTTCCTAGCACTGTTAGATACCAGATTTCTTCAATAAGTTTTTGCTGTTGAGCTAAACTATAAAATGTCTTTACCTAGTCTGTTTTCAGTTTTTCTCAAGACTTTTCCTTGATACATGTTTTTTAATCCATTTTTTAAAATTTTATTATGTTAATCACCATACATTACATCATTAGTTTTTGATGTAGTGTTCCATGATTCATACATGCCCTCTTTAACACCCATCACCAGGCTAACCCATCTCCCCACTCCCCTCCCCTCTAGAACCCTCAGTTTGTTTCTCAGAGTCCATAGTCTCTCGTGGTTCATCTCCCCCTCAATTTCCCCCCCTTCGTTTTACCCTTCCTACTATCTTCT
>NC_138371.1:136529833-136570109 GCF_054177405.1 Leptonychotes weddellii
TCCTCATATTGGGGCGCCTGGGTGGCTCAGTCGTTAAGCGGCTGCCTTCGGCTCAGGTCATGATCCCAGGGTCCTGGGATTGAGCCCCGCATCGGGCTCCCTGCTCCGCGGGAAGCCTGCTTCTCCCTCTCCCACTCCCGCTGCTTGTGTTCCCTCTCTCGCTGTATCTCTCTCTGTCAAATAAATAAAAAAGATCTTTAAAAAAAAAAAGAATTCCTCATATCAGTGAGATCATGTTTTTTAATAGGATTTTGTTGTTTGAAACACCCTTGTACAATACCAGTCTTTAAATGACCACAACAGACTATGTAATGTTTTCCACATCAAGAGGCAAGATTCAGAAAACAGCACCATTAAAGCAGTATTTCGGTGAAAACAGTTATTACTCTTTCTTTTTTATTAGTAATCCTTTTGAACTATATCCCAGTCTTTTTTATACCTGAAACCCTCAATCTCCTAAGAATTCAATCTTGTTTTCTTTGCTACCACTTGCAACATAATTAAATGTAGTCAGATCAACCAGAGCCATTCCATTTGGATATATCTTTCTACCAGCCCTAAAACCATGTTACTTTGGGGGGAAATTTAATTAAAAACAAAATGTTCTGGGTACTCAGAAAACCCTTACACAAAGGTGGAATATAAATAAAACTGCTTAATTATTGAATAGACATTAGGCCAGAATGCGATGCACATCTCAAGCAATCCACTAAAAGACTGCAAGACAGAAAGAAATCTTACCCTTTTATATACCCAGGCATGTACACCCCATTACTTACATGTTCTAGAGATGAACAATAACTAGTTCTCAAGTAATAGGACTTGACAGCACCATTTGTCACATGTACTGTGTCATGGATACATTTGGTAATTGAGGTGGCCATCTGTATTTAATTGGCTTTATCCAAAGGAAAAATAAACTTGTATCTTCAGATCAGGAGATGATTTAGCAACTTGGTGGGATGTACCCATGGAAGTTAGGCTCCTACCATTCCATAAACTGGGAGATAACAGAGCTATCTTCCTTGATGATTACATTTCAAAGAGATAGTCCCCAGGTCCTTGAGAACAACATTCCTGGGCCAACCCTGCAGGAGCCTTATTTACCTTTTAAAAAAATTTACATATATTTTATAGAGACAGAAAGAACTTAAAGTTTTCTTAAGTAAATGGTCTAAGAAAAGGTTAGGGGGAGAATTCTTTTTCCTTACTTTCAACAGAGAGATCTCAAACTCTTACTTTTAATCACTATTTGCCCTTACACTACTGTTGTATTGTTTATCCAGAGAAAAAGAATTAATAGGATATTGATTCATGCAGTTATGTGGGCTGAGAAATTTCCAGATCTGCAGTCAGCAAGCTGGAGTCCCAGGAAAGCTGATGGTGTAGTTCCAATCAGAATCCCAAGGCCTGAGAACCATAAGGAGCTGATGATGTAGTTCCAGTCTGAGAGCCAGCAGCAGGCTCCAGATTCAGGAAGAGCTGATGATTTAGTTGGAGATGAAGGCAGGATAGATATATGTCCATGTTGCAGCTCAAGACTGTTATCCAGGAGGAGTTCCCTCTTATAGGAGGGTCAGTCTTTTTTGCTGTTCAGGCTGGGTGAGGGAGAGGAATCTGCTTTCCTCAGTCTGTTGATTCAAATCTTAATCTCATCCAAAAGACTCTCACAGAAACACACAAAATAATATTTGACCAAATATTCAGACACCTGCTGGCCCAGTCAAGTTGACACATTAAATTAACCATCACAATGATCAAGTTGAGTATCAAAATACCTAAATTCTTCTCATTACATTAAGAAAAGATTATTATTTTTTCCTCAGCGACCCAGTTTTCATGTTAGCATAGTACATTAGATAGCATTTGAAAGGAATGGATAATATTTTGGGAAACACTGTAAAAAGCACATTACCTAGTGGTAATATAGTAGTATCCTACTGATCTCCAAAAGAAACTTTTTCTCCAGTAGTATCTGATATGAATGTTCCCTTTCTTTCCTAATCTTATACTAATTTTTACCGGAGAAATTCTATAACTCTGCTAACTTTTTTTCTTGTAAAATTCTAAATACTTAATTTTGACTTGGCTTACTCTCTTTTGGTTTATATCATGTTTACCATCATTTCAAGCTTCTTTCTGAACAACTCCAGGAATGTTTCCTTGGTAATTCAGGTAGTCAGAAATCTAATTTCATCCTAATTTTGTTGATGTATTTCTTCCAGTTTCATCCCATGTGCTCCAGTTAACTTGTGCTTTCATTGTCCACATGAGCTTCACTTTCCTGTTTCTTCATAAGCCATTACCACAATTAGAAATGGTCTCACCTCTATAATTTGGTTTTTAGTGTTGTTTATCCTTCAGTGTTCATGTCTGCAATTGTAATCTCCTTAAATCTTGACACAGTCTTCCACCTGGAAGAGCATCTTTAATCGCTTGTATATTATAAAAATACTTCTCTTACCGTGTTTGTCATATTCAAGTCTTTCTATCATGCTTGTGTTAATATTTTTTAATTCTCGAAAATACTGTTAATTCATAGAGAGCAGGCAGTATTTTTTCTGTCCCTCACATTCTCTAGCAGTAGAGATCTTCAGTTATGTGTTAAATAAATGAATTGATGTGTACTGATAGCTACATTTAGGACTCTTTAACATCTTTCAGCCTCTGGATATGTCTTGCATGAAGGTATAGCAAATTTACACTATAAAGAAAAATATTATTGTAGTTAAGTTCTGAGTAACATCAACAGGCCCTTTAAAAAACATTTTTATGGAGGAAAAGGTGAGTAAATGTTTTATTGTCTTTACTAAGCTTAAGTGTGTTTAAAAGCAAGTGATTTTGGTAAGAGCTAAAAATGCATTTTCATGGTAAAATGGTAATTTTTTTTTTTTTTAACATGAACTGATCATTACCTGCCATGGGAATGGAAAATAATTTGTTGAAATAGATTTCAAGGTGAAAATCTTAATATTGTCATAATGAAGTATAAGAGATGGCTGAGGGAAGTTGGGGAAAACAACTTTAAAGAATTATAAAAAAATGGGTGCCTGGGTGGCTCAGTAGGTTAAGCGACTGCCTTCGGCTCAGGTCATGATCCTGGAGTCCCAGGATCGAGTCCCGCATCGGGCTCCCTGCACGGCGGGGAGTCTGCTTCTCCCTCTGACCCTCCCCCCTCTCATGTGCTCTCTCTCTCATTCTCTCTCAAATAAATAAAATCTTTAAAAAAAAAAAAAAAGAATTATAAAAAAAACCCAAAAACCAACTGCTTTTTCACCTGTAACTTTTTTTTTTTTTCCTATCATAATTGTCAAAGAAACTTCTGGTATCAGCATTCCAGAAGTTCTGCTAAAAAGGGGGGGGCATTATTTTGGGGTGAGTTAAATGTATAAATTTGAGAAAGAAAACAGTATTATAATTTATTGTTTTCATTTTATTTTGAAGTTGCAGTTTAGAATGCAGTTTAACATACATATTATAATGGTTTAAATAACAAATTTAAAATCCTGTAGTAAAATTTTTTCCCCTGACTTATCAAAGAACAATAGAACAAAATGTAAATGCTATAAGAGGCCACTGGTCACCATCTTGCCGTTATTGGGTTGTTCCTTAAAATATATGCTCCAGTGATTTGTACAGTGCTGTTTTAGCGATTTTAAATGGTTTAGTTGATGGGTTTCACATTTTTCTCCTGGAAAACAATTATGTAATGTAACTCTCAATGGTTCTGTTGTCAAGATTTTCTTGTGTTCTTGCTTCCATTTTCTTGTTTTAAAAACAAAATGTATATTATTGATGCATTATTAATGCTATGTTAACTTTATATAATGTCATTTATACATCACCTCTCCTAGGTATTAATAATAGAACTAAGAGTCATTGATCGAACATACACTAGGTCAGGAAGTATTTTAAGCACTTGGCACGTATTAGCTCATTAAATTTCAAAACTTATTGAGGTAAATACTATTAGCTCCATTTTACAGATGAGAAAAGTCATATAAAGATTATTTCTTGCTCCAGATGATCTCACTAGAAAATAGTAGAGGAAGAGGTAGAGAATCCAGGCATTATGGTTGTGAAATCTGCCCTCTTACCCAGTGTAATTCACTGCTTCTTGACATTTAATATTTAACAATAATCAAAATTGAGGTTATTATTTGGAAGATGGTTTTTGTTCCTCCCCACTTCAAATTCCATACTTACTTTTTGGTCCAAACTTTGTACATTTCAAAACACATCTTTTGAATATTTAAATGCAGTATCAGAAACAACATGTGTTATAAGTAAATGCTTCATCTCCTAGTGCATTATACCTGTGCATCATTAGTGTTACAATTTTGTAATCATGCTTAGAATATTGAGTTTATACCTTTTTCTGTGTTAAATTTCTGTCTACCATTATCATAGAAGTTACTCCATACAATTGAAATTTGTCTTACTTCCAAGCTCTGTCTGAATTTTGTAAGGAATGTTTATTCACCAGCTGCCAGGAAACTGTCCATTTTAAATCAGCATACCTCATTCTCTTATTTTCCTTCATCAACACCCCTGCATAACCTTGTCCATAAAATGGTTGTTATTGTACCAGAGATTATTTTTGAAGGGTAAAATAGCATTGATCCATAAACCCAGAAAATGTTTGAAAAGCCCACTTAACATGTCCAAATTTCAAATGTCATAAAATACTTAGTTTTTTTTTTTTTTCTAAATGAATGGAATATAATAACGGAATCCAAATGGAATGGAAATATCCTGACACAAGGATATTATGCAGTGTAGTTGAGACTTTAAAATAATTTTGTATAATTAGTTAATGAAATGTTGAGCTATTTATTCATTTTTATAAAGCAAGAAATCTAATGTAAAATATTTGAAAACATACTTTTCTCTGCCAGATCCCTTAGCAGAAATTAGAAAACATAATTTGTTTGCTTCAGCTCACAAATTTCTTGGATTCTATTACACCTTCAAAGATAAACTCTGTAAAATTATTAAGAGGAAACCCTTAACTTTTAGTGAAAAAAATTACTTTCCAGTATCATTGATATTCAGAAATTATGTGGATGATATTATAATAGAACTTTATAAATTTCCCACCTTATACCCAAAGATAAAAAACATAAAAAGGGTTTCAATACAGCAGACTTATGACCAATTAAACCCAATTTTCTATCTTGGATAGTGCTACTCTAGCAATTTAAGGGGTCGTGATTGTCATCCATAACTATCAAATTATTAGTGATGTCCCTCAACCATTTTTAATGCCCTAGATAGCCTATTTATCTATCTGCTGTCTTTACTCTCTTCTCTGTGCAATCTTTGTTACTTTCCTCAAATCACCTTCGACTGACTCCTGCTCATCCTGCAGGTGTCAAATTAAACATCCTTTTGAGGTCTTACTTGACTTCTGAGACTGGGCTAAAATCTCTTAAAATGTCCTTTATCAAGTCCTTCTTTATATGTTACTGATATTACTAGTGAATTACTTCTTTTAACATAGTGGTTGCTCTTCACATACCTGTTCAATGCATGAATTAATGCCAAGCATTAATTTATTTTAAATCCTGCACTTTGAGTGTTTTCATACTTTATTGCTGAGGAATACTGTCATGAGCCCAAACTGGCTATATAAAATTATATTTATTTTATGTATCTTCATTAATAACAATAGATGTATTATTGTGATCTTCATGTTCTATGATAAAGTTTAGAGGTCTGTGTTCTTTTTGCACATTGCTCATTATCTCTGTACTGTATCTGCCATTAGCTTTCCTTATTTGAAACTAAGAGTTCTTTAATCTTTTTAAATGTCATTTTTCACCTCAAATCACATGCTCTGCTCAGAATATTTTGAAGTGTGGTGATCTTAATTATATACAATATTTTGTGGTCAGTAGAACAGTTTCTTCACTAAGGGAAGTTTTGTTCTTTTTTTAACCAACCTTTGTTCTGATTATTTGGTAATGATAGCACATTGGTTGATTATCTTCAAGGAATTATCAAATTCCTTCCTTGGTTATGATATAAGTCAGAGGAGTATGTCCTATGAATGTTAGACATTGTGTTTTCCTAAATACAATTATGTGGTAATTGTTCACAGAACCATATGATTATCTCTCAGCAAATGAAATAATTAATATCAACTCAGTGAATGGTTTCCTTTAGAACTACTTACAGAAATAAACTTTTGTTTCTGATGTCTCCTGATGTTTTTTAAAAACACACTGTTGAATTGGAAAAACCCCAAAATGCTAAGTGTATGTGAAGCATCTGTAACATTCTTGGGCATAAACTACAACCATGTCCAAATCTGGTTTAGTCTGTAAGCCCATAAATCCAAACTCCTTGGTGAATTTCAAACTGACTCTGCCGTTCTCAACTGTCCTAATAGTTTTCCTGCTTAGAAGGAAAAAAGACCAAAACAGCATTTGTGGGAAAGAGTTAACAGCCTTTTTCAATCTACAAATACAGTGAAAACTTATAGGATGCACAAATTAAAACTATACAGAAATTCTTATGGTGGCACTTAAAATGGGATGAAAATGATATAATCTCTCAAATTTCTATCCTGAAAAAAATTGGAAAAAAAACGTTCATTAACAATATTTCAATTCAGTTTAGACAATCAACTTTTTCAGGCTATTTTAAAATTTAATCCGAAGCAAAAACTGAAATTAATAGTGGTGTTCCTAGCATTTTAATGCTGTTTCTCATTTTTTTCTGAATTAGTTATTTCTCTTACATGTTACTAAATTTAGTCATTTCAGAATGAATTTACCTCTGATCTAGGATAAGAAGCTAAACTGAAGATTGATTATAGACTCTGTTCCACTTGGAAGAAAAAAAAAAGTAATTTATAGGAAGTGAGCTGCTCATTGAATACTATTGTGTTCTAGTCATTATTTCCTAACTTCAAGGACAGGACTCCTCTAGGATTCTACCCAGTATTGAACTTGCATTCCTATTGGTAAGTAATGACCTCGTAATTACTTCAAACTCTAGATCAATCACTTCTCTGGTGACTCTTGATAGAGTAAAAACATTTTACACATTGATTTTCCTTATTTAATTCATCTACTTTCCTGTCTTGTTTGGATTCCTTGATCCATTCAGTCTTTACCAAAATTCATTTAAAGATAACAGATGATCTTTCTCATATGTTCTAAACTGTACAATAGATTGCTTCCAATCTATAAATAGTATCAGAATGTACACGGAGAAATAGAAGAGTATGTGAAATGTGTGATTATGGATTCACCTACATTACAGAATTGAACATGTACCCTCCCTTTCAGGAAGAACGTGGTTAGACAGTGAGGGGGGTAAGCATTTGAGTAAGGTTGGGAAGAAACATAGGGACAGCTGGTAACTGTTTATTCAGGATTGCTGTACTAAGAAAAATCACCATCAATTTAACAAATTCACTGAACAATTTTACTTGTCTAAGTTTATTTAGGGACCAATTTAGTTGCAAAGACTTCAATTCCACCCAGAAAACAAGTGAGAAATTACTCTCTTTGTTGAGTATTCCACAGTTTTTATACTGAGTCTATTTCTGCAATACTGTAGGCCACAAGAAGTTTGACTTTCTTGACATAGTTTAATACATGATATTGTTTGCATGTGTACCACTTAGAATAAATATTAACCCTGAACTCTGGAGACATTTCCACATGTTCAGATACTCATTCCACAAATGATCGGTTGGGAGAACTTGGGCCAATTTTGCAACTTTTCTATGCCTCAACACTCATGTTTGTAAGTGGAAATTTTCATGTGTATATCATAAGATTACTGCAAAGTTTAAGTGTGGCAGTTGCCATGATATACTTAGAATAATGCATAATGCTTAAATTCCGTATAAATTAGCTATCATTCTGAAATTTTTAGATCTAAGGCTGAAAAGATCAGATATATTTTTACTAAATACAAGGAGTTAGTAGTTTGTTTGTTTTATTTTGTTTCTTAGCAATCAATAGTTCATAAGTCTGATCAAACAGCTCAGCTACTTTTTGAGATGTTTTATCAATTTTCAGGGATTTTGGAAGGGATCAAGAAATTGAACTAAATGTTCAAAGTACTTTCCAACACTAAGTTTATTAATCAGAGTCCTTTATTTTGCAAGTGACAGGATCCCGGTGAGAAATATCTTAGGCAAAAAAAAGAACTCTTAGAAAGATAACGTCTCATTGAAAGAAGTGGTGAACAACCTTATAGCAGGGCATTGAGAGACAGATAGGTTTCAGACAAAACAGACTCAAACACGGTCATAATCCCATCACTCAGCATGTTACCTGTTTTCTTCTCTAAATGTGAACTTTGTTCCTATCTGGAAATTGTTCAGGACACATCCATGAAGAATTTCCAAGTTGCTCATGCTATAATATCTACAGAAAGGGAAAGGTTGATTCTTTCCTCCACCAGTTCCATAGTTCCTAGAACAAGTGGTCTATACTTAGTATTCCCCTCCCCACCTTTTTTGTCTTCTACCCACTCTTCTCTGGTAACACTTTTCCCACTTGGAAGGACTGATCTCAGCTAAGATCACCTGAATGCCAGATCCAATGATTATCAAAGCAATTTATTTTAATTTTGACTGAGCTTGCGTTTTTGAGAGACTAATTTCTGTTGAGTTAAAACATCCCATTTGAAATCTAACCTGATAAAAGATACATGTATGAGTTAGGCATAGCATGTAAGCCAATTTAAACTAAGTAATTTGTTTATATATTAATGTGATTTATGGAGACCCTTTTTCTTCTCCAGTTGAAAACTGTACCCCCTCCTGTCTAAGAGGTGAGATAGTACATCCCATTTCTCTAATGAGATTTCTTATATTTTGCAATTACTAGCCAAATAACAAGGTGATATAATTGTGTCATAGTGAAAATAATGAAGCTGGATTAAATATCTCTCCTAGTTGGATTCTTTTATTCTTTTTCTTTGCTTTCAATTCCCAACAGCTAACCTTATTTTAAGGAGTTTTGCTCTTTAATGATATCTGTTCATGAAGCTTAACTGTTGGGGCTTAGACTTCCACTATAAGTTTCTGAGCTGTATTGCAGCTTAGGGAATAGTGAGATATAGAAAATAATGAGATAAATTAATTTTCTTTTCCCAGAGGTACTATATTCCCCATAGCTATCACTCAGAGGACAAACTCTTTTCTGAAAGATTGATATAAAAATAATTTATGTCAGGCTAAGAGGCAGAGCAAATCCATCTGCCTGGAAAAGCACATAAATGCCTTTAAGAAAAAAGTAGTAGCTTGTGGAGACAGTGCTTCTTGGTAATTAGGGGTGTTTATTATCCTTGTCAGGCTTTAACAATCAATTCTAGATTTATATAATGAAAAGGATTTCAACATTTAATATATAACTATACTATCAAGGTCCCTCTATAATTTAGCTTCAGATAATTCAAGAGTTGTAGATTAGTAAACTAGAAGATTTTTTTTTTTTGGCTTAAAATGCTGCAATGATAATGAGAAAATACTGAAAATGAGCATCTTACTAAGTTAAAGTTAATAATAGAATCCTAGACCTTGAAGACCAGGTGAGGTTGTTTATTTCCTTGCTTTAATAAAAGGAATAATGCCACTAAACCAAACCATCAGAAATTATAACTGTTATAAATATCTTTGACAACATATTTTATGTTTTTTGTAGTATAATTCCAAATATATAGATCTATAAATACCTCATTTTAAGGTATTTTGTGGCCTGTGGTTTTTAAGGAATATAACCAAGAGGAATAACACTAAAGGGAAAGTATCCATGTTAGATGATTCCAAAGGAAGTGAAGAGAAATTAATTCACAAGAGCTTTTTGTGAAGTAAATAAATTCATTTATTTATTTTTTTCCAATTTGAAATAACTTCAAATAAGACATCTGGCATACTTGGCTATAAAATCATTGCACCAAGATGTTTGGGTTATTCTATAGTCCTATATTGCGAGTAATAGTATTGACTTATGTACTGAGCCAGAAAGGTGTATTCACTCATTATCTCTTATTTTTTGTAAATGCTCAAACTGCAAGACTTAAAATCTAGATATCTATAGCATAGCTCCTTACTGAAACTCTATTGAAAAATTTTTCTTTTTCTTACATTGATAAACTTATTTCCATTATAGGTATAGGCACAGAGGCTTGGTTTTGGTTCTGAACTTGACACTATATTATTTCAGCTTTTTAAAAGATACTCTAAGGCACTTGTTTCAGTTGTCTGGTTCTTAATTTATCACCAAATTAACAGCATGTCCTTAACTGGCATCATTCAGCCTTGTATAGCAAAGTAAATTTGTCTCTATGTATAAAGTTTTATTTATATGTTATATATATGTTTTTCTGTTTAGTTGGGGGGAGAAAGCAGTCATCATTTGAAAAAAATCCTCATGGTACTTTGGAAGGAGTGCAACCTGGGAGTTAAAAAATTGAATTTTGAAGTCTGCCATCTACCACTGCAGTCTTCCAGAGTATTTGCTCAATTTAGCATCCCTGAGACATTTATTTCCTAAGAAGGCAAGCAACTTTCAGTGAATCTTTAAATCCTTTTAAAGTCTAAACTCCAGTAAAATAATAAATCTATTGAGTGTTTATATGTATGTGACTAAATATTATTAAAATTGGTTAAAATTGAACCAAAGTTACTTGTAAAGATGGCCGCACATGAATCTATCTCTGGCTTTTAGGTCCCTTCCTGCTACAAGTATTTTCTGTAATTACTCACTTCCATCAATATTCCTTAAGAGTTATATTTTACACAAATTGGAAAAGCAGGGTATCTGTCTTGCTTGTCTCTAGTAACTAGCACATTACTAACTTTTCTTATTATTCAATAAAAATATCAGTCTAAAAATACAGTAGCAATCCCCCACATTACCATGCTTAAGATGATATACAGAGAGAATAATTAACATCATTTTCATATACATAAGGATTCTGTATTGACAAAACCCAATAAGCAAATTCCCATATTTAAGAAAAGACAAGTTGATTTGGAAAAAATTTCTGATATTATAATGTTAATGAAGGGACCACAAAATAAGACAAAAGTGATTGTAATAGGGAATAATTGCCCTTTAATTATGACTAGAAGGGTTAAACATCTAAAAAGTAGACTTTGTGTTTGCGAATATGTTAGAGATATGAACTCAAACAAAATATCCCAAGAAGGATTTAGTAATATTTAAGCCAAGTTGGAAAAGTTGATATAGACTTGTGACCTTAATTACAGTTTAAAGCTCTGTCTCCAGAGTGTCTGAGAGTGTCTGGCTATTCTGGCCAATGTTTTTTTTCAATATGTGCTAGCATGAATACTAGCACCCACATTTTTCTTTTTTTCTTTTTTTTTTAAAGATTTTATTTATTTATTTGAGAGAGAGAGAATGAGAGAGAGCACATGAGAGGGGGGAGGGTCAGAGGGAGAAGCAGACTCCCTGCTGAGCAGGGAGCCCAATGCGGGACTCGATCCAGGGACTCCAGGATCATGACCTGAGCCGAAGGCAGTCGCTTAACCAACTGAGCCACCCAGACGCCCCCCCGCATTTTTCTAATACATTTTTTAATTAAAACCAGAGATAATTGGAAAGTAGATAATTCCATATTGAAGCAAGAAAAGTCACAGAAATCTTTCTGCTAGAAAACAATGGTGATGCTGAATGTCAGGAGTAGGGCTGAACAGTACAGCTAACTTGTAGGATATCCTGTTTACTGAACTGATGAATTGAGATTTAAGAAAATAATAATTGTATGTAGTTGGAACATGGTTAATCACAAAAAATGTCCACAATATTAAGGAAAATTACACATATAAACAAAGAACATAGTCTTATAAAAATAGCTTGACTATAACATAATAAATGGGGAATGTTAATATATGTATGATTTATTTGAGGTAAGTGTGCCTTTAAAGTATATAACTATCTACTTTTTTATATTTTTCTACCTAAGTGAAAAAGAGAAGACTGATTCAGGGAATTCTGTATGTTAACCAAGACAAGAACCAAGATCAGGAAAAGCTGACTGTTACTAGTTTTTTTTTGATCTTGTTTTTTAAGATTTATTTATTTATTTTAGAGAGCAAGAGAGAGAAAGAGTGAGCACAAGCCAGAGGGGCAGAGGGAGAGGGAGAGAGAATCTCAAGCAGACTCCAAGCCGAATGTGGAGCCTGATGGGGGGACCGATCTCATGACCACCAGATCATGACCTGAGCTGAAACCAAGAGTCAGACACTTAACCCACTGTACCACCCAGGTGCCCCTGACTGTTACTAATTTTGATGTAAAAATAATCTGCAAATAATGCCCAATACTATCAACATCAGATAATGATTTAGTATTCTGAAAAAGGGGGCACTAATAACATTGGGGATGAAATAATTTCTCTGCTACAGCAGCTCTTTGTGAAAAACAAGGACATGACAGATAGCCACCTGCCCCGTAATGAGGTGGTATTCTGTTAAAGTGAGGATCAGGAGGACCTCTGATTCTGTGGGCTTCTATCTGATGTCCCAAATTTGGACTGATCATTCAGCTGATTCATTTCTTGGAAAGACATCTGGTTGGAAAACATTAAAAATTATATGAAAGACTGGGGATTAAAAAGTTGTTTAAACAGCAATTGTTAAAGTCTTGTTAAAACATCAAATGAGTAAGTTCAAGGGAACATCTAGGTTTGATAACCCAATTGATAATCAAATGTTTTCTTATTTTCCTACATTCCATAAAGAACAATTCCATATAGATTATATATCTAACTTTAAAGAAAAAAAATTAAAATTTTGGATGACATTGAAGTATATTAATTGCAGTGGATTATGAAAAATATTTAAGGATCTAGAAGTAAATGAAAAAGATGAATTAGACTACATTTAAATTAAGAATGTGTGCTTATTAAAGAGTAGAAAAATAAGCCACAGAATTAGAATGCAATATATTTAACTGTCATAGGACTTTTGATTACAGTATTCTTACAATTCAGTAACAGACAATCCATTAAAAAATAAGCAAAAAATGCGAGAGTCACTTTACAGTTCCATATCCCAAAAGCACAAAGGACAAAAAAAATCTACACACATGAAAAGGGGATCAGACTCATTAGTTATCAAGAAAATGCCAAGGAAAATCATTATCAAACTACTAACCAAGACAGCTTAAATTAAAAGGACAAACAGTACCAAGTGTTGACAAGAATCTTGAATAATAGCTCTCATATACTACCAGCAGGAATATGAATTGTTGGAATCAATTGAAATAATTGTTAGAGATGACATAAATTTCTGTTGACTGGGGCAGGGGGCTGATCCCACACTGATGTGTCAGAGAAAAGGATCTAGGAAGTCTGTAGTGGGAACATTCTAGAGCTGAGCAAGTGCTGAAATTGCTGGAAAGGAAATTATGGAGCTCCTGGTAGGTACTAAGATTCTCCAAATGTGAAGCAGTTGTCCTCAATTTACTACTCAGTAAGGATTTCCAATTTATGCTTTGAGGATTGGTTCTCTACATGAGCAATATTTTAGATATATTTTTGGAAAAAACTGAAAAGTATGATTTATTTACATTTTATCTTTTAGAATTATGACCTCTAATTTTCAAATCAATATGCCTTTTTCTTTAAGTTTTTATTTAAATTCCAAGTAGTTGGGTGCCTGGTTGGCTCAGTCGGTTAAGCGACTGCCTTCAGCTCAGGTCATGATCCCAGGGTCCTGGGATCGAGTCGCACATCGGGTTCCCTGCTCCGCGGGGAGCCTGCTTCTCCCTCTCCCACTCCCCCTGCTTGTGTTCCCTGTCTCGCTGTGTCTCTCTCTGTCAAATAAATAAATAAAATCTTAAAAAAAAAATAAATTCCAATTAGTTAACATACAGTACAATATTAGTTTCAGGTGTAGAATTTAGTTATTCATCACTTAATACAACACCCTATGGTCATCACTACGAGTGCCCTCCTTAACCCATAACCCATTTAACCCATCCCCCCAATGTGCTTTTTAATAAATATTTGTTAAGGTAGTATTGGTGGACATAAATAATAAGCATGCATCTGTTTTTGAACTTATGAGAGAAAAATGTTAATGCAAGTTCATTTGAGTATATATAGTAATCACACACTACCAGAGTGGACTTCCTCATCCACCAATGATAGCGCACAAGTCTCAAGCAGGATGCTTAGAAATTATTCCAGATTGAGTTAAAGCTTTAGAGTGGAAAAGATGAATTAACATTCAATTTAAAGATTTTTTTTTTGCATTGATTTCATGCTGAAATCTAGTGAAAATAGTTGAATGGGAAAATTTGATGAGAAACTAGAATCATGTGAAATTTATTTTTGATATCTAATAAGAGATTCCGTGAAGTTTTTTTCCTTTGTCATGCTGAAAAAAAAGTCGTGGGCATATTGGGACATATGCATGTTCTTTAGAGATTGAGCTTTAACTTGTATTCTTACATTTTCTTTGACTTTCATATTTAGAAAATAACATTTAATGTTCAATAGAATATGCAATGTAAATTCAACACAGAAAACTTTGTTGCTGGGGCGCCTGGGTGGCTCAGTTGGTTAAGTGTCTGCCTTCAGCTCAGGTCATGATCCCAGGGTTCTGGGATCCACCTCCATCTCCCTGCTCTGTGGGGAGTCTGCCGCTCCTTTGCCTGCCACTCCCCATGCTCTTTCTCTGTCAAATAAATAAAATCTTTAAAAGAAAAAAAAAGAAAACTTGTTTTTCTGGACTTTGTGGCCACGTGGGACGTATACTTTGCCCCACTCTACCCCATCTTCAGGTTCAGTTTCCCTGTATTTCAGAAGTAGTCTTTCTGACTCTTCTGGCTTATCAGGTGGGTTTAGACAGTGGTTAGCCCCAAGAGATTAGAGAGGTAGAAATAAAGTTGATGTATTTATTCCTGAATACTCCTTCTGAGAAGTAAATGTGGCATTGTACTCATCCTTAGAACAGTGTTTAATTTGGCATGACTCGTGTCTGGTGATCTTTGACCTTTTTGTATATGTCAGTTTCAAATAACTGTTCCCTCTGCCTTTTTAAGCATAAGAGTAGTCCTGCACCCTGGAGGTAATAACCATGGGATACTGCACTATCTCTTGTGGCTTCTAATACTGTATACTTTTATGAAAATCTCTATTATTTTTGCTCAGATTATACAGTTTGAGTCCTTTCTTTCCTGATAAGATCCTGATTTATACAGTCAGTTACTACCATTATTTGAAATAACAAAAATTTGCCTTACAGGGAGGAAAGCACTTGTTGATAATATAGAAAGATAGTTATTAATCAATGCCTGTGATTTGGATTAGTTGTACAGATACTTTGTTAGGATAATTTGCATCAGAATTTTAAGGTTTTCCTTGGTCTTCTGATGCCAAACATACATTTTTTTTGGGGGGGGGGTTATCTTTCATTTTAAGTTCCATTAACTATGTTTGAAAATAGGCAGGGCAGCTTGGATACTTCAGAAGGTCAGTGAAAACTTACTATGCTGCTCGACATTGATACATTCAGACCCCATAACTTTTTCTGGGACACAAAATGTAACCAAGGAAATGTCCATTCTAAGAAAATAATTTCAAAAGGTTTGCTCACTATGCTGATCAGTTCTGAAAGCCTTGACTCCCATGGGTGAGAAATATGGAAGAGAGGAGAACAGAGGATAAATTAAAAATATGTTTGTATAAAAGAAAAGAAGACATGTTTTAGAGGGCATGTACTTTTTGAAGAAATAATTTTGAGTCTGAAGCATTGAGTTTGTGAAATAGTTTGTTTTCAGCCCTTACATTATTTTGGTTTTAAAGTGTTTACTTTTCTTGGGTGCAAGACTTCCAATATGCTTAGGAATGTAATAGATATTAAACTCTGGGTTATTGTGAAATGCAGAATACTACTAATTCTTTGCTCAGGCATTTATATCTACTTACCTGCTTTACATACTTTGTTGTCCTGCCATTTACCTGGTCAGTCTAATCATCCATCATCATTTTCTTTTTGTGTTCCTTTATATATGGTCAGTATATTAGATAAGATAACAGCTGGATGCCGTAACAGAGGTCATGGTTGTTTTACACAATAGAAATTTATGTCTCATATAGGTAAAGTCCAATCCTCAGGAGAATGTGGCTGACCTTCCTTTATTCAGTTATTCAGTGGCCCAGGTTGATGAGGTCCTGCATATATTACATGTGAGATGTTTTATGAGGCTAGGTCAGTCAGTGGTGGATATTATTTCTTTTCAGATTTCATTGGCTGGGACTCATTGTCACACTAACTTCAAGAAAAGCTTTAAAAAAAAAAAAAAAGTACTGCAATTCTGTGCCAGAAAACTGAAGAAGTAGGTTTAGAAAGGGCTTGCCAATTTCCGTTAAAATCAGTCATAGTTCAACTAAACTTTTATTATCTCTGGTTGATAACATCTAAATCTCCTAAGTGTTTTCCCAGCCTTTTGTCTCCAGACAGTGCTCTCTGCACTATTTTTCAAATGTCCATATTTTTTTTAAATAAAACTATTTACCATCTTTAGTAAATAATTTAAAGGTTTACCTATCTCTACTGAACAAAGTCAAAACTTCTTACCTGATGTATAAATAAGGTTTTGTGTCAGAAATTGTTTAAACAATAGAGCAGAGATATGTAAAGGAAAACCTAGCTCAAACCTGAATCAGATCGCAATTGCACATTGAGTTAGAAGATAATGTAAAGTTGTATACATAATGTGGCATTTTCTGTTAAACAGCTAGTGATAAAATCCTATGGAATCTTAGAAGCACAGACGTTGGGAACCATATTTTAAAGGATGATTAAGGTTTGCCTGGTAGGAAAAAAAAGAACATTTCCTGTTAGAGGAAAAAAACACATTGTAAATCATTGATTTCCTTAAATGATTTCTCTCAAAGACATGGGATGCATTTCTACCAATAAGGGAGAGGAAGTATATGCTTTATAGTTGTATAATAGATCGTACTGTACATAAATGACATGTGGCAATATAATTGTTCTGTTTTATGTGATAAAAAGAAAAATTTTACATGCCATTTTCCTCAACCCACTTTCCCTATTTTCAAATTACTAGCATTAAGAGAAGTTATCTATCTTTGCGTGCACACACACACACACACACAAGGTAGATGAGAATTTGTGCTTTTTTGGAAGTGTTTTAGTGAAAAATTTCAAATGGTCAAAAAATAGGTATTTAATGAACAGTGGACATTTTAAAAGAAAGTTTAAAAAGAGACAAGACCTGAGAGGTAGGATGAACAGTGTGAGAACTTAGCCTTACGGCAAAGCTGACCTGCAATATAAAGAAAGACAAGTGTCAAATCCAGAGAGACAGAGAGAGGGTGGTGGATGGGGAGGAGAGAGAGGGATGACGGTGAGGAAGACTAGGGAGGGTGGAGATCTGGAATATCTGTGTGGGCTTAAACAGGAAAGAATTTGGGAGGTTTAGCTTGAAAAGATCTAGAGAAGTTGGAAGAACTGTGGCCTAAGGGACATTTGAGGAATGAAGGACCAGGAACTTTATTTATTTATTTTTAAAGATTTTATTTATTTGAGAGTGAGAAAGAGAACAGAAGCACAATCAGGGGGAGGGGGTTGGCAGAAGGAGAGGGATAAGCAGACTCCCTGCTGAGAAGGGACCACCCCCCCCTTAACTGACTGAGCCACCCAGGTGCCCCAAGGACCAGGGACTTTAAAAGATGATATGGAAATGCAGGTAATCGTATTAACTTATGTTATTTTTGCCTGGGGTGTGTATAAACTCAGGAAAAATACATCTAAAAGTCTGAGTTTAGTTAATATATTTTAGTTATTCAAGAACAGTTTAAGGTCTTTGGGGTGACCAAGAGGCACTTTGAAAGTGGAGGGACACCAGTATTTTGTAGTGTTGTCTCTATTTTCCTTTCCTCCTCTACCATGTACATACCTGTCCTTCATTCAGTTCTAGGCCAATTTCATGGCACATTCCTACTCGGATCTTAATGTGTAGCTGAGTCCTGATTAAGGTTTACTTCCCACCCAGACAACTTATGACGAAGCTTAAATACCAACTAAGATATGTGGATTTTTGATAGGAGACTCAGCTAAAGTGAGATTGGTATCTTTCTGGCTGGTATATCTAGATGGTCAGTTCATTGTGCCCATTGGTAAACTCCTATTTTGTTTTCAACAATAAATTCTCTTAATTTCTTTTATTATATAAGTAATATTTGTCTCTTTTAGAAAAAAATAGAATATACATAGAAACAAATTGAAAATAATCACCCACATCTTACTATCCAGAAAAATCTCTCTCAATTTTAATACTTTTCCTGTCTCTGTTTGAATGCCTTCCTCAGTATATGCATTTAAAAAATACAGCCATGGGGTACCTGGGTGGCTCAGTCTGTTAAGTGTCTGCCTTCCACTCAGGTCATCATGATCCTGGGGTCCTGGGATTGAGCCCTGCATTGGGCTCCCTGCCAGCGGGGAGTCTGCTTCTCCCTCTCTTCTGCCTGCTGCTCCACCTGCTTGCACGCTCTCTCTCTCTCAAATAAATAAATAAATCTTAAAAAAAATACAGTCATGATCTATGTACTGTTTTTATATAGTGTTTTATTTAAATGATAATATATCTACCCTATATTCTACCATGTAAATACATTTAACTTTATAACGTATTTTAGTATCAGTATGACATCCAATAATTTGGAATCTCCAGAATTTACTAAATCATATTATTGAGCATTATTTTGTAAATATTTTATTATAATAACCTGGTTAACATTAATTAAATATTTATGCTTATCTTTATTCCCTGAGAAAAATTTCTAGATGAGTTTCTGAGGCTAAGATTATGTATAGCTTTTTGCATATAATTCATAGTCTCAAGTTTCCCTTTAGAAAAGTTACACACATTTACAAATCTCATAGGCAGAGTTTGAGGGTAACTATCCTTTGCATTTGATTGTAATCTTTGAATAAATGCATTTTAAATTATTGATCTACAACATCTACATTGCAAGATATGAATAATTGTTTAAGGATCCTGCCACACTCATTGACTTGAATAATTATGTCAGTACTCCAGCTTTGTTTGTACTAGGAAAATAATGCTACGTTTTTCCATTGGTTAATATTTTATAAGCCTGAGTGAGATTATCCAAAAACGTGCAAGGGCTTTTCTTGGAAAATAGAAGAGCTTCACGATAAAACATGGCTATCTCAGTAGGTTGTCTTGATTTACACTAAACCAGACACTAGGGTACTAGTTGTTCTATTACATATCTGGAGAAAAAAAATGTGGCATATTAGGAAAGAACACAAACGTTCCCCAAAGTATTTTCACATAATAATGAATTCTGTTCATTAATTCAAATTTATTTGTGATATGTTAATGTTTTCATAAGTAATTATTGTTAATTTCCAAGGAAATAATAAATCCATGAAGCTAAAGCTTATTTTTCTTGTTTGCTTTTGAATGCTTTTTTTTTCCTTTTTAAAAATCATCTAATAGAATTGAGTATTTGATTTACAATTTCAAGAGATGGATGGAAAGTTTGTAAATTGCTTAAGTATATTTCACATAATGGGAGCTATTCATAGAGAAGTTAAATTGCCCAGATTACAAAAGAGATCTTTCACAAAAATTAATAATGTATAGATCATTGAGCTACTTGTTTATGATAATTAAATGGTTAATTTAATGAGATATTATGAAATATGTGAGCAAAACCATGGAAGATTCAACATTCATAGAATAGGTTATATTACAGCCCATCCCTGCTCATGCACACATTCACTCAACTGTTCTTCTCTTGTCTATTATATAGGATTGTAATGCTCTTCATGGCACTGTTTTCCATCAATAGGAGTGTGATGGGATCGAAGGAAGGTGAACTACTTACAGGCATGGTTTGTCCTTAAGAGTAATAACTGTCCCCAGGCTGCAGGGCCTGTCACTATTTGTGGCACTGTCTCTTAGTCTTGACAGTCCAAACACAACTTTTGCTAAAAAAGAGCTGAACCACCTCTCATTTTTAGAATGCTGGCACTTAAAATTTGTCAATTTCTGTCATCTCCAAAATATTGATAGGGATATTGTCATCTTCTCTATTATTCTATTTAATGATTTTAATGTTGCATATGAAACAAAAGCAATTAATCATAACAAAAGTAGAAACCTATATGACTATTCCCTAATTAGAGTTAGGCTAGTCAAGAACTTTATTAATTTAACTTACATAACAATTTATTTAACATTTGTTCATTTCAGGGAGATACACAGGAAATAACCTGGCGGTAAAGACACCCACATTCCTTATTTATTCATCAGTTCATACTGTCACACACACCCCTCTAGAGCTCTCAATCATAACTGATCAACACTTGCCAAGGTAATACTATCTGTCATTTGAAATGATGGTTCCTCAGGTTTCGTCTTTCTTTGTAACTAGACTCAAATGCAGACTTTCACTTGAGGGGTAGAACTTTATTTCTAAATCATGGTCAGCTGGAAATGAGACTGTAGGGGTCTTACGGAGCAGGCCTCGGAAATGTGAAGACAGATAATGTTGGGAGTAATCCTCTATAAAAGTGGACACTAATATATAAAATGCTAACTTTAAGTGGATACGTCGTGTTCTCCAGAGTTAGTAAAAATGTAGAAAACAAATATATGTGAAACTGCATCAAACAACTTATTTTTCAAAGAACTCAGTAATTTAACTCTGAGGATTCCTTTAGGGTAACAGTCTGGACCTTTTGTAGTTTCCACAATACCAAAATGAAAACATGAGCATTGTATCGTCACTAAAAGTCTGCTCTGCACCTCTTTACCCCCTGCATCTGCAATTGGCTGCATCAGCCAATTATCTGGGTCAGCTGACAGGACAACTAAAGATGCCTGAACTCTAGATTGAATGACTTTTTTTTTCTCAGCAGAATTGTATGCATTCCTATTTAGAGATGAATTTACAAATTAAAACCTAATTTAGAGAGAAATTTATTGTTTATTAATGTTTAGTCATTTTCTAAGAAAATAACTATTATTTTTGCAATTTAAATATTTATGTCACAGTTGAATAACAAATCCTTAGCCCCAATTTGTACTCCTTACTTCCATCAACTGAGAAGCCTACCTTTGATATCTTTAATATAAACCAGACATAGAAAAAATTTATTGGTAGCCCAACAAAATCTGTTTTACATAATGGAATTAGTTACCCTTTCAACATTTTTTTCTTTAATCTCCAAAATGCTCTAGACCTATGTCCCACAAAATAGTTAAAGAGTAAAGTTTAATAGATTTCATTAAATACCTGGTAAATATTTCAAAATATATCTAGGTTGCAATATTACTAAATAGAACAAATTTAGTATTTTGTGCAACTGATGTAGTCACATGCATGTATAGATTTGCCATTCTTTGCTGTGCATGGTATAAATGTGTTAGTATAGAATTTGGATAACCCAAAAACTTGAAAAGTAACAGAAGTTGCTGCAATAAAATTACTCTTAAAATGATTGAAACTTCCACAGTACACTGTCTAAAGTAAAACTCTGTTCGGGAAATAGAAGAAACTTACTGTCTGTCTGAAATTGTAAAAGAGAGTTTGTGGAGCCCATAAATCTAAGTGCTTACTCTGAAACTTGAATGAATTGTGCGTTAAAACATTATAGAATGATGATTTTTAAGATCTTACTTTAAGGGTTACTTGCAGCTTTAATGTATAAAACAATTTAAATCTGAAGCAGTGTAATATCAGAACATCCATTCTGGGAAAGAGAAGGATTTATTATTTTGGTGATATTTTCCAAACTTGTAGCTAAACTATATGAACTAAAAAGAGTGATATATTTCTTTGAACATAATAATGATTATTACTTGATTTTTTCTTTTTCTGTGATTTTTTTCAAGTCTATGATATTTTCTTCATTTTTACATCCTCTAGTTTTAATGAGTACAATAATGAAATCTTGATTTTATTAAGAATAACTTTTTTTTCTATTTTATGGAAGTGATATAGCCTGTTGAAATAATGGTAAAATTTGTTATATTTGTGTAATATACACTATGGCAAAAATAGTCTAGTAAGGGGTTTAACTGAAACAACTTGGTTGATTAGTAATAATGGACATTGAATGCTGCCAGAAAAAAGTACATCAATTTAGTATTTACTATTATGAAATTTTATAGAGATATTAACCAAATATGAATATGGAAGAAAAACATTTAAGAAATTTAAACAACAAACAGAATATACAGATACCATGGTATGCCTCTCCTGTTGAAAATACATGTGACTATTCTAAATTTAAGTTTGTGCATATGGAAAACACACAATAAGTTTGAAAGCAAAAATACACTAGTAGTACAAAATATTAAAATCAAATGTTTGAATGGAACTGAGCTGTCTCTTTTTTGTCTGTTACCCCTGAGAAAACTTTCCTTCATTATATAACAAACATTTTATGCTGGCTGTATTGAATAGTAATAGGAAGTCTTAGAAATGCAAGCTGAATGATTTATTTGACTACTAAAAAACCTAACAGAAGCCATTCACCTATATATATTTTGTCATGTAGTTTCTGGCCATTTCCAAAAAAGTTCCCATGCTTTATTAAATGTTTCGGAGGAAGAATAAAACACACACATGTAGGTATATATATGTTATATTTCTGTAAACCTATGTATGAACTATAATAATAAATATAAACATTAAAATCTAACGTATATAATATATAAATATAAAATATTAAAATAAATAACATTAATGTTTATATTATATATTATATGCTTATATCTTATAATTCAAAATTTATGTATATCCTTAGTACATTTTATCAAATTAGAAATAATAACAGAATAATAACAGTAATTACAGTAAGTCTTAGGAAATAATCTTTAACCTAAAACCAGCTAAGCATTCTTAGGCATAAATTCCAATTTTCGGGGAAGTATGTACCTTAATTGACTTGTGAAATAGAATAACTCTGGGATAGATTTTTGTCTTCTGTATGAAAGAAGAAAAAGCAGATGGACAAAACTGTAAAAAGTAGCAAGAATATCTGGAAATGGTAAAGAGGTCTAGAGTAGAACTCCATGGAGATATTTTGTCTGTGTTTTGTGGGAAGGTGAATGTAAATAAAGATGATTTTGATAAATAGTGATCAGGAATATAAATAAAATCCAGCTGAGTCTAGTCTTATGGAAAGCAAGAAAACAAAATTCAGGAGTGAGGACTGTAGACAATGTCAAATGTGACTGATGCTCTTTGTAACTTATTTGTGATATTGGTAAAATCTGGCTTACTGGAATTTTGTGGGTGGGGGACAGATTGCAGTTAGATAAAAGGATGAGAGGTGAGATTTAGTTAGGGGATGGGTCAGTATAGTAGGTTACAGACTGTAACCTACTTTTCCCCAGACTTGCAGTAAAATATTTCGTAGATGCAGGGGAATATTGAAGTTCAAGAGAATATTTTGTTTTGTTTTGTGGCTGATGTTCTTTCAAATGGTTAGAATTGAGAAGAATGTTGAAACATTGAATTGAAACTGTCAGATGAGAGAACCAGAAGGTTTATTAGTCCATGGAAATAAGTCTTGGGTAGAATGAAAGCAAATGGTACTGAAAATCCAAGGAGATGAATTTATACAAAAGGAGTAATAATAATTTCAGTGCATGTCACAGCATGGCAAAAAAAAAATTCAATATGATTGAAATAAAAGAGAAAATAATATTTGTGGAAGCGGCTGAATGTATATGCTTATGCATAAGAAGAGAAAATAATTTGTTAATTATATTTTCTCAATTAAGTAGAAAAATGCACCTGCAAAGAGAGGGGTGGATTGTCAGATGAAGAGTTTGGGGCAGTATGGATGGCTTGAAACTGCTAATGTGGTAAATGTGAGTGAAACCTGACTATGAAACTTAGGGCCATTAGGGAGGAATTCATGAACAAAGGAATAATACTGATATGTAATTGTTTCTTATCTCTGTCTTCCAACAATTAAATCATAGAATGATCCTGCTTTCTGAATTGTTTTTATTCAATATCAAGCCATATGAAATCAAATAATACAATTATCATTAAAATTGGCACAATATTGCCACCTCAGTGATTAGTAAATTCTTTATAGATTGAAAATAAATGGACTTATATAAAGTATGGCTCTTAGTTTGACAAACAATTGCCAGTGATTGAAACATCTGTTATAATAGGAGACAGCAGTCAGAGACTGAGGAGTTTATTTTTTATTTATTTTTAAAAGATTTTATTATTTGAGAGAGAGAGAGAAAGCACACAGCGGCAGGGAGGGTCACAGGGAGAAGCAGAATCCCCACTGAGCAGGGAGCCCTATACAAGGCTCTATCCTGGGACTCCAGGATCATGACCTGAGCCAAGGGCCGACTGAGCCACTCAGGTGCCCCGAGACTGAGGAATTTAAATCTGAAATTTCAGATATGCTTTTCTAGATCAAAAGAAAATCTAAGGAGTGGTCTTATCAGTGGATGGCTTAAGTAAAATAGAAGAGGAGGTCATTGTAGGTGATGTTGGAAAGGAACTTGGAAGTTTTAATAGACAGCAGATTTCTTCCATGAATATATGAATATTATACCAAAGAGTAACATGTAAGTAAAACCTATGTAATACAAGGGAGTCCATTGATTTAGTTGATAATAAGGAAACAAAGCATCCTTTTTGAGTTGTGAAATACTTCTCAGAAAAGTTAAAAATCATACTGATTTGTAAAGTATGGAAAAACAGTGCATGTTATGGATCACTTAGGTAATTCTAGTAATGCAGAGCAATAAAGAGGGGGGAAAGATAAAAAAATAATGATAGATTGAAAGGCAATACATTATGCATATGAGAGAATATATAGCCTATCAAGACTAAAGTAAAATGTGAAATATGAGAAAAATATTTTTTAGAATAGAGCATAGAGAAAGGGACTTTGGAGAATTTTTGCTATAATATCAACTGTTAATCATTGAACAGCTGAAAACATGCCAGATACCATGGTAAGAAATTTGCATTTATTAAATAATCCAGTTCTTGCACAAGTTCTCTAAGTATATTTTTTATATTTTATAGATAAGGTAGCTAATGTTTGGAGTAGATAGATAGCAAAGTCTTAAAAAAATAATGTAAAATTGGAGATTGAACCTTGCTTGCCTGACTCACCAAAGCAAAAGTGCTTAGCACTACCCACCATACTTTGTCAATAATTACAATGCTCTGGTCTTATTACTTAGGCTAGAATATGGGACTAAATAGATAAAAATTACACATATAAATATAATAAATTTATACATATAAATTATAACCCCTGTAGTAGAATAAAGGAAAGGCTAATAAATTTGTATGTGAGGAAGGAGTATTGAAGGCTAACAAAATTGGCAAGAACAAAAGAAATGACATTTTACATGAAGTGGAATTGATAAATAGCATCAGTGTTCAAATTAAAAAGGCAAATTAAATATCTAACTGATGTAATTATCTTAGTTTGAATTCTCATGAGAGCAGAATTTGAGAGAAAAATTTGAGTGCAAATGTTTATTTTGGAGGTTTTTCCAGGAAGTACCAGCAGAGGGGTAGAGAGAAAAAATGAAAGGGGTATATAAAAGATATATTTTCAAGCAATTGATCACTGTGAGCAACTGCAACTTAATACTGCTGGAGAAAATGCTGGAAAAAGGTTTAGAATCTGTATTCAGAGTTTTGTTTTCCGAAGGATTAAGGAGCAAAGACATATAACAGCTCCCACAAGTCGTTGGTAAGAGGTGACTTCCAGGAGTTCTTAATTCTGTGGTGCTTTTGGCCTGCCATGCATGCAGGCTGAGTGGGGTCTATCAACCAGAGTAAGTGTGTGCTGACATTTGGAATTTGATCAAATTTGTGATTGTAAAGACCAAAGGGAAAAAAATAAAAAGACCAAAGGGATAAGGATAGAGTATCAACAGCATCTGCTACAGGTGACATAGAATCCAGAAGTATGAGAAATGTCAAAAAACATGGACTATATGCACTATTTTAGAAAATCTAAAGACTGGATCTCATATCTTTTCATTTTATTATTGTAATATTTTACCCCCTCATTGAACAGAGCGAATGAATCAGTATATAATACCACTGTATCTAAAAGCAGTATGTTTTAGTGGAGTTATATAATATACATGGGACATCTTACCTGCCCTTTCAATTTATTTAAAAAAAAATAACATGCATAATTCTTAACCATTTGGAAGGTATCTCTGTTAGATCTAGATTATTGAGCCAACACATAGTGCATATACACAGAATTTGTGGGAGCTTGTAATAAAACATATGTAATAGAAGAAAAAGAAAACAATGACAGGATGAGGAAACTTGTATGCTAGGCAGTCAGGAAACATGAAAACAAAAGCATCTTTCGTAGCTACAGAAGTCAAAAGAGACAGCCGTAAGATTAGTTTTTGAAGCTTGGGCTGCCCCAGAAGTGTTGAATTGTTGGACATTCTATCCAACATTTTCCCTTCTTAGGAAGAAGCTGGGATCTGGGATTTTTCCCATTCGTTCTGTGCCGAGCCAGGGGGAATAGTTGTGAATGTTAGATCAAACCACGGTCTTTGTCTCCCTGGTTCCCAGGTGTTAAGAGTTAGCTGAGTCTTATAAGTGCTCTGAGGTAAGCAAGACAGAAGATACTACTTTGGACAGCTCCCAGAGAAGTCGGGGCATTGGACACCTGGTTTACCTCTTTTTCTCCCAGGGGGATGTTAGTTTTCATCTCCTTGAACTGTGCTGAGCCAGGGAGAGGGCTATGGTGACTGCTAATTCAAGATGACATTTTTCCCCCTCCTCTCATTGGCTTCCAGGAAGCTAGAGTTTGCTAGACCCCATTAGCGCCCTGACATAGGCTAGGCAGAAGCCAGTCCTCTGGGAAGCCTCTATAAAAGTTGGGGCATTGGATGCATGGTCCACCCTTTACTCTCTCCAGGGAGAAGTTGGGGGCTGTAGTCTTTCTTCAGCTATTCTTTATGGAGCCTGCAGGAGGGCTTAACGGCAATTGTATACAATCTGCCATCTTTGTTCACTCTGCCTCAGGTGGCTAGAGTATGCCTGGTTCTGTCCGTATTCTGAAGCAGGCAAGACGAAAGCTAGTCCTTTGGGCAGAAGGCAGAAAAGCTAGGACTTTTGATGCATAGTCCAATTCTTTCCCTCCCCAGGAAGAATTTGAGAGCTGGGGGTTTCCTCCTGATTATATGGTGCTGTGCCAGGGATAAGGATTATGGCAAGAGGATGTCTCAGGTTTCCTTACTGGCCTTGATGTAGCTGTTTTATGCTTGATTAGAGTGCAGGAGCCTCTTAGCTAGCTTCTGGATTTCTCACAAAGGGAATTGTCTATATTTGTGGAATTGTGTTTACGGGGAGGGTCTAGGGCTACTTATTCTGACATCTTGCTGATGTCACTTCCTAAGCACTATAATTTAAAGCCAACTGAAATCTCTAGTCCCTAGGTCAGATCTTATCTGGAAGTTTCTCAGCATTTCAATTTATTTTACTTTTCTTCAAAATGAATATTAGATGTTTATAGCAGCTTTATCAACAGTAGCTAAATTATGGAAACAGGCCAAGTGTACATTGATGAATAGATAAAGAGGATGTGTGTGTGTGTTTTTATATAATAAATATATAAATTGAATATTACTCAGCCATAAAAAGAATGAAATCTTGCCATTTGCAATGACATGGATGGAGCTAGAGAGTATTATGCTAAGTGAAATAAGACACTCAGAGAAAGACAAATACCATATGATTTTACTCATGTGGAATTTAAGATACAAAACTGATGAACATAGGGGGAACAAAAAGAGGCAAGCCAAGAAACAGACTCTTTATAGAGAACAAACTGATGGTTATTGGAGAGGGGGAGAGGAGGTGGGCTAAATGGGTGGTGAGTATTAAGGAGGGCACTTGTGATGAGCACCTGGTGATGTATGTGATGAATAACTAAATTCTAACCCTGAAACTAATACTGCTCTGTTTGTTAACTAGCTTGAGTTTAAATAAAAACTTGGAAGAAAAAAAAAGAATATTAGTGTTTGAGGCAACAACAAAAATAAGATTTTCCCCACTGCAAACTCCTTCATGGATTAAAATATCAGTTAAAATACTGAAGTAACTACTTATCAAGTGATTAGAATAGCATATATTATTAGACTTCTCTATTATAGATGACTATTTCAGTAGGATAAATCATACCCTAAGGTAAAAAAAATTAGTGCAACTTTCAAAATGTCTCTTGCTTCCTCCTTGTATGCCCTTAGATAATATTTGATTCAGTCTGTGTTATTTGAACAAAATTCTCTTTTAACACTTGAAGCAACAAATGGAATAGCAAACTAGTTAGCAAAGGGGAGATTTCTCCAAAGGAAAATTATTTAACAGGGAAACCATAACTGTAATTATACCTACATGTTTGAGACATCCTGGGGTAGCTGACCAAGGAAATGCAGCAAAGCTGCTATATTAACTTGAACCTATTTTCTGGGTTAATCAATCAATTAAATTATATGTCAAGTAACATCTATTGATTAACTCATGAAACTTTGTAGAAGACTTCTGTAGTGTTCATTTTATAACTCTGAAGTATTTTCCTCAGAATCTCTTATGAAGTATTTTTAGCCATTTCTAAAAAATAAAACAACTGTGTCTACCAATGAAGGGAAATCAGGTGTACTAACCCTTAGTTGCTGAAACCATCTTAAGTGACCCAGAACTTCAGAAAGAACATTGGCTTTTTCCAAAAAGTTCCAAGTTCAAAAAAACTTCTATTAGCAAGACTGACTTCTTGCCCACTGCTGTACTTAATAGCTTTTGCTCTTAGAATCTCATGCAAAATTCATCAGATATTAGGGCAGAACGGATCATATCTGCCTAGTGTGCTGAAGGAGGAAGGGGAGTGAGAATGGGTCTTAGGCTTAATGCTTATGACACATTGCAAGTGGTACCTAGAAACACAGAGCTGGGGGGAGGGGGGGAAAGTAAAGCTGCTGGGCTTTGTAAATGAGCAATATTTCTAGAGTTGTCATATTTTATATCTATAAATGCTGATATCATTTAGTTCACTTTGTTGTGTAGACCTGAAGCAGAGACAATTCACAGGAAAACTCTCAGGCTCAGATTGTTACAGGTAGACTATAAAGCACACATATAGATACTTACTGTGAAAGGGATGGAATTAAATTCAGAGGCTGAAGGGATATTTTTTCCTAAATGCCAGCAGACATCAAGTTAAATTTAAATTTTCTCTTCTGCAGGCCACCAAATATTTGCTGTTTGAAGTCAAACAAATCATAAAAAATGAAATGCCCACAAAGATAATAAAATAGTTTGGTATATATTATTTTATCCTCAAAATCCACTTTAAGTTTTCATAAAACAACCAGCATGATGAAAAAAATGCAGTCAAGCTGAAACTCTGCTAGAATATAGAAGATAGTGAAATGCAAATAGCAACAAAATAAACTCAGCTTTTTGAAATTCCACACTATGAGAATCTCAAAATAATATATTAAATAGTTTATTACAAATATATTTATTTCAGAAATTGAGATATACCTTTGGAGATCATGATATAAAATATAGGAACAGCTACTCTAAATTTCTCTGTTGAAAGCAGTTCCATTAATATAAGAAGGAAAGTAAAATTTGCACGCTGAAAGCTACAATTTCTGTTTTACTATGCTCTGAGTACTAATACAAAAAAAGTTACATATATGAATGATTTTGAATCAAGAAATGTATCTGGAGAGGAAAACATGATGCTATATTGCTTAGAGAAGTTGAACATTCCGACTTTTAAAATGTTTTAAGGGAAGTCAGTATTTCTTGTAGTTGGGATTATCTTTTCTTAAATCAGGCCAAAGTGCTATACTATATGATCACTTAATACCTTTTCTTGTCATTCATAGCTAGAGTGTATTTATGTAGAGTATTGCAATAGAAATTTTGAATGTATTTAAAGAAATTAGAAAAGACTGCTCTTCATGTGATGTCTTGCCATCAGAGTCCAGTGTCCATCCATGTTAAGAAAGATTATGCTTTGAGTCAGGCAGGCCTGGGTACAAATCCTAGCTCTCTTCTTGCCATGCAGCACCTCTTGACCTCTCCTAATCTTCTGAACTTCCTTACTTTCGCTCCACTTTTTTTTTTTTTTTTTAATTTTTAGGGATCACTCAGGCCTCATTTTGCATAGTGATGTATAAGGAAGAGAGGTTGGTGTGGTATATTCATTTGGAGAAAAGCAGTGGCAGTGAAAACTGAAAGAAATCAGATGCAAGAGACATTTATGAGGAAGTGTTCAGAACATCTAAATGGTTACTTTTTATTTTTCTCTCCAGCAGCCACTTCTGTCGCTCTTTTTTTTTTTTTTTAATCAGTTAACTGGATTTCGCTATTTTGGAGTACACACCTATCTTCTGTTTTTTTCTTCCTATTCACCCATACTTCATGCAATCTATTATTAGTTGATATATTTCTAATGTGGTTTTTTAATGTTTGCAAGTTTGCACTTTTTTTAAATCTTAGTATTTTGAATTTGATGTTATTTATAAGCTAATAAGTTAGTCTGTTAATGTTTCATGTGTGCTGGCAGAGACCTGAGACTCTTCATTGTATGAGCATTGTGTTTGCATCTATTCCCATGTTTCACGGGGACAGTGCAGAGGAAATCAAGTGGATGCTGTGTATGCAGTGGTTTGGGGTCATAGCTGAGGAACACTGAGCTTGCAGAAGCCACTGTATTAATAGTAAGCACTAAGCAAGTTTACTCTTGGTCCCTGATGGAGGCTATGTTGGTTTGCTATAATAACGTACCACAGACTGAATAACTTACAAACAGGAGTTTATTTCTCACAGATCTGCAAACTGGAGGTCTGAGATCAGAGTGCTGGCAGGGTCTGATTCTGGTGAAAGCCTGCTTCTTGGTTGCAGACTGCCAGTTTATTCCTGTATTCTTACATGGTAGAAAGAGAGATGCATTTTTTCCTCTTCTTATAAGGACACTAATCTCTTCATGGGGGCCCCAACCTCCTGAACTAATTACCTCCTGAATGCCCCATATCCCAATACCATCACATTGGGGGTTAGCATTTCAATATATGAATTGAAAATACAGTCCATGCTGCAAACATTGTCTCAGTGTTCAAGGTTTGCCGTTGCAAACAACCCTGAAAAATGGCCCAAGTAGAGCATGTTCAGGGCTTTGCATTCTTGGCATACTCAGCAAATAGAGTGAACTTCAATGGCATGCAACCTAAGCAATCACGTAGGGCCCTGTGCTGTGAAGTGCGCAGTGTTTTTCTGTTTGTTTGTTTGCATTCGATCCTATAAATTATTTATCTAGTCTTGCCCATAAGAACTTAATGGAATGTGCAGCATCTATGCCAGATTGCCTTTCCCAACAGCTCTTACCCTAGATCAGGTTCTCAATCACTTCTACCTTAATTATATTATGAAGATTTTTAGTAGTTCTTTTACTTACAGTTTTGTCCTCCTGTACAATGCTGTTAAACTAAATTTAATTCCAAATTCAGTACTTTATTACTTGGGAATCCATTATCCTGGGATTTCAAATATTACCTAGTATCACCAAATCTGTTTCCAGTCTTCTCCCTACTGTAAACATATGGGAGGTATATTTTTCAGTAATGCACAACTACTCTGTTTTCCTTGAACATAATTCTTTCTGCATTACTTCAGGTATTTCTAAAAGCAGACACTGAGATAGGATTAGACATAGATGAGATTCAGTGGGAGAATTGTGTCTGAGAGAGAAGTCAGAAGGAACTGGAAAAGGGAAAAATCATTAGACTTTTTGTGGATCTGAACACTTTAACACATCCCTGTTAAGTTCTACCCATGTTTAAAGTCTGTTACTTTATGAGGTCTTCCAAAGTTAATTGGCTGTGCATCATTTTCCCTTTGAAATATCATAATTCTTCTAACTGTACACACACACACACACACACAATAATATGACAAATTTGATTTCAGCATTTGGGAAACGGATTTAGCTTTTATTGAATATCAAGAAATGTAAGAATGAGAAAAGGAGCCACAGTGCCTGACCTTGTACTACTAATCAACTAGGGTATTGGGTGACTAGGATGATTCAGGGCGAAAAAAAATCCATTGTGTAAACACGTAACCTCCTTAGCGTTTTGCCAACTTAAAAAAATGTGTGTTTTTTTTTTTTTTGGTTATGTTAACTATATATGTAGTTGCCTCCAAAAGTTTTAGTCATGTTGTCTTACTAATTTGTAAAGTGACAATGATAGACATAAATACCATATAGGTTTCTGAAGGACTAAATGAATTATGTACATAAAAATTGCTCAAAACTTTAGTAGATGATAAATGCTCAATATTGGATAATACTGTTTATCTCACTTTTCAAACAGGAATATTGGTTGCTACAGTTTTGTAAACTCTTTTTTTTTTTAAAGATTTTATTTATTTATTTGAGAGAGAGAGAATGAGAGAGAGCAAGCACATGAGAAGGGAGAGAGTCAGAGGGAGAAGCACACTCCCTGCCAAGCAGGGAGCCCGATGCGGGACTCGATCCCGGGACTCCAGGATCATGACCTGAGCCGAAGGCAGTTGCTTAACCAACTGAGCCACCCAGGCGCCCAGTTTTGTAAACTCTTAAAAACACTCATTTTCTATGAAATCAAAGCACAAAGTTTTATTTTTATTAACAAGTATTTTATAATGCCATCTTTACTATTGTGAAATGTATTTCAAAGATAATATAGCTCATGTACATACATAATTTAAAAATACAAATTTATCAGTTATGAAGGGAAAATGGAAAACATTACTTATATTATTTTAATAAAAGAATATTGACAAAACATAAAATGACTAAAACTGTAATGTGTAATAGCATATATATGGTCAGTTCTAGCAATACAAGAAGATTTATAGGATTAGTCACACTTACACTTCTGCACAGATATAATAGCTACAAATGAAGACTACATGTTGTGTTGGAATATCAAATACCATTGATACTTGATGAAGTAATTTTCAAAATATTGTACTATATGAAATTGAAAAAAGTAGAATACAACTATTAGAACTGATAAGTGAATTCAGGAAGGTCTCAGGATACAAAATCAGTATACAGAAATCCATTGCATTTCTATACACTACTAATGAAGTAGCAGAAAGAGAAAATAAGAAAACCGCCACATTTACTGCACCCAAAATAATAAAATACCTAGGAATAAACTTAACCAAGGAAGTGAACAACCTGTACTGTGAAAACTATAAGACATGTGAAAGAAATTGAAAATGACACAAATGGAAAGATACTTCATGCTCATAGACTGGAAGAACAAATATTAAAATGTCCATCCTACCCAAAGCAGCCTACAGATTTGAAGCAATCTGTCAAAATACCAACAGTGTTTTTCACAAAACTAGGACAAATAATCTTAAAATGTGTATGGAACCAAAAAAGACCCTGAATAGCCAAGCAATCTTAAAAAAGAAGACCAAAACTGGAGGTATCATAATCCCAGATTTCAAGATATGCTACAAAGCTGTAGTAATCAAAGGAGTATGGTACTGGCACAAAAACAGACACAATCAATGTAATAGAATAGAGAGCCCAGAAATAAACCCACAAGTATATGGTCAATTAATCTTCAACAAAGGAGGCAAGAATATGCAATGGGAAAATGTCTCTTCAACAAGTGGTGTTGGGAAAACTGGACAGCTGCAAATAGGCAAAAGAATGAAACTGTCTCACTCTCACACTACACACAAACCCAAAATGTTAGGATTAAGGACTTAAATGTGAGACCTGAAACCATAAAAATCCTAGAAGAGAGCACAAGCAGTGTGCTCTGACATGACATTTTTTTAGATATGTCTCATGAGGCAAGAGAAATAAAAGCAAAAATAAACTATTGGGGCTACATCAAAATAAAAAGCTTCTGCACAGCAATGGAAACAATTGACAAAACTAAAAGTCTACTGCATGGGAGAAGATATTTGCAAATGACACATCCAATAAAGAGTATCCAAAATATGTACTGTTCTTACACAATTAATTCCCCCCCAACACACACTAATCCAATTTAAAAATGAGCAGAAGACATGAACAGGCATTTCTCTAAAGAGGACATATGGATGGCTAACAGACACATGGAAAGATACTCAACATCACTCATCAGGGACATGCAAATCAAAACTACAAGGAGATATCACCTCATGCTTGTCCGAATGGCTAAAATTAACACAGGAAACAAAAGATGTTGGCGAGGATGGGGAGAAAGGGGAACCCTCTTGCACTGTTGGTGGGAATGCAAACTGATGAAGCCACTCTGGAAAACAGTATGGAAATTCCTCAAAAAGTTAAAAATAGATCTACCCTATAACCCAGCTATTGCACTTCTAGGTATTTACCCAAAGGATACAAAAGTACTGATTTGAAGGGGCGCATGCTCCCCAATGTTTATAGCAGCATTATCAACAATAGCCAAATTATGGAAAGAGCCCAAATATCCATCAGCTGATGAATGGATAAAGAAGAGGTCTTATATGTTTGCAATGGAATATTATGCAGCCATCAAAAAGAATGAAATCTTGCCATTTGCAACGGTGTGGACGGAGCTAGAGTGTATTATGCTAATTGAAATAAGTCCATCAGAGAAAGACAAACACCATATGACTTCACTCATATGTGGAATTTAAGAAACCAAAAAAAAAAAAAAACAAAAAAAGAAACAAAACTGAGCAAAGGGGGAAAAAGAGAGAAAGGCAAACCAGGAAATAGACCCTTCTAACTGTAAAGAACAAACTGAGGGTTGCTGGAAGGAAGGTGGATAGAGGGATGAGTTAAATGGGTGAAGGGTGTTAAGGAGGGCACTTGTGATGAACACTGGGTGTTGTATGTAAGTTATGAATCTATAAATTCTATACCTGAAACTGATATTACATTATATGTTAACTAACTGGAATTTAAATAAAAACTTGAAACTACAAAAAAAAAAAAACTAGATCTGCCACTTTCTTGAAATGCTACTTTGAAGTTTACAAAGCCCCTCTGTGCCTCACATCTGTCTCGTGTAAAATGGGGACATAATACAACTTCATCCTATGGTTAGGAGTACTAAATGGGTTAATACAAATAAAGGTCTTTGAAGAATGGTTACCACATACTAAGTGCTTAATAACTTGGCTGTTGGATCATTCATACTCACAAAAATGACCGAAGTAAGCAGCAGAAAGAATATGCAAAGGAGGACATATATTAATGTATGGCGTTTTGGAAAATAGATCTGGAAGACAAAAAGAAGTCTGTACAGAATATAGGGCAAAGATGAGAAGGAGGAATCATTTAGCATAAAAAAATGGTTCATTTTTTTGTCAATTTGTCATAATTACCATCATTATTAATATGCATCCTGAGCCGTTATTTCTTTCCAGTGTATATCAGTTAAACTTTACATATATTTGTATGATTTATTAAATTTGTCCTAATTTTCAAACTGCACTAATAATTGAATTCATTTTACATACAAGCAAGTATAAAATAAGTGTGTAGCTGAGTCTGGCAAACCATAGCCTGTGAACCATAGTGTGTGTCCCACAAATTAAGAATGTTTTTTACAGGGGTGCCTGGGTGGCTCAGTTGTTCAGCGTCTGCCTTTGGCTCAGGTCATGATCCCAGGGTCCTGGAATCGAGCCCCGCATTGGGCTACTTGCTCTGCAGAAAGCCTGCTTCTTCCTCTCCCACTCCCCCTGCTTGTGTTCCCTCTCTCGCTGTCTCTCTCTCTGACAAATAAATAAAATCTTTTTTTAAAAAAATGTTTTTTTACACATTAAATATTGTAAAAAAAACAGTATAAGAAGAATAATGAGATTACAAAACCTCTTACACTATCTTCCCCTTTATAATGAATGTTTGCTGACTCCTGGTATATAGGTAAGAATTGGCAAGAATGATGAATAAGTTAATATAAAAATATAGGAAATTGAAAGAAAAAAGATAAAAGGAAGAAACAATAAAAAAAAATACATGTTTTTAGAGAAATGGAGGATCATTTTTAAGTGCCCTTTGCTATAGGGTCTCAAAGTAATGCAAACAAATGTTAGTGTAGGTACACTATTACCATAGGCAATACCAGGTGAATAGGAGGGATGAAATAGGGAGAAGGTGTTGGTTGTTTGAATTACCAAACCAACATTTATTGTGTTTCTACATTGAAATAACGTTTGGTCTTCAAAGACATTTAGACAAGAGAGATCAAGGATATTAAGCCAGAAACAGCTATCTCTTGTTTAAATAACACTAATAAGCTAATAAAAATAGACAAGGCATAAGAAACCCACTATAGGGTAGATATGACATCTGGAGATAAATTATATCTAGGTAAAAGCTACACAGCATTTGTGATCATAACAATTATAAGGAATATTTGTGTATTATTTTACAGCTATGTTATTCCTTATTTTTATCTTTTGGAAGTCTTTATGGAGAATTATTGAGACTTCTCTGTAGTTCAGTAGTATCCTTCATTATTTTATAAAGATACTACACTTGAACTTTTAAGATAAAAAGATAATATAAAGTTTTACCCGCCAGAGTTCATACTGATGAGGAGTTGATTGTGCTGGTGATGCTTGGATGAGTGACTAGTGGTCATTTTAATTCTGAGTGACAGGGTGTCAATTTAAGTGACAGAAGTAGGTGATCATGTTTTAGTTATGTTCTGGCTTATTACTTTACTCAAGGAATATGCTTTGTTACTTTTTCTATCTGTATTGTGTTCAGAAATCAAAATTTTTATTGGCATTGATCCACGTCATCTAAATACGTCTTTCTAAATCCTTTAAAACAATGTTGATGATTCATGACTTGGCTGGAAGTAACAAGAAGTAAATTGAATTTCAAGTTACTATTTTATAAAATTAAAAATATAAATGTTGACAATAATTTATAATTTTAGAGCTATAGTTGTTATACCTGTAATTATTGTTATAAACTTGCCAGTATCCTTCTGAAATGGTGAAATAACTGTGTTCTTTGTTAACAAGAAGGGAGCAGTACAGAAGAGCAGAACATTTCAGAATTGAACTAGTGTTACTCCATCCTCTGTCTCCAAGAGGACTTATATAAAGTACCAGTCACAACTGCAAATCGCAAGTAGATTGATCTCTCTAGAAAGTTTAGTGCTGCAATCAGTAACGTGAAGAATGGTCAAATTCCTGTTTCCAGTACCAAGCCCTCAGAGATGCTCAAAGCTAGAGGCAAAGTACTGCTGGGAATTCCATATGGACTTTAACAGTCCTCTCCCATGGACCAAGAAAAAATGCAGAAATTGTAGGGAAAAGTGGAGTGAAAAGTCATTTGCAAGGCATTGGGACCTATGCCAATAATTCAGGTACTAGGCCCACAATATTTAAGAATTTCAACAAAGAGATTTACTAAGATATATGAAAGTATGATAGTTTAATGTGGAAGGATATCAAATGTACTTAACTCCATATTCCCCAAGAACAAAATTACTTATTATCAATTGTAAGGACAAGTGGAGAATAAATTCATAAAAAAACCCACCAAGAATGAAAGGAGACATCAGTGTTTGGGTAGTAGTATACATTAACTAATGATTTTCTCCACTTTTTTTTTTCTCCCCTCATCCTCTTTCAAATATTTAGTTTGTTTATGCTCATTTCCTCAGGGAAAATATGAAGTGAGACATAGAACCGAATCTAAGTGAACTCTTTGGTTTGGACAGGGTTCAGACTTGGATTCTTCCGTGGTTTAATGATTCTGAGATTCAGTGATAGTCATACTTCATCAGTGTTTGGGGTCATTTCATTGAAGGAAGTACACATGTAACAGAATGCATACATATTTAAGTATGTTACTGAAAATATTCTGGACCACCTTTATTATATATCTGTAGGGTTTTGGGAAAGTGAAGATTTGTTTTTCTATTTTTTTGAAATAGTAATAATAATAATAAAATGTTTATTGAGAGTAACACCTTTAAGAAGCAGTATACCTAGTGGATTGATGTTTACTTAACCTTGGAACCAAGGCTGTCTGTGTTCAGATTCTAGGTCTTTCTCCTACTGCTGTGTAACCTTAGGAAAGTTGCATAACATCTCTGTGCTTTAGTTCGCTCATTTTTAAAATGCAGATAATATCAACCTTGTAGGGTTTTTCTAAGGATTTGATATATACTAAGACACTTGGAATTATGCCTGTCATGTAGTAAATGTGGCATGACTCTGGTTTGTCTGTCACCTTAGAATGTCATGAGTGAATGTTTCTAAGGAAAAGGAGACATTCTCAATCTGTAATTTTCTTTGCTCAGAAAGCCTTGACCACGAGAAAAATATTTTTTATAACTTTATAAAGTCTACACATTTAACCAATCAATGACACTAAGATATTAAAAGCTTTTCAATGTGATTTCTAAAAATACGTATTTAAAAAACTGTATAGAAATAGAAAATTGCCCATGTGTGGTGTCATAGTTCACAAAAGAGCCCAGAATGGGGATTTACTTTGTGATTCATGTGAAAATAAACTTGAGTATTCAAGTCAGGTGTGTGAAGGAGGAGAAGACATAGGACAGATATTTTTGGAATTCTGATATTTAAAAAAAGAAAGGAGTGTACATGTGTGCATGAGAGGGAGGCATAGGAGGGAAAGAGAAAGAGATGAGAGAGCCTTTTTCAATCTACATACTCTCAGACCCTTCTTGGAATTTGAATGTTGAAATATAGTTTGATTTTCATAATTTATGTGAGACCCCAAAAGTTTCTAGAACATGAGCCATTCCAGCCATCTACTCTTTTTTTCTGAAGACCCAATGAGGCTATAAATAAACTTCTGTGTTACCACTCAGAATTCTATTACTATTCATCCTCTCATAAGAAATTTACAAGAAAGTGAGTGATATTTGGCCTAACCTCTAGAAATCATTGTCTTTTGTATATGGCAGTTGGTCCAGTGGGCTGATTTTGTGCACTTTAAATTTCCAGTATCCCAAGGAAAATGGCTAGTTCCTATAGTTTTGTCTCTCCGTAGGAAGCTTCTATCCATTCTCCTATAATTCTGTAAGGGAAATCTTATAATATCTCCGGTTTAAAAACAAAACAAAAATACTACTAGCAATTATTTTGTTGCATAATGCTTTAGGGGAATAATTTATCTTCAAGGTTATACTCAGAATCTTCCTCATTATTTGAGAAAACAAAAGCTATGTAATAGTAAGTGAAATCATACATTCAAACATTATAAACTATTGTATAGTCATGGGGCCAGTACTAAATATATTATACTGATTTCAGTAAATTATGACATTGCTTAATATACTCTCCTAGAGTGGCAGGGCATGGTATTATAAAACTGACTAGACTCTCTGAACAGTGTTCCATATTCACATTTCTATTAGATTTTACAACTCCCACTTGGATCCCATATAAAAACTGTGCCCCAATTACTGCCTGAATCACCCTTGGGATACTTTCTATTAAGGTTTGTTAATAGCACTAGGTCACATAACTATTTTAGCTGCAGATTTCCTAAATATGTGTGAGTTATGTTAATGTTTAAGTTATTATTATTATATTCTGAGACCATAGTAAATCAAAACCTCCTTTAGAAGCTAAAAAGCAACACTGGATTAAGTTTGTATTACAGTTAATCCGCAATTTGGCTAATATCATTGAGGTAAGAGCTGATATTTACTTTTATTCTTAACACCAAATATGTGTAATAATTTCCTGTACTGTACTATAATAGTTTCTATAAGACCACTTCCTTAATTTTGGATATTTAAATTGCCTTCAACCTGTTAATAATCTGTATATATTAGAAATTTAAAACACACCAGAGTTTTATCTTCAAAGAAACTTTAAATACATTTTAGTTCATTACATAGATTGAAAATAATTTGTGGGATAAACCCAGTTTATCATTTCAAGGAACCATTTCTGAAGATAAGACTTTACAGGTTAACTACAATTCGATGTCAACTTTGTTCCCTCAGGGGAGTGTAAGAATGTAGTAACACTTTTTTTTTTTTTCATTTTATTTTATTATGTTAGTCACCATACAATACATCATTAGTTTTTGATGAGGTGATCCACGATTCATTGTTTGAGTATGACACCCAGTGCTCCATGCAATACATGCCCTCCTTAATACCCATCACTGGGCTAACCAATCCCCCCACCCCCCCTCCCCTCTAAAACCCGCAGTTTGTTTCTCAGA
>NC_138371.1:136570209-136594410 GCF_054177405.1 Leptonychotes weddellii
CTCCATGCTATTCCTTATGTTCCACAAATAAGTAAAACCATATGATAATTGACTTTCTCTGCTTGACTTATTTCACTGAGCATAATCTCCTCCAGTCCCATCCATGTTGATGTAAAAGTTGGGTATTCATCCTTTCTGATGGCTGAGAAATATTCCATTGTATATATGGACCACATCTTCTTTATCCATTCATCTGTTGAAGGGCATCTCGGCTCTTTCCACAGTTTGGCTATTGCGGACATTGTTGCTATGAACATTAGGGTGCATATGGGCCTTCTTTTCACTACATCTGTGTCTTTGGGGTAAATACCCAGGAGTGCAATTGCTGGGTCATAGGGTAGCTCTATTTTTAATTTTTTGAGGCACCTCCACACTGTTTTCCAAAGTGGCTGTACCAACTTGCATTCCCACCAACAGTGTAAGAGAGTTCCCATTTTAATTAAAACTTAAATATATTTTGTTGAAAACTCTTTAGCAAACAGTCTTGGGAGTATTATAACAAGAGTGCCTTAATTTTAAAGCCAAAGTGAAACAAAATATTGGTACAAATTTAAAATTAAGTTCAGTTGTAAATTTAAATTAAGCTTGAATAAATGTGATTCTAAGATACACTTCCTAGAATCAAACATGAAATTTTCCTTTTGCTTTTTTTTTTTTTTTTTTTGGTGGGCAGCAAAGCAAAGTTTATTGAGCAATAGTAAAAAGCTCCCAAAGAGGGAGGGGACCCGAGAGGGTTGCCACCTGAGTTCTAAGTCCAGGGGATTTTAGGGACTTGTTGGCTCTGTTTTAATCTAATTAATCCTCCATGCACCTGTCACCTAATCAGGTTTTTGTCATCTACCTATCATGCAGAAATGGGTGGAGGGTTCCCACCAGGGAGGTGTAAAATCCTTCATTTTTATTTTTTTAATACAATTAAGATATAGTGTATTATTAGTTTCAGAGGTAGAGTTCAGTGATTCATCAGTCTTATATAACACCCAGTGCTCGTTACATCTCATGCCCCCCTTAATGCCCATCACCCAGTTACCGCATTCCCCCCCCTTCTCCTCTCCAGCAACCCTCAGTTTGTTTCCTATGATTAAGAGTCTCTTATGGTTTGTCTCCCTGTCTGATTTCATCTTGTTTATATTTTCCTCCCTTCCCCTATGATCCTGTTTTGTTTCTTAAATTCCACATGTGAGTGAGATCATATGATAATTATCTTTCTCTAATTGACTTATTTTGCTTAGCATAATACCCTCTAGTTCCATCCACATCTTTGCAAATGGCAAGTTTTCATTTTTTTTTTTTTTGAAGGCTGATTAGTATTCCACTGTATGTATGTATGTGTGTGTATATATATATATATATATATACTACATCATCTTTATCCATTCACCTATCAGTGGACACATGGGCTCTTTCCATAATTTGGCTATTGTGGACATTGCTGCTATAAACACTGGGGTGCAGGTGCCCCTTCGGGTCACTACATTTGTATTTTTGGGGTGGATACCTAGTAGTGCAATTGCTGGGTTGGAGGGTAGCTCTATTTTTGACTTTATGAGGAACCTCCATACTGTTTTCCAGAGTGGCTGTACCAGCTTGCATTCCCACCAATAGGGTAAGAGGGTTTCCCTTTCTCTACATCCTCCCCAACATCTGTTGTTTCCTGACTTGTTAATTTTAGCCATTCTTACTGGTGTAAGGTGGTATCTCATCATGGTTTTGATTTGGAATTCCCTGATGCTGAGCGATGAGCATTTTTTCATGTGTTTACTGGCCTTTTGTATGTCTTCTTTGGAGAAATATCTGTTCATGTCTTTTGTCCATTTCTTGATTGGATTATTTGTTCTTGGGTGTTGAATTTGAAAGTCCTTTATAGAATTTGGATACTAGCCCTTTATCTGATACATCACTTGCAAATATCTTCTCCCATTCTGTCGGTTGTCTTTTGGTTTTGTCACTGTTTCTTTTGCTGTGCAAAAGCTTTTTATCTTGATGAAGTCCTGATAGTTCATTTTTGCATTTGTTCCCTTGCCTTGCGGGACATGTCTCGCAAGAAGTTGCTGCGGCCGAGATGACAGTTTGCTGCCTGTGTTCGCCTCTAGGATTTTGATGGATTCCTATCTCACATTTAGGTCTTTCATCCATTTGGAGTCTATTTCTATGTGTGGTGTAAGCAGATGGTCCAGTTTCATTCTTCTGCTTGTGGCTTTCCAATCTTCCCAGCACCATAGTTTGAAGAGACTGTTTTTTTCCATTGGACATTCTTTCCTGCTTTGTTGAAGATTAGTTGACCATAGAGTTGAGGGTCCATTTCTGGGTTCTCTATTCTGTTCCATTGATTTATGTGTCTGTGTTTGTGCCAGTACCATACTGTCTGAGGATTACAACTTTGTAATAGAGCTTGAAGTCCGAAATTGTGATGCTACCAGCTTTGGTTTTCTTTTTAAACATTCCTTTGGCTATTTGGGATCTCTTCTGGTTCCATACAAATTTTGGGATTATTTGTTCCAGCTCTGAGAGAAGTTGATGGTATTTTGATAGGAATTGCATTGAATGTGTAGATTGCTCTGGGTACCACAGACATTTAAACAATATTTATTCTTCTAATCCTTGAGCATGGAATATTTTTCCATTTATTTATGTCTTCCTCAATTTCTTTCATGAGTATCCTATAGTTTTCTGAGTATAGATCCTTTGCCTCTTTGGTTAGATTTATTCCTAGGTATCTTATGGTTTTGGGTGCAATTGTAAATGGGATTAATTCCTTAATTTCTCTTTCTTTCTCATTGTTAGTATGTAGAAATGTAACTGATTTCTGTGCACTGATTTTATATCCTGCCACTTTACTGAATTCTTGTATGAGTTCCAGCAATTTTGGGGTGGAATCTTTTGGGTTTTCCATGTAAAAGTATCATGCCATCTGTGAAGAGTGAGAGTGGGACTTCTTCTTTGCCAATTTGAATGCCTTTTATTTCTTTTTATTGTCTGATTCCTGAGGGTAGGACTTGTAGTGCTGTGTTGAACAGCACTGGTGATAGTGGACATCCCTGCCGTGTTCCTGACCTTAGAGGAGAAGCTCTCAGTTTTTCCCCATTGAGAATGATATTTACTGTGGGCTTTTCACATATGGCTTTTATGATAATGAAGTATGTTCCCTTTATCCCTACACTTTAAAGAGTTTTAATCAAGAAAGGATGCTGTACTTTGTCAGATGCTTTTTCTGCATCTGTTAAGAGGATCATTTCTTTTCCTTTCTTTTATTAATGTAGTGTATCACATTGATTTGTGGATGTTGAAACACCTCTGCAGCCAAGGAATAAATCCCACTTGGTCGAGGTGAATGATCATTTTAATGTTCTGGTGGATCCTCTTGGCTTGTATCTTGTTGAGAAGTTTTGCATCCATGTTGATCAGGGATATTGGTCTGTAATTCTCCTTTTTTGGTGGGGTCTTTGTCTGGTTTTGGGATGAAGATAATGCTGGCCTCATAGAGTTTGGAAATTTTCCTTCCATTTCTATTTTTTGAAAGAGGTTCAGAAGAATAGGTATGAATTCTTCTTTAAATGTTTGGTAGAACTCCCCTGGGAAGTCATCCGACCCTGGACTCTTGTTTGTAGGGAGATTTTTGATTACTGCTTCAATTTCCTTGCTCGTTATGGGTCTGTTCAGGTTTTCTGTTTCTTCCTGTTTCAGTTTTGGTAGTTTATACTCTTTAGAAATGCATCCGTTTCTTCCAGATTAATTTGTTGGCATATAGTTGTTCATAATATGTTCTTATAATTGTATTTCTTTGGTGTTGGTTGTGATCTCTCCTCTTTAATTCATGATTTTATTTATTTGGGACCTTTTCTTTTTGATAAGTCTGACCAGGAGTTTATCAAATTGTATTCGTTCTTTCAGAGAACCAGGTCCTAGTTTCATTGATCTGTTTTCCTATTCTTTTGGTTTCTGTGTCACTGATTTCTGTCCTAATCTTTATTAATTCTCTTTTCCTGCTGGGCTTAGGCTTTATTTGCTGTTCTTTTTCTAGCTCCTTTAGGTGTAAGGTTAGGTTGGTTATCTGAGACCTTTCTTGTTCCTTGAGAAAGGCTTGTATTGCTATATACGTCCCTCTTTGGACGCCTTTGCTGTATCCCAAAAGTTTTGAACAGTTGTGTTTTCATTTTCATTTTTTTAATTAATTTTTTCAATTCTTTAATTTCCTAGTTGACCCATTCATTCTTTAGTAGGATGCTGTTTAGCCTCCATGTATTTGAGGCTAATTTCCAAATTTCCTCTTGTGATTGAGTTCATGTTTTAAAGCATTATGGTCTAAAAATACACAGAGAATGACCCCAGTCTTATGGTACCAGTTGAGACCTGATTTGTGACCCAGTATGTGATCTGTTCTGGAGAATGTTCCAAGTGCACTTGAGAAGAACATGTATTCTGTTGCTTTAGGATGGAATGCTCTGAATGTATCTGTGACATCTATTTGGTCCAGTGTGTCATTCAAAGTCTTGTTTCCTTGTTGATCTTCTGCTTAGATGACCTGTCCATTGCAGTGAGTGGGGTGTTAAAGTCCCCTACTATTATTGTGTTATCATTATGTTTCTTTAATTTTGTTTTTAATTGGTTAATACAATTGGCTGCTCCATGTTAGGAAAGTAAATATTTACAATCATTAGATCTTCTTGTTTGATAGACCCTTTAATTATATAGTGTCCTCTCTCATCTTTTATTATGGTCTTTGGTTTAAAATCTAATTTGTCTGATATAAGGTTTGCCACCCCAGCTTTCTTTTGATATCCGTTAGCATGATAAATGGTTTTCCACCCCCTCACTTTAAATCTGGGGGTGTCTTTGGGTCTAAAATGAGTCTCTTGCAGGCAACATATCGATGGGTCTTTCTTTTTTATTCAATCTGATACCATGTGTCTTTTGATTGTGGCAGTTAGCCCATTTACATTCAGGGTAACTATTGAAAGATATGAATTTAGTGCCATTGTTTTACTTATAAAGTCACTGTTTCTGTGTATTGCCTCTGTTCCTTTCTGGTCTGTATTACTTTTGGGCTCTCTCTTTGCTTCAAGGATCCCTTTTAATATTTCTTGTAGGGCTGGTGTAGTGATCACAAATTCTTTTAGTTTCTGTATGGCCTGGAAGATTTTTATATCTCCTTCTATTTTCAATGACATCCTAGCTGTATAAAGTATTCTTGTCTGCATATTTTTCTTACTGAGCATCCAGAATATATCATGCCAATCCTTTCTGACCTGGCAGGTCTCTGTGGATAGCTCCACTGCTGCAAGTCTAATGTTTCTACCCTTTTAGGTTACGGACCTCTTTTTCCACCCTGCTTTCAGGATTTTCTCTTTGTCCCTCAGATTTGTAAGTTTCACTATTATATGTTGGGGTGTTGACATATTTTTATTCATTTTGTGGGGGTTTCTCTGTGCCTCCTGGATTTGAATGGCTGTTTCCTTCCCCAGATTAGGGAAGTTCTCCACTATAATTTGCTCCAGTATACCTTCTGTCCCCTCCTCTCTCCTTTCCTCTTCTTCTGTAATCCCAATTATTCTGTTGTTTTGCTTTATGGTATCACTTATCTCTCGAATTCTTCCCTCATGATCCAGTAGTTGTTTATCTTTTTCTCACCTTCTTTATTCTCTATCATTTTTATCTTTGATATCACTAATTCTCTTTTGCCTCATTTATCCTAGCAGTTAGAGCCTCTGTTTTTTATTGCATCTCATTTATAGCCTTTTTGATTTCAACTTGGTTAGATTCTAGTTCTTATATTTTTCCAGAAAGCGATTCTCTAGTGTCTTCTATGCTTTTATCAAGACTGGCTAGTATCTTTACAATCATTATATTGAATTTTAGTTCCAATCTTACTTATATCCATACTGATTAGGTCCATGGCAGTCAGTACTGCCTCTTGTTCTCTTTTTTGAGGTGAGTTTTTCCATCTGTCATTCTGTCAAGGTAAGAATATGTGAATGAGAGAATGAAATACTAAAAAATGGCAACAACGACCCCAGAGACCTATACACTAAACAAATCAGGAGACACCAAAAGCAAAAACTAAAATAATAAAAATAAAAAATAAAATATAATCAGACAGGTGAACAGAACAATACACTGGATCGTGTGTGTATTTTGGTCCATTTGTTAAAGAATTGTAAAGAAAGAAAAACATATGTACAAAAATAAAATTAAATACAATAAAAGGATAGAATGTAACTGTAAAACTGAAAATTAAAAGACAAAGGAAAAAAAAAGAATATAAACAGACCAGTGAACAGAACAGAGCAGTACACTATATCCTGAGTGTATTTTGGTCTGTTAGAAGAAACTACCTCCCAAAATTGTAAAGAACAAAAAATTTCTCTCTCTATATATAATATGTGTAAAATATATATATACACAACAATAAAATTAAATACATTGAAAGGATAGAATGTAACTGTAAAGATGAAAATTAAAAACAAGACTAACAAAAGAAAAAAAAAAGAATATGATCATACAGGTGATGAAGAGAACAGAGCCATACACTAAATTCTGGGTGTATTTGGTCTCTTTGTGAGAATAAACTGCATCCAAAATTGTAAAGAAAGGAAAGTGTGTGTGTGTGTGTATGTATATATATATACAAAAATAAAATTAAATAAAGTGAAAGGATATAATGGAATTGTAAAAATGAAAACTAAAAAACATTGAAAAAAGGAATTGATAAGAAATTGGTTGAAAAAGGAAAGAAAAAAATTAAAATTGAAAGACTACAGAATCGGGAAAAAACCATGCATTTTATATATTATTTTCCCCTAGTGCTGCAGTTTTGCAGTTTTGTGTGATCATTAAACTTGGTCTTAGCTCGATGTTCTTGCTGATCTTCTTGGGGAGGGGCCTGTTGTGCTGATTCTCAGATGTCTTTGCCCAGGGAGGAATTGTACCACCCTTGCCAGGTGGTCGGGCTAAGTAAGCTACTCTGGATTGCTCTATGTGGCTTTTGTTCCTGAAGGTTTTCCCAGCTACTTTAGAGGATGAGAATGAAAATCATGGCCTCCCAATCTCCAGCCCTGGAGCAGAAAGCTCAGGGACCCCACTCCCCAATGCTCCCTCAAGGAAAAGCAGTCAATCACTCCTGTCTCCCTGGTCTCTGACCACACTCCGTGCTCACCTAGCATGTGACTGAGCACTTCCATCTCAGGCACATGACCCCAATTCAAGTCTCCAAACCCTGTGAACTGCCTTAGCACACTTCCAGGGAGAAGAAGGGGAGGGTGTCTCACCAAGGTTCTGCCACTTGCTGGGCCTCTGCTTGGAGCGTGGTTGCCTGAATGTGCCACAGTTTGCCATATATGGCAGCCCCAAACTGTGAGCCCACTACTGGGCTCACTGATCACAGCCAGCTTCCCCACTCCGATGCCTGGGAACTCTGCTGCACTCAGGCACCCCCGGTCTTCCTGTGACCCTGTGAATCCTGAGACCACACCGTCTCACCTAGGATTCTGCCCTGATTTGCCACCTGAGCGCCTTTCAGGGAGTGATGTCCCTCACTGAAGCAGATTTCTGAAAGTTCTAATTTTGTGCTCTGCTGCTTTATCACTTTCCAGTGCTGGCTTATGGAGGCTCCTTCCTCTTGTCATTTATTTTCCCATATGTCACCTTGGATTCACTTCTCCACACCTCCTACCTGCAGAAAGTGGTTACTTTTCTATTTGTAGAGTTGCAGCTATTTTCTTAGATCTCTGGTTGAGTTCACAGGTGTTCAGAATGATTTGATAGCTATCTAGGTGAATTCTTGGGACGAGACAAAACTAAGGTCTCCTACTCCTCCACCATCTTGGACTATCTCCAAATTTTCCCTTTTCTTTGTACTTTGGAAAATATATAGGAATATTCTTGTATTAAGTATTAATGTAGTATTAATTTCTACTTTATAAATTCACACAATTTTTATCTTCATGAAAACCCCAACAAATGGTGTATAATTAGATGAATAATTCTTTAAAACAGTAACATAAATCACAATAATTAAGGGAGTTTCTTTTTTTTTTTTTTAATTAAGGGAGTTTCTTAAACTATGGTCACTGCTTATGAATAAAAAAAAATCATAGCAGTTAAACTGGTGGTTTTTATCAAGCTGTTTTAACAATAAATACAGAAATACATGCCATGGACATTTAGGCAAGGCAGACATTATTAGTTGTCTGCACAAATTATGCAACAGTGGCAGTCATACCATCACTTCATTGTGAAGTAACAAATGTGAGCACAGAAAGCCCGCAACTAATGGTAACATGACAGAAAGAGGAGATGATCCTTGATAACACCTTTGAGCAGCTAAACCAACACCATCAATCTACTTCTGGATTTGCTCATATAGGAGAAAGATAATCCCTTTTTGGTTTAAGCTAGTACTGGCCATGCACTGTATTGTTTGAAGCCAAGGGCATTATTAAGTGATACATCTTTATATTAATAAAATGACTTGTGACTGTTTTCCAAGTCTGACTTAGTTATCATCATCATGAATAATTTGAATGGGAAATATATGAAGAAATATATGAAGAAATGGTATATCATTTCCCCTTTTTTCTGAAATGCATTTACTTTAAATCTAGAAAGCTACATTTATAAAGCCTTTTTTCTCTCAGTAGTGATTTGATGTATTATAGTTTCAATTATTGAAGACATGATATGCAATAATTTTTAAATGTCAGTTTTTTAAAGGTTTTAATAACTACCCTCAACAATTGAATCACTTCAGTTTTCACTGCTTCAGTGAAATTTTCCTGTTGTTTTTATGTTATATATAAAAATTTATATATAGGATTCACAAAGCCCCAGCCCTTACACTTATCATTATATAAAATAAATCATAAATGTATAATTAATCACTTAATTTACCCTTTGCTTCTCCTACACCAGGGGGAACAATTTTTGAATTGGAAATGGAAGTGTAGATACTAATTACAGAGCCCTGAAGCTGTATATGGGAAAAACAAAAAAACATCCTAACTCATTTAAATCTGTTAACTTATTTTCATTTCTGATTGATAATAATCTAAAAGACATGTACAAGAAATCACAGAGAAAGTGTTGTTAGAAAATGTTTTCTTATAGTGGAAAATGGGGAATGTTCTGATCTTTAAATAGTGAGGTTAAAAAATGAGAATGGGTATGTTTGGCTCTACTTGTAGGCAAAAATGTAAATAAACTGATTGGTAATGGATACCTAGAAAAGATAGTATCTGGAAATAAGCTTAAGTTTACTAAGAACACATACAAGCCTGGATTACTTATGGAGTTATAAGGAAACAATTAGATAAATTAACCATGAACAGGATATTACTTAGAAGTATGGTGATATTTTTTTTTTTGTTCCACGAGGCACATTTTGGTTAGAAATTTCTCACCATCAAGAAGCAGAGATGCAACTCCTATTTCTCTCCCCTTTTTTGTTGTTCCAACAACAAAAAGATTTACTATTATATTTAGCTAATTCAGCTCTGCTAGTCATAAAATGACACTGGGTTTTGTTCCAGGCATATCTGGAACCGTTCCTCTACTATATCAAGAATGCAGCATTACTATGGTCAACACTCTATAAATACTTGTGTGGGACAGTTCCTACATATGGGACATTTAGAAATAATGATGGGCAGCTACTGACTTTTAGTGGGTGTGGTCAGAGATGCTAGGTATCCTACAATGCTCAGATGCCTGTCATTAGTGAAGGATTTTCTCATATTCCACACTATTTCCAAATATCTTAGCATTTATTAGTGGATATGATAAATTGGCTAATGGTCATCTGAGCCTAGAACCTAATATTATTTAACACAAAAATACTTTTTCATTTTTAAAATACTGTTTTCTAGAAATGCAACTACCATTTATGCCAAATGAAGAGTGTACTCTGCCTTTTTCTTTTTTTAAAAAAAAATTTAATTCCAGTATAGATAACAGAGCATCATATTAGTTTCATGTATACGATATAGTGATTCAGCAATTCTGTACATTACTCAGTGCTCATCATGATGAGCATACTCTTAATCCCCATCACCTGTTTCACCTATATCCCCACCAACCTCTCCTCTGGTAACCATTTGTTCTCTAAAGTTACCGTTCTATTTTTTTTTTTTTTTTTTTTGGTTTGTCTCTTTTTTTATTTTGTTTGTTGAGTTTGGTAAGTTCTTTCTATATTTTGGATGCTATCCCTTTATCAGATATGTCATTTGCAAATATCTTCTCTCATTCTTTAGGTTGACTTTTAGTTTTGTTTATTGTTTCCTTCACTCTGCAGAAGATTTTTATCTTGATGAAGTCCTAATAGCTCATTTTTGCTTTTCTTTCCCTTGCCTCTGGAGACATGTATCATAAGAAGTTGCTATGGTCAGTGTCAAAAAGGTTTACTGCCTGTGTTCTCCTCTAGGATTTTGATGGTTTACCTGTCTCACAGTTAGGTCTCTCATCCATTTTGAATTTATTTTTGTGTATTGTGTAAGGAAGTGGTCCAGATCCAGGTTTTAAAACTGGGGACTCTGGCATCACTGTCTGTACTCTTCACTATTGTTAACACTATATAAGTTATGAAAAAGAGGCTAATTGACTCGAGAATTTCTTCAGCTGAATATTGGCTGTATGTGATCTGTGGGGGAAAAATCAAGCAACAAGGTATCCTTTATTTTTTAAGCCCATTTTAGATTTGTTTCAGTTTGCATAATTATAAGCAAATGCCAACCAGTGTCACTAATGATAATACAATCTTCTATACAAAGACTGATTTTCTTAAGGATTTTGTGGTTCATTACTCCAAATAACTACCTTTACTGATGTCATCACCCTTTATGAGTGAATTTTTTATTTATAAGATTGTTTTTTTTAAATTGAATTTGTCATTTAAACAATTGGTCTTCCTTTCATATATATCTAAAAATATATAAAAGCTTATCTTCAGGGGTCCTTTATTATAGGTTCAGTGGAGCAATAAATAACCTGTCATCAATCAACACATATTAAAACTGTTTTTAATAATAAAAAAAAAGGCTTCTATAAGGTCTCTTCAGTTCTCCACTGGAATTTGCTGACTGGACAAAGCATATATTCTTGCTTGAGTCTGAATAAGGTGAACATATGTGTATCTGTTTTCCTCCTGTTGTACTTGACTAATTTCCACTGACATTAAGTTATGCTTGTGTATCACATAATGCTCTCTTATTGACAGTGGAATAGACCCCATATTGCAAATGTTCAGTGATGCACAAAAGTGTATATTGGCCTCTGTGTAATGTAATCTAGTTTCTGTAGGTTTAACAATCCTTTGTTCATATATTGTAAGTGGTGTCTAAGACAGGTTGCATTGCTCAGCTATTTTTAAAGTTCACTTGAAGTTGAAAATTAGGTTTTCTTATTGATTTAAGTTAATAGCTTCTGAATATTTTTTATAACACACATACTTTAGTTAAGCAAGAATAGTACCCACATAATTGAATTTATCCAAATCTAAAATTTTCCATAAAATAAACTTTATAACCAAAAGAACACATGATTCACAAATACATGTCTTTTTCATGGTGATATGATAATGATATAGTAACACTAATCAGTACACAGATAAAACACCTGCAAACTTTAATATACAAAAAATTATTTCACAGTTTCCATTAGGAATGCAAATAGTACTCTGCTTTGTATAATACAATACTATATAGGCTAATCCATATACTTCCTTTTAAAATAAACTCTAACAGAAAAATATTTCCTATGTTTGCATTTTAACTTTCCCCAAGATTTGATACTTAAAAGGAATAGTAAATGTACCACTATACCCCACCTCCTCTATCATCCACTATTAAACAATGTCATATTTTTCAGTCTAAGATACCTAAAATAAACTTCTTAATATCTTTATGGATGTTCTCTGTGATTTATTTATTTGAGATAATCAAACCTATTTGGACTATTCAGCTTTTTAATGTATTTAAAAAAAAAAAAAGCCTCTGTTACCAGATTGCCTTACCTGTTTTCAAATTCTATTTTATAATTTGAAAGGTGCTACATATAAATTAGAAATATACAGAACTGTATGTACATACCTGTCTGTACAAATTAAACATGCTAATATTCCAAATATTTTAAAAAATATATGTATTAATTTTGAAATGCCTATTGGATATTCAAATGGAGATGTTGAGTATGAGATTAAATATACAAATCTGTAATTAAGAGGAGAGGCTCTGGATGGAGATATAAATGTGGGCGTACTCTGAGAATGATCATCGCAACAAGTGAGTGTCACAGATGAGAATACCAAATGAATGAGTGTAGCTAGAAGATAAATGTGGCTCAAAGAACAAGCCCTGGAGAACCCCATAGTTTAGAAGGGTAATTAGGAAGAACCAGCACAGAAAGGTGAGTTTCAGTGAGATAGAAAGAAGAAAAGCCAATAGTGTAGTATTTTGAAATTTAAAGGATATATTTCAAGAAGCAAGAATTATCTGCAGTGCTAAATGGTAATGACAGTCAACGAAGAACAAGGACTGGCAATTGTATTTAACAAGGGTGGAGATGATTGGCAAACTAGGTAATAGCAGTCTCAAATGGAGTGGGGAAAGAGAAGGCCTATTTGAAGTGAACTTAAGTAATAGGAGAAAAATTTGAAATAATATAGCTAACTTCTTGGGTTTAAATGATTGAAATATAGTATTAATATAAATTTATAATTTTTGTATTAAAATTTTTAATATAGTAATTTTCATTCATGCGAAGCAAAAAAATGCTACTTTTTGTATAGAAATATAACAACATTCCCATTAAGTATAATACTGTAACCTAAAATAAAATTTATTAAATAAAAAATTGAATGTTTCTATGTTACATGGATTATTAAGTTTTTAACACTACTGGATAGATACTGCCTCCTTTAATAGTGAACAACATTTTAATTGTGGTATGTAAAATATGCTGATATAATTTCAGATCTAATTCTGAGTTTTTTAGAGGATATATCCCTTCGAGTCGACTGACTGTCATATTTTCTCAAACATACAAGCAATCTAAGACATTAATGAGAATAGCCTTAGAAATTTTTCTAAGATAAAAGTACTACACTTTGAAAATGGCTTATTTTATATCTTTGCTCAGATTTCAGTGGTTTAATTTCTCTTCAAATATATGACTATTCCACGAGTGCCAGGGTGGCTCAGTCAGTTAAGCGTCTGCCTTTGGTTCATATCATGACCCCAGGATCCTGGGATCCAGCCCCATGTTGGGCTCCCTGCTCAGCAGGGAGCCTGCTTCTCCCTCTCCTCCCTGCTCATGCTCTCACTTGCTATCTCTGTTGCTGTCTCTCTCTCAAATAAATAAATAAAATCTTTTTTTTTTTTAAATGACAATTCCATAGGCACAGACCACATATAAAATTTTCAGATATAGTCTGCACTGCTCAGCCCCCCTTGGTTTTTGGAATGTGTACAAAATTAGAGGCAAACCTAGTGTAAGAAATGTAATGCATAAACCAAAACGCCTACATTGGGAATAAATAAGAAATCATGCTTTAATCTATATTTATTTTCAGATAAGTTTTTTATTTTAAATCCATTTTCTTCTGCTTTGTCATTGAAAAAAAATGTATTTATGTTCTCAAAAGAACTAAGAAAATACAGACTCCTTAAAGGAGGGTTGTAGAAGAGTCAAAGAATCCTTCCTAAAATATTTACCTCAAATTTAATAGATTTTGCTAATCTTTTTGCAATAGATTCAAGAATCTAAGAGAAAAATACCAGTTCTTCTTCAATGAAATTATTTAACTTTGGGTTCTGCTTTTCTTGTCAAAGGCAGCTGGGGTATTTTGATTGGAGCTAATTTCCATAACTGTTGCAGACTAGAAAGCTCAAAGGATATCATTAGTTGAAATTCTAGATTTTTAATTTTAGATTTTAGTTGACTCAGGAATTTGAAGTGCCTAATTCTCTCAGGAGTAAAGTGACTATATAAGATAATACTGTCTTTGTCAATTTGAACTGTGAATGATTTATTCACATTTACAGAGAATTATGCAACAAAAAGCAATGTCTGAAGACAAGAAATTATATTTCATGGGAGCTAAGCCCTAATATGTAAACTTAATTTCAAGAACATGATCGGGAAATTATAGTCATTGCTCGATCATGTATAAATAGAAAAAAATAAAACCCAGAAGAATTCCACAAAATTTTTTATGAGCCTGAGGGGTTTGATTCATTGTACAGATAAGACTGTAAGGTAATGAGCTCAATTTTCAAATAAAGAATCAGTTGTTTATGTTCAGAAACCAAGGGTACATTATCAGGAGAGTCCAAAGAAGAAAAATTTGGGGCACTTGGGTGGCTCATTTGGTTAAGTGGCTGCCTTTGGCTTGGGTCATGATCTCAGGGTCCTGAGATTAAGCCCCACATTGGGCTTCCTGCTCAGCAGGGAGTTGGCTTGTCCTTCTTCCTCTGCCCCTCACCTCTGCTCGTGCTCTCTCTCTCTCTCTGCTCTCTCTCACAAATAAACAAGAAAAATTCTTTTTTTTTTTTTAAGATTTTATTTATTTGAGAGCGAGAATGAGAGACAGCATGAGAGGGAGGAGGGTCAGAGGGAGAAGCAGACTCCCTGCCGAGCAGGGAGCCCGATGCAGGACTCGATCCCGGGACTCCAGGATCATGACCTGAGCCAAAGGCAGTCGCTTAACCAACTGAGCCACCCAGGCGCCCAAACAAGAAAAATTCTTTAAATAGAAAATTCAATTAGGAAAAGTATACTAACATTTCAGATTATATATCAAGAGTGTTTGGTGATATTTTTATGATGATATTCATGGCATAAAATAGAAATCTGGGCAAGGATTAATAGCTGTAAAAATCTAGCAGTATGACACATCTGTCATGTGCCTCTGGATGACGAGGCAAAATTTTTAAAGTTGAGAAATTTCATTGCTTTTCCCCTCAAACCCTGGCATAAATTATGTTTTAAATGGCTGTAAAGGGGATATTATAGTCAGTTCCAGTGTAGGATATTCTGCCACCAAGTAAAAGTAAAATTCTCTTCAAAATGACTTGATGCTAAAAAAGCGGTTAAACTCCACATGTGTCTTAATATTAACATTCTAATTTCAGTAGGAAATGCTGTCTGCCCAGTCATCACTATTCATTCCCTTCTTCTCACCTATTTTTCATACTTCTGTGTAATTATATATGTGTGGGGCTGCCTTATCTAATTATAATCTAATATAAATAAATGAACCAGCTCCTATATATTTTTGTATTCTAAATATTATCCTATAAAATACCTATTACATTTTACTAAATTAAAAGTTTAAATATGGAAAAGGGGCATCAACAAAATGGTGGAGCATCAGAATTCCATTCCTCCAGAAAAACATTGAAAATCAAGCAGAAACTTTTAGAAATAATTTGTCAGACCTCCAGATAACAGTCAAAGGTTTATAGCGGCAAGTGAATGTTGAAACAAGGAAAGGGCAACTTTAACATGCTCCTAACATTCAAGGAAATCTCTGCCAAAACACTAGCTGAACTGATGCTAAAGGAAAAGAGAATTCTATGACCATGTATGATAAAGAATACAACCTTTGCAAAAAGGGTTAGAAAAGTCATTGAACAAAAGGATGACTGCAGTCTTCAACAACCCAAAAAAGTAAACTCTGAGGAAGAGGAGAATTTTATTTCCAGAGTTACTATATTACAATATTTAGCTTGCAGCTTTCAGCAGAAAATTGGAGGACATACATAGAAACAAAAGTATGATTCATTCAGAGGAATGAAATTAGTTGACAGAAATTGTCTATAGAGAAGCTCAGAAAATTGACTTACTCTACAAAAAGATGAAATCAGCTATCTTAAATATGCTCAAAGAGCTAAAGGAGGTCAGGAAAATGATGTTGGAACAAAATGAGAATATTAATAAAGAGAAATTATGAAAAGGAATCAAATACAAGTTATGGAGCTGAAAAGTACAAAAACTGAAATAAAAGACTTACTAGGCAGGTTCTACAGATTTTATTAGGCAGAACGAAAAATAAGCAAATTTTATGATAGGACAATTGAAATTATTCTGAGGAGGAGACTAAAAAAGGAATGAAGAAAAGTGAACAGAGCCCCTGGGACCTTTGTGGCACCATCAAGAGGACTGGCATATGTGTCATGGGAATCTCTGAAGGAGAAGGGGAAAGAAATAAAGGCCAAAAATTTCCCCAATTTTTGAAATACAAGAGTCTATACATGTAAGAATTGTAATGAAATCCATGCTAACAGAGAACCGTGCTGAAGCACATTATAATTAATATTGCTGAAAACCAAAACAAGAGAGAATCTTGAAAGTGGTTAGAGAGACTTTTTATCAAAAGGCAGAGATTGGCAGAATGGATTTCAAAAATTATCCAACAATAGGCTACCTACAAGAGACCCACTTTAGATCCAAACACACCAATAGGTTGAAGTGAAAGGATGGAAAAGATACTTTATGCAAACAGTAACAAAAAGAGTGCTAGAGGCTATACTAATATAGCAACTTTACACTATAAGTAAAAAAACAACAAAAAAACAAAGGCCAAAAAACTGTCTACAAGAGACAAAAAGAATATTATTTTTTGATGAAAAGGTCAATTTATTAAGAAGACATAACAATTAAAAACATATATGCACCAAACAACACAGTTCTGAAATATATGAAAGAAACATTGAATGGAAAAATAGTTCTACAATAATACTTAGTAATACTCCACTTTCCAAGATGGATAGAATATCTAGACAGAAGGTCAATAAAGAGAAAACTTGAATAGCACTCTAAATCATCTAGACCTAATAGACATATAGAACACTGCAGGCAACAACAGCAGGATACACATCCTTTTAAATCCATATAGAATGCTGTTCAAGATAGACAATATTTTAGGCCATGAAACAAGGGTTAATTTAAAAAGACTGAAATCAGATAAAGTGTGTTCTCCAAATAGAATGGGATGAAGCTAGAAATCAATAACAGGAAAAATTGGAAAATTCACAAATGTAGGGTAATTAAACAACCCATGTTTAATAAGTTGAAGAAATAAGGGAAATTAGAAGATACTTCAAATGGGTGAAATGGGTGAAGGAGATTAAGAGGTGCAAACTTCTGGTTATAAAAAAAGTCATGGGAATTAAAAGTATAGTATCAGGAATATACTCAATATTGTAATATACTTATGGTGAGCATTTCATAATGTATGTAATTGTTGAATCAATATGTTGTACATCTGAAAATAATATTACAATATTACATGTCAACTATACTTTATAATTAAAAATAGTAGATAGCAGAAAATATAATGGGATAACTGGTGTGCACAACACATGCACAAATACACAAGTCTATTAAAATTCTAAAGGAATAAATGACATAAATAAAAATAATTGATAAGTCCAATAAAATCAACATTTTGGTGAAAAAATAACAAAACAAAAAATACAGATGAATAAAAACAAAACACATTAAAACTTATGGGATGCAGTGAAGACTATTTTCAAGGGGAAAGGTATACCAGTATACACCTACAATCTCAAATCAGTAACCTAAATTTACCCCTTAACAAACTAGGAAGAGAAGGGCAAAATTGCAGTGAATAAAAATGAAATAGAGAATAGAAAAATAACAGAGAATTGATGATCCCAAAAATTGGTTCTTTGAAAAGATCAATAAAATTGACAAACCTTGAAGCTAACAAAAAACAGGGAAGATGCAAATTTTTAAAACCAATACTGATCTTAAAGAAAAGTTTAAATATAGGAGCATTGGGTTGGAGAATAAGTGTGTTGGTTGTAAAAATAAATAATTAGAACCTGAGGTTAGTTTGAATGGGAATCAACAGCACAATTTTTTAAATTATGTATCATGTCTTTATTTCTAAAAAAAAGTCTTCCCGTTCATGAACCTCAACAAATCTTGCAGTTTTCTTAGGTTCTCAAAGAGTCATGTTCTTCTCTGTGCTTTTGTGGTGTATAACCTTGGGTAAACTTAGAAATCTCTTCATCTTGTAAATAACAGTATTATCATTTTAATCCATGATGATAAAAATTTTAAATTTTGTGGAACTGTTGGTTATCCCAACAAAATCCATTTCTCTTCACTCCTGGCTAATCTATACATTTTTTTTTTTTCATGTTTCATACAGACTCTTGGCATTTTCAACTAAGCCATTATGAGGCATATCAAAAAGTTTGACCTCTTTGAAAACTGCTTTAGAATGTTCTTCCTCTTTGTAAAAAAGAAAAAAGTCCTAATAGGATTTTGTAGCAATGAGTCTCTGCTGTTCATATTACCTGAAAAAATTTTAAGGGCTATATATAAATAATTAATTTTGTGTGTTCTTTCACAGATCAGCACACTTTTGAAAATTAGCACATACTCACTGCAAATTCCTGTTACAATTTAAAGATACATCATATGGACACAGTGAATTTTATTTTAAGCAGGAATATATTAGGAAATCAGTATCTAGCTGTTACAAATTGAACTAAATTTCATGCTCTTCAATAACCATTATATTACCTAATGTCTAAAAGTTCACTGTACCTATCATGGCTAAAAATAAAGTATGTGAGGAACATATATCTTAATATCTCATATTTAATTATGGGTATCATAATCATTTAACTCTTGACTGTTGAGATCTTCTTGTCCAACTTCCTCATTTTATAAAAGAGAATTTTATGACTCAGTTTTTTTTTTCATTCTGATGGCTAAATTAATAAAGTATGAAGAAGTATTATTAGAGGGATTTTTATTGTAAAGAGAAATTACTGAACTACTTTTAGACAAGACTGACCATAAAACCTAAGAAGCAAGTACTCTTACTTAAATTGTTAAATTTATTTTTACTTATAGATTTGTGTTAAAAAAAAAAATCAGACTAAGCATTAATGAAAATGTAATCTAGTTCTAAGTCCAGCAAATGTTCCCTGTAAAAGGCCAGATAGTAAACAGACCATGCAGTTTGTCTTTTTTTTTTTTAAGATTTTATTTATTTATTTGACAGAGAGCGAGAGAGAGAACACAAGCAAGGGGAGTGTGAGAGGGAGAAGCAGGCTTCCCGCTGAGCAGGCAGCTCGATGCAGGGGGCTCGATCCCAGGACCCTGGGATCATGATCTGAGCCGAAGGCAGGCACTTAACGGCTGAGCTACCCAGGTGCCCCGACCATGCAGTTTCTGATATAGCTTCTCAACTCTGCCATTGTAGCATGAAAACAATCATAGGCATACAAAAAGGAATGAGTGTGGCTGTGTCTGAGTTCCAATAGAAATTTATTTAAAAAACAGGAGATGGGCTGAATTTGGCTAGTGGGCCACAATTTGTTGACACCTGACTTAGTGTTCTGTAGGATAATTATGACTTAAGTATCCAGAAAATTATTTAACATATTGAGTCCATAGAAATTAAAATATTGTATGTTACTGATCTGACTTTAAAAGATTCAAAGTAAAATGATATTGCTTATAGTAACTAAAGACTTTCAAATACATTATCTCAATTGAGTCCAAGACCAAGTCTATGGGGGCCTAAAATTATTAAGCAATTCTTATTAAATGCAATTAAGGATTTATTTTCCTTTGTTCTGTGTTTCGATATCTTCAAGTTTATCTTTTTGATTAAAATATTTTAGTCTTAAGGTAAGCCTGGATAGTTGACCTATTTTTTAATTTGTTTTGTAATTCAAACGTACTTGTCTTTGAAACCAGTGGTTGGGACTGATGTTCTCATATGGATAAAAAGCAGTTTACTGGTATGGTTAATAAGCAAAGGCAAACTGCTCAAATCTACCACATCTTCAAGGGTCATCTTTGGGGCACCTGGGTGGCTCAGTTGGTTAAGCGACTGCCTTTGGCTCAGGTCATGATCCTGGAGTCTCAGGATCGAGTCCTGCGTCAGGCTCCCTGCTCAGTGGGGAGTCTGCTTCTCCTTCTGACCCTCCCCTCTCTTGTGCTCTCTCTCTCGCTCGCTCCCTCATTTTCTCAAATAAATTAATAAAATCATTAAAAAAATAAAGGGTCATCTTTGGATTAGTAGAGCCATAAAGTCAGCATACGGTTTCTATAAAATTATTGTTTTAAAAATACTTTTTTTTTTTTTAAGATTTTGTTTATTTGACAGAGAGAGACACAGCGAGAGAGGGAACACAAGAAGGGGAGTGGGAGAGGGAGAAGCCAGCTTCCCGCAGAGCAGGGAGCCTGATGTGGGGCTCGATCTCAGGACCCTGAGATCATGACCTGAGCCAAGGCAGACGTTTAATGATTGAGCCACCCAGGCGCCCTAAAAATACTTTTGAACAACCACTTTCTGTTGGATGCCAAGGCAGATGTAAGGATGAATGACCTATGCTTCTCCTTGTGGAAGTCGGTACTCCTAGTATTCCATGGAGTTATTATGAGTACTTTGTGAGGCTTCTGTGGAAGTAACCAAGTAACCTATGGTTCTGTGCACATTACAGAAGCTCATTCTTCACTAATATATTAAAATCAAGCACTAGATTTTCCATCTGTCCTGGAAATTTTCCAAGGTAGCATGCCACTAATAATTTTCTCCATTTCTCACATTAATGAAATAATGATGAATGTTTATAAAGATTTGCCCTTACTACCTGAGGTCTTCTGCTGAAAGCTCCTTTTACTTTCTCTTTTTTTCCTCTCTTGCTTCTAATACTCCTCCTGCCCACGTTTCTTTTTCTCCTCTTCTACTTTTTCTTTTAAAAATGTTCTATTTCTTACAGTTACTTAATGATTATGTCTCTTTTCTACTAGGGATATCATTAAAAAGAGAAGTGAGTATGAGATGGTTAGAGTATCAATACACATGTCATAAAGTAAGAAATCTTTAGAAATTGGGGCGCCTGGGTGGCTCAGTCATTAAGCGTCTGCCTTCGGCTCGGGTCATGGTCCCGGGGTCCTGGGATCGAGCCCCGCATCAGGCTCCCTGCTCCGCGGGAAGCCTGCTTCTCCCTCTCCCACTCCCCCTGCTTGTGTTCCCTCTCTCGCTGTGTCTCTCTCTGTCAAATAAATAAAAAAAATCTTTAAAAAAAAAAAAATTTAAAGAAATCTTTAGAAATTACTGCTGTCACATGAAACAAAACAGTATTTTTTTTAACCATTGTGTCTATTTGAGCATTGGTAATATATTAGCATTACTTAAAAAGATGAATAATCTAACCTAATAATTAAATATCTTTTATATTGCCGGTTTCAAGCTAAAGGAATTAAAGATTAATTTAATCTTAAGATTAATTCTTGAACTTTAGAATTAATTTTGCATTAAATTTTAAATGCTATATTTATCATTTATCACAGAATGTTAAAATTTAATAGGTTTCTTGATAAAAACCAGGTGAATGAAACATAAGAAAGGCCATGTATGAAGAACCCACAGTTAACATCATACTCAGTGGTGACAAAATGAGAGCTTTCCCCCTAATAAGACAAGGATGTCCACTCTCACCAATTTTATTTAGCATAGTTCTGGAAGTTGTAGCCACAGCAATCAGATGACAAAATAAATAAAAGGCATTTAAATTGGTAAGGAAGAAGTGAAACTTCCACTATTTGCAGATTACATAATACTCTATATAGAAAACACAAATGATTCCACCAAAAAACTACTAGAACTGATAAATGAACTCAACAAAGTCACAGGATACAAAATTAGTGTGCAGAAATCTATTGCATTTCTATACCCTGATAATGAAGTGTAGTAGGAAGAGAAATTAATAAAAATCCCATTTATAATTGCATCAAAAATAATAAGACACCTAGGAATAAGCCTAACCAAAGAAGTGAAAGACCTGTACTCTGAAAACTATAAAACATTGATTAAAGAAATTGAAAATAACACAAAAAAATGGAAAGACATTTCCATGTTCATGGATTGGAAAAATAAATATTGTTAAAATGTCCACCCTATCCAAAGCAATCTATAGATTTAATGCAATCCCTATCAAAATACCAACAGCATTTTTCACAGAACTAGAACAAACAATCCTAAAATTTGTATGGAACCACAAAAGATCCTAAATAGCCAAATCAATCTTAAAGGAGAACAAAATTGTGTGTATCACAATCCTAGATTTCAAGATATACTAAAAATCTCTAGTAATCAAAAGCAGTATGTTATGGGCACAAAATAGACACATACCAGTGGGACAGAATAGAGAGCCCAGAAATAAACCCACAATTATATGGTCAATTAATCTTCAGCAAAGGAGGCAAGAATATGCAATGGGAAAAAGACAGTCTCTTCAAGAAATGATGTTGAGAAAACCGGACAGCTACATGCAATAGAATGAAACTGGACCACTTTCTCACACCATACATGAAAGTAAACTCAAAATGGATTGAAAACCTAAATGTGAGACCTGAAACCATAAAAATCCTAGAAGAAAGCAATTCAGTAATTTTCGACATGGGCTGTAGTAACTGTCTCCTGAGGCAAGGGGAACAAAAGCAAAAATAAACTATTGGGACCAAGTCAAAGTAAAAAGCTTCTGCACAGCAAAGGAAACAATCAACAAAACTAAAGGGCAGCCTGCAGAATGGGAGAATATATCTGAACATGACACAGTGAAGAGTTAGTATCCAAAATATATAAAGAACTTCTCAAACTCAACACCCAAAACTGAAATAATCCAATTAAAAATGGGCAGAGGACATGTAAAGACATTTTTCCAAAAAGACATCCAGATGGCCAACAGATACATGAAAAAATACTAAACATCAGTGCAAATCAAAACTACAATGAGTTATCACCTCATGCCTATCAGAGCGGCTAAAATAAAAAGCACAAGAAACAAGTCTTCCTGAGGATTGGAGAAAAAGGAACCCCGTGCACTGTTGGTGGTAATGCAAACTGGTGCAGCCACTGTGGAAAACAGTGTGAAGGTTCCTCAAGAAGTTAAAAATAGAACTACCCTAAGATCCATTAGGTCCACTGCTGGATATTTACCCAGAGAGTACGAAATCACTAATTTGAAATGGTACATGCACAGCTATGTTTATTGCAGCATTATTTACAGTAGCCAAATTATGGAAGCAGCCCTGGTGTCCATTGACAGATGAATGGATAAAGAAGAGTTGGTATATATATATACAATGGAATATTATTAACCATAAGAAAGAATGAATTCTTGCCATTTGCTACAACATGGATAGAGCTAAAGGGTATAATGCTAAGTGAAGTAGGCCAGTTAGAGAAAGACAAATACTGTATGTTTTCACTCATATTGAAATTTAAGAAACAAGGTAAATGAGCAAAGGAAAAAAAGAGAAACCAAAAAACAGACTCTTAACTATAGAGAACAAATTAATGGGGGTGGGTGGGGGGTGTGTGGGGGGATGGATCAAATAGATGAAGGAGATTAAGATACACTTATGATGAGCTCTGACTAATGTATAGAATTTATGGATGACTATATTGTACACATACTAATACAACACTGTATGTTAACTCTACTGGAATTAAAATTAGAAACAATAAAAAACAGACGAATGAAACAGTATTTTAAAAACAGTATTTTAGGGCGCCTGGGTGGCTCAGTTGGTTGGGCGACTGCCTTCGGCTCAGGTCATGATCCCGGGGTCCTGGGATCGAGTCCCGCATCGGGCTCCCTGCTCTGCGGGGAGCCTTCTTCTCCCTCTCCCACTCCCCCTGCTTGTGTTCCCTCTCTCGCTGTGTCTCTCTCTGTCAAATAAATAAATAAAATCTTAAAAAAAAAATAAAAAATAAAAACAGTATTTTAAATCATTTATTCCTTTTGCATATCATTGGATAAGGTGAATGTAGTATTTTATTTTTATTTTATTTTTTTAAATTTATTTTATTTTATTTTAAATTTTATTTTGTTTTGTGTTGTGTTGTCTTGTTTTGTTTGTCACCATACAGTACATCATTAGTTTTTGATGTAGTGTTCCATGATTCATTGTTTTCATATAACACCCAGTGCTCCATGCAATATGTACCCTCCTTAATACCCATCACCAGGCTAAGCCATCCCCCCACCCCTCTCCCCTCTAAAACCCTCAGTTTGTTTCTCGGAGTCCATAGTCTCTCATGGTTCATCTCTCCCTCCGATTTATCCCCCTTCATTTTTCCCTTCCTTCCCCTAATGTCCTCCATGCTATTCCTTAAGTTCCACAGATAAGTGAAACCATATGATAATTGAC
>NC_138371.1:136594910-136652881 GCF_054177405.1 Leptonychotes weddellii
GATGACTAATGATGATGAACATTTTTTCATGTGTCTGTTGGCCATTTGTATGTCTTCTTTTGAAAAGTGTCTGTTCATGTCTTCTGCCCATTTTTTTCATATGATTATTTGTTTTTTGGGTGTTGAGTTTGAGAAGTTCTTTATAGATCTTGGAAATCAGTGCTTTGTCTGTAGTGTCATTTGCAAATATCTTCTCCCATTCTCTGAGTTGCCTCTTTGTTTTGTTGACTGTTTCCTTTGCTGTGCAGAAGCTTTTTATCTTGACGAAGTCCCAAAATTTCATTTTCCCTTTTGTTTTACTTGCTTTTGGAGATATATCTTGAAAGAAGTTGCTGTGGCCGATGTCGAAGAGGTTACTGCCTATGTTCTCCTCTAGGATTTTGATGGATTCCTGTCTCACATTGAGGTCTTTCATCCATTTTGAGTTTATCTTTGTGTATGGTGTTAGAGAATGGTCGAGTTTCATTCTTCTGCATGTAGCTGTCCAATTTTCCCAGCACCATTTATTGAAGAGACTGTCTTTTTTCCATTGCATATTTTTTCCTGCTTTTTCGAAGATTGTTTGACCATAGAGTTGAGGGTCCATTTCTGGGCTCTCTATTCTGTTCCATTGGTCTATATGTCTGTTTTCGTGCCAGTACTGTGCGGTCTTGCTGATCACGGCTTTGTAATACAGCTTGAAATCAGGCAGTGTGAGGCCCCCAGCTTTGTTTTTCAACATTTCCTTGGCGATTAGGGGTCTTTTCTGATTCCAAACAAATTTTAAGATTGTTTGTCCCAGCACTTTGAAAGATGTCATTGGAATTTTGATCGGGATGGTGTTGAAGGTATAGATTGCCCTGGGCAGGATAGACATTTAACAATGTTTATTCTTTCGATCCATGACCATGGAATGTTTTTCCATCTTTTTTGTCTTCTTAAAAGCATATATGAGTGTACTTCCTATTTTCAGTAACATAAATGGAAAACAATTAGAAAAATTCTACCTGTGTATTATTTCTGTAAAGAGAGTAAATGTAAAAATAACTTCTAGGAGAGTGATTTTCCAGAATTGATACATTCTTTACATGCTTTTATGTATTTTCAGATTTCTTGGATAAACAAATATCAAAATGGTATTCTCATTAACTACAAAGACAAATTACTGAACTAAAAGCTTACACAAATCAAATAGCAATGTTATCTAAATAAATCAAAACCATTACAAGTTTTATATTAAATTAATTTTATGTAATGACTAGAGACCCTAAATGTTGAAATAAATGCAGTGATCCGAAGAGAATGTTCTATTTTATCTAAGTGCTCAATGATATTAAAAGGCCAAACTCATAAACCACTTATAATGTGCCTGGATTTATTCTGAGTATTTTAGGTATAGAAGTTTGATTAATAACCCATACCCACCCTGTATTAGTTTCCTGAGGGGTAGCTTAAAACAACAAAAATGTATTCTCTCACAGTTCTGGAGGCCACAAGTCTGAAATCACGGTATAGGCAGAGAAATGTTCTCTTGAAGGCTCTTAGGAGAGAACCTGTTCCTTGCCTTTCCTTTAGTTTCTGGTGTCCTCAGCAGTCCTTGGCATCCCTTGGCTTGCAGCTGCCTCAGTCCAGTGTCTGCCTCCATTGGGCCATGGCCTTCTCTCTGTGTATCTTTGTCTTCACATGACGTTTTCTGCTTCTAAGGACAGCGGTCATATTAGATTAGGGTCTGCCCTAGTGACTGTATCTTAATTGATTACATCTGCACAGATCCTTTTTCCAAGGAAGGTCACATTCACAGGCCTCAGGAGTTAGGACTTCAATACATCTTTTTTGGAGGACACAATTCAACACATAACACAGCCTATGAGGAAAGCATTTTATTTAAAACTTATCATTTACTCTTTGTAGACAGGGAAACGGAGGCTTGGAGCACTTAAATTATTTACCAAGGTTATATATTAAATAAGTAGCTAAGCTGTATTTTGAAGTCAGACAGTTGGGCTCCAGATTGTGGTCTTAATTGGGGTATATTGCCCAATCCCAGGAAATATAAAAAAATATTTTATGCAATATTTTGGAATTATCATCCTTTGCCTCCGCTTTTGACCTAGGCAAAATATTTATATAAATTGCAATTAAAATAAACTGGAATAAATTTTCTTAAACACAAATATCCTAAGCTGAGTTGTTTACATCTACAAAACATACTTTCCCTCCATAGTGAAAACTACCTTTGCAAGTATAAAATAGTCACCTTGAAACGTGAATCCCAAGGAACAAACACAGCCTAGAGGCTTTGAACAATACTGTTTTCTCTTTTTTGTTTAAAGCTTTGAAAATGGCCTCATAGAACACTGCCAGTCACTTACCAGGGTCACTAAGATCTATCCCAGCAGTTTAAATTCTTTTTATGAGCTTTAGGGAAGCAAATAGCCATCTTGTATGTTCCTCCCCGTGGAATAAAGTTACAGGTATAGCATTTTATAATATTCATGTTAAAGGAAGATATTTTTGTCAGTATTAAAAAAACAACAGTGTAAATAACAATGAAAAATGTTTCTATAAAAACATTGTACTGCATCCCAATTGAATGAATTCAGATCGAACAGCAAGAAGTGGCATTTATACACAAATGAACACATTTCACAAAGGTAGGATCATTTTGAATTATATATATATATACAGTCTCAATACCTAGCCAGGTACCCAAGGGGGAAAAATTTGCATGATTGAAGGATACAGAAGATAATGTTTCTGCTGTCAAGGAGTACAGATTTTTAAAGTGGGAGTGGATGGGTAAAACAAAGAACAAATATAATACAATTTAGAATATGATCATGAAATAATGGAGAGACTAGCAGCATTTTAGGAAATGCAGAAAAAGGGTAGGTCAAATCTATACATGAAAAAGTTAAAGTTTAGCTAGAATTTTGCAAAGTTAGAAATGGTAAGGGAATCATACTGAAGCTGAAAAACAATTATTTTAATCCTTCAGGCTAAAAAGTTTTGTATGATCTTTAATTCATCTTCCCACCCCTGTCCACATGCCATATATTCTCACACCCCAACCATCAGCAGAGCCTCTGGTTTACTTTCAAAATATATTTATAGAATTTGACCACTTCCCACTCTTTCTCTGCAACCACCTGAGTCCAGGCCACCATTTGTTCACCTGTATTGTTGGAATTTTGACTGGTCTCCCTATTTTTGTACTTGCCCTCGTTCAGTCTATTCTCACATAGCAGCCAAGATGATTCTATTAAAATTTCCTATATTTTGTGTCATTTTCCTACCCAAAACTCTCCACTGACTATTCATCACATTCAGATTCTGCATGGAGCACTGGGTGTTGTGCACGAACAATGAATCATGGAACACTTCATCTAGAACTAATGATGTAATGTATGGGGATTAACATAATAAAAAAAATTAAAAAAAAAAAGAAAAAAAAAAACAAAAAAATGCAAACAACTGTAGAACGGCTTTTCCAAAAAAAAAAAAAAAATGGACTTTCTTAAAACAGATTACAAAGCCCTCTGACCTTTTCTTCTTTCTTGTCTCTTTCATTCCATCTAGTCTGACCTCAAGTTTCCTTAGAGTAGGAATGCTCTTGCTTCAAAACTTTGCACTTGTTCTCTCTACCTGTTTTGCTCCTTCTCAGAGTATCTCCATTTCCTCACTCATTTTCTCCCAAAAGTCTAATCAAAACTTACTTTCTTACTGTACCTTCTCTGGCTACCCTGCAGAACAAGCTTATTTCTCTTATATGCACATTGACGCTTTTATTTTTTTCTCCTTAACCCTTATTATGATCTAATATATTACACATTAGCCAACTTTTATTTTTTCTGTCTTCTCCACTGGATAGTAAGCTGCATTATACCTGAGATGTTACCTCTTCTGTCAACTGCTTTATGTCCCATTTTCTAGAACTGTAGCTGGGATAAATTATATGCTTAGTTAATTTTTGTTGAATGAATTAATGATTGATAACTGAGATTTTGAGCCTAAAAACCATGCGATAGTATCAAGGGAATCAGGCTATTATAGTTGGATTTTTTACCACTATTGAAGCTATCTTACATAAAATATCCCTGTGGTTTATAAAAATATTTAAGTCAGGAGGAGAAAGAGGCCCTCATTCTCTTTGCCTTTGATTTTAATATCATTGTATGTATTAATATTTTTTTGCTTCATACCAAAGGAAAAATTTGAAACAACCTACCAAAATTTATGTGTTTAATCATGCAGAGGAGATGTTATATACGCTAGCAAAGAGGAAAGCAAAAATAAAGCTAATTGCAAATCCCAAGAAGTACAATCGAATAACTAAAGATAGGCTGTTATTTATTTCTGAATTCCTGAGTAGCCAAATCAGAAACAAACACAATAAATTATGAGAAGGAGAGTATTCATAGCATCAGATTTTTCTGAATAGTTGTTTAGAAGAATAGATGTTCCTGGTACAGAGACCCTCAGAAAACAATTTTTATGATTCCTAGTGGACAACATTCTTAGCAACACACCTGGACAATTAAAAAGTTTCTAATTATCACTTCTGCCTATTCCCAGGATACTACTTCATACAAAGCCACTATTGTATTTTGGCATTATATTAGATCAATGTTCTATTTTTGTTCTTTATGTCTACTTTGCTCTCTCTGCACATATAATTAAATTCTGTTACAGAGTGCCAAGATACTTCATATTAAAAAAGTAAAAGTGTAGACATTGTGTCTACTCTCATGGAATTTAGGTAGAAATATAAATAAAAAGACAGGGAAATTTCTGGTTTTATATATGGTGGAGTAGCTTATGGGACATGAACATTCCAACCTAGAACAACAACAACAAGACCAAATTTGGTCAAAACAAAAAAATGGTTTTAAACATTTGAAAAAATTAAAGGTCTTCTGAGGCAATCATAACTTTAAGGTAGGATCCCAGAACAAAAAGAACTACAGAGAGTTGAACCAAAAATCATCAAGGCATTTTCTCCTTGAGGGCATTTGCCATTTAGTGATACTGAACAAAGGCCAATAATCCAACAATTTGCCAAGAATGTGAGAAGATAGCAGATTTTATTTACAGTGCTGGAAAAAAAAAAGTTGAAACTAGAATGACAAGAAAGTTAAAAATTTAGGAGCTAAGATATCAATGAGAAGAGAGCCTCAGAGAAGTGAGCCTTTCATTCAGTGGTTTATCTCTGAGATGTGTGCGGAGGAAGAGGCAGTCTCACCATTCTGAGAAGATAAAAATTGAAGTCTAAGACACACAAGTAACCCATACTTTCAGTCGTGATTCTGGAGAGGTACATCCTAATGAGATGATTTCTAGGTAGATGAGCCTTTAATTAAAAACAAACTGCAATACAGTTTTGGACACGTTACTTTAATATGACGTTACTAACCGGTCTGTAAGAGAATAGGGTGAAGCTTTTTTTGGAGAAAAATATCACCCAAAGCCTCTTTAGTTTTTCATAGTCAATGTCCAGTCTTAAAATACCCGTGGTTGGGCGCCTGGGTGGCTGAGTCATTAAGCATCTGCCTTTGGCTCAGGTCATGATCCCAGGGTCCTGGGATAGAGCCCCACATCCAGCTTCCTGCTCTGCAGGAAGCCTGCTTCTCCCTCCCCCACTCCCTCTGCTTGTGTTCCCTCTCTCGCTGTCTCTCTCTCTCTCTGTGTCAAATAGATACAATCTTAAAAAAAAAATCTGTGGTTAAGAGGGAAAAGAAAAATAATAAAAACAGACCTAAAGATAATAAAGTTACTGAAATTATTAACAATTGATTTAAATCCAAAATATGTCAAAAGTTATATATATGATAGTTATACTAGAAAATTATCTAGATAAAATCAAATAGGAAATTAGAATTCTGAAAAACTAATAGAAATTGAAAATTCAATAGAGATTTAATAATAAATTGGACAAGATAGAACAGATTAGTGAACTAGAGTAAGTCAGTAGTAAATATTCTAGCTGGGACACAGCAAATAAGAGAAATAGGAATAAGTGGAGGAGGAAAAAATTTCAACATTGTAATTGGAGTCTCAGGGGAACAAAAGCAAACAATTCAGAAATGTTTAACAAATAATATATGTGATATTAAATCTAAAATTTCTAGAAAGTGCACCGTATTGATTAATCCAGCTCTATCTACTGTTTGGTATTCCCTCTGTGGTCTAACATCCATAGTATCCATCCCCACACACGTTCAGTCTTCTGCCAAAATATATTAGGAAATTCTTGCAGTCATTTTATCTGTAAATTATTTCCTCCTGGGTTATAGGCATATCTAATGCCCTAGAGCATGCTGATGGGGGACCATTAGTTATGTGTCTAGTGGCATCAGGGGGTGATTGTAGTGGACCCTGAGTAAAATGAGCACGACCTTCCAAAGCATCTTCTACAAATGAGGCTATCACTGTATTTTTTAAGCACAAAAGGCTCATCTTTTCAGAAAACAGAGGGCAAGCTACTTCCACTCAAAAGAATCTCTACTGCATTATGGTCCTTATATCATCATTACCAGCAGAATAGTCTAGTACAGCATCCACATGAGCTCCCCATGTTTCACTCGGTATTTCATCACACTCAACCACAGGTTACAGTTTGTGATTCCACTGCAGGCCATGGGTCAGTAGCATTCCATTTCTCATTGGGAAGGAGCCGACATTGTAATCAAGCTCAAGGACAAAACTGACTCCCAAATCCTATCTTTAAAGGCCTGTCTTCTGGGACCGCTCCTGATACCAATTTTGTAGCAGTCTGAATCAAATCAAGAGACATAAACTACAAAGTGATATAATCAGGGGAAGTTTAATGGAAAGAACGATTAAGATACAAGTGATTATGTATGCGTTATGAGAAATGTGACATCATAGAATTGATGGAAGACAATTTAGGGAAGGTCATACTTAGAAGGGTGGGCCACTCCTGGGCTAGGGTTCAGCTTCTGTAGGGAAAGTGTACTTGCAGGCCACTGGGTGGGAGAGAAGTTCACTGGCCTGCCTGGCCTCATCCATAGTTTTTGGGCAAGCAGGAAGCAACCCTTCAGAGTACTGGAGGGCCACAGGTGAGCCACCACCAGTGTGGCCAAGTACACGGGCATACAGAGAGAGTGAGGACACCAGTGTGAACAGGAAGCCTAGAAGGCACGGTGTCTATGTTGGGAGGTCCATGATGTTGACAGGGCTGCAGCATCAGGAGAGCTCTGCTGTGTGTAGAAGGCGTACAGTATGCAGTGTTTATGTTGAGATAGCTGCAGCATGGTGATCACCAGCCTGAGCCAAGACTGCAAAGGTGCAGGAGATCACTCGTGTAGTATAGCTGGAACAGTTCTGACACCCATGCCACAGACCAAAAGTGCATCTCTGGAAATGCAGGAGAGCTCCTTTCTCCTGCAGTGTCCCTCTAGCAACGTCTACTGAGAAAGCTTAACCTTGTGCTCACTTATAAAAGGAATTATGTTCGTTATCACAGAGCATGTATTGAAGGGTAAATTTGGCATTGAGAGATAGTAAATTGATAATTGCCATAGATATCAGAGAATGATACATGTTTTTAATATCTGGAATTTGTACCACTAATATCCCTTGATATCAGTTGATTCCCTTCTATAATAACCATTGAAGCCTGGATATTATTTAACTCTTATGGAGTAATTCAGTAGTCATATTCTGCTAAATGCTTCTCTATAACAATTTTATTCATGCTGCCATCACATATTTTTGCACTTTTATGGTAAATTTCTGGCCATTAATAAGAATCTATATATTCCAATATGTTCACAATGAAACATAACTTATCATTCAAAGACAACTTACAAAATGTTAATTTTAAATATGTTCAAATCACTACTTCATTTGTGTAATCCATATAAACATCTTTTTATTTTCATTTAACATTCTAAGAAGTTTGCAGTTCTAGATATTTCCACAGTTTGGTTTTAATTCCTTTTGTACAGCTGCTCAGTCCGCATGTGACCACTAACACATCATATGCCTTGTCACATAATCTGGTATGATTTAGTGAGAAGGAGAGATCATTCCTCTCAGGGACCAAGGTGACTCAGGACACCAGGACCAGTTGTCAGTTATTAAAAGTTTTGATTGTAAAACTTCTTCAATAAATGGATGTATTTGACCTGTTCTAAACTATGATTAATCTTGAAGGAAACATATTGTCAATTTATTCCAAGTAGTCTTTTTGTTTTGTTTTTGTATGTTCTCATTTTGAGTATCATAAAACCTTGAAAAAGTGCCTCTTACTCTTTGAATGTTATTACTTAATCATGAACATTATTCATCTTAAAATACTATGTATTTCTGACTACTTGATATTTTATCCTATTTCTTATTCTTAGAGATTAAAATATTTTAGTTGCTATTTATACAGTTTCAACATATTCAAAAAATCTTGAAAACTTATATTAAAAACCCATACATATGAGTATCCAGAATTTTGGTCTCAAGTAAATTGAAATTTTTATATTTCAGATTTATATTTTTTATTATAAAGCTTGATAATATGCCAGATAAAATTTGCAGTTTGCAGACAGAAATGGAGCCACATACAGGTGTGTCAGAACTTACAAATCACATCTGCATATTTATACTTTACATTTTTTATAATCCATTTATCTCAACTTTGATACATTGTACATTGTGAACATATTACATTATACAAGAGTCTATCAAATTTTTAACAGGGTGAATCTCAGCATGATCTGACTCAAACCTTCATTTTATAGTTGTAAAATGAGCTGAGGTCTCAATAAATCTTAAAATATAACTTTTAAGTATTATTTCATCAAACATTTATTGATCAGCTATATCTAAGATTATTCTTGATGGGCATAATGATTCAGAAGGAGGGATGTGTTGTCCTCAGCAAAAAAAGAGGCTAAGATTTTATTATGTATTGCTTTTGCTTGATTTTTCTTTACTGCCTTTCTGATTTTTGCTTTTCTCTTAATGGCCTCAGGGTTCAAAACTCTCATTCTGATTTCAGTTGCCATAGGCTTCTTTAAAGTGGGAGTTACGGGAGATGAACCATGAGAGACTATGGACTCTGAGAAACAAACTGAGGGTTCTAGAGGGGAGGGGGGTGGGGGGGTGGGTTAGTCTGGTGATGGGTATTAAAGAGGGCACATTCTAAATGGAGCACTGGGTGTTATAGGCAAACGATGAATCATGGAACACTACATCAAAAACTAATGATGTAATGTGTGGTGATTAACATAACATAATAATAAAAAAATAAAGTGAGAGTTACGGTAAGAATTGGTGGGAAAACAAAAATTTATCTTTTAATTTAAATTGGGATTCATAACCTGTGAAATTCATTAGTAACCTATGATATCAGTAACCTTGATTTGAGATAACAAGTTAGAAGGGATGGTTAATTCATGTGGCTAGAGTCAGCCCCATTTAAACCTTTGATCAAAATAGGATTGATTACAATCCCAACACCTCTTGTTGAGTTACTTTCCCTCAAGTACTCCCCTACTGTCCAGTTATAGAATAAGCAGGCTTTATATTATAACAGTTATACCAGGTGACTCTTCATTGTTTGCACATGATGCACATGATGCTATAAACATAAACACTTCAAATGGTTCTCCTAAAGAAAACTGGTGGTTATTTTTAGAGCAGTTGATGGAGATTTGGACAGAAGAGCACATAACCCATAACCCTGTATAATGTCTTCTAATTTATAGTGGAACAGAGTAATATCTGTTACTTCCATTTTTACTCCTGAGTGCCTAAAAGAGGTAAGGGTTTTCTAGTGTGAACATTGCTTTGCCATGATGATTTGACTTGTGCTTGACTTTCAAACAATGAATTTATTCTTAAAAGATGGTATCTTAAAAAACATACAATTCAGTTTTTGCTTTAGCAAGATTGTCCATTTTATTGTAGTTTACTAGTGTTTCTTTTGGCTTTTGCACTCATTATTGGTAATATCAGATACAATCTAGAGTTGTTAAATTTAGTTAAAACCCTAAGATTATTTACTACATCAGCTACAAGAATTTAGGGGATATGACATTTCATGTGCAGAGACTAATTTTAAATAATCTTTTTCAGTACTCAATAACCAGGGCCTTGAATGTGGCTGCCTTAAGTGAGGGACCTGGAGGCTTAAGATTCATTTGCAAATCTGACTCTGAGAGAAAGAAAGGAATTTCTTTTTTTTTTTTTAAAAGATTTTATTTATTTGAGAGAGAGAATGAGAGACAGCACGAGAGGGAAGCGGGTCAGAGGGAGAAGCAGACTCCCCGCCGAGCAGGGAGCCCGATGCGGGACTCGATCCCGGGACTCCAGAATCATGACCTGAGCCGAAGGCAGTCGCTTAACCAACTGAGCCACCCAGGCGCCCCAAGAAAGGAATTTCAATAAGCAATTAAAGTGAGGCAAATATTTTGATAGAAGTAGTGCAGGATACTCTGGATGCATTTAGTAAGAGCTTCTAATTTTGTGTGGGGGCATTCTGGGTGGAAAGAAGAAAGTAAAAAAATGATGTTTCAACTAAATGGAGTGTCAGAAACAAAATATCAGGGAGAAAAATGGAATAAACATATTGAGGACAAAAACTGAACTTGGACCTTGTCCTGTGGGCATGGGATACCACTGAAGGGATTTTAGGAGAGGTAAAAAAAAAAAATAGGTTTATGTTTTTAGTGCAAAGGTAGTTGTGTTTGCTCACTGCTTATACAAACATCTGCAAATGCTTATCAGGTAATAAGTTAGACTTTAGGTCTAAAAAGCCTTCTGAATTCAAGAGAACATTTTTCTTTTGGGGAATCTTAAAATTTTTCATTAAGATAATGAAAGCCATGGATTTTATTCCTCCAATAATTGCCTTCCCCTCAGGCGTGCCTGGATGGCTCAGTTGGTTAAGCATCTGACTCTTGATTTCAGCTCAGGTCATGATCTCAGGGCTCGGGATCAAGCCCCATATCAGAGGAAACATTTAGAACTATAATTTCGTGCACCCCCTTCCCCACTTGTTCTCAGGTTATAATTTTCTATGAAGGACACTTGCTTGAGATTTTAAAAAAGGAGATGTTATTATTCTATGCAGAGCATTTGCATATTAGATGTCTTTTACTTTGGCTGATCTTAAATGTTTTTCTTTATTGCTTGTTTTAGGAATTGGATTATGATGTCCTCGATGAAATTGTCTTTGTGTTCATTCTGCTTGTGATTTGTTGAGATTCTCAGATGTATGGGTTAATATATTTATCATATCTGAACAATTTGGGAGTCATTTTCACCAGAAATAGTTTATCTCCTTACCTCTTCCTTCTAAGAGTCCAGTATTCCTGTGCTTCATTATAGGTAGGATTCGTCAAGTTCACTAGTCTTTTCTTCTTCAGTGTCTAAACTGCTGTGTTATACCTAGTGTGTATTTAAATTTCACATACTGTATTTTCATTGTAGAAGTTCCATTTTGTTCTCTTACATTTTTTATTTTCCTTCTCATTGTGTCTTATTTATGTCTATGTTTAAATATTTTAATGTCTTCATAATAGCTGTTTTAAATTTTATCTGCTATCCATCATCTCAGTTACTCCTGGATATCTTTCTGTTTGTGATTTATCTACTGCTTACAGATCATATTTTCTTGTTTCTTTATGTCCAGTAATTTTTTATTGGGTTTGGACATTTCACAGGTTATGTTTTTGGATGTCTGGACCTTCCTTTAAAGAATGTTAGATTTTGTTTAAGCAGGCAATTATTTGTGGATATTTTTATTCTTATAGGCTATTTCTGATGCTTTGTTAGGATAGATCTCCATAATTGATAATCTATGACTGGTTTAGCACTTCACCTTATACCTAAAGTTATGGTCATTCCAGGATCTCAGTTGATTTCCTTGGGTGTTCAGTGAGATGTCTCCACACTTGATGATTGGTGCTCAAATATTACTCAGCTCTGTGTAAGCTACAGCAGTTTCTCAGTTCATGGTTTCATTTGTTCTTTCTTTGGTGTTTTTTTCTTTTCCCATCCTCCTGGAGTATGCCCAGATTTTGATTCAGCAAGGAATTTAAGAAGACCCATATGTAGATTTGTGGAGCTCCTTCTGTGCCTATTTTCCTTCCCTCTGTTATTCAGCCTTGCAAATCCAATTACCTCAACTTCTGGGCTATGTACCTGCAGTCATCTAGACCATGTGCTTTGCTCCTGGGTCCTTCCTGCACCATGGTTAAGTTAGAAAACCAGACTAATTGGTAGGGTTTATCTCATTTGTTTTACTTCTGTCACAACACTGAACTAACTGCCTGTTGTTCAATGAATGAAAATAATTGTTTCACATATTTTGTTCCGATTTCTAATTCTGGATTGCATCTTTGAATGATTGAAGTTGTATAGAAAAATGTACAGTACAGAGCGCCTGGGTGGCTCATTTGGTTAAGTGTCTGACTCTTGATTTCAGCTCAGGTCATGATCTGAGGGTGGTGAGATTGAGACCCCTGTTGGGCTCTGCACTCAGCACAGAGTCTGCTTGAGATTTTCTCCTTCCCCCTCTGTTCCTCTACCTGCGCGCGTGTACACACACACACACACACTCTCTCTCTCTCTCTCTCTGTCTGTCTCTCTAAAATAAATAAAATCTTAAAAGTACAGTGGGGCAGCTGAATAGAATTAAGGATGACTTATGTGTCTTGCTTTGGTGGCTGGGTTGATGTTAAAAGCTATAACTGGGGTGGGAGAAAAAGCAGGAGAAAAGGCAAAACAAGAGGAGGAGTTAGGATGGGAACAGGAAAAATAGTATGTTCCCTTTTCATTTGTTGATTTTGAGGTAATAGAGTCAAGTGGATATGAACTATAGGAAACTGAAGCTTGGTAAAGAGGTCTAAGTTAGAGATTCAGCTACTAAGTGAATAGTTAAATATTATATTAGGCAACAGAGCAGAAAAGAAACTTGAGTACCAAGAGTCTAATGGCTATTTGTTCTGCCTTTATACTAGTACCTTACGACATTACTAAAAAAGGAAATGTCATAGATCATGGAGATCATTTCTTTAAATTGAAGCTATGTTATCTATTCTTTCTTTAATCAAATATCATGACAAATTGAATTGCCCAAGGGAGGAGCCAAGTCAAATTTCTCTATAACATAAAAAAAACCCATAAAATTTCAAAAGTGACATAATTCCAAGGAAATTAATGTGTTCCTGATAGTCATGTGTGGCATTTAAAGAAAATTGCCTATAAATATACATAGAATTTATTTATTCAACATATTTACTGCATCCTATTACATGGGAGGCACGGTTCCTAAGAGTCAGAGATACAGTTATGACCCAGAGAGCCAAAGCTTTTACTCTCATTTTACTGAGATATGTAGAAATCAGCAAATAAAATAGGTGTGTAAACATAAAGTTATAAATGCCATGAAAAATAAACAAGGTAAGGCAATGGAGAGTTCTATGAAGTGGTATTTTGATACTGTGATTAAAGCCTCAATAGTGTTCCCATGCAGGGAACAATGAGTGCAATGACTCTAAAACAGGAACTAGCTTTATATTTTCAAAACATGCAAGAATATCAGAATAGCCAGAAAGGAATAAGTGAGTGGGATAGAATGGATGTGATCAGTAGTTCACAGTTACAGGAAGGGTCCTCACCAATGACCTCTTTTTCCATGGAAACCATTGTGGCTTTTATCCTTAGTGCAATGAAAAGCAGCCATTGTGTGTGTGTGTGGGGGGTGACTGGGAAGTGATGCCATCTGATTATTGTTTTCATACTATTATTTGAGGAGGAAATTTTCCTGTAAAAACAGTATAGGAAGATTATATGTTAGAAGATGACTTGGAGAGAAAAATGATCTATTTCAAGGAGGGATTCTTGAAGACTCTAAAATGGAGATATTTGATCAGAATCCTGAATGAAGTAAGGGAATGAATCGTGTGGAAATCTCTAGGACGGATATTCTAGGCAATTCCTTCTGAGGAATAGCAATAAGTCCAGTTTGGCCTGAATAGAGAGTCTAATGGGAAAAATGAAAGGCAATAATTTTGGAGACTGAGATATAGGGCAGGTCATATAGTGCCTTTTAGCCCATGGTCAAGTTGTTGAGAGTTTTTGGGACAGATTTGAAGGTTATTGAGCAGGGGAGCAACATGCTTTGTCTTTTGTTGAAAGCATGATACCATTTCACCTAGGTGACTTTCACTGCCAGGTAGCAAATAGTTTTCAGAAGGAAAAAAAGGGAAAGCCGGAATGCCACTTCTGAAATTATTGCAGGAGTCCAGTTGAGAGATGGTGGGGGCAAAGTCATAATGGCTCTGCAGAGTGGGCAATTTGGAATAAATTTTACATTAGATTCAGAGAACATGAAAACAGATTGCATGTTGAGTGTTGGAGGAGTCGAGGAAACTCTTTTTAATAGGATTTTAATAGGATCTTAATATTCTCTTTCAACCTCTAATTTACAGATTTGTGGTCATCATGTTTTTTTTGTTTCCATTTAATCTTTTTTATTCTGTCAACTCTCAGGATGAAAGGATAAACAACAAATGACCCCTCTCTCATGCTTGCCCTCATTTCCCACTGTTATTTTTTTTTCTCCTCAGATGTACATATATACTGCTGCACATAATTATACATTTTTGTATGGAGAAAAATAGAACATTCGATGCCTGATGAGCATCACAATAAACTTTTCTCATAAGTAAACTTCCTTACGGTGCTAGACACAAAGTGTCAAGGAGTTCTTTAGCACTTTTCCACAGACATCAATGTTTCTATTCCCTGCTCAGCAGAGTTCTATATTCAGTGACATTACAAAGTCATTTGAAGGGAAGTTGCCTGGTGAGAGAGAAGATGATAGTCTTCTTCGTCTTTTTAGTAACTGAAAAATGTTTCAGCAAGACAAATTTCACAGTGTTCTAATTCTTTTTTTTTTTTTTTCCTTTCTAAGTGGAAGTCCCCTTCTAAGTGAACACGTGAAGATTGGAAACCTAAGAAATGTCCTGATAACTGCTAGGAAAGAAAGGATGACTTTCTCCACCCTTCCAGTCTCTCATTAAAGATACTGAATATTCTAAGAGAGAATGTCTAATTCTGGTAGGGTGAGGTTGCACATTTTGTTTTACACTTTGGACAGTACATAGTAAAACAAAGTAAGCTGTCTCTTCCCAGTTCCTATGTAATTTCAATTCAGCTAACTGTACTCACATGAAATGCATTTAATCTAGGTCTTGCAGAGTAATTAGGTTCTCAAAGAAGGGAGGCTGGGGAGGACACACAAGGAGGCATAAGAAGCAGCTCAGAGTAAGCACTATCAAAGAGAAACTGCACCCAGTGGAGTTAAACAGGCAAGGTAGACTTTACTCAAGATTATTGCAGTAGGGGTTGAGACTATTGCAATGGCGGAGAGGGACCTAACTTAACTCCATTGAAACAAAAGGTAGAAGTGTTTGTAATGGTTTATAAGCAGGTTAAGCTAGTAGAAAAGAACTGGAGGACTTTAGAAGGGAGGTTGGTCAGTGTAATTAGGCCTTCTGTGTTGGCTAATTGGTGCTTAGCAAAGTTAGGCTCCTACCCTCCCACAGAGTGGGATATAGGGGATCCGTCATTTTGCCAATTTCAAAGGGATGACTTTGTGGTCCTGGAAAGACTCATGGGTTGTAATCCTAGCAAGAGGCTGGGAGAAGATTTACATTTAAGTGGGGCAATGAAAGAATTTTAAATCACAAGTTTTTTAAAGTAAATGATCTAAAAAAAGGGAGGTCAGAGGCCTGTAGTCAAGATGTAGTTTTTCTAAAGTTTAGTGGAGCTGAGGGGAACGTTAAGGTTGTCTTGGTCAGTGCAGGAGAAACATGGCTGTAGAGGTTGATCTGCAGCAGATTATCAACTCTGAAGCCCCTTATGAAATAACGCACTCATAGTACTATTACTGGAAAATTTTCCTGCTTTTGACAAGGAGGGTAGGTTGAAGGGCCAAGAGAGAAGACTAAGGCAAACTGGTGAGGAAGCTACTACATCAGTCTACACACCAGCTAATAAAGACCTATTATGATGTCAGAAGCCATGCAAGTGAGATAGGTGAGCATAGAGTAACTAAATAAAACCAAGTATTTCTCTATTATCAATATCTGTCATTTCTGTTTAACTATTATCTACCTTTATTTCTGGTAGCAACCAAACTTTTCTGTCATTTAAACTGAGTTTTGCTCATTTCGGTTACCCCGCATCTGTTGGCATTTTAAATAGCCACATGGAGCCCACAGATTTAACAGACAGATGTCCATCAGTTAAAACAACAGATGAGTAAAACTCTTGAGCCATTGAGATACTGCAGGTTATAATTACCGTGGCATTAGAGTTACTAGAGGTTTGTATAATTCCTGTCCATTCTCTGGATGGTGATCTAATGGTTTTGCTTCTGACATGAAGGATGCTATTCCTAATGTTCACGGCAAATTAATTCACTAGAGAAAGGTGAGTGACAATGTACTGCCAGTGGTCATGACTTCCTCTTCTTGGCCTTCATTTAGTCTGTTGTTTCAGGTTGTTAGCATTAAGAAAACTTTTACTAGTTTGTGCCAACAGTGTTCTCCTGGGGAACTTAATTGTCTCTATCTGTCTGCATAACAGACATTACAACTGCAGAAGACACAGACGTGAGATATGGGTGTCACATGATTGCTTCACTTTGAAACGCTTTGAAGAAAACTCATTTAGGATTTCTAAATGAATACCGTTGTCAATCTTAGTTTACTCTAGGATAATTTACTGAATAGTTTTCATGACACGGAAAAAAAATAGCTGCCATACTTATTCTGGTTTTTAAAAAATAGCTCTGATTCAAAACTGTTATTATTAGGAATTTATCTCAATTCCTTTTTTTAGTTCATCTCTTTTCTGGAAATAATTCTTTGTCCTTCTGTTTCTTTTGAATAAGCAAAGTGACTTATGGCAGCATAAATTATTAGGTTGATTTTGGGAAATGAATGAGATTTATTGGATTAAAGACCCATACATGAGTAGAATATATTTACCTCTAAGCTGAGCACAGTTAAACTGGTTTTGCAAAAACTTAGTATCAATCTTATGCCATTCTTAATTTGATTTTTGTATTGAAATGCATCATCTTCATCCTGACCACATTCAGACAGTGTAATTGGGTAGTTATATGTGTGTATAAATGTAATACATCAGATGTAATACACTGAAAAAAAATTTCTACTTCATATGTAAGAGATAAGAAATAAGATCCAAGAACAGCGTAGTGGGGCTAAGAACTGTAAATAAATGTGAGACCTCAAGATGTAGAATTCTTGACCTTCAGCTCCTGTGACCCGTTATTGATTGCTGGGCTTCCTGTCATGGGAAGACTGAATGGGACTCAGGCTAGTCAGAGCAGGTCAGACTTTGATGACACAAACAGCAGTTTTTGTTTACAGAATATTGTTTTAAAAAGACATGTTTTTTTAACTTCTTATATTGTGTATAAAACTATTTTTATTGTTTAGGAGTATAACTGTGTATTTGGATTCATTTGGCTCATATGTGGGCATGTAGTTTGTTATTTCAGGGAGTAATAACAATAAAATAAATTGATTATGGAGTACCAGATTTGTATAATAGTTTATGCAGTAATGTAAATTGCATCCACATAGTTCACATTGTGCTGGTAGTCTAGTAAGAGACTTCTGAGGGAAAGAACACACAGAGATTCTTTCATTCTTCATGAATGATGAGAACATCTTCATCCATATAACACATATGCATATAGTACTATCATGTACCACATAGGAGGGATGAAGTCAAAGTTAAAGTAGGCATAATCCTTGTTCTTATATAACTTCTTGTTTAGTACTGTGACTGGTAAACTAGGAGAAAAAAAACAACAGTTGACCATCATTTTATGGTGATATATATTGGGACTCTTCTTATATATACCATAAGCACTTATTCTGTTTCAGTAAACTAGAGAAATGTTTTCCTTCAAGTGCCAAGCATTTGCTTGATTTTCTGCCCCAGATGAAGGTAATCAAAATTATGATACTGAAAAAGGACAAAAGTGAATGGCTAGTTATTAAAAGGGATTAAAAAAAGAACTACATATATTTCATGCTCAGCTTGTGTTCCAAAGAACAATATTTTCATTAATGAATATTAATGTATAAGGGTTAAATGTTCAGTGCAGAAACATGTCTATTTTTAGGGTAATTTTTATGAGTTAGGAGATTAGAATGTATCCATGAAACCATCCTAAGTTATTTTTTTTCATTCTCAAGTGTATCAACGTGAACAGACTTTCTTTTCCCCTTGAATCGTTTTGGTACCTTTGTAGTAAATCAAGTGACTGTGTTTGTGTGGGTCTATTTCTGCTCTCTATTATTTTCCATTGGCTTTTTGTCTACTCTCGTGTTCTGGAACTACACTTTCTAGATTGCTGTAGCTTTATAGAGGGTCTGGAAATTAGGTAGTATACGTCATCAAATATTGTTCTTTTCAAAGTTGTATTGGTTATTCTGAGTCATTTGCTCCTTCATATAATTCCTTAGAATCACCTGTCAGTTTCTACCACTATGCTTGCTACAATTTTGATTGACGTTGCAATAGATTTATAGAGCATTTGGGGGATGTCATCTTAACACTATGGAGTCTTTCAGTTCATTATTATCATCTATCTCCTTATTTAGATCTTCTTCATTTGCTCACAATTATCCTATAGTTTGCAATTTGGAAATCCTATACATCTATCTTTACATTTATTTATAGGCATTTTATGTTTTCATATTTTTGCACATGGTATTTAAAATTTTCTTTTCCAATTATTCATTAGTAATAAATAGAGATACAGTTGATTTTTGCATACTTTGATATTGCTAAATTTACTTGTTATTTTTTTGTGGTTCATTTGTAGAGTCCTTGGGATTTTCTACATAGAAACTGAGAATAAAGGCAGCTTTATTTTTTTCTTCTTAACCTGTATACCTTTGAGGTCATTTTCTTGCCTCTTACTAGCTAGGACTTGAAGCACAAAGTTGAATAGAACTGGTGAGGAGAGATATCTTTTCCTTCTGGAATATAGGAGAAAAGGGTCTGAATTTTTGCCAATAAGTATCATGTTAGCTGAGATGTTTTTGAAGATACTCTTTATTGGATTGAGAAAGTTTTCCCTATTCTTACTTTACTAACAGTTTGCTTTAGTAAGTAATGTTGAATTTTTCCGAAAGTATTCCTGCATTTATTAAGATGATCCTGAGTTAACTCCTTTTTTCTGTAAGTTTGGTAAATTATATTAATTGATTTCTGAATTATGAAATATTCTTACATTCTTGGAATAAATGCCATTGGTCTTTATTATGATTTTTACATATTGCTGAATTCATTTGCTAATATTCTGTCTACATTCAGGAGGGATACTGGTATCTCATGAACAGAGACATTCTTATAAGGTCTTGTGAGGTTGCTACTGCCTTATTAGTTTCCGCATATGTTTGTGAAAGATTGATATTATTTCCTCTTAACATGTTTGATTAAATTCACCAATATAGTTATTTGGGTGTAGTGTTTTCTTTCTGGAAAGGCTTTTAATTATGAATTCAATTTCTTTAATGAATTTAGGGCTATTCAAATTTTTTTTCTTACATCATTTTAAAAAATGTTGTCAAGGTAAGTCTGTTCACCAAATGGTGCTTGAACAATTGGCTGTCAAAACAGAAGAAAAGGAATGTTGACTTCCAATTCATATCTTACACAAAAATTAATTCATTTTGAATCATATATATAAACATAAAAACTAGAACCATTAAGTTTCTAGGAAAAACTGGGAGCATACATTTTTTACTTTGGGGTGGGTAAATAGTTTTTAGGGGCAGGACACAAAAAAATAGTAAATTTATATTAAAGGAAAATAATAAATTGAACTTCATGGAAAGCAAACAACTCCTGCTTATTAAAACACACTGTTAAGCAAATGAATATCCAAGCCACTGACTGAGAGAAAATTTTAGCAATACACATATGTGACAGAGGACTTGTGTCAGGAATATAAAGGACTCATAAACAATTCAACTGAAAAATACTCAAAATACTTGAAAAGTCTATTCACAAAGGAAGATATACAAATAGCCAATAAACACATGAAAATGTGGTCAGCATTGTATTAACCAGGGGAATGTAAAGTAAAACTATAATGACATACCACCGTACTTCCTCTAAAATAGCAAAACTTAAAACCACTGAGAGTGCCAAATGTTGGCGAGGGTATGGAGCAACTGGAGCACTCAGACGTTGGTGAAGCTGCAAGACAGTCACAACCATCAAGGAAAACAGTTTGGAAATTTCTTCTAAGCTTAAACATTCACCTCCCCTGTATTCCGGCGATTTTACTTCTAGGTGTTTAGCTTGGAGAAATGAAAACATATGCCAATAGAAAGACTTGTACAGAAATGTGTATAGCGGCTTTATTCATAATAGTCAAGAAATGGAAGAAATCCAATGTCCATTAACAGGAGAATGGGTCAATAAGTTGTAGCATAATCATAGAATTTTTTGGTGAAACTGATATACTGATGCACACAGTAATATAGATGAATCTCAAAAATATACTAAATGATAGGAGCTAGACACAAATGCATACTGACTGCATAGTTCTATTTTTGAGAAGTTCGAGAAGGCAAAACTGATTCATTGGCGTAGAGGAAGTGGGATTTCCTCTGCAGGGAGAGCATTCCTCTGAAGGAGGATCAGGGAACTTGCGGAGGCATTGGAAATATTCTATATCTGGATAGTGATGTGGGTTACATGGTTGTTGACATTTGTCAATACTCATCAAACCAGTCAAGATTTGTGCATTTTGCTGGATGAAAATTACATCTTAATTTAAAAAAATAAAATGAAAAACAATTATAAAAAATATATGATGTGAAAGAATACATTTATTGTACTGTGCAAGGAGAGCATTCATCTTTAAGAGATTTATGTGTATGTTCAATGATGTGAAATTATTGCACTTAGGAAAGAACAAAGAAATGCCTATAAAATAGTTCATCTCTTGGGCAGAATTGAATCAGTGAAAATATGTTATGATTTCTGTGTGCAGTCCGCCAAATGTTGCTATTAAAATGCACATTAATAGTACTAAGAAACCACAGCCCCAGATGCATATATGTAAATTTGTCTCAAGATAGTATGGGTTTCATTTTTATTTTCATTTTAAATGATTTTTATAAATTTTATCTTTGAGAAAGCCAGAAATTATTAAATAATTTCCAAAAAAACAAAAATATATCTAAGAACTCTTTGAAAGTTTGATTTCATGTTTGAGCTGAAATATGATTGTCTTTGTCATTTTAAAAAGTATTTTAAATTTTACTCAATTTACATATTCTTTTATATAATTTTAAATTTAAATATCAATTTTTAAATTCAAATATATCTTAACTACTATGATTAAGCTTATGTATGGAACATGTTTTTAAGTAATACAGTTTTTAAAAGTAACTTTAGAGAGAAGTAAAGTTAAAAAGTAATGATGATGGAAAGAAACAAATTAACGAAAGAGGTCCCCAACCCCATATATCTTAAATTCTTAGTTTTTATAACTTGGGAGGAATGTGTTTTTCTTTTTTGTTTCTTTTTTCCCAATTTTTCCTACTGTACTAATCCATGGAGACATATGGAATAGTTCAAAAAGTTTAGTCTTTGATTCAGAATTTTCCAGAAATTTATATTATCAGCAATAGTGCTGTAACTGCAGATGATTTTCATTGTTATATAAGCACTTGATGACTTAATTCTCTCTCTCCATCTGTGAGATAGTTACCATTTGCCATTTTCACATTATTTTGACATTACTAGAAGTAAACTGACTGTAAATCTCCAAATGTATTAGCTGGTGTACCTTCTTTTATTGAATTACTGTTCCCATCTTGATAAGTCTTTATAACTGAATGTGCCACATACATATCACATCTGATGATTGGTGGAACTTAATTGTTTCAATCTGGGCCTTAGGAAGAAAGGTGTTTATGGTAATATAATTTCTGTGCTTTAAGTACCATTATAAAATGTTTGAACGGTTTGGAAAATTATACGATTTTACTTTCTTGAATAGAGCATGATTGGTGTCTCCTATCTAATTCCTTCTCTAAAATATATAAAGACTATTCAACTGGGTATGTTTGCATTTAATAGTTTAAATACACTTTGTCCCAGAATATATTCAGTTCTGCTGATAATGTGGCAGCAACTTGTTTCTTTGTAATAAAGTAGAGATTTTCACTCTCACAAAGTAGCCAAATAAGACATCTTTGCTCACGTATTTAATAGCTGATTTCTGTGGGATTTATAGGTATACAATTAAGTTCAATATCTTGATCTTCAGAGTTAATTAGAAAAAATAATTTTAAAGAAGCAATTAATATTGCCTGTATCTTGCATTTATTAAATAGTATTCCTTGCATCACAAACTTTATTTCAGTGGATTCTTCCATTGTGTAAATTTTTGAGAGAGGTGTGTCACCATTCCTAATTACAGAAGGCCCAGTATTCCCTCTCCTCTGTCTTTGGTAGCTAAGGTGCAGATTATGATCAGGATTCTACCTTTTTGATTCCCATTCAGTGCTTTTATATGGGATTGACTCATGTGAGTGTAGAAGCAGAGGTTGGAACTCATTCATAAAGGGTGTGGCTGCAGAGCAGTACAATTGTGTCTGATGTCAGGAATGTCGAGTGGTGCTGGTGATCCCCAGTGGAAGGGGTAGCAGTATACCTTAAGTAGACAGTTCTTAGATGTCACTTTAGGAGTGGCTGCTTCTGCATGGCTTGCTTTCCTTCTTTTTGATTCTAAAACCAGTTTCAGCTACCTTTATGGCAATAATGTGAGCTTTCTGACAGCCCTTCACTCAGGCTATTTTCTACGTAGGTTTTGTTGCCCCCCCCCTTTTTTTTTTAAAGAGAGGGGAATGGGGGAAGAGGGAGAGGGAGAGCGAGAATCTGAAGCAGGCTCCATACTCCTAGCACGGAGCCTGAGGCAGGGCTTGATCTCACAATCCTGAGATCATGACCTGAGCTGAAATCAAGAGTCAGACACTTAACCCACTGAGCCACCCGGACGCCACAGTAGTTTTTGTTGCTTTAAACAAAAAGAACCCTTGGGAGGATAATTTCCTCTGTGCTATCTTCTACAAATGCCTGTCATATGAAATAGACTTAAAAGCTCTCATCCTTACGTAAACAAATGTATTGCCACAGTAATTAATTAATATGAGGTAGAGCCTTTCATGCACAGATAGTGTGTAGTTTAAAAGTCAGTGCTTATTTTTTAAATTCTTTAATTTTTTAACTGATTTCAGTTGGTCATGAATTTTAAACATATTTCTCTGGGGATGTGTGAGTTACATTGTATGTAACATAGTCAATAATCTGACCTAAATTTTTTTTTTTTAAAGATTTTATTTATTTATTTGACAGAGAGAGACAGCGAGAGCAGGAACACAAGCAGGGGGAGTGGGAGAGGGAGAAGCGGGCTTCCCGCCGAGCAGAGAGCCCGATGCGGGGCTCGATGCGGGGCTCGATCCCAGGACCCTGGGATCATGACCTGAGCCGAAGGCAGACGCTGAACGACTGAGCCACCCAGGCGCCCAATAATCTGACCTAAATTGTACCTTAATAAATGTAGGATTGCCTGCCTGTGGGCCTGGTTTTCATCTTCCGCCTTTTGTTCAAACACACAGTGCCAGAGCTGTGGTTAGTGTTGTGATGGGTGTCAGTTAACCCTACTCTTGAGAATTTGGAGCCTAAAATGTTAGATAACATGAGTTCACATTCTATGAAACTAATGAGAGAGAGAATGAAATGAGGCTGTGGCCTTGCCATCCTTTCTGTGGTCTGCAAGCAAGATGCGGCAGTTTGCTTAGAGTCTCACTGTGCAGGGATGTATTTTTGAAGGAGTAGGAATAGTATGCAAGTAGACTTTTTTTTCCCTAAACCTAAGAAGGAACAGTTTAAGATCTCTTATGTTTTATGAACGACTACTTTCTCTATTTTTCCAAGGAGAGTCAAACTCAGTGTTACATAGTTCACATATACAAGGGTTTCATTATAAAATGGAAGGTTTTGAAACAAGCAAATTTATACTTCTCTGTGATTGGATTATAATTGTTAATTAACTAATTAATTAATTTGAGGGGGAGAGAATCTTAAGCAGGCTCCACACCAAGCGTGGAAGCCGACACAGGGCCCTATTTCAGGACCCTGAGATCATGACCTGAGCTGAAATCAAAAGTCTGACGCTTAACTGACTGAGCCACCCAGGGACCCCTGTAGTTTTCTTTAAAGAATATAATTCTTGGTTAGCCTGGTGATGGGTATTAAAGAGGGCACGTTCTGCATGGAGCACTGGGTGTTATACGCAAATAATGAATCATGGAACCCTACATCAAAAACTAATGATGTAATGTATGGTGATTAACATAACAGTAAAAAATAAAAAAAGAATATAATTCTTGTGATGCATGTCATTTTTTTTTTTTCCTTTTTCTTTTTTAGGATGGGGAAGGGAGAGAAGGAAGGAGGGAGAGAAAGACACACAGTTTCTAAATATGGCTTTTTCAACCAGGAGAATCTTATTTGCCCCTCAAAGTATGCAATTTGATAATGAGTCTTAGAATCTTTTAAAGTGGCTATACTCTTTGAAGGGGTATTATGAGGACATAACAGGCTATGTTTACTTCTTAATTCTCATTTTTGTTCTCTCTCATATTTTCTATATACAACTGAAAATCCACTCACACCTGGTTAGGGGTTCCAGGGATAGCAGCAAACTCAACCTCTGTTCATTTCTCAAGATTATTAGATGTTTTTGATTTTTCTTAGAAACCATGGAAATACTACTACTTGGATATTTTATTTTTGCCAACAAAATAATATACATACTTAGTAACTATTGACTTTTTAAGAAGCATTTTCAAACATATTAAAATATTTTTGTTGTTTACATTTAAAATCTACATGAATATCATTTAAATTTTATGATATTTATTTCCAGTGTGGTTGCAATAATAGAAAAGAGGCTTAAATTTTAGTTCCTGAAGTTTCTTTAATATAAAACAAATGCATCCATGTTGTTCTGATGATCTCAAAAGAATATATTGTACCATTGTTGATTTTAAGGCCAATTAAACTACTGAACAAAAACAGTTTAATAAAATCTCTTCATATCTTTTATTTACATGTGATAAGTGTGACAGGATCTGGAATATATTTTAAGAGAATTTGTTATTGACTTCTTAATCAAATCACAAGAATTTTGGTCACTGAAATTAGTCTTTAAATATTTTCATTCGTGTTAAGAAATATAAAAGTAAGAGAAATGAAGTAAGTAGGGGTGAACTCATCAAGTTTTATAGCTTTTAGTGATCTCCAATAATGCTTCAAGTGTTTGGAACATTTTTCCAAGCTTGGAATGGAAATCTATTAGGATATGTGCCCATATTGCAGTGTCCTTGTATAATTTGGTAACTGTCCACAGACGGGGCGCCTGGGTGTCTCAGTTGGTTGTGTCAGCCTCTTGATTTCAGCTCAGGTCATGATCTCAGGATCCATCCTCGGATGGAGCCCAGTGTTGGGCTCTCTGCTCAGTGCTGAGTCTGCTTTCCCTCTCCCTCTGCTCCTCCCCTCACTTGTGCTCTCTCTCTCTCTCTCTTTCTCTATCAAATAAATAAATAAATGAAATCTTTTAAAAATCTGTCCACAGAGGAAGCACAAATTAAAAGGCATGTTTGTACCAGTATGAAAAATGTCTTCCTGACCATTAATGATAGGACAGTGTACTATCTAACACATACCGAGAGAACATTTTCCATATATTTGTAATTGTGGCTGAGGAGTCATATAGCCTCTCCCGGTGAGATAAACTGGGAGGTGTGGCAGTTATTATTTGGTGACGTCATGGCCTGAGATTTATGGGAAAAGAAAGAACGAAGTAGATATGCGGTGATAAGAAAGGAAGGAGTGTGTGTGGAGGGGTGTGGGTGTGGGTGTGTGAAATAGACAGAACTCCCCAGTCTTCTATATCTCTGTCAGTTACTGATTCTTTCCCTTCTGTGAATCCTTGGCCAAGCCACCTTCCTGCTTATGGTTTCATGATAATTGAGCTTACAACACAGGTATGTTTTCCCATGAACTAGTTAAAAAATTTTAGTCCAAATAATAAGAAAAAGAAAAGGAAGAGATTAGCTAGTATTCGTATAATCCTTAAATTGTGTATTTCTTTTACATATGAAAATTAATTTTATCTTTCTAACGACCGTAGGTGACTGGCAATATAAAAATTATTTTCTCCACTTTACAGATGAGAAAGCAAACTCTTTACAGTGGTAAGAAGAGTTTGGTGAGCCCAGTCACCAACATTTAAAATAATCTTTCAGTTTGTAAATAGAATGAATATTAGTGTTAATGTCAGAGAAATTGGTGGGGAGGGGGAGATAGAAAAACACGAATGCACCTAGAAATATGTAACTATTTTTAGTTCTGAATAACTACCCTATACTTAGAGTAGCATAGGTTAAAGTGAAAATGATACCTACAGGTTGTTCTCATTTGAGTTAATCAACCGCAAATGGGCGTTTAGGATAAGCAGGATGAAAGACTGAAAGACTAAGAAAATAAGAAAAGCACAGTCTTAACAAACTAAATTTATCATAACTGAATTGCCTTAATTTAGTACATCAATTACGTGGGCATTTCCATGTCTTTCAGATACTCTGGTTATAATGCTTAAAGTAATAAGTGTATTTTTCCTTATGTTTACTCTCCACTGATTGTCCACTATAATAATAGTTTTGTATAATATGATTATAGTTATAGTTCATTTAAGATTGTACATGCCTTTAATATTAATTTTGTTTTATCTGATATTCTCATAAGCCAGAATCACTGAAAAATAATGAAATATAAAATACAAATTTAAACATCACCCAAATATAATTATTATTAACAACTTTTGTTTTTGTCTTTTGTTTTTGGTGATTCTTTTTGCTGCATAAAAATACTGTTGTTTGGGGGATGCCTGGGGGTCTCAGTCAGTTAAGTGTCTGCCTTCGGCTCAGGTCATAATCCCAGGGTCCTGGGATCGAGTCCTGAATCAGGCTCCCTGCTTTGCAGGAAACCTGCTTCTCCCTCTGCCTACTCTGCCTGCTCCTCCCCCTTCTTTTGCTCTCTCTCTCATTCTCTCTCTGACAAATAAATAAATAAAATCTTTAAAAAAATACTTTTGTTTTGAAATCAACTTGTATGAATTTATTTTGAATTAGTTATCCCAAAACATTCACAGTTCCTTCTATGTTACTGATAAAAATGAACTATTTAAAAAAGTACTTTAATTAAAAATTTTTTCAGGTCCAATATGAAATCAAAAGATGGAAAATATCACAACTCTTCTATAATAAGAAAGAACCTTTTGGAATAAAATAACACCTAGTCCATCAACTGATTAAGATAAAGGTGTTTAATCTTATCCAGTGTGTAAATAGCTGTATGAATAATCCGAATTATTTATTACTGGTGTATTTAAACAGTATTTGCTAAGTTTTAAGCAATTAAATAATACATTTCACATCTGGGATATAGACAAGGATAAAGAAACAACTCTTCATGGCAGTGAAGAGGAGGCAACAAAAGCAAATGTGGAAGTAAAGCAAGGCCAAGTTTGGTCTCCATTTCAGTAAATTCACTTTCATATTGTACATTTAGATTCCTGATTTTAGCCTTTAACTGAATGAAGTAAGACATGCCAAAAAATTTATCACAGAGGTATCCCTTCTCAAGTTATAAATATTTATTAATTTCTTGTTGGGGTTCTGCATGCAATTTTAAAGATTTATCTGTTGGTGACATATTTGTGAGTCCCTGCGTAGATAAGTGTATCATTTATGTTCATCACATATAAATGAGAGCTTGGCTGAATACAGAACTCTCAAGTCAAAAAATTTGCTCCTAAATTCTGCAGTGATTTGCAGAATTTTCTTCTGAAATTTTGTGATGCTGAGAAGTAATTATCCAGTTTGAAAAAAAACAATCTCTTTTTCTGTCCAAATTTGTGTCATCCTTGTAATTTGAAAAAAAAAAAATCGAAGGATTTTTCTAGATGATTATTTCTTCAAAAAACAGGATCAGAATTTTAATGTACATATTCGGTGTATTTTTCAACTCAATAATGTTTTGGCCATTATAGGTTTTGTGACAGTTTTTCAAAGATTTTTTTTTTGTTCTTTAAAACTTTTCTGTTCCCTATCCTTTGGATCTCTTATCTCATTTCTCACTGTTTTCATCCTCTTGTCCTTTCCCTTTGCATACCAGCAGGAGTTCTCATGATGGTTTCCATTTAATTAATGTTTTAAAAATTATTTATTTAGAGAGAAAGAGCGTGTGTGCACAAGCAGGGGGAGTGGCAGAAGAAGAGGGGGAGAGAGACTCCCCAAGGAGGCTCCCCATCCAGCACAGAGCCTGATGCAGGCTTGATCCCATGACCCTGAGATCATGACCTGACCCGAAATCAAGAGTCGGTCACTTAACTGACTGGGCCACCCAGGTGCCCCTCCATTAAATTATTTTTTTTAATTCTGTGAATTATGCACTTTCTTACTCCACTGTATATAAGGACATTCTGCTATTCTTTATTATACCAAACTTCGTTAAATACTTTTATTCTGTTTATCATCTGTCCCTAGTTTCCTTTCGTCTTAAGACTCTTTCTTCCAAAATGAGATTGTGTATTTTCTCAAAATATTAAGTATATAAACTTAGAAAATTTTCTTCAGTTGCCACTATCAACACATTTTCCAGTATGTGTTTTCTTTCATTTTGAAGGAAAAAAAATGTTTTTTAGATCTAGTTTCCAAAGGAAATAGAGTAGTTTTGACAAGAGCATCAAGGGCCAGAATCAGTAGTATTAGTGATGCAAGCTGCAGTGTGCTAAGCCCACTGTCCATGGTATCAGCCAGAAAGTCACTGGCTGTGGTGCCCAGAGGTGCGGTAGTGCCTAACTGAGCCACTTCTGTCAAGTGAATTTGTTGTGATTCCAGATGGTATGGTTCCAAATCTAATTCTCTACCAAAGATGCTGTAGGTTACATACAATTTTACTAACAAGTATATTTTTGGGGCTTGAAATTTTCCAGGGTCAGCTTCTGTTATTTGCATGTGAAGCCTTGTACAGGAAATCAGAAATATTTGCCCATTCTCTTTTTCTTTATTTTCTCATCTATTTTTATTGTATACTTTTATTTGTGTGTTCATATATAATTTTACACACAAATGTGAACATTCTAAGGATTTGTTGAAATTATTTTACCTTTCTTCTCTTTTTTCCATATGTTCAAAGACATTCATTGTTATTCTTTCATGCTTTCAGGGAAAATTTAGTTACGAATATTTATGTATAATCCCCCCTCAAAAATTCTGAAGTTTATTCTGGTCAGGAGATAGATCTTTGATACAAAAAGAGCCCCCTCACATAATATCACAAGACCCTTGCAGAAAAATTGAGGACTAGGTTCATTCTTTTTTTTTTTTCTTTTAAGATTTTATTTATTTATTTGAGAGAGAGAGCACGAGCTGGGGGAAGGAGCAAGGGGAGAGGGAGAAGCAGGCTCCCTGCTGAGCAGGGAGCCCAATACTCTATCCCAGGACCCCGAGATCATGACCTGAGCCGAAGATAGACGCTTAACCAACTGAGCCACCCAGGTGCCCGAGGACTAGGTTCATTCTCCATGTTAGCTGCCTCAAATAGAATTTCTATTTATAGAAACCCCGTATATTCAAAATAATCCATATAAGTTCAGCTCTACTGTAATTTCTGTAAACCACAAGAGCTGGCTTGACCTTTTTTCTCTGTTAAACTGCCTTTGACTTCTGAGCCCTATTTTTTTTTTTTTGTCAGTTCATGTCCTTTTTTATTCCAGGTCCTAGCATCTGTCTGTGCATTCCTCGTGTTTTTTATTTATTTTTTTATGTAAATATAAAACTTTAAAAATTTTTATTTAAATTCCAGTTAATATACAGTGTAATGCTACTTTCAGTTGTACAATATAGTGATTCGACTCTTCCATACATCACCTGGTGCTCATCACAGCAGGTGTACTCCTTAATCCTCATCACCTATTTCACCCATCCACCTGCCCACCTCCTCTCTGGTAACCATCAGTTGGTTCTTTATAGTTAAGAGTCTGTTTCTTGGTTTGTCCCTCTCTTTTTTTTTTTTTCCCCCAAGTTTTTATTTAAATTTTGGTTAGTTAACATATGGTATAGTACTGGTTTCAGATGTAGAATTTAGTGATTCATCACTCACATACAACACCCAGTGCTTATCACAAGTGCCCTCTTAACTCATCACCCCTTTAACGCATCCCCCCGCCCACCTCCCCTCCAGTAACCCTCAGTATATTCTGTATAACTGTATTTCTGTATTTCTCTTTTCCTCTATGTTCATCTGTTTTGATTCTTAAATTTCTCATATGAGTGAAATCATATTTGTCTTCCTTTGACTGAGTTACTTCTTTTAGCATAATACTCTCTAGCTCCATCCATGTCATTGCAAATGGCATTCATTTTGATGGCTGAGTAATATTCCATTATGTGTGTGTGTGTGTGTGTGTGTGAACACACAAGCTCATCTTTATCCATCTATCCATGGACTCTTGGGCTGCTCCCATAATTTGGCTGTTGTAGATAATGCTATAAACATCAGGGTGCATGTATCGCTTCCAATTAATGTTTTTGTATTCTTTGGGTAAATACCTAGTAGTGCAATTGCTGGATCATAGGTAGTTCTATTTTTAACGTTTTGAGGAACCTGCATATTGTTCTCCAGAGTGGCTATACCAGTTTTCATTCCCACCCCAGTGCAGGAGGATTCCCCTTTCTCCACATCTTTGCCAACACTTGTTGCTTCTTGTGTTGGTAATTTTAGCCATTCAGAACAGATGTGAAGTGATATCTCATTGTAGTTTTGATTTATATTTCTCTGATGTCAATGATGTTGAGCATCTTTTCTTGTGGCTATGGGCATCTGTATGTCCTCTTTGGAAAAATATCTGTTCATGTCTTCTGCCCATTTTTACACTGGATTATTTAGTGTGTGTGTGTGTTGAGTTGTATAAATTCTTTATATAATTTGGATTAATAACCCTTTATCAGATATGTCATTTGCATATGTCATTCTCTCATTTCGTAGGTTGTCTTTTAGTTTTATTGATTGTTTCCTTGGCTGCAGGAGTTTCTTATTTAATGTAGTCCCTATAGTTTATTTTTGCTTTTGTTTCCCTTGCCTCCAGAGACATTTCTAGAAAGAAGGTGCTATGGTCTGTGTCAGAAGGTGCTATGGCCTGTGTCATTAGGCCTATGTCCTGATGTTCATCAGAGATATTGCCTGTGTTCTCCTCTAGGATTTTGATGGTTTCTTGTCTCATATTTAGGTCTTTAATCCATTTTGAATTTATTTTTGTGTATGGTGTAAGAAAGTGGTCCAGTTTCATTCTATTGCATGTTGCTATCCAGTTTTCCCAACACCATCTGTTGAAGAGACTTTTTCCCATTAGACACTCTTTCCTGCTTTGCTGAAGATTAGTTGACCATATAGTTGTGGGTTCATTTCTAGGTTTTCTCTTCTGTTCCTTTGATCTATGTGTCTGTTTTTGTGCTAGTACCATACTTGATCACTACAGATTTCTAATATAACTTGAAGTCTGGAATTGTGATGCCTCCAGTTTTGATTTTCTTTTTTTTTTAAGATTTTATTTATTTGAGAGAGAGAGAGAATGAGAGACAGAGAGCATGAGAGAAAGGAGGGTCAGAGGGAGAAGCAGACTCCTCCCTGAGCAGGGAGCCCAATGCGGGACTCGATCCCGGGACTCCAGGATCATGACCTGAGCCGAAGGCAGTAGCTTAACCAACTGAGCCACCCAGGCGCCCCTTGATTTTCTTTTTGAAGAATGTTGAGCATTTTGAAGAATGTTTTGGCTATTTGGGGTCTTTTATGGTTCCATACAAATTTTAGGATTGTTTGTTCTAGCTCTGTAAAAACTGCTGTTGGTATTTTGATAGGGATTGCATTAAATCTGTAGATTGCTTTGGGCAGTATAGACATTTTAACAATATTCTTCTGATCCATGAGCATGGAATGTCTTTCCATATCTTTGTGTCCTCTTCAATTACTTTCATCAGTGTTTTCAGAGTACAGGTCTTTCACCTCTTCGGTTAGGTTTATTCCCAGGTATCTTACTATTTTTGGTGTAATTGTGAGTGGGATTGATTCCTCAATTTTTCTTTCTGCTTCTTCATTATTGGTGTATAGAAATGCAACAGATTTCTGTATGTTGATTTTGTATTTGGGATTTTATTGAATTTGTGTATATGTTACAGCAATTTTTTGTTGGAGTCATGGGTTTTCTATATAGAGTGTCATACCATCTGCAAATAGTGAAAGTTTTACTTCTTCCTTGCCAATTTGGTTGCCTTTTCTTTCTTTTTGTTGCCTGATTATTGTGGCTAGGACTTCCAGTACTATATTAAATAACAGTGGTGAGAGTGGACATCCCTGTCTTGTTCATGATCATAGAAGAAAAGCTCTCAGTTTTTCTCCATTGAGGATGATATTGGCTGTGGGTTTTTCATATATGGCCTTTATGATGTGGAGGTGTGTTCCCTCTAAACTTACTTTGTTTAGGGTTTTTATCTTGAATGGTTGTTTTACTTTGTCAAATGCTTTTTCTGCATCTACTGAGAGGATCATATGGTTCATATCCTTTCTTTTATTAATGCAGTGTATTACATTGATTGATTTTTGAATATTGAACCACCTTTGGAACCCAGGAATAAATTGCACTTGATTGTAGTGAATCATTTTTTTAATGTATTGTCAGATTTGGTTTGCTAATATTTTATCAAGAATTTTTACATCCATGTTCATCAGAGATAGTGGCTGATAGTTTTTTTGTTTGTTTGTTTTTTAGTGGAATCTTTATCTGGTTTAGGTATCAGGGTAATGCTGGCCTAATGGAATGAATTTAGGAGTTTTCATTTCATTTCTATTTTTTTGGAATAGTTTGAGAAGAATGGATGTTAATCCTTCTTTACATGTGTGGTAGAATTCCTCTGGGAAGCCATCTGGCCCTGGACTTCTGTTTATTGGGAGGTTTTTGTTTACTGACTCAATTTCATGGCTGGTTATCAGTCTGTTCAAGTTTTCTATTTCTTCCTGCTTCAGTTTTGATAGTATATGTTTCTCGGAATTCATACATTTCTTCCTGGTTGCCCAGTTTGTTGGAGTATAGTTTTTCATAATATTCTCTTTATAGTTGTTTGTATGTGGTGTTGGTTGTTATGTCTCCTCTCCCATTTGTGATTTTATTTATTTATTTATTTGGGTCCTTTCTATTTTCTTTTTGATAAATCTGGCTAGGGGTTTATCAATTTTATTAATTGTTTCAAGGAACCAGCTCCTGGTTTAATTGATCTGTTCTTTTTTTTTTTTTTTTTTAGTTTCTGTATTATTCATTTCTGCTCTAATCTTTATTATTTCCTTCCTTCTGCTGACTTTGGGCTTTGTTTGTTATTTTTTCTAGCTCTTTTAGGTGTAAGGTTAGGTTGTTTGTTTATTTGTTTATTTCACTTCTTAAGGTAGGCCTGTATTGCTATGTACTTCCCTCTTTGGACTGCTTTTGCTGCCTCCCAAAGGTTTTGGACATGTTTTCATTTTCATTTGTTTCCATGGTTTCTTTCTTTTTTTTTTTTTTCTTTGATTTCCTTGTTGACACATTCATTGTTTAGTAGTATGTTGTTTAACCTTCCTGAGTTTGTGGTCTTTCCACATTTTTGACTTTTAGTTTTATAGCATTGTGGTCAGAAAAGGTACATGGTATGACTTCAATCTTTATGTGTTTGTTGAGGCCTGATTTGTGACCTATTATGTGATCTGTTCTGGAGAATGTCCCATGTGCACTTCAAAAGAATGTGCGTTCTGCTGTTTTAGGAGGGAATGTTCTGAATATATCTCAAGTCCAACTGATATAGGTTGTCATTCAATGCCATTGTTTCCTTGTTTGTTTTCTGTTTAGATGATCTGTTCATTGATGTAAGTGGCGTATTACATTATCCTACTATTATTGTATTATTATCAATTAGTTCCTTTATGTTTGTTATTAATTGTTTTATGTATTTGTGTGCCCCCATGTTGGGTGCATAAATATTTATGATTGATAGATCTTCTTGTTGGATTGTCCCTTTATTATGATATAGTGCCCTTCTTCATCTCTTGTTACAGTCTTTGTTTTAAAGTCTAGTTTGTCCAGTGTAATTATTGCTACTCTGGCTTTCTTTTGATGTCCGTTTGCTTGATAAATATTTTTCCATGCCCTCACTTTCAATCTGCAGGTGTCTTTAGGTCTAAAATGTCTCTTGTAGGTAACAAAAAATTGGTCTTGTTTTTTATCCATTCTGCCACCTATGTCTTTTTATTGGAACATTTAGTCCATTTACATTCAAAGCAATTATTGATAGATATGTATTTATTGCCATTTTATTACTTTTATCATCATTTATGGGAATTTTCTCTGATTCTTCCTTGTCTTTGTCACTTTTGGTCTCTCTGTTGCACTCGTAGAGTCCCCTTTAATATTTCCGTCAGGCTGGTGTAGTGGTCATAAACTCTTAGTTTTTGTTAGGGAAACTCTGTATCTCCTATTCTGAATGATAGCTTTGCTGGATGAATTATTCTTGGCTAGAGATTTTTCCATTCAGCACTTTGAGTATATTATGCTACTCTCTTCTGGCTTGCCACGTTTTTGTTGAGAAATCTCCAGCTAGCATTATGGGTCTTCCCTTTGAAGTTAAGGACTTCTTTTTTCTTGTTGCTTTTAAGATTTTTCCTTTATCCCTATATTTTGCAAATTTAATTGTAATATAAGTTGGTGTTGGCCTGCTTTTGTTGATTTTGATGGGAGTTCTCTGTGCCTCCTGTATTTGGATGTCTGTTTCCTTCCCCAGATTAGGGAAGTTTTCAGCATTATTTCTGCACATAAATTTTTGGCCCCCTTTTCTCTCTTTCTTCTGGGACTCCTATAATACAAACGTATTATGTTTGATGGGGTCACTTAATTCCCTAAGTTGAATGTCATGTTGTGTGATTCTTCGGTCTCTCTTTTGTTCAGCTTCATTATTTTCCATTATTTTGTTCTCTAGGTCACTAATTCATTCTTCTGTTTCTTCCAGCCTGCTGTTCATTGCATTAAGCCTGTTTCTAATCTCATTTATTGCATTCTCCATCTCTGATTCTTTTTTAACTCTTTTATCTCTGTGGTAAAGGTCTCACTGATGTCTTCTTTTCTCAAGCCCAGTAAGTATCCTTATGACTGTTGCTTTAAATTCTCCATCAGGCATGTTACTTATAACTGTTTCACTTAAATGTTTGGCCATGGCTCTATTCCAACCAAGCCTGCTGATCTTTAAAATTCCAGTCTCTAACCTGGTTGAAAGAATTCACTAAATTCAGCCCCTCTCATTTTCTAAGCCAATGGCTTTGGGAAGATGTTCTCCTTTTGCATTCCCCTGTTTGCTTCTTTCTCTTTTACCCTTCTCCATGACCACAGCTCCCTCCCCTCCACAGCACCTGCAGTCTGTTTCTCCCCTGACCATGTCTTCCCACTTCCTGCCTTCTTTGATTTGGTCTCTTCTCTCCCTTTGGTTGTGGAGTTTGTTCTGTCAGTCTTCAGGTCAATTTCTGGGGTATTTAGGGTGATTTGATAGTTATCTAATGTTTGTGGGCCAAGACCAGCTTAGGGTCCTTCTACTCTGTTGCCATCTTCCTCTCTCCAGTTGAATATAAAAGCTTAACAAGACATATGGCTATCGTTTCTTTTTTTTTTTTTTAAGATTTTATTTATTTATTCATGAGAGACAGAGAGAGAGGCAGAGGGAGAAGCAGACTCCCAAGGAGCAGAGAGCCTGACGTGGGACTCGATCCCAGGACCCTGGGATCATGACCTGAGCCGAAGGCAGACGCTTAACCATCTGAGCCACCCAGGCACCCATGGCTGTCGTTTCTGAGAAAGAGAATAAACCATGCGTCAATGATCCAGAAAATAAAGGTTTTGTGTTTGCTATTTACAAAAGTTTCCTGGAGACCCTGTAGCACAGCCTCCACCTCCCTCATGCTTTATATTATGATCTTACTCTCAACTTATTTCAGTGATTATTCTTACCAAATATAATTCTTAACTAACATTTCGGCCGTTCCAAACATGTCCTAATAATCACCTGCATTTGACTCTTCTGAATCAACTAACTTACTCTCTACTTTTTACGGTTATTTCTAATGGTGACTTTATTATTTTGTTCAGACTCATCTATAATATATTCCCATTCCTCTAATTAAGGATTATAACTTTTATTCAAAATTAATGTAATATTATGTAGCTGGATAGGTACCTATACTATTAATAGGCACTAAGTATATAGTTCCTTTAGTAGCCATATGGGAAATTTACATAAGCCTTTTGTTTATAACTATAAATAAAGAAAATGATGTACAATAGCCCTGGCTCCAAAGAGATGGAATTTAATCAAACTCCATTATGCTATTAGCATTGGTAATGTTTGAGGAAGCTGTGTGAACCTCATTAAGTTCTCAAAGCTCTTGTGGTTTCCTGGATCTGAGATGATAATCAAATTGATGGAACTAGTCCAATCATGATAGCAGATTCCTTTATATTTTTATAAATTTTTTAACAATAACAATAATACATTTTGTAATTAAGTTAAATAAATGCAAGGGATGTATCTCTTTTAAATGTATAGAGTTGCCTGATTGTCCTTTTTTTGTCCTTATCTTGCTAAACTCTATTCCCAACACATCAAGCAGACTGATCCTTTCTAAATAAGAGTAAATCTCATTATTCATTTGCTCAAGCCTCTTTAGTACATTTCCATCTCTTTTAGATTAACAATCTAAATCTCCGTAGGCTATGAAATTTTACATGATCTTTTTCATACTCATAGGCATGCTATCTTTATTACTGTTCCTTTAGCGTGACAGACACAGTCCTACGTCGAGGTAGGTCTTGCAATTACTATTCACTATTCTTGAATGATATTTTCCTTTTCTGAATGTTCTTTCTCCAGATAGTTCCATGACTCCTATATTGAATCGCTTCAGTCTTTGTTCAAGTTTTTAGCGCTTCAGGTATGTCTGTAGCCCTGGATTAAAAGACACAATCATTGGGATTTGCTCTAGAAGAGATTTTTATGTATTATGCTTTTCCGTGGACAGAGGCATCACAACCTTCTTGCATCCTAGTCTATCAAATTTGACTTCAGATCTTGCCTGAGAATTGGATCCTGGGGTATTTGAAATATTGAAAGTGTTCTGAATAAAGATGAAGAATTGCCTATATGTATTTATCCATTATCTCAAAGTAAAGTATAGAGTGGATAAACACACATACAATTTTTTAAAAATTAAAATAAAAATGGTTTGTGAAATATGCAGTTACACAGTGTTATATAAATACAGTGTTAAATAGAGGAAGGGAAAGCTGCTATAAAGTTTGTGCATCAAAAGGGATGTGGACAGTAAAGAAGTAGGTTTTCCCATGGAACCTCTGAGAGATACAGGTTGACGAATGCCATTTCAAAGGGTAAGAGTAAGACAGCAGCTCGGAGGCAATTGAAATTTTCAGTATTGAAAACTTGTCCCATCCTTGTATCCAGAGTGTAAGCAGTCAGATTTCTATACCCTAGGTAGCAGGTAACTTTTATTGGATAATTTCAATGGTCCTGGAGAAAATGATTCAAAGCTTTGGTAATTAGAGTCAATCTAAAGCAAAGTTAGCCAGTTGATAAGACCTACTTAGTTCCTATGTTCTGGATTGCTTTTTTTGTAATATTTTATTCTTATACATAGTTAACTTACAGCAACTAGACACTTGAGGAATGTTTACATGCACGATGATAAAGAAGGAGGAATCAGAGATAGCCCTGAAAGAGACAAAAGAAAATTTAAGCAAACACCCTTCTAATGAGTATGTTTAAAGGGTTTCCAAGAATCAGTGCCTCTAAAATAAAGAATAGATATGAGGAAAAATCTGGGAAAAATATTCCTGGAAAAATATAACTGTAGGTACTTATGCAGAATTATTGGAAACCCTAGAAAAATAAGTTAAAATATCCCCCAGAAAATAGAAGAAAAAGACACAAGTAAGAAACATGATAGCAAAAAAAGAGAGATGGAGATTTTCAGGAGTTCCAACATCTGATTTATACAATTTTCCATAACTTATAAAATAGAGACGATGGAGAGAAGAAAATACCTGCAAAGCAACAGTGGAAATATTTAAGAAAAAACATAAAACTCTTCAGATTAGGGAACCAATACATTAAATAAACACATAAGCATATATATCAAGGTGCATTTTCATGCGGTTTTAGTAAATTTGGGGAAAACTAAAAACTAAAACCTGCTAGAGAGGTAAACAGAATGAAGCAAGACAAAACAGGTTATCTACTGATAAAATGGTGGCCAACTTCTCACGAACTACATCAGATACCAGAAGACAGGGGAGCCATGCTTTCATGTTTCTATGAGTTTTTTTCTTCAATTCAGAAATGTATAATTCACCAAGCTACCAATTGAGTAGGATGATATAAAAATGTTTTTCAGAAATGCAAGGACCTTTCACACATTTGCTCCTTAGAAATTTTGGTAAATGTACTTCCAAGAATGCAGTGATACAGAGTGCCTGAATTCCATGGCTGGAGTTAAAGGTGGTCCCAGTATTTTGAAACCCAGTTTTGTTTGAAACCATTTTCAGACACTTCAGTTTTGTTTTTTACAAGGGGGATTAAAATAATTTTCATTTATGATGATAAATAACCTGTTTGGTTTTATTCCTTCTCTCTTATTTGGGGGTTACTATTAATTGTTCATTGTTGTATTTTCATTTTACTCTTTCATCATGTTTTGGGTTGATCATGTTTCTTGGCATTCCCTCTCCCCTATTAATTTTCAACTGACCATTTGTCTAAAACCCTTTCAGACCTCTTTGACATCTTTGCTCTTTGCTGAGGCACAGCTGTGACCTTGGCTCTCCCAGCCAACCTTCAGAGGGTCTCTGGCATGGGCATGAGAAACATCCATGCTTTCATCCAGTTCCCAGATGAATACTTGCTTATTTTTGCATCAGAAGATGTAGGAGCAGAGAGCATTACAAGACATTTTTTTGTGTGTGATGTTTCCTATAGGAAATTCTTTTTACTTTTTATGGTGTGGATTGCATTTTTTATGAATATTGAGTTTTGGGGTAGAGTAGGGATTATATGTGTAGGGGTGTGTGCGTGTTTATGTGTGTATTCTTTTTCTAAAACTGTCTTCCTAAGGGAGACCTCCATCAGAGTATGGTGATGATAGAATGACCAGGAGGCATATATCCCCTGATGCTGGCATCCGACTGTAAAAGGAACCAGACTGGAAGTTCCACAGTTCAACTTACACTGCTTGGCTTATTCCCGTTTGTGATATTACTGAAGACAGAATATCTGGTACTATGATAAATGTGCTCCAGTGGATTGTAGAGGTGTAGAGGTTTTGAATGGACACTAAATAGAACAAGGCCAGGATCAGTGTGTGTGTGTGGGGGGGATCCATTTGCCCTTTTTGTTTGTTTGGTTTTTGCCTTTATGGGAATAGAAAAAAAGAATGTAAATCATACTGTATCTCAGAAGGTAACAAGTATAGCTAAAATCTTAGGATCCGGAGCAAGACTACCTGTAATGGACGACATTAATCAGCTATGTGACCTTGAACAAATTATTTCCACTTTCTTTGCTTTGGTTTCTTTGTAGGACATGGATAATAGTTGGCTACCTTGTGGGGTTATATGACTAAATTAGTATCATGTGAAATGATTAGAACAGGGCACATAAATGATAAATGTTAGCTGTCATAATCTATATTCTTATGTTGTATATCCCATAGAATTTCTGATTGCATATATTATTTCAGTTTTTCATCTTTGGTTTTTCCATCTTCTTCATGTCTGTTTAAATGTCACCTTTTCAGTGAGGCTTTCCATGACAGCTCTTTTAAAAACTGTAGCCCTCTCCATATTCTCTTTATTCTCTTCTCCTGCTTTATTTTTCCCCTTAGTACTTAACACCTTGTAGTATACCTGCCTTATAATGTCCTTATTTTACCTTAACATCCATCTATTCCCACTGGAACAAGGGTCTTTTTTTGTGTTCTTCAACAAAGTATTGATAGTTCCTAGTATATTGACTGGTATGCAGTCTCAGCAAAATAAGCATGTCACATTTCACTCAATTATGGTTATCCTAAGGAGAGGCTTATCTAAAAATAGAAATCAAGGGGTCAAGAAAAGGCTGATTTCAGGGCAAGTCTGAAGTGGAGAAGGCTGTTGATGTTTATTTTTTAGGTGGTTAGAGATTAGACTATAGGTGTAAGTGAATTATGCTAGGAAATGGGGTGTGTGTGGTATTTTTTGGAAAACTGAGGCTTAACATGTAAAAAATTATATATGTGTGTGTGTGTGTGTGTATATATATATATATATATATATTTGTGTGTATATGTATATATGGCTTTTTTTCTTATAATACCTGCTACATACAGAGTTGTTCTGTATTATATTCCCTTCTTAACTGCCTGTGTTATGAGATGCGTGTACCTGTGACACATCCCCATAGCCAAATCAGTGCAGAGTGAGCTACAGCTGCTTGAAATGAAGCAGGATTCAAGATGGAAAATGGTGAGCTTCAAAAGTGGAGAGAAATTCACATGGTGAGATGAGGTGACAATCAGGATAGGGTTTTGGCCTCTTGCATCCATAAGGTTAAATTTGGCAGTAATCTCTTCTTCATAGTCTGGAGTCCAGGCCCCACATTTTGATCCATGTTGGGGTGTCATTGCCACCTCACATTGGAACACTGGTGCCCAGGATCAAATCAGTTGCCTCTGATGACACTCTTCTTAAGCTTTTTACGTTTCTGTGGTCAAATACGTACCTCACATTTGTAGAGTCCCTGTTTAGAGACACTGTTTACTCATCTTAGATTCTTGTTTGTTTCATGCAAGATTTGAATCCATTGCTATGTTTGTATTTACTATCATAAACTGTTTTATTTGAAACTTAATGGAAAATGCTCTGCCAGGTCCTGTGGACAGAAAATTTACCAAAACACTATTCCTGTCTTCAAAACCTTTGGAAGTAAAATAAATGCAGACATAAGTAGCATTGTGATTTCTCTAGCTTTATGATATGGGAGGTCAATAAACCTCTGACTCTAACAATTCTATTTAAACTTGAATATTTTGTAACTATAATGCATTCCTTAACCAGTTCAGCTTAACATGGAGTTTGCTTATTCAAAAAACATTTTAAAAATAGAAATGAAAGATACTTAAAAACTTAATAGAGATTTGTGTGTTTATTTAACGAAAACAGATAAATGGAAAAATTCTATAAACACCATTTTTTTTTCTGCTATAAGAAGCAAATAATAACAGCAATGGGAACATTTAGAAAGAAAAATCCTTAAGTTTTGAAATTGAATAAACTAGGGTGTATGTTTTGGAATCTCTCTAGTCCCGTAAGAGAATCCATACTGGCAAAAATCCTTCATTTTAATTATTGACTATACAGTTGCCAAAATTAGTCCCATAACTTAGACCAATTAGTCCTAAAGATGGAAGAGCGGTGTCTTTCCAGACTGTGGAAAAATGAAGTGGGGTAAAAGATAGAGCAGAAAAAAAGTGAATCTTAGAGGGCCAAACTAGGGGAACAAAACAAGCAAACACAGGAACAAAAAGTAAAAGATCTGTGTGTGTTTATTTACTTATTTTCATCTATGGAACCATTAGGAGAAAACAGAAAATATTTTCTTAATAATTGTGTACTGGGGCGCCTGGATGGCTCAGTCGTTAGGTGTCTGCCTTCGGCTCAGGTCATGATCCCGGGGTCCTGGGATCGAGCCCCTCATTGGGCTCCCTGCTCTGCGGGAGGCCTGCTTCTCCCTCTCCCACTCCCCCCTGCTTGTGTTCCCTCTCTCGCTGTGTCTCTCTCTGTCAAATAAATAAATAAAATCTTTAAAATAATAATAATAATTCTGTACTAAGAATGTCAGAATGCCACATTTTAAATACCACGTGAATATGATATGAACAAAATCTAAATGTACCAAACACTGTATGATTAGGTAGTTCTTTCCATAATTCACAGTTGTTCACAAATTCAGTTTTTGCATAACGTTGTCTTTGATTTTCTTGTATTACTTGTTCAACTTTTAATTTTGTAAAATGTTATTTCTATTAAACCTACCAGTGTCTTCTGTTATCTTTCATTAGATATATAATTATATATGTATATAAATTTGTGTATGTATATATTTGTATTTTTGTATATTTGTATATAGCAAATAATCACTAGATGCAGCCATGGCTAAATATATGGTTGAAATCGTAAGCCCTAAAGTTACATAGCTGTCAGTGAGAAACACTTAGAAAATGATAAGTTATTGATACAGTTGTTTTGAGAATTCCTACCCAGAGTTACTCATTACCCTTTGTGTGGCAAGACAATTATGAATGTTAGAAAATACTTTGCTTACCAGAATCCATAAAATATAAACTAAAAATATACTTTTGATGTAGTTAATAGAGTTGAATTTTCTAAGTTTGTGCACTAGAAATGGACAAAACATTCTTGTGCATTTGAGAGGCTAGTTTGAATATTTCTCCCAGCTACTAGCAATTAGGAAATAAGATTAGGCATATTTTAGCCACATTTTTAACATATTTGTCATTGAGGTTTTTTTCTTAATATTGTAAATTGTCTTTTTCATGGAAGGAAGTGTTCTTATGCCTACACTGTGAACAGATCCATGTCTGTGACCACACTTACGTTGCTTTGGTTAACCAGTCAAGTCAGTATGTAAGAAATGACCATTTTATTTACAGTTAGGAAAATTGCCTGAAAAAATTCCTTCTCTCATAAAACTAATACAACTTAAAATTTTTAAACCATCTGTGTAGGTTTAATTGAAAACATAGGACAAAATATTGTCTGACAGAAAATATATTTAACTATATTAACTGTATCAGTATATAATTGCTTATATATAATTGTTTTTCAGTGTTACAATATTTATTTAAATTGACATATTTAATTACAACCTAGGAGGTAAATAGTATTAAAACTGAGACAGCTGTATTACATAAATTGGTCAAAATCATATATCTAGTATAAGTCAGAGCCAGAATTCAAAACTGGCACATTGACTTCAGGGCTCAAAATATTAATCACAATTCTAAAACTATATACTTGTTAATTTTGTGTATTCTTTTTTTCCCTTTATACAAATGGTGGCACACATTTCTCAGTAACAAATTTTTCACTCATTAAAATGAAAATATACAGGTATGTCTTGGAATATATTCTATATTAGTACTTAATAAAACAGTACAAAATAGATTTGCCATAGTTTACTTTATCATTCACCTATCGATAGACATGTGATTAATTTTAATCTTTTGCTAATTCAGAGAATTCCACAGGGATTATTATTTATCTTTTTTACATAAGTGTAATTGTTACTGCAAGATATATTGGGTCAGTAGGTATTTATTTATTTATTTATTTATTTATTTATTTTAATTTTCCTAAATTTATTGAGTTATGCTTGACATACTACATTGTATATGTTTAAGGTATACAGTGTGATGATTTGATATGCATTAGATAGCCAAAACAATTACTACAGTAAGGTTAGTTAACATATCCATCTCCTCACATAGTTACCATTCTTTGTGTGTGTTGTGAGAACATTGAAAATGCATTCCCTTAATAACTTTCGAGAATAAAATACAGTATGGTTAATTATAGTCAACTTGCTGTACATTAAGTCTCCAGAACTTACCTTATATCTGGAAGTTGGTATTCTTTGACCACCATCCCCCATTTTTCCCATCCCGCTACACCTGGCAATGATCAATCTACTTTCAGTGTGTGGGAATTTGGCTTTTTTAGATTCCACAAATAAGTGTTAGATCGTATAGTATTTGTCTTTCTCTGACTTACTTCACTTAGCATGATGCCCTGCAGGTTCATCCATGTTGTTGCAAATGGTAGGATTTTCTTTTTTCTCATGACCGAATAATATTCCATTGGGTGTGTGTTGTGTGTGTGTATGTGTGAGTGTGTATGTATGTATAAAATATTTTCTTTATCCATCCATCCATCTTTTTGAATAGTGTTTTCATTGCTTTTGGTTGTTCTGTCTTGGCTATTATGAATAATGTTGCAGTGTTTTCATTACTTTTGGTTGATATCTAAACCCTTATGGGTTTAGATATCTTTTTGAGATCTTGATTTCATTTCCTTTGGATATATACCTAGAGTGGGATTCCTGGATCATAGGGTAGTTCTATTTTTAATATTTTGAGGAACCTCCATACTGTTTTCCATTGTGGCTGCACCAGTTTGCCTTCCCACCAACAGTTCTTTTTTCTCTTCATCCTTGCCAGCATTTGCTATCTCTTTTTTTTAATAATAGTCATTCTAATAGTTGTTTACAGTTTTATGATTAATATCTTACTCATAAATTGTGTTTTTCCTATTACTTAATAGACCTTTTTGTCCTGAATGATAGGGTAACTCTTAATACCATCTTTAGCTGACATAATGTCTTGGGTATTTTTAAAAATTTTAAAAATTACCTGCTTATCTTTTTGTTTCCAAGTCTTCTTTTCCCTTTAAAGTACTTCTTTAAACAAACTAGAGTGGAGTTGTTAATTATAAGTAGTCTGACGGTTAAAAATATATAAAGAAATCTATCCCATCTATATTGAGGTTAATAACTGATAGACTATATTGTTTTCCATCTGTTTTGGTTCATGTTATCTGCCATACATACTTTACATTGTTGCTTCTTTTTAAGGAAGCTAGAGATAGCTACAGGAGGCATTTGGATTTCTCATGGCTATTCAAAAATATAATTGTAAATTACATTTTTATTTCTAAGGTCAGTCTAAAAATCAAATCTCATACTTTATCATTCCCTTAGTAGCTTTCAATGTCTTTCTAATCCATTCTTTCTCTTTGTATTTTACAATTTCTGGAGTAGTTTCTAAAATTAGTCATTGGGGAGCCTGGGTGGCTCAGTTGGTTGAGCTGCTGACTCTTTTTTTTTTAATTTAAATTCAGTTAATTAACATATAATGTATTATTTGTTTCAGGGGTACAGGTCTGTGATTCATCAGTCTTACATAATACCCAGTGCTCATTATAACACATACACTCCCCAATGTCCATCACCCAGTTACCCCTTCCCCCCACCCCTCTCCCCTCCAGCAACCTTCAGTTTGTTTCCTATGATTAAGAATCTTTTATGGTTTATCTCCCTCTCTGGTTTGGTCTTGTTTCATTTTTTCTCTTCTTCCCCTATGATCCTCTGTGTTGTTTCTTAAATTCCACATATGAGTGAGATCATATGATAATTGTCTTTCTCTGATTGACTTATTTTGTTTAGCATAATACCCTCTAATTCCATCCACATTGTTGTAAATGGCAAAATTTCAATTTTTGATGGCTGCATAATATTCCACTGTGTGTGTGTGTGTGTGTGTGTGTGTGTGTGTTTGTATGTATGTGTATGTGTATACATATACCACATCTTCTCTATCCGTTCATCTGCCAAATGACATCTGGGCTTTTTCCATAGTTTGGCCATTCTGGACATTGCTGCTAACTCTTGGCTTCAGCTTAGGTTATGATCTCAAATGTCTTGAGAGTGAGCCCTGGGTCAGGCTCTGCACAGCGTGGAGTAGCCTTGAGATTCTCTCTCTCCCTCTCCTTCTGCCCGCCACCCACTCACACACGTGTACGCTCTAAATAAATAAATAAATAAATAAATAAATAAATAAGTAAGTAAATAAAATCTTTATAATAAAATTAGTCATCAACATGAAGCATTTTATTTTTCTCTGTGTCTTTTCTCTTGCTTAGTACCTCATTTTTCTTCTTTTCAACACATCTGTCTCCCTATCATTTTAGTCTCTACTGTGTATTACTGTTCATAGTTTTTAAGAAGCACAAGACTTGAATACTTTTGAATTTCACAATATCGTCTTATTCTGGGTTTTCAGAATTAAGTTTGTTTTTTTTTTTTTCCTTTGTGTTAGATTTTGGGAGTCAATTTTTTTTTCCTATTTATCTACAAACAAAAAATAAATTTGCCCTCTCATGGAATGATAGCTATCATTGATCCTGTCCTTTTTTATTTGAATTATTTTTTAATCTCCCTCTTAGCTTCACCTAGGAAGGACAAAAATGTTGTATACAACTGCTAGAACAATCATCAGTATTTAATCTGGCAATGCTAAATTAAGATTATACTTACCTAGTTCCTTGCCAAATAGTGTTCCGATGTGTGCAAATAATTTTTACTCCATCCTCTCTAGTTTTCTGATGGTAAAATACACAAGTCTCTAAACTGAGGATAGAATATCGTCAGGCATTGTAAGTTCATTTTACCAACATGCAGTAGCACAGGTGGGACATGGTGTTTTCCAGTCAGTCAGAAATCCCTATAACTTTTGGAAATAAGCTAATCCTCAGTCCAAATTTTTTGAAATTTGAAACTCTTTCTTATCAGACCATTTACCTTCCTGACGATTAGGTCTCTTATGGAAGTTCAGCAATAAATGTGGATCCATAGGCACAAATGCTTGGTTTTAAAGACTGGCATGAAAACTGAATGCAGATTAATATTAAATCTGGATGTCCTTAGTAGTCAGACACAGAGTTTATCAGTCCAGGAATAGGGGAAGGGAGGGAAAACTGAATGGGAAGAAATCTGAGAGGGAGACAAACCATGAGAGAGTCTGGACTCTGGGAAACAAACTGAGGGTTGCAGTTGGGGAGGTGGGTAGGGAGATGGGGTAACTGGGTGATGGGCATTAATGAGGACATGTGAGGTGATGAGCACTGTGTGTTATATGCAACTAATGAATCATTGAACATTATATCAAAAACTAATGATGTACTATATGTTGGCTAATTGAATTTAAATTAAAAAAATCTTTATCAAAATTGTTTTAAATAGTAATGATTTCTTGTTCAATAATTACTGTCCAGAATGAGCCTTCTTAAAATTAATTCTAGCTTTGCAGAATCACTATTTCTAATTTGAAACATGAAAAAGAGAATATGGAAGTGACATTGCTTTTCGGCAGATAACCTTCGCTGTTTCCATAATATTATGAATTACAAAAAAAAAAAAAAAACTAACAAAAAAAGAGCAAGAAAGAAGCATATAATTAATGGTCTTTATTTAAATAAAGAGTTAAAGCTCTTTGGGTTATAAATTAAATACAAATAAATATGACTGAAAGAGGTGTTTTATAGATTCCAAGAGCAAGAATATAGCTAAGTTTCAAAAAATGAAGAAGCTGCTATTAACCCCCTCTTTTTTCCCCCCTTGTTCTGATTTTTTTTCCTTTACTTCTTTCTGTGTTTCCTCTACAGCTATTTATCTCTTTTCTTCTCCCAAGATAGAATATGGGCACTCTATGACTCAGGGTTACACAGGTGATGGAATAAGATGTTAACCTGTGACTTTTCTGTACTCCTGTTTTGGGCAAGGCCCAGTGCTGAAAACAGATGTGAGTTCCCTTTACCTGTGCCTTCAAATGTGAGAAACCAACCTGCCAATGCAGATATGCTAAGACTATAAACTCCCTTTGCTAACAAGAGCCATTACCTACTTACAGGCTATTAAGGATTCATCAAGAGAAAGATTTTACTGGGAGGGAGGATTCATTGTTAGATAAAAGAGATGAGCGAATGAGAACTTTTTGGAAGATGTTTATCACCATAGGTGCAAGGAATCTTCAGATACCTTTCAGAGAGCTTAATGTGTGTCTCCAAGAGTTCAGTCAACATGAAAACTGATAACTAACTCATCCCTGAAAAGTCTGAATAAGATTCAATACCCAGAGGTATTATATATAAGAGCAGAGGGGGGGAAAAAAACCAGGACTGGAAACAACTTATATTTTTAGAACGTGTTTAGACCAGGTCGCTTGTATTTCTGTGGTCCTGGTGTGCCCGGATAGAAAAAGGTAGATAATGAGGGATGTGAAGTGTGTCATGCTAAAAAGACTGCCATGAAGGGTAAGGGGACCCCAGCAGGGTGAGTAGATTGTCAAAGAAATGAGTAAACAGTACACCAAAGGATTCAAGGAAACTTTCCATTAAAAGATCCAATTAACGAAGGCTCCAAATAATGAGGGTCAACCAAATAACCTATAAAAGTTTCCCATGACTGAGAGCGCCGATCAGAGGATATGGATGCCTGATGACCACTGCATTAGTCAGTAAGACCTTTCCTTATCTCCTTTTACCTACCTCAGCCTGTTCTAATTGAGAAGACTCCCCATATTCCCTTGTATATATATTGATTTTGTCCGTTGAGGAAGAGGTAGAAAAAGAGAAGAAATCTACTGTAAATTTCTGTAACAAAAGTGGGACTAATCCAGGAAAAGGATGGATTTTTAATTAGATGATATTTAGGTGTGATAAAGAAAACATGGCCACTGGACCCATACATTTTAGTTAGGTACCAGAAAAGGGATGATGGCTTAAATATATTAACTCTCTTCCTTTATTTTAAGTTAATAACTTCATCTGATTTTGCCAAATTTATAGCTGTAGAAGCTCAAAAACAGCATAGTTCTAATGGCATTTAAAATAAAAAAAAGAATAATGCTGAATTTGAATACTGCAACTTTACTGAATTAGTTGATTACTTTTAACATAGGTTTTCTGTGTTTCCGGTCATGTCATCTGCAAACAAAGATAATTATACTTCTTCATTTCCAATTTGGATGTCTTTTATTTTTCTTGCCCAAGTGCTCTGGGTAGGACTTCCAGCACCACGTTAGTAGAAGTGGTGAGAGTTGGCATCACTGTCTTGTTCCTGATCTTAGAGGAAAACTTTCAGTTTTTCAGCATTGAGTATGATGCAATGTGTGGGCTTATAATGTATGGCCATTATTATATTGAGAAAAAATTCCTTGTATACCAAAATTGTTGAGTTTTTATTATAAAGGTGTTCAATTTCATCAAATGCTTTTTGTATATATTGAGATGATCATATGATTTTTAATCCTTCATTCTGTTAAGGTAATATAGTAATTGATTTATACACGTTGAATCATTCTTTCATTCAAAGAATAAATTTTATTTGATCATGGTGTATGTCCATTTTAATGTACTACACTGTTGCATTCAGGATGCTAATATGCACAATTTAATTCAGGTTGCTTATATTTTGTTGAGGATTTTTGTGTCTTTGTTCTTCAAGGATATTGGCACGTAATTTTCTTGTTCCTTTATTTGGCTTTTGTATCAGAATAATGCTGGCCTCATAAAATGAATTTGGAAGTGTTCTTTCCTCTTGAATTTTTTGGAAGAGTTTGAGGAACTCATACAACTCAGCCAAGAACCCCCCACAAAATAACCTGAGTAAAAAGTAGCAGAGGACCTAAAGAAACACTTTTTCAAAGAAGATGGAGGAAATTGTGACATTTACAACATGGATGAACCTGAAGAGCAATTTGCTAAGTGAAATAAGTCAGACAGGAAAAGGCAAATACTGTATGGTATCACTTATATGTGGAACCTAAAAGAGCCAAACTTAAAGAAACATACAGCATAATGGTGGTTGCCAGGGGTTTGGGAGTAGAGGCAATGGGGAAGTGTTGGTCCGAGGGTACAAACTTCCAGTTTATAGTTTTGAATAATAAATTCTGTTGATCTTGTGTTGATCTTATATTGATCTTATGTACAGCATGGTGACTATAGTTAACAATATAGTATTTATACTTGAAAGTTGCTAAAAGAGTAGATCTCAAATGTTTTCACTGTGACAACACAACAAAATGGTAATTATATGAGGTGAATGTTGGGTTAACTAACCTTATTTAATAGTCTTTTTGCAGTATATGCGTGTATCAAGTCATCACAAGTATGCCTTAAACTTCCACAATGTTTGTTCTATGTAAATTTTATCTTAATAAGGCTGAAGAAAAACATACACAAATAGTATATACATACAGTGGGATTTTAATCCATCTTTACAAAGAAGGAAATCCTGACATATACAACAACATGGACAAAACTAGAGGGCATTATGCTAAATGAAACAGACTAGCCATAGGAGGATAAGTACTGCATAATTCCTTGTATAGGAGATATCTAAATAGTCAAACTTATAGAAACAATAAAATGGCTTGGGAGGGGGAAATGAGGAATTGTTCAACAGGTATAGTTTCAGCTCTGCAAAATGAGTAAATTCTATAGATCCATTGTGCAACAGAGTGACAGTAGTTAGCAAATCAGTACTCCACTTAAGAATCCGTTAGGAGAACACATCTTCTATTAAGTGTTTTTGCCACTTAATATAAAAAATTAAAATACATTTTTAAACAGCAGAGCTGAAAAAATAAAAAAAAAATACATTTAAAAAAAATTTGAGAGAGAGCACAGGACTGCAGGAGCCCAGGGGGAGGGGCATAGGTAGAGGGACCAGCTGATTCCCCTGCTGAGCAGGGAGCCCAGTGGCACAGGACTCCATCCCAGAACCCTGGGATCATGACCTGAGCTGAAGGCAGACACTTAACAGATGGAGCCACCCAGGCGCACCCTGAGAAAAATTTTATAATCACACTGTTCTTCCTGGTGTGGGAAGAGGGGAGTGGATGTGGAAGTGGGGAAATAAGTTGAGGAGGGAGGGAGGGGCTTTCTTTGTCAAAAGATAAGAAATCCACCTTCCTCTATTTAAAGTCCTTTACAAAAAAAAAATAAATTAAAAAAATAAAGTCCTTTACAAGTACATTCTCTCTCTTTTATTTTCTACATTTGTACAGAGCATAGACATCTTCGGAAACAATCGGGGTATCTTTTCTTTGTTTTACTGTCCTAGACTTTCTCTTCTGAACCCTTTTTTCCCCCACCTTTCCCCTATATAGTCCTTCCTCTTCTGTTAAACTTTCCCTCAGTATTCCAAGCCCCTTTCCTTTCTTTGTGAAAGGCACCTATGTTCAGAGTAGATTCTCCTCTGAACTGTCTCCTCACCTCTGAACTGAGACCCTTCAGGCTATTCTAGAATTGAAATTATTCATAGAAATTATTTTGGCCTTCTGATCTCACCTTGTGATTGGATAGTCTGTCAGAAATAGAAGTGGAATGAAATGAGCCAGGCAGGAGACCTCTCCCTTACCTTTGGAAAGATCTAAAACCACATTGCTCTCTGTACTTTCTCTTTCCAAATTCTTTTTAAAAATTTGGTGGAAGTTATGTACAAATTAAGGTAAAAGGTGGTAGCACATAGCCTAAATAGAAATGCTTGGTTGCTCATTAGTTGTTTGTTGTTTTCACCGGACTTAATGAAAAGGTTCTTGAAGACAGGAATAATGTCGTTTCCATTAAGGTACACAGAAGCTTAACAAAATGTCTTTTAATCGAATCATAATTTCTTTAAGCTTAAAATTTAGATACCCAGCTACCCACCATTTTCTCCATGGAATATTTATCTGCACTTTTCCCATTATCAGTGGTATAACATTTCAAGGCTTAAACTTTATAATACCATTTTATATGCTTTTTAAAAATATATATTGTGACGGGGCGCCTGGGTGGCTCAGTTGGTTAAGCGACTGCCTTCGGCTCAGGTCATGATCCTGGAGTCCCGGGATTGAGTCCCACATCGGGCTCCCTGCTCAGCGGGGAGTCTGCTTCTCCCTCTGACCCTCCTCCCTCTCATGCTCTCTGTCTTTCATTCTCTCTCTCTCAAATAAATAAATAAAATCTTTAAAAAAAATAAAAAAAAATAAAAATATATATTGTGAAACATTTATTTGTACTTTTTTTTTTACACTGCTCAATAAAACTGATAAACCATTAATGGGAAGATTAGAATCATTAACCTGTAATATTCATGCCATCACTGGCACTATAATTGAACTAAAATGTATCACAAAGCCTTCCATTTATTCAACCAGAATTTTTTTTTTTTTTTTTAGTGTAAAAGAAAGAGCAGGTTTTTTCATGCACTCAGTATTGAAATTGCATCTTCAGGTAATGACTCTTATAGCTAACAACAGTTTATGCAATATTAAGGCTACAAAATAAAAGCATTTTTTTAAAAGATTGATAACTAATAAAATGAAAGATATGATTCCAACACTTCAGAGCTTTCATTTTAGGAAACTTTATGGAGAAAATGGTGTTAGGCATCCAGCTGTGTTTTCTAAAAAGACATTTATTTTAATTTAAATTCAATCTATTTTTACTTTAATGACAATGCCAGTGGCTATTTTATGAGCAGTAGCTTGGACTCAAATTACAGTGTAACTTTCTAATTAAAAAGTTTAATTTCTTCTTAACTATAATAAAAAATAATTACATTGTGTGAGCTGCTAAAAGAAAATTCTTAGCTGTTCTCCATACATTCACTGTTTTGTTGAATTCTCATTTGGAGAGAAAAAAACACTGATTAAATTAATACTAGGAGTACATAGATTCCTACATTGAATGAAGATTATTTTTTGTAAGCTCAAGGAGTATTGTTCTTGGAATTTTACCTTCTTTTCCAAAATAAAATAGCCTGGGGGGGAAGGTATATATCAACTTTTTTGCATTTGGTGATTCTGTGAAAGCACTAAAGTATTTTGAAAACTTTTTTTGAAGTTGTGCTATTGAAGAGCCTAAATAAGTTCCCAGTATAGAAAATTGGTCCCCCTGGGAGGATTACCTTTAGTCCCACTAATGGAATATCATGTGTCATACTTCTTTTTTTTTTTTTTTAAGATTTTATTTATTTGCCAGAGAGAGAAAGACAGAAAGAGCACAAGCAGGGGGAGCAGCGGAGGGAGAGGGAGAAGCAGGCTCCCCGCTGAGCAAGGAGCCAGATGTAGGACTCAATTCCGGGACTCTGGTATCATGACCTGAGCCAAAGGCAGAGGCTTAATCCACTGAGACATCTGGGTGTCACCATGTGTCATATTTCTAATGACACAAAATAAAATGTCAATCTGGACTAATACTTATAAGCCTCTACTTCCTTTCTAATAGTATATTTTCTACTATTGATGAGAGTAACTTTATTATTTGTCCTTTAATAATAAGATATGTGCTCACATTTAGCAATTAAAATACAATACACTTTAATTTTATAGAGATACAATTTTTCAATTTTTATATGGCAATTATAGTTGATCATGCCCCAGATTAAATGTGTTGGAGCAGAGCAGGTAGGGTCAGAATCAAGAACTGAGGCTAATGAAATTGGCTGAGGAAGTCCTTGTGTGAGTGAGAGACCTGGGTATAGATAATGAGGAAGAGTTGAGGTTGAGAGACAGGGCATGGTATTCATGATATGAAAACAGAGGTAACTGGCAGTCCAGACATAAAGTAAGTATGTAAAGATTCAAACCAAAGTAAAGAAGTTATCTTCTTTTCTTTTTTTTTTTTTTTTAAGATTTTATTTATTTGTCAGAGAGAGCGAGCACAGGCAGGGAGAATGGCAGGCAGAGTAGACAGAGGGAGAAGCATGCTCCCTGCTGAGCAAGGAGCATGTTGTGGGACTCATCCCAGGACCCCGAGATCATGACCTGAGCCAAAGGCAGAGGCTTAACCAACTGAGCCACCCAGGCGTCCCAAGAGGTTATCTTAGACTGCCATACCATAGCACAGCAACAAGTGAGCTGGGCATTGATGATCATAGAATTAATCAGGCAGCTTTTCTAGCATGAGCTCATTAGCAATAAGTAGCAAACATAGCAGTGTTAATCTGAAACTGGTTGCACAACACAGCCCAGTGTCCTTCAAGTGAGAAGGGAATTGCTGGTACTTCTGAAGCAGGGATTCAAGCATTAAAAACAGAGAAAAGAATCAGTTAGTGAGGACACAAAGTCACAGCTAACAAGTAACATATATGGTATATAATTTGTCTCATTATATTGAGCAAAATCTTTCTTGTTAGAAATCACTTGCAGTGGGGGTTTATTGGTGTTTAGAGAAGATTGATTCAGGGAATGAAATTCAGACAAAGCCTGATTATTTTTATTTTGTAGGAATGGTGCCTTGAAATGGCTTCTTAAATTCATTTGGGAAAAATTAAATAGTACACGTTCTTGTGCCCTGTATCAGATTCACTGAACCTAATTTCCTGATACTTTTTTTAATAAACATTTTCCAGTGGATTCCCATGCAAACAATTTAAATTTGTATTCCATGACATTTGGGAATCATTGCATATTTTTTATTTAATATGTATTGAAAAAAGGTAGGGTTGGTGTAAACTTTATTGTCTTTAATTTCAAATGAAATTTAGTAAAGCATTTTTTTGGGGGGGGGGTAAGTTTCCTTGGAAAATGGCATGAGCTATTTTGTTGTTTCAAAACTAGATACTATTCAAAGAAAATTTGGGAGGAAAAAGAGCCAAGAAAGTTATTTAAGCAGTGTGGAAATGTATTTCTTTTCAGTGTATTGTGTTTTTAGTTATTATTTTAGGTATTAAAATACAAAAGATGATGTGTGTTTTGAAATAAGCTTATGCAAGTTATTTACACTTTGATCTAAAACTAAAACAATGAAACTTTGAGAGGCATTTCAGTGGATTATTTAATGAGCTTAGGAGAATGCTTACCACACAAAATAGAGTAGAATCAAACTAATTCTTTGGCCATTGTCACTTTGAATCAATTTTTCTGTTATTTATATAGGGCAGCACAGTGTTTTAAATTTGCCACTAAAAGGTAAAATCTATATCTTTCCTGAAACTATTGTGGATTACCCTATATACCTGCTTTTAGCAGATATCTACTTTTCAAAAAATGAGTATTTGCACATTTGAAGCAATGTGTCACAATTCTCCACTGACTAGCATTGCTTTAAATCTCTTAGATCCCATCTTCTTGTGTTATGTCAGATCACATTGGCTTTTCTATGTGACAAAATATACAGCGATGGAAGGTGACAGAAGAAATGTAATGCAATATGACACATCAGAAATTTAAAGGGTAAAGAGATTAGCTATTTGGTGTCAAATTAGATAGAGAATGTCAAATCAAAAATGAATCTGGCAGTCACTAATGGAGTGAAAGTTACAGTATTCACCCTATCTATGAAACAATGAATTCTGAACTTCATCAGCAAATATTTAGCTAACTCAGAGGTACAGTCTGGAACATCAAAAAGTATCTTGGAAGATCATGGGCCAGCATTGTACTTCAGGGTCATTTCATGATGACACTTTACAAAGATGTTTTGATCCACATGATTCTTCTACAGAGAGCAAGTATTACTGATCGTTGCTGATTTGGTACATATTTTTTTTGCTGTATTTGAGAGTTATACCCTTTAAAAGAGAGTAATGCAGTGGCATTATGCCATGTTATACTTGGTGCCATTATGTCTCACAAATAGAAAGCATTTTAAACTATTAGGAATGGGACAAAAAGAATTCTTATAATCATGGTAATACAGATTTCTGAAGATTTATTAGTTTGTGCCTTTTGGTTTGTAGATTAAGTTATTATTAAACTCCTTCCCTTAAAAGGAATTTGACCAGAAAAAGGACTGGAAAGAAATTATGATTTTATTTCTTGCCCTCTCAAGAAATAATAGTAAGTGAAATCAAAGAAGTGGTAGACAGAAATGACCATTTCTTTAGTCTCCTGGTTAGTAAAGTTTAGTGAAAGTTAAAGTTTACTGTTTACGTGGTTTTGCCTAGACTGGATATAATAATTTCCCTTACCTAAGTAAAAAGAATATTTTGTTTAGAAAACCGTATTTTTGGGTATTTACCATGTTACAATTTACATTTACAACTCTATAGGGCATTTGGACTAAAGTTTATTGGGGGGAAAACTTCCTTCTATGTAACTGGCTCCACTTTCAAAGAATAATATTAAGAAAATAACCAAATATTCCTTAAATTTAGGAGAAGTGCATTCTGTCATTCATTTTTTATTTTACCTTTTATCTCTTTCTCCTTAATCCCTTCAGGATTGTTGATCCAAAACAAATAATCTCTAATGGTGACCCTTAACTCTTAAAAAGACTTGAAGGCACTGAAGCTGCAGCAAACTCTAAACCATTTTAATTTTTTCTTCCTCCATAAATTAAAGGTGGCTTAGTTCTCTAAGGTGAAAGGTTAAAGAACAATCTAAATGTAAACACCCAGATTGATTATATGCAAATGCACTGCTTTCCCTTTCTATCTTTTGTTACCCTGAGTGAAGTTTTTGTTTTTTGGGTTTTTGTTTGTTTGTTTGTTTGTTTTAGTAACCAGGGAATTTCTGAAAGGAAGGGAAGGCAAAGATATAAAGAGATCTAAAGAATAATTAACTGAAATCTCTGTCATTCTGAATGAGTAATTGTTCTTTAAGGCTATTAGGATAAATTCATCAAAGATTAATGAAGGGTATTGAGAGGATTAAAGGTTAGGTAATTAGACTTACTACGATTTTTCCTCCACTCGTTATCTCAGAATAAAAATATTTTAGTGAAAAAAGAGAATCACTATATTACTAAAACCCTTTCCATATTCTTTTCTGTTTGTATGTTTTATAAAGCAGTTTACCAAACAAGATTTCCTAAAAGGAGATTAAAAACTATCACCTAAAAAAAAAAAAAAAAAAAAAACTATCACCTAAACTGTCAGATTTTTAAAACTTCCAAAAAAGAATATCAAAAGCTCTAAGCCAAGATTTCATTTTTAGCATTACCAAGTACATTTCTGCAACTCGAGAAACTGCAGTCCAAGCAATTCATGTAAAAACTGGGAAATTGTTAATGTATTTTTTAATATTAAAAAACTAAAAATACACTCAGTGTTCTAACATGGCTAATTTTTCTCAGCTTCAAGTTATATTGAAATAGTGTGTTTGTTCATATTTATGTTTATAATATTTTACTTTGAACTTAATTCTTAAACCCTTGTTACATGGTTTGAAAATATGTCAGTAACCTACTCTGTAAAGATATACGTGAAAGCTAGGTATCTATTACTTAATAATTTGTTACCTGGTGAAATACTTAACTGAAATCAAATATTTGGACCCAGTTCTTCTGTGTGTTTAAACATTTATGTGCATGCAGTATAAAAAAACAAATTTTTCTTGGTAAAGTCCCATTCTTTGCTGTTAGGCACCTAGAGAGGTCTTTGGTAAAACACATTCTACCAAGATGCGAAAATATTTTGATCTCTACAGATTGCATAAGATTACAGATAGAGAAGCCTCGGGGAGGAGACCCCTGGGAGAATATGGATGTAATGGGATATCAACTCTTACATGATATTCTGAAGGTATTTGGCTGCTGGATTGACGTGATTCATATGCCTTGTTCATGCAACGAAGGTGGGCTCTTAGAGTTTCTGTAGTGAGGTGCCACCATGCTTGTTAAATCATGTGGCTTTGTCATCTTGTAAGATCATCTTATCATCTATGCCTGCAAGTTAGAAAAGAGAGAATATACACCTACTTTTTATATCCGGAAAGCAGAGGAAACAGAGAAGTCAGAGAATGTGAAAATACTTTTTGAAATGTACCTCCATTTGTTGAAGAGACTGTCTTTTTTCCATTAGACATTCTTTCCTGCTTTGTCGAAGATTAGCTGACCATAGAGTTGAGGGTCCATTTCTGGGCTCTCTGTTCTGTTCCATTGGGAAAATTGGACAGCCACATGCAGAAGAATGAAACTGGACCATTTCCTTACACCACACACAAAAATAGACTCAAAATGGTTGAAAGACCTCAATGTGAGACAGGAGTCCATCAAAATCCTAAAGGAGAACACAGGCAGCAACCTCTTCGACCTCAGCTGCAGCAACTTCTTCCTAGAAAATCGCCAAAGGCAAGGAAGCAAGGGCAAAAAT
>NC_138371.1:136653381-136709562 GCF_054177405.1 Leptonychotes weddellii
AAAGTTTTATATACACATTGTTGATATCAGTGGAACCAGATGCATCCCCAAAGTTTTATGTTTGTTTGTTTTGTAATTTTTAATTCATCTTCTACCACCTCAAAAATCAGTGACTTCAGAGATGTTCTCTTCTGTTTTTCAAGATTGGCCAAGATAACTATATTGTCCAATTAACCTAGTGTTCAAGAAAATCCAGGGCCAGGAACTTGAAGCAGAAATTTTCTGTAGGGGCATAAGTACTTGTTCTAATCTAATGTGGCTCTTTTGTTTTATTTTGATTTCCAGTCAGTAGACTCCTAGTTAATTGCTTCCTATAAATTTTCAGTAAATCTTATCACATTTAAAGAGATGCTTACTTCTTGTTAGTATTTAGTAAATACTGAGTACTGAGTCCTGGCTCATTTCCAGTCTGTAAATTCTATTTCGTGTTCTGTTAAATAGTTGAATTCCAAGACTTTGGGCATGTTTGAGCAAAGTGTGACTCCTAGGGCACTGTTATAAATGTCCTATTAATATAATTTACATATCAGCTACAATTCACTAATGCCAGTTAATAAATGCATCTATGTTTGATTCTTTCATACATGGCTAGACCACAATCACAGCCCTTTGTGTTTACTTGGAGCCATATGACTCCCACCAAAAAAATGTGAGTGAAAGAGTTATGTTATCAGCACATGGAGTGAAAAGAGGTGAGGCCCTAAAACTAATCTTTGAGGAGCTCCGAACAGGTAATAGCTAAGCCTACAAAAATGATTGAGATTTAGTGGTCAGTGAAGGAAAAGGTGGGAGAGAAGTGCATTATAAAACTCTGAGCAGGGAGTGTTGCAAGAGGGAAGTTGCCAACAGTGTTCAACACTGCTGAGAAATCTAATAAGATAAACTCTGGAAAATTCCCATTAAGAATGACCAAGGATTTGACTGGGAAGATCCTGATTTATGTCTATTGTCTGGCCTCATTTTTAATCATTCCCTATCTACTTTCAAAAGTGCCTGATAAGGTCAGGGAGAGCCACTTTGCATGCGGTACAGGACTGAAAGCCTAATTTGTATAATTTATTTACTAAGTGAGTGGGAAGTGAGGAGGAGATCAGTCTGAAATTAACATTAAGCTTGATAGTGAAAGAGAGGGATTACTACATTCTTCATCCTTTGTCTCACTAGGATAAAGGGTTTCTAGGTTTCTAGGATTTTACCATCTTGCTAACTTTTTTTATTTCCTCTGGTCTTTGGCTTTTTCTCTTTTGTTCCTCCTGTCTGTCAGAAGTGGAAACAATTTCCTTTCTTCTCATTAAGAAAGGGAAGCTGTATTTAACTTTTGCTGCATCTTTTGGCACTTGCCTAAACTTCTTACTCAGATTTCCCCGTTTTTTTTTGTTGTTGTTGTTGTTGTTTTCTTTTGTTGTTTTTTGAATTTTATTAAGGCTTTTTAAAAACAAAGCTAACTTTTTCAGCTGTTACATAATAAATTTTTCCTTTATATTTTTTCCACACTGTAGTCCACACGCTATCCCACACCCCTCACCATTGGAAACTATGGGGTATAAAATGCATGGTAGTTCTTATTACCTAAGAGATTTATTCATGATAAATCAACAATCTATATGAAACAATGTTCCTACAATTGTTCTTCTTAAAAAGAATTAAGTTTCAGATAATAATAAGTGGTGAACCCAGTGTTTGTGTTACAAATGAGACTAATCTTTCTATATAAGTGAATGGTATTTTGTGACATCTTATGTCTGAAGAACTAACTTATGCCCCAGCTCCCCACCATCCTTTATTCCATTTCAAGGTGAATTTGGCAAGTCTAGCTTTACAGAGACTTGACTAAATGTCATAATATTACTTCTTCAGCAGAAAGTAATTCAATATGATTGTTTATACAGAGGCAAGTAATATCAGCAGAACATCCTCCTTTGAAAGAATCATGACTGCTGTGTGTTTCATATCAAACTGTAACTATAAATGTGTTTTTATATTTTCTTCTCTTTTTTTTTTTTTTTTTTTTAAGAGAGAGATCAAGTGTGCTGAGCAGCAGGGGTGGGGGGAGGCAGAGGGAGAGGGAGAAAGAGAGAACCCAAGCAGGCTCCACACCCAGTGTGCAGCCCAACTTGGGGCTCAATCTCATAACCCTGAGATCATGACCTGAGCTGAAATCAAGAGTGGGTAGCTTAACTAACTGAGCCACCCAGGCACCCCTGGTCTTTTATATTGTCGTAATGCAAAGCTACTAGCTACTCTCAAGAAATAAAACAGAGAATAAACTTTCATTAGTCACTATAAGAGAGGAGTTACACAAACGTATATGGATGTATGTATCAGTAGTGTGTTTCTGACACTCATATGATTAATATAATTTTCTATCTTTAGCAATATCCACAAACTATTTGTTAACTTTAGGCCCAATCTTGTGGAATACTATTTTTTTCTGTTTATTCTTTACTCTCAATACAGAGTTCATATATTATTATAATTGAAGTTAAGCAGTTTATGATTGCCATTCATTCTGGGTCTCCATGGTGAAGCATGTTAATAAAAATATTCTATTTCATTACATGTATAGATAAATAAAATATGTCCAATTCAATTCAATTGAATATGTTCAATTCAAAATTTTAAAATGTAACCCTTCTCAGTTTTGATTTCTGATTAACTGAAAAATTACCCCTCTTCATACATTTTTTTCTTCATACAGTTTCTATTAAAATTTCACTATAAAAATCTAGTTTTAAAATAAAGGAACACTCATCACCATGAATTTCATGTGGTAGGAAAATAATAACATTAATAATAAAATATGACTGTTCCCATTTACATATATATTTCAAGTAGAATAAGAAGTATGGAGTTTGAATTTGGAAACCAAAATTAATCTCACTCTCGCCACTTATTTGTGTGACCAAGAAACAAGTCTGTAATCATTACTTACCCTCAGCGTCTTGATCTGCAGAGTGTATGATTTGCTACAGTTCAGGCATAAAGATTTACTATGAACTGTTTGAGGAACATATACTAAAATTGTTCTTATTGATCTGTGTATTTCCTATCATGTAAAATATTGCTATACTGTTATTTCATTGAAGTGTAGGATAACCACATTATAAAATTTTTGTTTTGGAATTTACAACAAATGTGTCTATACTTATGAAACATTCTAAACAAGACATAACAGCAATAATATTTAAAATGCTTAAACAAGTTATGTCATGAAAGACATTATTCCACGTGCTTCACATGTAATTACTCATTTAACATTCACAATAATTATATAAGGTAGATGTTTCTATCATCTCCGTTTAACAAATAAACAACACAAGGAATGTTTAATGTGCTCAAGCTTACATGATTAGTAACCATCAAAAACAGGTTTGAGCACCACCAGTCTGCACTCAGATTCTGTGCTCTTGGCAACAGCATTTCACTCCTAATGACTAATATTCAATTTGTGTTCTTGCCAACAACATTTCACTCATAATTATTAATAATTGTCTTATTTGTATAAATAGGTCTAGAAAAAAATGAAGTACACCTTTTTTTTTTTTTTTTTTAAGATTTTATTTATTTATTTGAGAGAGAGAGAAAGCATGAGGTGGGGAGGGTCAGAGGGAGAAGCAGACTCCTCGCCGAGCAAGGAGCCCGATGCGGGACTCGATCGCGGGACTCCAGGATCATGACCCAAGCCGAAGGCAGTCGCTTAACCAACTGAGCCACCCAGGCGCCCAAAGTACAACTTTTTTTTAACTTCTTGGCTACCCAAATGAGAGGGGGGGGGAAATGTATTCAGAGCAATTTCTTTGCCTGAATGAATATTTTATTTCACATAGTGCCATTTTTAATAGTTTCATAAAAATGTAATTGTTAAAAAATAAAATGCTCTAAGTGTTGGTTTATTTGAACTAGTAATTGCAAACATCATCTTTTACTTGTACACCACATTACCCTTTCAATACATATATATATCCTATTTGAAATTGAATTTGCCATGGTAATTAAACATCAATTCTGAATTTTAAAATAGATCATATAATAAAATTTTCCCATAGATAGGGTCTTGAAGATGATTCTGCCAAACTGTTCTGCTTTTAAATAGAATAAACAATTCATAAGAAAAGAGAACACATTATGAAACAATTTTACTCCACTTTTTCTGCCATACTTATATTTACAACTATGTTATGATATAAAGAGAAGAGATTCATAAGAGGAGAATACCGGCAATAAATTCTCTTCCATAGAAGGGATGCACTAATGTGCTGTTTAAATGCAGCATTAACATTCTATGAATTGGGACTAAGCCAATTATTTTCTGCCAGCCGCCACAAAGAAAAAAGGCCAATACTGTTTTTCCCTTTGGAGTTTTGTTTTTATTTGCTGATTGTATGCAGGAGGTGAGAAAACATGCTTTTAAGGACTTTGTTAGCTCATTAAGCATAGACTGTTATTGTAAATCAGTCAGAAACCTTTAAATATAAAATCCTTTGAGCCACAGATACATTATGCCCTTAGGAAATATGCTTTGTAGTATGTGTACTTCTTTCTGTTTCCATTGATAATACAAAATGTTATTTTAGTTTGAAAAAACATGGCGATATTCAGATTCCAACACCTTAGCAAGATTGAGCAAAGGTTTTTAAAAAGAGCAAGTCAGTCTGAGTGCAGAGACGCCTTTGATCTAAAGTTTCTTTGGTCTAAAATTTCATGCTATCTAAGAAATTTAGACCTCAGTATCTTGTTACAGAAATCTTTTATCATCCTACATATGCTAACATGCAGTTGCTTTCCCTCCAAAGATCAATCTTAATATTTTATGTATTTTGAGTATTAATATATCTATTTTCTATTATTGAAATCTTATTATAAACGAGGCATATCATTAGGCTCTGGAAGACATTTCAAGACAAATGTCTATGGACTAAGAAACTAAGAACTCTTGGAAGTGAACTGATAGCAAAGCTGCCCTTGGGCTCTCTAAACAATAGAGACCAAATGGGAGTTTTCAGGCAAGGCTTTGTTCGGGCTTATGGACAAGTAAGGCAGCACAAAGGAAAGTGGCCTCAGGCTGATTCTCCAAGGAGAGGTCAGGGAGTTTTTTAAAGAACTTTAGGTGGGAAAAGGGTGATGTCTGAGCACATGCTAATGAAAGAGTTTTAGCTATCTTGGAAGATACACTACTTAAGGTGCATAGAGTTTCAGCCATTAGTGTATGCTGGATTTGGTAATTAGGGTTGAGGGGACCTGAGTCCAGTCCCTGCTTTTTTCTCTTAACAATAATTATCACATTTGTAGTGTTATGACAGAGATATGTATTGAGTGCTTTGGGAAAACCCATGTTGACCATTCCTTGCCAGTTTGTTCAATGATATAATATATGCAACTGTATCAGTGGGTTTGTCAACATTTTCAATGCATTATACAAATATAAATAAATGTTATTTCTTCCTAAAGTAGGTACAGTTCTAAGAAGACCCCTAATGACCCATACTCTTGTACAACCCTTTACTGAAGGCAGGACTTGTTACATTTTTCTATTCAGTAAGGTATGGCAAAGTGGATGGGGTATCACTCCTGTGATGATAATCCGTTATATTGTAAAGGTGAAGAAATTTCTCAGATGTAATTAAGATCTCTAATCAGTTGACTCTAAGTAAATCAAAAGGTAGTTTTCCTAGTTGGATCTGTCTGATCCATTAGTCCTATAAAAGAAGATCTGGAGACCAGAGATTGAAGAAACTAGAGACTTTCTTTCACCTGTTGGCCTTGAAGAAGCAAGTCATGATGAGTCCTGTAGATTCAAGGAAATAAATTCTGCTAGCGTTCATGTGAGCTTTGAAGAGGATCTTAGATGGGATTTCATTCCTAGTAGACAACTTAATTGCTGCATTATTAAACCCTGAGCAGAGGACCCAGTTAAGCTGTTTCTGAACTCCTGACCATGAAATAATAAATGTTTTATTTTGCTAAATTTGTGGTAATTATTAGGCAGCAACATAAAACTAACCCACTAAATATTTTTTCACCATATATAGTAGATAATGTTGTACAATGAGAATTATGAAGGAAACAAAGTAAATAAGGCATAGTTCATGACCAGAATGACTTTATTTAGTCTAATTGGGCAAGTAAGATGATATTTATGTAAAATATAATTGAATAAGTGAATGAAATAACAAAAATGAACATAATATGACAAGTTATAAAATAATACAAATGAAGTGGTTTAATCACTGGGAAGAGGAATAATTTGGGCATCTTCAGAAATCAGATGAGATACTGATTTAACTAAGCTTTGACAGGTTGGTGATATATGGAAAGTCTACCCAGAAGGTCATAGTAAGTTGAGGAGAGGTCTACACGTGAGAAATCTTTTCTAAAGCTCAGTTGAGGTCTAATTTAATTAGATTAGGTGATCCATACATGCAAGTAATGGAGGTTAATGTTGGAGAGGAAAAGGGGCTCAGATCTCGTCTTAAATGGAAGGCTAGCAAGTATAGGTTTTATTGCATAGGTATGAAGAATATTAACACTACCACTTTCCCACATAAATATCCTATTCCAGCAGAGTGTCCCATTCTTTTTTCTCAGTTGTGCTTACCTTAAGAATTGCTTCTCAATATTTTCCCTTTGATTATTGATATTCTCATTTGTCAAATCATGCTTCAAATGTGAGATGACTAAACGATCCCATGTTGATTCGTCTTCCTCTAAGTCCCTTATCCATTAATTTGACCCTTAAATATGTGCTCAACACATAATCTATTTTTTGTACCGTGAAATAGACATCCATACACCCAAAACCTAAATTCTAGCCTTACATGGTACTTGTTTTATCACATGTCTATTCATCCATTTTTTCCTAAGTTCATCTACCCAGTCACCAGATTTCTCTGATACATTTCAAGTAAATTGCAGAAATTAATGCAATCTCATCCAATACTTCGACATTCATATCTTTAGCTAGAGTTCAATAGTTATTTGTAATTTTTTAAATGTAAAATTTACAAAGAAATGCACCCTGATGGTTAATTTTATGTTTCAACCTGCCATAGTGCACAGATATTTAGTCAAACACTAGTCTGGATGTTGCTATAAAGGTAATTTTTAGAAGAGATTAACATGCAAATCAGTGGACTTTGAGTAAATCGGATTACCCTCCATAATGTAGGTGGGATTCATCCGATCAGTCAGGCCTTAAGACAAAAAGGACTGACCTCCTTCCTAGAAGAAGGAATTCTGCCAGTAGACCGCCTTTTGACAATACATGTTAAGACAGTACATGTTATTTCATTTTTTCCTTCCTTCCACATATTTTGGTTTTTCTTTGCTTTCCTTTATTTAGCATTTTAAGGTTGAAGTATAGATCATTGAATTTTTAAAAAAATAATAACCATATACCCAAAATTATTCCCTCATGTACTCAATTAGCTCTGCACCATAAATTTTGATGTTTATGTTCATTATCTTTTAATTCAAAATATTTTCTAATCTCCCTCATATTTTCTTCTTAGATTTAGGGATTATTTAGAAATTTATTATCTTAATTTCTCAAATATTTGATATTTTACAAGCTGTCTCCTTAGTATTGTTTTCTAGTTTAATTCTATTGTGATTAGAGAAATATTGTATATGATTTCAGTCACTATATTTATGACTTTTGGACCCAGAGTATGATTAACCCATCATAAAAATACCATATAACTTTGGAAAGATAGTGAATTTTATAATTATTGGGTATAGTATTCTGTAAATACTAATTCCATCATGGTGGTTGATAATGTTCATCAGACAGTCTATGTATTTGCTGTTTTTTTGTGTGTGTTTTTAATTGGTTCTCAAAAGTGTGGTCCAGGTAGACCATCAAAAACTCTCAAAAGATCCATTTAATAAGCAAGACCAAACATTGGGTTTTAATATAAAAACACTTAAAAACATCACTAATATTGTTTCATTTTTCACATTATAATTAACTTTTAAGATACTAATACTTGCAGACACCTGGGTCTCAGTCGTTAAGTGTCTGCCTTCGGCTCAGGTCATGATCCCAGGGTCCTGGGATCGAGTCCCACGTCGGGCTCCCTGCTCGGCGGATAGCCTGATTCTCCCTCTCCCACTCTCCCTGCTTGTGTTCCCTCTCTTGCTGTCTCTCTCTCTGTTAAAAAATAAATAAACTCTTTAAAAACAAACAAACAAAAAGGTACTAATACTTGCTAAGGTTTGATGTAGTGTCAAAAAAGAATATCTTCCATTATCTAAAATGGTTATTAAAATACTCTTTTTATAAACACTATATAAATGTAAGGCCAGATTTTCTTCATACATAACCAACTAAACAATATAATTGCAACAGATGAATATAGAAGCTGATACAAAAACTTTCTTTATTAAATTACATGATAAAGATTTGAAAAAAACCTAATTAATTAATTTATTTTATTTGACAGAGAGAGAGCACAAGCAAGAGGGGAGCGGCAGGGAGAGGGAGAAGCGGGCTCCCTGCTGAGCAGGGAGCCTGATGTGGGGCTCAGTCCCAGGACCCCAGGATCATGACCCGAGCTGAAGGCAGACGCTTAACCAACTGAGCCATCTAGGTGCCCCAACCCAAAATAATACCAAACTTCTAAATTTCTATTTTGGAAAATACAGTTATGTTATATTAATAATGCAGTATCACTTTAACATGTAAGGATTTATTGTTATTTTTTAAATAAAATAAATAATAAATTACCTGTTTTTTACTCTTATTTGATAAAATGATAATATCAGTAGCTATAACTTGAATAGAAGTTGTTAAGAATGTCACCAGTTCCTTAGACCAAAATGTTTAAAAATGGATTGTTAGATTTTTCAGTCAGTTTATTAAAAAGGTGTTAAAAATCTTGTCATTGTGGAAGGTGTATACATATTTATGAATGATGAATTGACCCTTTTGTAACTATGTAATATTCCTCTTTTTTCCTGTAATAGTCTTTGCCTGGATGTCTATTTATCTGATATCAATATAGCCACTTTAGCCTTATTGCTTACTATTTAAATGATATACCTTTTTTAAATCATTTATTTTGTCTTTAATCTGTATCTTTATATTTAAAATATATCTCATTTAAACAACATAGTTTGTGTGTGTATATATGTGTGTATATGTCTATACACACATGAATGTTTATATCATATGCTATAATAATTGGTAAGGGCACTTTACATTTTTGGGTATAGTATTCCGTAAATACTAATTCCATCATGGTGGTTGATAATGTTCATCAGACCAAGCAGGGGGGCGGGGTGCAGAGGGAGAGGAGAGAGAGAATCCCAAGCAGACTCTGCAGAGAGGAGCTGGACTTCATGACCCTGAGATCATGACCTGAGCTGAAACCAAGAGTCAGGTGCTTAACTGAGACACCCAGGTGCCCCAAGGGCATATTACCATTTACTATTTGTCTTCTGCTATCCCTTATTAATTATTCTTTACAGCTCCTCATGTTCTACTTGTCTTTTGGATTGAGTATTATTTAGAATTAATTTTTAAGTTTATTGTTTAATTTATTTTAAAATTAAAAATACACTGAGAATTCTATTTTTATTGTACTGAATTTTTTGGATCCTTTGGGAAATTGTATATTGTTTGATAATAAGTAATCTAATCTGTGAACATGCTGTTATCTGGGCCTTAATTCAGTTTTTCTTTTATGTCTTTCATAAAGTGTTTATACTTTAAACATAAATATTTTCCAAGTATATGACTGGATTTAATCATAAATAATATATACTTTTTTTTAACCCTTTGAAATAGAATCATTTTGTTCTAAGTCTCCCTCTCATGTAGAGGGGTGTTTTTTGTTGTTTATGATGCAAATTTTTGGAACTCTCTTTAGTTAAGTTTGTGGAGTCTCTTGAATTTCAAACAGACAACTATGTTGTCTGAAAAATAAGACAGTGTATTACTTTACTAGGATTGCCAAAACAAAGTACTACAGCCTGGATGGCTTAAGTAACGGAGATGCATTTTCTCACAGTTCTAGGGGCTAGGAGTCAGAAATCAAGGTGTTGGCAGGGATGTTTTTTTTCTTGTTCTTTTCTTTTTAAGATTTTATTTATTTATTTATTTGAGAGAGAGTGAAAGCAAGAGAGATCACGGAGAGGGAGAAGCAGACTCGCCACTGAGCAGGGAGCCTGATGTGGGGCTCGATCCTAGGACCCCGGGATCATGACCTGAGCCGAAGGCAGATGCTTAACCAACTGAGCCACCCAGGTGCCCCAGGGTTGTTTTTTTCTGAGGCCTTTTTTTCTTGTTTTATTTATGGGTGTTTTCTTCCTCTGTCTTCACATGGTTTTCTGTACATGTCTGTGTCCATATTGCCTCGTCTTACTAGTACACCAGTCATATTGATTAGGGCCCACCCTAATGACTTAACTTAGGGTCTTTTTAAGAGGAAACCATCTCCAAATAGTCATCTTCTGAGGTAGTAGGGGTTCAGACTTTAGCATATGACTTGTCGTAGAACACAATTCAGCTCATAACAGAGGATATCTATATTCAGGTTCTTTCCAGCTTTCTTTTGTTATGGTATGTTAGTCTATTATTGGGAGCTTAGTTGCATGCAACAGATTACATTACACTTATTTCAAGCAAAGACGTATTTATTAAAGGATATAGATATTAACATAAGAGTTTGGAAGGAATCAAGGAGGGGAAAATATCTCCCTCTCCTCTTGGTTCTTTGGGCTGGTCTAATAATTAAAGTGACAAAAGACAGGGGCACCTGGGTGGCTCAGCTGGTTAAGTATCTGCCTTTGGCTCAGGTCATGATCTTGGAGTCCTGGGATCCAGTCCTGCATGGGGCTCCCAGCTCAGGGTGGAGTATGCTTCTCCCTCTCCCTCTGCTCCTCCCCACTCATGCTCTGGCTCTCTCTGCACTCTCTCTGTCTCTCAAATGAGTAAAATCTTTGAAAAAAAAATAAATTGATACAAGACAGATTCACAGGAATAAAAAAATAACATTTAATTTCTTATGTATGGTCTTATAGATACAGGCCTCAAGAAGTGACAAAAGTTGGCTGTTTATATACCTTTTAGACAAAGAAAGAAATTTGTGAAAACTAAGAAGAAAAACTTAGGCTTAGTTACTAATTAGTGAAGAAACTAAGCAGAAGTTTGTTTACATAGATTCTCAGCTCTGACTTCTTTATCTCAGAGGAGGTGGGGATGAGGATATAAGGATGTGGCTCCACCTCCCACTGCAGGGAGGGTACCTGTCATATAAGATTTGTTTACTGTTTTCAGGGGGACAGAGAGGAGGGTCAGAGTGTCCTGCTTGAACCAGCTGCCTCTCAAGTAACTTTAATTCAAAATAATCAATATGCCACTTTAGCATATTTTGGAGCAGCATGCCCTAAGCCCCATCAAAAGAAAGAAAAAAAAATTAGACTGACCTTTCAGAAACCATTTTCAAAATGATTCCTTAAGGACATGGCTGTCTTAGAATAATTAAAAATGATGGATTCAGGAAACTGCCTCCTCAACTGCTGGATTCCTCAGAAGTTCCTTTCTACCATGATTCTTGGTATCATTATTAATGTTTTGTAGCTACAAGGGTTTCCATGAAACTCATTTTAAAATTAAGTTTCATTTTAAGTGTCCTGATTTGGCAGAACTTATATCAAATGTGGGACCCTAGCTGCAAAGGAGATAGAAATAATAATTTTAGCTTTCTAGCTTAGCATGAGAGTAAACAGTATTATTATAATATTGTTATAATATTATAACATTAACAATATTATATATTGTTAAACAATACTATAATAGTTCTGCATGATTATGTACACACATTTTATTATAGAAAAGTAGAATTTTATGTGTGTTTTGTAAACAGTATACACAGCTGATAACAGTTTTCTTATCATGAATAAGTCTCTTTTTTTGTGATTAATATTACCTAAAATCTTATTTTCTTCTAGTTACAGTTTCAAAAAATTTCTATTATTGTTTTCATTCTTTCCTGAGGCTTTGGCTTAAAGTTTCTGCATTTCCCCCTCCTCTTCCACATACTGATTTCTTTATTTAAATTTTAATATTTTAATGGTTACTAAAAGTGTTTTTTAAAGACTTTCATATATATTTATGTAAAATTGCTTTTTAGTTGCAATTGATTGGGCATTTTTACCCTCTATCTGATGTGACATAGTGGTTAGCCTATTATGATTCACAGCTGGACTTGCCATTATACACATACATATCCAACACACACCATGTTATTTTTTTTTAAAGATTTATCTATTTATTTATTTAAGCACACATGCAGGGGGGAGGGGCAGAGGAAGATGAGGAACGATAATCTCAAGCAGACTTCCTGGTGAGTATGGAGCCCAACACAGGGCTCAATCTCAGATTTTGACCTGAGCTGAAATCAAGAGTTGGATACTCAACTGACTGAGCCCCCAGGCACCCCAACACGATGTTATTTTTTGTTGAAGACTTTATACTTTTTTTTTTTTTTAACACAAACATATGGTCATTTGTGTTAGCACTTTATTGACATGGAATATACAAATATTTACCACAGACTGATGCAACTAACACCCAGAACAAGATACATTACTCCTAGCTCTCCATTGATCCTGCCCTTTTGCCCCCCTTTCAGTGAGTACCCTTCCCATAGGAAACTATTCATTTATTATTTAATAGTCAGTATATTAAATATTTTGTTAATATGTTTGCATAGTATTTTTGTTTTGTTTTTTTTTCCCATCCTGTTTCTTTCATATAGGATCATTTTTCTCCATGCAGAATTTCTCACAAAATTTTCCCTAGTTATGTTTTGTAGATAGTAACAATCCAGGTTCTTATAAACATGAAAATGTCTATTTTATTCTCTCCATCATGAATAACGGTTAGACAATTATACAAATCTCAGACAGCCCTAACACTCTGATGAAATTATACATTTTTGTCTTCATTGCCTTTTTTCTTCAAAAATTGTCTATTCTTTGGTGGCTTTATTTATTTATTTATTTATTTATGGCTTTAATTCTATGTGGAGTGATTTCATGTTAACATTAGTTTGTTCTATATTGCTGCTCACTTTGCTTTGCAGGTTTCTTTAGTTTTGAGCAGGAACTTCTTTCTCTCATTTTGTAGTTCTCTTAATCTAGGCCCCCACTTACTCAGTTGCTGTTAGATTCCAAAATGGCAGATTGGATCCATCGTGATAACGAGAAATCACAGATCTGTTATTTGAGCTGGTGGATATACTGTTTCAATTCCTTTTAGGAGGATTTATTTTGTTCCCTCTACTTCCTCAATCTACAACTTTGTGCAGGGCTTTCATACAATAATGGAAATGTCAGCAATCTATATTTTTCAAATTATTCTTTCACAGATGAGAGGACCTAATGAACCAGGGACACATCTTTTCTCAGGGGTACAGAATTCTAGTCACACTTTCATCCACTGCTCTCTTCTCTTGTACCCAGGACCCTGCAGGTTGTTTCAGCCCTTCTATGTGTTAATTACACTCCTCATCCACAGACATAGTTCTATAGGTTTAAAAAAAATTTCAGCTCAGTTCTAGTTTTGTAAGGTTTACAAAATATATATTTTAAATGTGTATTGTAGAGGTGAAGGTAAATAAGAATATCATTGGTAGTCTTCTCTGAAAGTCTTGAAATCTTTGTAAAACCACATACTAAATATATAGTAGCTCAATGATAAAAGTCTTACAACTTTGGTATAAATACGTTCTTTTATAATAGCTTTAATCTTAAAAATATAACAGTTACTTTACCAGCAAAAATGGGTGCATTTGGGAATAATAGAGTATTGCAATTTATGGCAAAACAATAGGAAAATCCAACAAAAAAGGAATGTTACAAAAAAGGAGAGGAATGTTATTTTATGGAGAAGGAGAAGGTTGAGGTGTTGTTTTGAAGGAAAATCCATTGGAAAAAAGCAAGAGTTCACAGTGATGACAGTTTCTCATTGGCTGAGTTGCTAGTTGATTTCTTATATGAGATCCAATGTACATCTTTCCATGTTAGGACCTGAAATTGATAATTCCTTCCTGTTGATGATTCTTCTGTTGGGGTCTGTAATTGACAGTTGTTCCAGTAATCCATGTAAGACTTTCCCTTCCAGCCTTCCCTTCTAGCCTTCCAACTCTATTTTGTTGAGGCTTCCCTTTATTAATTTTTATAATAGGTGTATATATGCCACTAGTTTTCAAAGAAGTGGTAAGGCATTATATCAGGCTAAAGTTTTCTGTGTTTTGTATTAATATTTAGGTATTTATAGGCTATTATTTTGCTTTTTCTTATTTAAAAACCCTATTATTCTGGTATTGTTATTTTAAAATTTTTTCCATTGTTAAAAAAAAAATGTATCTAAATTTAAAGCCCTTGCTGCATGTCTCATTCTTCTCAAACTGCCATAACAAAATACTATAGATTGGGCGGCTTAAACAACAGAAATTTGTTTCCTCACAGTTTTGGAGGCTGGAAGTCAAAGATCAAGTTTCCAGCCAATTCACTTTCTGCTGAGAACTCTCTTCTTGGCTTGCAGATGGCAGCTTTGTCCTCATACCATGGCTTTTCCTCTAAGAATGCAAAGAGAAAGACTTCTCTACTTCTTATAAGGCTGTAGTCTCATTGGCTTCAACCTTATGACCTCATTTAATCTTAATTACTTCCTGAAGACCCTGTCTCCATATATAGTTTTATTGGGGGTTAACACTTCAACATACGAATTTGGGAGGGGGATACAATTCAGTCCTTAAGAGTATATTACACAAAATATATAATAGATTAGATACAAGAAGCTTTACATTTAGGTCTGGATGAGAAACGTATCCTATTGAGGGATTAACAAACTGAAAATTGCCTGGTTATCTGTCATGGGGGTGCAGTTTTCCAAATATATAAGGACATAGTACTTATTTATTCCATAGATTCAATTAATGAGACCATATAAGAAATTATATGAACTTGACCATCATGTTCCTTCTTATTTTTTTTTTCAAAGATTTATTTATTCTGGAGGGGAGGGGCAGAGGAAGAGGGACAGAGAGAATCCCAAGCAGATTCCCTGCCGAGCTGGGAGACAGATGCGGGGCTGGATCTCACAACCCTGAGATTATGACTTGAGCTGAAACCAAGAGTTGATGCTCAACCAACTGAGCCACCCAGGTGCCCCCATCATGTTCCTTCTTATGATTTAATTCCCCATTTTTAAAGATTATTCACATACCATATTAATTAAATATTTCAGAAATACAAAATAGGGTCTGATTAACTTTTCCCAGATATCATGTTTTATTTGGACTTTCATTTTAATAGTGCTTGTGCTGCCATTATTAATTGTATGCTTTTAATGATACTCTTGAGTTGATGATTTGACTCCAAAGGTATTGTCAGAGTTGAAAGAATAGGTACTAAAATACAAATGTGCCACCTTGTTCAGAGTCAGTGACTCACGCATAAACTACTTTAGCTTTTTTTTTTAAGATTTTATTTATTTATTTGAGAGAGAGAATGAGATAGAGCATGAGAGGGGGGAGGGTCAGAGGGAGAAGCAGACTCCCTGCTGAGCAGGGAGCCCGATGCGGGACTCGATCCCAGGACTCCAGGATCATGACCTGAGCCGAAGGCAGATGCTTAATGACTGAGCCACCCAGGGCCCCCCCGAAAATTTGATTTTAAAACTTATGATAAAATAGGGTCATTTAGGGCATTTTGGGTATTCTATTTTTTACTTTAAGAATAGTGGGTACACCTTGTGTGGTAAATTGTTTATCAGATTTTGCAGTTTTGATTAATTTTTGAAGAGTTGATTCATAATAACCCAATCATAAACATTCAGGCTTATAGGCAAAATGAGTAATTCTTTACTATGAGAAAATTTATTGACAGAGAAAGGATAACTTTTTTCTTCAAAGGACAAATCTGTGAAGCCCCATATGGATGATTGTTTGGTGAGCTTGGAATAACCACAACACGAAATTAGAAATTTTGAGGAATAGTTCCTTAAGACCACAGTTAAACATACCCTTTTATTTTGCTATTTACTTTACATGTATTTATTTTGAACTCATTCTATGCTCAAATTATTCTGAGGGTGTAAGAGTAAGAGAAAAACAAACATGGAGCAGATATTATGAAAAACCCATTCCCTTCCACAGAGACCTCAGCACTACCTCAAAATTCCTTGATTCTCTACCGGAGTTACTAGGTAAAGAATGCCACATATTAATCTTTGGGACTCTCCTCTAGTCTCCATATATGTTTTCTATTTACTTTGAGCATACTTCTTCAAATATAATAATACCATTTGTAGCGTTACAGTCTTCTGTAGTCTAGGTAATTATGCATAGTCTGGTTCCAGCCTAAATTCTACAACTTTATATTATGTAATTCTTTTCCTGGCTCTCTAGTCTTATTCATTTCCAGTGAACTTATCCAAATTTGTAATTATCTTTTGATTATTGTGTTTACTTATTTATTTTCTATTTCACCAATTGAGTCATAAACTTCTTTGTTTCAGCACCTAGAGCAGTACTTGGCATCTAGGTAGCCTTTCTATAAATGTTCATTGAATGAATGAAGAAGGAAATAATTGAACACACAATATATAATTTATTTCTATTTTCTCTTATAAACCTGGAAGGTAGTCTGTTATTAAAAGAAGTTACATAATTAGAGCAACAACTGTAGCATATATCCTTTTACATGCTACCTTGCACGAAGTATTCTTAATTTTCTAATTTATGGTGGGCACTTCACTGTTTTGCCCATATATTGTTTGTGTACTTCTCTTTAGGCATAAAAATTCATGAATAATGATGCATGTCCTTATGTATATGAAGAGTTTTATATCTCCCAGTGGAGTTTAGACAAAACAAAGTACTATAAACTTCAATTTGAACTTTATTATTGTCCAGAGAATTCTCAACTTAAATATCATTTTCTTTCTTTTCTTTATATTTCTCTCTCATTCCATCTAAACTCTGAGTTAAATATATTTTATCATTTTAAGTTTATTTTGCATTGGAAGATATAAATATGAAGTTTCCCTTAGGGTTAAAAAAGATGAAATATATTAAATGGAAAATAATAAAATGAAGTTAAAAAAATTTTGTCTATGTGGCTAATCATTTAAGGAATAATTGCTGAAAAACTGCACAGCATTTTAGTGTTATTATTTACATATGTGTTCTGGAAACTTCAAAGCAGTTTGCATTTATTTATAGCACTGTAGAATTGTTAAACTTTCAAATCCTATGCATTGTAATGTCTCAGATTAAGTGCAGGACTTACAACCTTAAGACAGGTCACCATGAATGATTAAACTTTTAAAAATTATTTGCACATATGGTATTTTATTTAGTTTTTCCAAAAGTAGTTTTTCAGTGGATATTCAACAATAATGAGATAAACCTGCGTCATGAGTTGAGCAACTCACTATACATGTTGGTTTCTGTAACTTAATGGATTCAAATTGTGAGGAATCACTTAGATGAAGAATATTATGAGGTCAGGGCAGGATTAGGTCATTTCCCAAATAACTTTATAGTCTAACATTTTATAACCTTTTGAGTATTGAAAGAGATGATGATGGAGCTAAATTTATGGTCCAAGAGGCTTTGCTACACTCTGTAAGAGTTTGTGAAGTGTAATGAATATATAAACTTTTGTATTGGAGTGGGTGCTTTAGAGAAGCCCTTCTAGCCTACATAGGCATTTCTATCCCAGTTGAGGTAATACCAATATGTTAAATACAGGACATTCAACAATTTTTCTATCAAAATAATAAACATGTGCCTTATTGAAAAGCATGTGGCAAGATGGAATTTGAATATTTTAATCCTAAAAAAACCTAAAATAAATAATTAATAGATCAATTCTACAACGAAGATGTTTAAGAGTCAGTAAAGCAAGGAATGAGACATAAATCTAAGACAACAATTCAGTTTGTTGAATGGAGAGCTATGTAATTGTCAGGGTTAGTTTGTTTGCATATGTAGACTATTTATACTCTTTATTTATTTTTTGGGGGGGGTGGGGCAGAGGGAGAGAGTAAGAGAGAATCTTAAGCAGGTTCTGCACCTAGTGCAGAGTCCGCCGTAGGGCTCAGTCTCATGAGCCCTGAGACCATGACCTGAGCCTAAATCAAGAGTATGATGCTTAACCAACTGAGCCATCCAGATGCCCCTGGATATATGGACTTTTTTTTTTTTTAAAGATTTTATTTATTTGAGAGAGAGAATGAGATAGAGAGAGAGCATGAGAAGGGGGAGGGTCAGAGGGAGAAGCAGACTCCCTGCTGAGCAGGGAGCCCGATGCGGGACTCGGTCCTGGGACTGCAGGATCATGACCTGAGCCGAAGGCAGTTGCTTAACCAACTGAGCCACCCAGGCACCTGGATATATAGACTTTTAATAGACACTTCATATGTTGAATTAAGTTCACATGTATAATTTGCTTTTTGTGATAAATAGAATATTAGATCCCCTGCCAGATGTCTATGTCCTAATCCCTGGAAACCATGAATATGCTATCTTACATGGATAGGAAAAGAAACTTGGCAGATGTGATTAAGTAAGGACCTTGAGATGGAGAAATTATCCTGGAATACCCAAGTGAGCCTAATACAATCACAAAGATCCTTGAAGGATGGACAAGAAAGACTGAAGAGTCAGAGGAGGAAATGTGAAGACAGAAACTGGGGTCACCGAGAGAGGAAGATTGGAAGATGCTGCACTGCTGGCTTTGAAGTTGGAGAATGGGACCATGAGCCAAGGAATGCAGACACCATCTAGAAACTAGAAAAAGCAAGGTAGTGGAATTTCCCCTAAGAGCTTTGAGAATGAAAACATACCTAATGTCCCATTTTGAAATATGGTAGAAGTTTGAGGATGGGTACCTCATGCTATAGATGATGGAACATATGGAGGGAACATGGGACATTAATTCCACTGTAGAGTTACTGAATGGCCCGGGATCACCTGTCTCTAGAGTCAGGTTCTGTAAAATAAGTGAGTAAACTGTGCTATAGGATTAAATCCCACTTTCTCTTTCTTAGTAGTTGATTTCATATCTATCACATTAATTATAAAATTAAGTAAATATTTTTCTAATTATTTGTTTTCTGCTAGTTGCCCTGCTAAATTATAAGCATATAATTTGTTCCATTTTTTTTTTTTTTTTAGTTGCTGTATTCTAGAACCAAATCCATATCTGGAGTTAGGATATTTGAGTAAATGAGTTAACTTTTTTAAATTTTAGTTTTTCCCAACAGAAATAGTAGTTTAATAAAATATAGTTAATAGATTGCTAAAATGAAATACGATATGCGTGTGAGATTTGAAAAGGAGTAAAAAAGTATCATGATACATAAGGCACTGAGAGGAAAAAGCAAAATATCGAGCAACTACTACCACTAAGAGCAAGGTGACTTGGACTCATCATTCAATTTAATTTTGTGTAACTTTCATAACTCTGTATTATAAGTGAGGTTATTACCACTTACAAGTGAAGAAATTAAATTCAGGAAGGATAACTAACTTTCCCAGTACTACACATCTAGTATAGTGCTGGAAGTGTGGATTTGAACCAAACCCTAAATCCAAAATTCATGTACATTCCATGGTATCACATTACATTCCATGTATCACATGCTACAAATAACTACGTACTACATAGTGTGTAATTCTCAATTTTAATTGAATTAAATGATTGGTTTATAGTTGCTTTTAGTAGTATTTATGTTTAAAGTTTATCTTTGTATTATGAAATTTTATCATTAAAATTTGAACAAATTCCTCCTTGGTAGATTACTTTTTACCTAAAAAGTGATTTCAGAGTTCTAAAATTTTTTAGTAATCTATTTAAGTATTGTTTTTTAGGCACAAAATCTTTGAAAATCCATGTAATTTTTTAAAATACAATCATAATGTAAGTTGAATGTGAATTCAAAAATACCATGATTCTGACCATTTTCTGCATGTAAACTCACTTGACATAAGCAGAATTAGAATGAGAAATTCATCTCCTTCATTTATCCTATCAGGAACCACTTTGGCTAATCCTATTGTCTGTGTAGCCAGACAACTGGCACCTCAAAAATTGCCCAGCTACTTCTATTAAAGTCAGTGGAAGTTATACTGTGTATCTCTACTCACCATTTTGACAGTTTGGAAACAGGAGATAATGCATCATAAACAATCTACCGGAAAATGTGTACTAAAAAAAAAGAACATAATAGGATTGCAATTTATTCTGTTCCCCTTACTTATCAGCTTTCTGCATGTGGTTGATTTAAAACCTTGTAAAAGAGTCAGAAGATTATTTATAGTTTTCTTTACTAGAAATGAGCACATTTTGAGCCCAGGCAGGTTGAAATACAAAATATGTTAAAATGGTATTTCTATTCAGTCCAAGACTTTAAAAAGATGCAATGTGACAGAGCATTCTGACTCAAGAATATGACTATTTTCAGGGAGATAAAAGCTGACATTGATAACAAAATGTTTATATTAGTGGTTTATAATGTAGGTATCCCATGGATGAGTCTGCTCGATCTCTAGTTATGAGAAATATATATTGAATTTGTATGTTATGACCTATTTGCAAGGTGAAAAATATAGTTTTCAGAATACAATGTTTCTGTCCAGCAAAAAGGAAATGAGTTTGTGTTATAATCAATATATAGATAATAACCAATTTGGGAAAATGAGCAATTTTGACTACTCTATTTTAGTATGCACTGCATTCTTTAAGAAATGAAAACACAGAGATTGCAATAGTTCTCACTTTGATAGCAGTTGAATTCTGAAACATTACATTCAGTAGACCACATAATAATTTCAGGCTTTTCTTCTATGTTTCTAAACTGTCCAAAGCCAGGAACAATCCGGTTACTTTATGTTTATTTTAAATGAACCTACTGTTGTTATTAATTACTATCGTATGCCTTCCTGGAAAATGGATTATAAAAAATACCAAAGAATATACAGAAGAGAACAAATACATGGGTTTTTTCCACCATAAAATCATCAATGCTTAAGTAATAGCACAGTTTTTTTGGCCCAAATGTTTCTTGTGTAATAAAGCATTTTTTAAAGATTATTTTTTTGAAGGACAGATATGCAAAGGGAATTCCTCCTTATTAGGAGATAATTTTTTACCTAAAAAGTGATTTCACAGTTCTTAAATAGTAATTTATTCCCTAAATAATTGTTTTTTAGTCACATGTATGACTAAGTGTATGTACTAAATTATATATATGCATACATTTATTTAAAAATATCAGATTAAAAGCACCTAGGAAAACATATTGTCTTTAGAATAGAAACTGATTTTTCTGCAGTAGGACTAAGATTGAAATGAATTTAATTCAAATATATAATTTGCAAAATGCATTAAGTAGAAAAATGAGGAACCAAGATTTGCTCATGGCTACCCTATGTTACAAAACAATAAGATAATGAAAAAAGAGAAGCAGTTTACTATATAACTGTAGAGTGCTGTTTCAGAGTATAGGTGTCTCATGATTTGGCTTCTGTAACTGCACCCAAGAGGAGTCAGTTCCTTTACTCATTATCCAAGTGAGAATTCTCAATTCACATCAACCACACCTCAGCCACCAGAGAGAAGAGACTTCCAAAAGTGCCTTAGAACCATGCCCTCAGATTTTCCCTAGTCTCCCTGGGTTTGATACCAGCTGGAAGAATGGGAGAGACCAGTTGTCACAAAACTAAGTTGACACTTGAGACAAACAAATGGACCGTGTAAAAAAGAGGGGGGGTTAAGGAAATGGAAAACTTATTCTACAATTGTTACAACTTTTTATAAAGCCATGCTGTGTAATATACTGCCATGTTAGTCCTGGGAATAAAATAATCAATGTAATAGTCTTGTGCACACAGAAACAAACCCATAGATATATAGATATGTGGCAGAAGTAGCACTGAGGAAAATGGGGAAAGGGTGGACATTTCAAATCATAGTGGGAGTGCATTAAAACATTAAAATTGTTAAAAAATAAAAATCTATCCTTGTCTCAGGCAATAAAATAGATTCCTTCCACATAAATCAATTACTTTATTGTAAATGGCAAAACCATAGGATGTTAAAAAGGTATCATGAAATACTATCTTAATGAAACCATGATAATAAAAGAAGAATTAGATAAAATTAAGAATTCAGTTAATCACAAGATACCAAAAGGAGAATGAAATGTGATGGTGTGAGAAAAAGCCAAAATATGGGAGTGAAAGAGCCAAGTATGTAGGAACGTATTGTCAACATATATTTTTCAACACATATAACCAATAAATGACAAGCGCTCAAAATATGGAAAGAAGTATGTATGAAAGAGTTTTTAAATATACTCTAAAGGGGCACCTGGGTAGCTCAGTTGGTTAAGCATCTGCCTTCGCTCAGGTCATGATCTCAGGGTCCTGGGATCGAGCCCCACGTCAGGCTCTCTGCTCAGTGGGGAGCCTGCTTCTCCTTCTCCTTCTGCCTGACATACTGACTGCTTGTGCTCTCTCGCTCTGCCAAATATATTTATAAATAAATAAATAAAATCCTTTAAAAAAAAAGACTCTTATTTAAAAAAAAATAAAATATACTCCAAAAAATGGGCAAGTGACCTGAAAAGCTACAACAACAAGAGTAAATCCAGATGTTAAAAATGATAAATGACAGGGCACCTGGGTGGCTCAGTCGGTTGGGTGTCTGCCTTTGACTCGGGTCATGATCCCAGGGTCCTGGGATCAAGCTCCACATCAGGCTCTCTGCTCAGCGGGGAGTCTGCTTCTCCCTCTGCCTCCCCACCTCCCGGCTTGTGCTCTCTCTCTCACTCACTCTCTTTCTAAAAAAAAAAAAAAAAATGACATTATATTCTAGGATATTAAAATGGCCATTAAAATGTATCACAGTAGATACATTCTAGATTCTCAAAAATTTAAAATATTTAACAAGGCCAAAGTGAGCTCACAGACCAAAGACCCCTCTACTATTCTGCTATTAATCAGTTATAACTTTTTGGGTACAATGTAACATTATCTAGAAAAAGTAAAGCTATCCAGAGCCCATGACCCACTCTTAAGTAAATATCTTAAAGAAACTCAGGTATTTGTGCAGTTAAGATACATGTTCTCAACTGTTCATACCAACCTTTCCATTATGGTTCCCAAATGTGAAAAATATAATTTTTTTACCCCCATCAAAATGGATTAAAAAGAAAATGTAGTCTCTTCAGACAATGGGATACTATTTGGCAATGGAAAAATGAGCAAATCCCAGCTACGGGCAACAACCATGAAAAATCACACACAATAATATTAAGGAAAAGACATAAGACAAAAAATAAACACACCCTGTTAAATTCAGATGCAGGCTGAACTAAAATATGTTGATGGTTGTGTCAATAATTGGTAAGATTATCATTGAGAGCAAGGAAATGATTAGCAGGAAAAAACAGGAGAATGTTTATTTCTATTCTGTTTTTCTCTACCCTCTCTAATTTGGCTTCTCTTCCAGTTTTCTTTTTTTTTTCTTTTCCTATTCCTCTCTCCATATTCACTACAACTTCCCTACATAAAACATTCTACTTACAATGAGGCATGCATGTCATTAGCCCATTGCCGCTTCCTTTTCAGCAAAACACGTTTCTTGGATAGAAGTTATATGGAATAGGTTTGATATTGAGTCTCTTACTTGTGTGAGTTTGAATTGGTTGACTGTTTTCCCTGTTAAAATTCTCGTTTGGTGCTTTCTGTGTACAGGATAAAGTTAAAAGCATTTTTCGGGTAACAGTTGCATGCCGTGAACCAGAGGCAAAATGTATTTCCTCCAAGAGAAAGCCCATCTGGAAAAGCATCTTTGTATGGAGCCACCAGCCTAATGTGTTCCTAATAGTTTGTCATTAATTTCTAAGAAATAACCATATTCAGTATGGTTCAACCTGGAGAATTCATTATAAGTGTAATAAGAATCTTTTTTTTTTTTAATTTTGTCAATCTTTATAGTGTTTTTTGCTGTCACTAATTTCTGGGATTATCCCAGTTTTACATGATTATTTTGAATCTTCTATTTTGAGTGGGATAAATTGTGCCAGGTTATTTATTTTCCTTTTCTTTTGTAATAGTTCTTAGTCTATAGGTTAGGGAACTAATATGTTATGCCAATAACATATTACAACTAAAACCAAGAATTAACTCTGGGATTAGTGCAGGGACACACTGGGCCTACAATGAAGGCATTCTTTTTTCCCATTTATCACTTGGCTTTCATAAAACAGATCCAAAAAGTAGATGACAGTAATTCTTGTTCCTGTGAAATTGATATCTCAAAATTGATGTCAAAGAATCCCATGTATACCTGGACATTTCCCTTTCTCTAATGTATATTATGATGGTGGATAGCAGGAGGTGCCTTTAGAAGATTAAGGGAAAACTTAAATTATGTATTTCTGATATGATCTCAGGTACTTCCTTAAGTATATTTGGTATTCTTTTTACTCAAAGGATTTAAGTCAACGGACTGATTCAGTCTGCTGAGGACATTAAGAATGATTAAGAATTTGTTTCTTGGCTCAGACATCTGTAAAATTGATCATCTTATTATATCTTGATTATACTTTGAGCCCTGAATATGTGTATTGTACTATCCCCAGTGTGTCTCTGCAGTTATCTAGTTATCTCCTATCTTGAAAAAAAAGAAAAAAGTACTTTTTTTTTTAATTGAGTTAATTTTATAGCTATACATTTTTCTATGAGTACTGTTTTGCTGTGTCTCACATCTCATAGCTTGTTTTTTGTGCTTCTGGTTTTCTAAAATTGAGATATGGTTGACTTACAACATTTTATTAATGTCAGGTGTGCCACATAATGATTTGATATTTGTATATATTATGAAATGATCATCACAATAAGTCTCGTTAACATCCATCACCATACGTAGTTTACAGAATTTGTGTGTAATGAAAACTTTTAGATCTTTCTTAGCAACTTTCAAATATATAATAAAGCGATAGTTGCCATGCTGTACATTATATCCCAATGAATTTTACTTATTTTATAACTGGAAGTTCGTACCTTTGATAAACTTCACCATTTCCCTCACCCCCAACTCTCTGCCTCTGGCAACCACCAATCTGTTCTGTGTTTCTATGCGCTTGGGTTTGTTTGTTTATTTTAGATTCCACATATAAATGAGATGATATGGTGTTTGTCTTTTCTGACTTATTTCACTGAGCATAATTCCCTCAAGGTCCATCCATGTTGTCACAAATGCAAGATTTCATTCTTTTTTTATGGCTGAATAACATTCCATTGTGTGTATAGACCACATTTTCTTTGTCCATTCATCCATCAGTGGACACTTAGGTTGTTTCCATAGCTTGGCTATTGTAAATAATGCTGCAGTGAATGTGAGAGTGTATATATCTATTTAAAAAAGTGTTTTGTTTTTGGATAAATACACAGAATGGAATTGCTAGATCATATGGTAGTTCTATTTTTAGTTTTTTGAGGCATCTGCATACTGTTTTCCATACTGGTGGCACCAGTTTACATTCCCACCAGTCATGCACAAGGGTTCGTTTTTCCCTGCATCCTTACCAACACTTATTTCTCCTCTTTTGGATAATAGCCATTCCAACAGGTGTGAGGTGGTACCTCTTTGTAGTTTTGATTTAAATTTTTCTGATGATTAAGGATGTTGAACTTCTTTTTTTATACCTGTTGGCCATCTGTATGTCTTCTTTGGAAAAATATCTATTTAGAATGTTCCACAGATTTTTTTAAAGATTTTATTTATTTGTGAGAGGCGGGGGGGAGCACCAGTAAGGGAAGCAGGAGGCAGGGGGAGAAGCAGGCTCCCTGCTGAGCAGGGAGCTGACGGGGGGCTCGATCCCAGGACCCTGGGATCATGACCTGAGCCAAAGGCAGATGCTTAACCGACTGAGCCACACAGGCATCCCTCTCCACACTTTTTTTAATGGGATCGTTGGTCTTTTCTATTGATTTTTATGTGTTTTTATATAATTCAGATATTAACCTCTTACTAGATATATGATTCACAAGTATTTTCTCCAATTTGGTAGGTTGTCTTTTCATTTTATTAGTCATTTCCTATACTGTGCAGAAACTTTTTAGGTTGATATGGTCCTACTTATTTTTTTAAATGAATAGCTATTTACTTATTTTTAAGTAAGCTCTATGGACCCCATGTAGGGCTTGAACTCAAAACCCTGAGATCAAGAGTCACAGGCTCTACTGACTAAGCCAGCCAGGCGCTCCTAGTCCCACTTACTTAGTTTTGCTTTTGTTGGCTTTGCTTTTAGTGTCAAGTTTAAAAAATTATTACAAGACCAATGTCAGGGAGTGTATCATCTGTGTTTTCTTCTAGGAGTTTTATGGTTTCAGGTTTTACATTCAAATCTTTAATTCATTTTGAGTTAATTTTTCTGTGTGGTATAAGATAATGGCCCAGGGCGCCTGGGTGGCTCAGTTGGTTAAGCGACTGCCTTCGGCTCAGGTCATGATCCTGGAGTCCCGGGATCGAGTCCCACATCGGGCTCCCTGCTCGGCGGGGGGTCTGCTTCTCCTTCTGATCCTCTTCCCTCTCGTGCTCTCTGTCTCTCATTCTCTCTCTCTCAAAAAATAAATAAAATCTTAAAAAAAAAAAAAAAGATAATGGCCCAATTTTATTCTTTTGCATGTGGCTGTCCAGTTTTCCCAACACCACTTATTGAATACTATCCTTTTACCATTGTATATTCTTGATTCCTTTTTCATAAATTGCGAATATATACATGAGTTTATTTCTTTTTTTAAAAAAAGATTTATTTATTTTAGAGAGAGCGAGCGATCAGGGGGGAGGGGCAGAAGGAAAGGGAGAGAGAATCCCAAGCAGACTTCCCACTAAGCAGACTCCCTCCCCCCCCCGGCGTGGGACTCAATCCCATGACCCCAAAATCATGACCTGAGCTGAAACCAAGCGTCGGTCACTTAACCGACTAAGCCACCCAGGCGCCCCTGCATGAGTTCATTTCTGGACTCTGTTCTGTTTCATTGATCTTTATGTCTGTTTTTATGCCAATACCATACTGTTTTGCTTACTATAGCTTTGTATTAGAGTTTGAAATCAGGAAGCATGATGCCTCCAGCTTTGTTCTTTCTTAAAATTGTTTTGACTATACAGGGTCTTTTGTGATTCCATACTTCTGATTTTTTTTTTTTTTGGCTTTATTTTTTAGAACAGTCATAGGTTTGCATTAGAATTAAGCAAGAAGTATACTTTCTCCATATACCCCTTGCCCCCACTCATATTTTTTTTTCTCCAGTGGTTACTCTTTAAAGGAAAGAAGACACTTTCTTGAGATACATTGTTGGGTAAGTTTAAGGTGTACAATGATGATAATATGATACATGTATACATTGTAAAATGGTCACCACAATGTTGGTGAACACATCTATCACCTAATATAATTACCATTCTGTTGTTGTTATTATGGTGAAATGGAGTTATAATCTTTCAGAGTGTAAAATTTACAAATATTTATGTCTATCTGTATGTAAGGATGAATAGATGTATGTTCTTTCTTGTTTTTAATTAATCTCAATGTTTTAGTGTTTATGGTGTTAAAATTTGTAGATTCTTGCTCAACTTGAATGAGTTCTTGATTGAGAGTTGGATTTTAAGTTCATAATAGTTGCTCATTAGAACTTGGCAAATGTTTTTATAAAAAACTCTCAGTCTTTTCAAATAATGTTTTATGTGACATAGCTGATGAAAATTTTAATATATTTTATTTCCTTTGGTGTTTGCCAGTTTTGTTCTATTGTTTTGTTTTCTCTTTGGGAATTTTAAAAATTTTTATGATATTCTGAAATTTTATTATAATCTGAATTTTTATAGTAAATTTGTATTTACGCTACTATACTATTTTAATCTGAGTACAGCATCTTCATCTCTGGGAAATTCTTTCTTTCTTTCTTTCTTTTTTTTTTTTTTTTTTAAAGATTTTATTTATTTATTTGACACAGAGAGAGAGACAGCGAGAGAGGGAACACAAGCAGGGGGCGTGGGAGAGGGAGAAGCAGGCTTCCCGCGGAGCAGGGAGCCCGATGTGGGGCTCGATCCCAGGATCCTGGGATCATGACCTGAGCCGAAGGCAGATGCTTAACAACTGAGCCACCCAGGCGCCCCATCTTTCTTTCTTTCTTTTTAATGTCACTGAGTATTCTGTTCAAAACTTTCTTCTTTCCCATGATGAAAATTCTGGGACTTCTCTACTATATGCATGTCTTATCTTGTCACTCATACTTTCTCATTTTGTTGCTTATGCTATATTGTATCAAAAATAGGATAATCCTCTGCAATTCCAGCCAGTAATGTATTTTTAACAGTTTACTTATAGGACCAGTTTTTTTTTTTTTTAATTACAGTATAGTTAACATATAGTGTTCTATTAGTTTCAGGTGTGCAACATAGGGATTCAACAATTCTGTGCATTACTCATCATGGTAAGTGCACTCTTTTTTTTTTTTTTTAATAAGTGTGCTCTTAATCCCCTTCACCTATTTCACCAATTCCCCTCCCAACCTCCTCTCTGGTGGCCATCAGTTTGTTTTCTATGGTTAAAAGTCTGTTTTTTGGTTTGTCTCTTTTCCTTCATTTGTTTGTTTGTATCTTAAATTCCACATATGAGTGAAATCATATGGTATCTTTCTCTGACTTATTTCACTTACCATTTTACTCTCTAGCTCCATCCATGTTGTTGCAGATGGCAAGATTTCATTCATTTTTATGGCTAAATAATACTCCAGTGTGTGTGTGTGTGTGTGTGTGTGTGTGTGTGTGTGTGTATCACCTCTTCTTTATCCACTCATCTATCCATGGACACCTGGGCTGTTTCCATAATTTGGCTATTGTAGATAATACTGCAACCAAACATAGGGGTGCATATATCTTTTAGAATTAGTGTTTTCATATTCTTTGGGTAAATACCTAGTAGTACAATTACTGGATCATAGAGTTCTATTTTTAATTTTTTGAGGAACCTCCATACTGTTTTCCAGAGTGGCTGCACCAGTTTGCATTCCAGCTAACAGTGCATGAGGGTTCCTTTTTCTCCACATCCTTGCCAATACTGTTGTTAATTATTGTGTTTTTGAACTTAGCCGTTCTGACAGGTGTGAGATGATATCTCATTGTGGTTTTGTTTTGCATTGCCTAGTGATGAGTGATGTTAAGCATCTTCTCATGTGTCTGTTGGCCATCTGTATGTCTTCTTTGAGGAAGTGTTTATTCATGTCTTCTGCCCATTATTTAATTGGATTATTTGGGTTTTTTGGTGTTGAGTTGTATAAGTTCACTGTAGATTTTGGATAGTAACCCTTTATCAGATGTGTCGTTTGCAGATATCTTCTGCCATTCAGTAGGCTGTCTTTAGTTTTGTTGATTGTTTCCTTTGCTGTGCAGAAGCTTTTTATTTCAGTAAGTCCCAATAGTTGATTTTTGCTTTTGTTTCCCTTGCCTCAGGAGACATAGCTAGGGAAATGTTGCTATGGCTGATGTCAGAGAAATTATTACTTTGCTCTCTTCTAGGATTTTTATGGTTTTAGGTCTTACATTAGGTCTTTAATCCATTTTGAGTTTATTTTTATGTATGGTGTTTCATTTGCTACTTCTAATGAAATACAAAGGTTCCATGACACACACTCTGTTGAACTTCTTTGAAACTGTTCCTGAGTAATCCCTTAGTCTTAAGGGATCACTGAGCTACAAATATTTTATTCAGTATCATGTTTTGGTTGTGTCTCTTGCTCTTACATGCATGGAGAGAAATAAGTTCTGAATTTTTAAAGCAATAGGTGATTTGCCCTGATACAGATAGTAAGACTTATAAAAATACTAACAGCAATAAAAAACAACAACAATATAAAGTACTATAGGACAAGAGTGGAAGTTTAAAAAGAGGGAATGAGACAAGACTTTCCTTAAGCGTGTTTGGGTAAGTTCACAGCTACAATGGCAGTCAGGAAAAATTCTCCATTATCAAGTTTAGAAGTTTGGACCAAGATGTGTTCCTGTCCTTTTAATCTTACGGATTTTTTAAAATATGGCTCTAAAATTAGAGCTTGTGATTATTCCACAGGCACTAATATTTTGAGTAAGTTAACTGTATGTAGATGACCTTTGACAGCATCATCCAGGATGATTTATAAAAATGCAGATCCTGAACTGTCCCCAAGATTTTGTGATAGTTCCACATAATCTGCATTTTAACAAGCTCCCCAGGTGATCCTTCTGCTCACAAAAGTTTGAGTATCACCGATAAGAACGTTCTCTGACATATTTGCACACTTAATTATGTTAGAGATTGTGAGAATATGGCAAACAAACTTTTATTTTTCTGAGAAATGCTGTCAACATGAACACTGATATTCATTCAAGGGGAAAGTTAAAAATAAAAGTATCAGTAAAGTACATATATATCATATGTTAGTAACTCTCCATTAACATGAAACAAATATGCCAGATGGTAAATGCTCTTCTTACAAAACACCAGGAATTGACTGATCCCCAAACAGAGATCCCTGGGAAGTAATTTGTGTCACTCAAGGCAACAAAACATACTGATAGATTGTACTCAGTGTTCATGAAAATGATTGGATTCAAACTGAGGAACTTGAGCATGTGGCATTATGAAGCAGAGAGCATTTAGTTGATTAAATAAAGTTCTCTCACAAATATCCCATACTAGAGAGCAAAAGTAAAAGTTGCGGTACAATGGCTTTCTTAATTGTTGTAAGATTAAGAAGTATTTAAACTTAACTTTTGGAAATATATCATATTAATATATATATGAATTACCTTTTCAGCTACCATAAATAACTACAGTGAGTGAGGAAATATATGCTCAGAATCTCCTGTACTTTTAGACATCCTCTATCAGTAACGTAACTTTTCTTCGAAAATGTATTACATGAACAGGCATTAGCAAGTGGCTCAGGCACCAACTTAATTTAAATTATTTTAATTCTGAATGGTGATTGTGCATTGATTTTTAAAGATTAATTCTAAATTGTGGGCATTTTTTTTAAAGATGTATGATAATCTTACCAGTAAAATGTGATATTAAACCAGAACTAATATTTATTAAGCATTGTCCTAGATACTAAACATAGATTTTCTTTCATTTCTCATTTACTCTGAACTAATTAGGAGTTATTTTTCAAATAAGTTTATAAAAACCTGAGGTTGAGAAGGCTTAAATAATTCAAGCCCAAGTTTGTCTGAGTGATTCCAAACCAAAGCTTTCTTTTATACTAAAATGTCATATATTGCTGATAAAAATTGTTTTATATTTCTTTTTTTTTTTTTAAAGATTTTATTTATTTATTTGACAGAGACAGAGATAGCGAGAGCAGGAACACAAGCAGCGGGAGTGGGAGAGGGAGAGCAGGCTTCCCGCTGAGGAGGGAACCCGATGTGGGACTCGATCCCAGGACCCTGGGATCATGACCCGAGCCGAAGGCAGACGCTTAACGACTGAGCCACCCAGGCGCCCCCTATATTTCTTTATATGATATATACATTTGTATCTTCACACATCTCTGATTTTAAACTTGATACTTTTTGGGGGGTTAGATATTTGGTAAACACAGAGCCATTTACACTATCCACAGGTAATCAGTCATAAATCTGGTGTGTGTGTGTGTGTGTGTGTGGTATATATATTTTTTCTATGCCTGCCGATGTATCTGTGTCTGTATTGTGTATCTGTCATCTATCTAATCATCTGTATTTATGTTTTTTAGTTTGTTTTGTTTTGTTGTTAAGCATCCTTTTTCTTTTTGAAACAACCTGGTTCTTAGAGGATCTGCACATTATTCATTTTAGAGAGTGCTTTTCATGAGACTACCAACCTCTTAAGTGGCTCTACTACTCTAATAATAGTTGATTGATTCAGGGGTAGGCAGCTGACTTAATGATGCTTTCCCAGAATGTTCTTAAATGGAATTCAGAAGAAAAGTTCACTGTATTAGATATTGCAAAATATGACTTAGGAGCTATCAGTGATTATTTGTCCTACCATGTCGAGAAAGACTGTATATATTAGAAGAGAAAAGAAATCAGATCCACAAAATGGTTTTGATTAATATTAAAATTTACACCATTTTAAAATTTTGCCTTTTGCTTTGAATTTAATGTTGTATAATTAAAATTTAGATGTCATAAATAACCCACGGCTTTTGATATGGGAAAATGATGTGAATGCATAAAGAATAAATAGATATTACTATATTTTAAAAATATAAATTCCTAAAAATGTGAGAAGTACAACAACTGATGGAGTCTTCCTAAAAATATTAGACATATCAAATGTCTCATTTTGATAGAGGAGAAAGACAGAAGGCAGCCTTCCTTACCACACTATTCCTGTTAATGGCAGAGATTTTCCTACACCATATATCAGAAGTGACAGAAAAGTAGAAGATACCTATTCCCAGAGAGGAGAGTTACACTTCACCTTAGAAACCTTTAAAATGGTTTTATTGATCAGACTCATCTCAGTGGAGTAGAACATAGAAAAGTTTAGTAGTATATAATCTCTACTTTCATTATGTTTTGTAGAGTTCCCTTTCCTCTCACTTAATGATATCCGAGGTGATTTATATATATATATCTTTCTGGACCCTTTTACTTCATAAAAATTTAATTCAGTTTATTTTTGATTTTTAATTTATTATTTTTTACTGATTTTATTAATACAATTCAGTTTTCCAAGAGTAAGCACAGGTATTAGTTTATTAGACATCCTTTCAGATAAATTGTATATGTATAAACACACATTCATTTTATTTTGCCCATCTCTTTACACAATTACACTGTATACTTTGATTTCTACTTGGTTATATTTTTTCAAAAAAATTTACAGTAGAGCGCCTGGGTGGCTCAGTTGGTTAAGTGACTGCCTTCGGCTCAGGTCATGGTTCTAGAGTCCCTGGATCGAGTCCCGCATTGGGCTCCCTGATGGCGAGGAGCCTGCTTCTCCCTCTAACCCTCCCCCCTCTCATGTACTCTCTCTCATTCTCGCTCTCTCAAATAAATAAATAAATTTTTTAAAAAAATTACAGTAAATGAAAGAACTACCTCATTATTTTTCAAGGATGCAAATTATTCCATTAATGGGTGTACCACAGTTATTTAACTGTTTTTTTTTATTTTTGAATATTTAGGTTGTTCCCAATATTTTACCATTACATAATGCTAGAAGGTTCAGTGATTAACCCTGTATATATCATTTCATACTTACTTTAATAAATGAATGGAATAATCCTTTAGAAGTGGAATTCTTAGGATGTGTATTTTTATTTTGACAGATACTGCAAAATTACACTTCATATAGATTACAGTCATTTATAATTCAATTAGAAATGACTAAAGTTGCTTTATGGTTTCTTCAGACCCTCATAAAGCTATTATTTATGCAGCTTTTGGATCTTTGCTAGTATAATAAGTAAAAATTAGTATGCCTATATCATTTTTATTTTATTTCTTTTATCAGGAATATTATTTCCTATGTTTAGGGGTCATTAGCATTTCTCTTTCTTTTCTTTTTTTTTTTTTAAAGATTTTATTTATTTATTTTGAGAGAGAGAGTGAGAGAGGGAGGTGGGAGGGGCAGAGAGAATCTCAAGCAGACTGTACGCTGAGTGGAGCCTGATGCGGGGCTCGATCTTACGACTGTCAGATCATGACCTGAGCTGAAATCAGGAGTTAGATGCTTAACTGACTGAACCACATAGGCTCCCCAGCATTTCTTTTTTCTGAATTAGTCCACTTATATTCTTTGTTTAATTTTTTTGTTTCTGTTGGTCTTTTTCAGTGTCCTATAGGGATTCAGTGTTAAGAAATCAGCACTGTTTCTTTTTTTTTTTTTTTTTTTAAAGATTTTATTTATTTATTTGAGAGAGAGAGAATGAGAGACAGAGAGCATGAGAGGGGGGAGGGTCAGAGGGAGAAGCAGATTCCCCGCCGAGCAGGGAGCCCGATGCGGGACTCGATCCCGGGACTCCAGGATCATGACCTGAGCCGAAGGCAGTCGCTTAACCAACTGAGCCACCCAGGCGCCCAGCACTGTTTCTTGATATTAATTTTGAATACTATTTTTCTTTGGATTTTGCTTATAATAATTTTTTCTATGTAGAAAACATTTAATATATATTTTTATTTTTCGATTTTATGATTTCAGAGGTTTTGTGTTCTACTTAAAATATGTAGTTTATGTGAAAATTATCTTTTTGTGAGTTAGGAAGTAAGAAATTTTTTTTTAAATCTGATTCTTGCTTCTTTAAAAAATTCAAAAATTTCCCATAGATTTGAAGTAGTAATATATACATATATAAATATCATATTTATTTCTAGGGTTGCAATTATTTTCACATGCCAATACCCCACTGTTTATATAGTGATTTTTTTTAAATGGGTAGATACTGAAAATGACTTTTCTTTTTTAAATCTTATTTTATATGTTAATCACCATACATCATTAGTTTTTGATGTAGTGTTCCATGATTCATTATTTGCGTATAAACCCAGTGCTCCATTCAATACGTGCCCTTTTTAATACCCATCACCAGGCTAACCCATCCTCCCACCCCCCTTCCCCTCTAGAACCCTCAGTTTGTTTCTCAGAGTCCATAGTCTCTCATGGTTCGTCTCCTTCTATATAGTGATGTTTTGCAATATATTTTAATACAATATAAAGTAGCGTAAATCATTGATCATTTTTTTCAGGAATTCCTTGTTAGTACTTTTTTATATTCTATATGAACTGTAGATTCATCTTTTTAGTTCCAAAAGAACCTAATTACATTTTTGTTTAAATCACATTAAAATTATAGTTTAGCTTCTGGAGGTCTGGCCTATTTGTAAAGCTCTGTCTCCTCTTGAAGCATATGTTTTCCTTTATTTTGTGCAGCATTACATAGTATATTCAGAGAGGACATTGCATGTTATTTATTTTATGAGTATTTATTTACTATTTATATTAATGAATATTTGGCGAAATGTCTCATCAAATGCACAACTTTACAAGTCAGATGAAAACTTTGCAGCTTCAAATTCTTTGTTTAAAGATGATTTAGTTACTTTTCAAAATGATGAGAATGCAAACAGATAATCTTATTATATTCACAACTCAGGTGCAACATATGTATCTTTGAATTGCCCTTTAGAACATGAACATTTTTATATTCATGAAACTGGTAATTTAAATAAGAAAATGCATGCCTCTGATCCTTTAATATATTTATTAGGTTATGTTTTTAGAAAATTGCCAAATCATCCTTATGACAGCATGGGGATGTTTCTAAAAAGACATTATCTGATTCATATTAATGATCATGATTTTTCCACTGGAGGATCATGACTGAAAATTTACTATTTTATGCTACACTAAAATATTGAGAAATGGAGAAAGGAATTGTAGAAACCATATTTATATTTTAACTTAAAAGACAGGTGTATTGTTGTCATAACAAAAAAAACAAACTAAAAAGATAGGGTTTATTTTTACCTCCTTCAAAACCAATTGTAACTATAAGCGGTACCTATGTAGGTATCATGCTGGAAATACTTAGGTTCTCAAATAGAACAATAGTAAATGTCATTTTTATATAAAACACTGGAATTGAATAAAGAAAACACTATAGAATTTAATGCCGATAAATAAATACAGAGAAAATTTGCACGCTATTTTTAAGTGCGAGAATATACATAAGCCTTTAACCAAACATGTTAAGCATAGAAATAAATTTCTTGGCATAGTGTTTACAGAGATCATGGATTATGATCTTGAAATTTGTTAATAGGGTAACTGTACAATTTCAAATGGCAATTTCAAAATAAGATTGTTAATGGGATGATTAATACGTTAACATAATGTTATATGTATGTAAAATAAAGAAGAACTATTACTCTGTTGAGGTGAGAAAAATAATACTGAAGAGTTAATATTTATTATGTATGAGAAAGAAAGAGAAATAATAGAGAAAGAAAACTAGTGAATTAAATTTAGCATATATGTCAGTTTTATACAGGTTTACAAAGTGCACGTGCATACTTAAATTAATAGCAAGAAAACCCCAAATTTTAATTTTATGCATTTATTATTTATTTATTTTTAAGATTTTATTTATTTGAGAGAAAGAGACACAGTGAGAGAGGGAACATAAGCAGGGGGAGTGGGAGAGGGAGAAGCTGACCTCCCGCTGAGCAGGGAGCCCAATGCGGGACTTGATTCTAGGACCCCGGGATCATGACCTGAGCGGAAGGCAGACGCTTAACGACTGAGCCACCCAGGTGCCCCTATGCATTGATTTAAAAGATTGTTGAGGTAAATCTGCGAGTTTATGTTGTTAATAGTGCTAATGTAGTAAAACAATTGGCATGTAATCCAGAAAATTTAGAAACCAAAATATTTATTTAATATAGGATGCATTGTTTAAATTTAATACTATGAGATATGGTCTCCATTATATTCACAGCAGTGATATATTGAGAACAATTCAAACAATATGCACAGTATTTTAGGATCATTAATCTTAATTAAGCACATCAAATTCAGCTTGGAATCACTCTCAAACACATGATGGAAATGCCCAATAAATTCTCTTAAACTAATTAGATAAGTTAGTTAAAATATGGTATGCACTTAAGCAATAGAAGTTTCTCAAATAATAAAATCTCATGAGATTTGGAGAAAAACTAAAATTAATTTTTAGTTTTTACTTTTCGCATTTCTTTGAGTGTTATCACTAATGATATTAACAAAAGTTTACAACAAAACCAATCCCATTTCTATTTTGCTATTTTACTTTTTAACAGATTAAAAATGCTTTTAAAGTTATGTTTATGTATTTTTAATATCTAATATTTAATACTCAATACATATATTAAATCTATAAATCTGATATATATAATTTAATATTTTACTATTAAAATAAAATCCTCTAAATAATGTTAGGAAAATCTGTTTCAGTAAATGGAAATAAGTAGCATGTGAAATATCAATAAGTGTGACATTAGAGTTAAACAAAAGGCAATGATAAAACAGCAACCAAATTTGTTTTGAGACTATGATGGAGAAGATAATTCATTTACAAAAAGATCTCAAGTGCAATTCCTGTAAAGATTATTTTCTAGCCATTATAGATTGAAGCATCTTCTCAATTGATATTTGAACATTAGAACATTGTGATAATTTGGGTTCATTTGTACTATACCAACCTTGAAGATAGTGAATAAAAAGAAAAGTAGGATACTACATCAATTTTAGAATTACACTGAGGCAATGAACAAGAATAAATTATTTGTATTATGAGATTAAAATATTCTAGTATCTTCTCTTTAAAAGTTTATATGTGACATCTTTACAATTAATAATTGTATTCAGATTTAAATCTACTTTATAAAATGTTATTTTCATTTGTCTCACCATTCTATATTTTTCTCTCTATTCTTCATTTAGATTAAACCGTATTTGTTGCAGTTTATTTTTCCACTCAATTATTACTTATACACACTTCCATGTAATATTTACTAATTCTTTAGTGTTACTCTACAGTATACAGTCTTGATCTTTACCACTAGTAAATGATGCGGGTAGAAACTCTCAACTTTATCTGTGTCACCCTAACCTTCTGGATAGATCTGTAATGTATTTTTATTCTTTCTTTCTTTTAAACTTCACAAGATATTATTACTTTTGCTTCATAAGGCATTGCTCATGTAGAATTGGTTATGTATTTATATTTTTCATTGAGTAGTTACAGGTTTTTGCATGAGGTCATAGTTTTTTCATGTAGAACTTACCTTTATTGTAACTTTCTCAGCTTTGTATTCTTGAAAATATTTTCCTGAATTTTTGGAGGATATTTTTACTGGATGTGGAATTCTAGCTTCATAGCTATCTTTTTTTTTTTTTTTTCCCTTTATGAAGATATAATTTCTTTGTTTTCTAGCTCCTGTTGTTTTAGTTAGGAAGGGAATTTGCTTTTCTTCGTTTGGGCATACTGTGCGTATGTGTTTGCTTTACCTTTTTGCTTTGTATTTTAGTAGTTTTGTTACTAAGTGTTTAGGCATGGTTTTCTCTGTACTCCTTCTTCACATTCCTAGTAGTAGCCAGTTAGCATTGATCAAAGAGCACCCTAAATGTATTATAGAGTTGACTGTTTTGGATAATGATATTCAGCCTTCATGAGGGTTTTATTCCTACTCCTAGGATGTGGACCTTTGTGGATCTCGAATGTGGAGTGGACCAAGCCTCTCCTTACTTGTGCACTCTGAACTCCAGTATTGTTCCCTTTATCCCTGTATAATGGTGGCTTAACTTCTCAAACCCACAGCCACAAATTAAGTTCCATAAATTCTTCAAAGACAGATGTGCAAAATTTGAGGTTTACCCTTTTGTGATTCTCTTTTCTTCTGGATCTTGGTTCCTCAGGTTTCAGAAGTTCCTTGTTGGTACTCTGATGTTTTCAAAGATATTTATTTATTTGGCTCTCCTTTTTCAGTGGGTGAGTTGTTCTGTAGCAAGCTGTCCCACCAATACTGGAGGCACATATCCACAGTGGATTTGGGAAAAACATCAACTCTCTTTTCCCTCAAACTTTTCTGGAATGTTTAAGCAAGTGTGGGATGGATAGTAAGCTCTGCTTTGATCTACTCTGATGACCCGTTTTCAGTTTTTGTTGATTCTCTTTGTTAAAAGAAATACAGCATTTTGATTAATGCAGCAGGCCTTGTGACAAACCACCTGGGTTTATAGCTCAACTCTTGCATTTACTTACATGTACCTATTACAGATTGATAAATTTGTCTCTTATTTTCCTTACAATAATAATAATAATAATCTTAGCACTAAAGTGTGTTTTGAAGAGGAAAGAGATACCTGTGTAAAGCTCCTGGAAGAATGATATCCTTGATATTCTTGTTTCTAATTATTTAAAACCGTATGACACATCTCTCAGTTTTTGTATCTGTGAGTGCTTCAACTTCCCTAATGATGTAGTACAAGGATTACCTCATTCAGTGGGTTCTGCAAAATGCATGTCTCATGTATAATTAATCTAAAATGGTCATTCACTGTTGTGTTTCATGGACTCCCTATAATTCACATGAAATTGTATGCAAAATTTTGTGTGTATGCACAAATGTACATTACATTTTTTGTGGAAAAAGATTATAGCATTCATTAAAGGTTTCATGGTGTCTGGATACAGAATAAACAGAAAATGTCTCAGGCGCAATTTATTGTGTACTCTGAACTACAGGAAAGGGAGAATTGCTTTAAGTATGGTTGCTATTGTTGTTACTTGGGAGTGAAAAGCACTTTAAGTAGGCTCTAAACAGAAAATACTCTCCTCCATTGTGTGATGCTAAGCTACACTTTATGTTACAACAGAAAACACCCCTTCAGCTGCAGATCAGGGAATATTTCCATCTAATTCTTTCACACCCGGTTATGCATGGGTTATACTTATAAATCAAATTGTTTATGTCAGCAATGACCTTCTTTTTTTCCATCTAACAAAATCCTACCCAACTGTAAAAGCCTTCCTATAGTGTGGCCCTGTCTCTGAGATTTAGCCTACTTAGGGCAGAATTAATTTTTGTGACTGTTTATATGGACAAGGGCTTTATCTTTCTTCATCCTTGTTTTTTTTTTTTTTCTTTTTTTTCCCCCAATCTGTACATAGTAGGCATGCACAAAATGTCATTGAACTTGGTAAAATTTGTTCAGAATATTAAAGAAGATACATGGTCTTTGAATTTCATAGTAGCAGATATGGGAGATATTGCTAGAAGAATGAGGTTTATTTCTAATGCATGGTGCAATTGTTTTGGTCAGCTCTGCTTCTTCATTCATACTCAGTACCCTCTCATTGACATACTGAAAGGAGCATTTAAAAAAAATTATATTAAGTTAAGCAGTAGTTCTAGAACTCATGTTGTTTATTTAATCAATAAAATTTTGTGGATCATGTTTTAGGTACTAGGTACTTTGTAGGCCCTGGGCATGTGGGGATAAGCAAAAGAGACAAGGTACCTATATTCATGGTATTCATTCAAGTGTGGTGGACCAATGTAAAGAAACGAAGTCTTAGCTTATTCTCAAATTGTATCTAATCTCTGACCACCTCCTATCGTTATACAAACATTCTGTTACTTTTCTCATTTTGGATGCTTCCCTGCCCACCTAGACTGTGCTTTGTCTTCAGAATCTTCACCACTCCCTTCCTCCAATTTTGAGCAAAAATCCTTAGAAGAGTTGTCTTTACTTCTTTCCTTGCTCTCTTCTGAGTACTCTTCTTTCCTGTTGTGTCTTGAATCTTAACACTGTGCTTTAAGCCACCATCCTCTCTGACTTGGATTAGGGCAGTAGCCTTCAAACTTTTCCTGTTTCTACCGATGTCACCCAAGGAGTATTTCAGCATAGTAGCCTGAACGATACTGTTAAAATGTACATTAGCTTATGTCACTTCTCTGCTTAAAGCCCTCCAGTAGTTTCCTCAGAAACTGGAAGCAAGACTCAGAGCAAATGGTGAGTCTTTCCAATGCCCTGAGGGGTTCTAAGTGATCTCACCCCAAATACCTCTGACTTCATCTCCCCCAAATTTTATTTCAGCCTCTGCTTTCCTGTCAGCATGCCAAGCATCTTCCTATTTCAGAGACCACTCTATTTTTTCTGTCTAATATGCTCTTCCCTGTAGATGACTTCCTTTAGTGCTTTTCTTAAATGTATCTTCATAGGGAGGCCTGTTCTAACAAGTATACTTAAACTTGGAATACTTCTTACTCAGTTCCTCCTTGTTATCACCATACCTACTCACGTCAGCATTTTTGCTGTTTCTCAACACGCCAGTAATATTCCTGAAGCGGTAATATTCCGAGTACTCCATATGCACAGAATGTCCTTTTCTTAGATGTACACATGGCTTGTTCACTTCTTTGTTCAACTCTTTCTTCAAATGGCATTTTCTTGATGAATCCTTTCCTGATGATCATTTTTGAAATTGCTACCTCCTTTTCACAATTGCTATTCTCTTTCCTATAATATTATACTCCATAGAACTTTTCAAGTATAAAATTTATTAATTTTTAAAAATTGTTACCTTACCTATGCCCTCCCAGTAAAGCATGAATTTTATGAGAGCTTGAAATTTCACTTTGATGCATGAACATATAGTAGGCAATAAATGAATACTCATATATAGCATGGCAAGTGGTGTTTAATATCAGACAGTTGTAAATGCTATGGAAAATAATAAAGATGGCTGGGAAAGTGTATGGAAGGGTTTGCCTATTTTATAAGTGTTGTCATGGAAAGGATGAAGGGTGGATTGACATATAGATGGAGAACTGAAGGGAGGGAGTAAGCTGGGGGAAAGATTTCTAGGTGTGGGATATAGCCAGTGTAGATCCCCAAGGCATGAGAATCTTTAGCATATTATAGGAAATGGAAGTAGACCAGTGTGTCTGGAGCTGAATGAATACTGGGGAGAATAGTAGGAGGTAAGGCCAGAGAAAAAATGGGGCGGGTCATGTTGGCTTTGAAGACATTGAAAGAACACTGGGGAAAAAAAAAACAAAAACCAAAACAAAACATTGGAATTTTATTCTGAGTGATTGAATTGACATTATAGGGTTTTGAGCAGAGGACTTAGATGATCTATTTTAGCTTTTAAAAGATATTTCTGGCTTAAGGGGAAAGGATTGGCCTGCATAAAAGAGAAACCAATGAAAAGGCTATAAAACAAATGAGGGATAGTTGTAGCTTGGACCAGAATAGTGGCATTGGGGGTGGTAGGTAGAAATTGGTCAGGTTACAGTTATGATTTCAAGATGGAGCCAGCGGTGTCCTCTAATTGATTGAATGTGGGATGCTAGAAAAAGTAGGTAATCAAAGATGATTCCAAAGTTTTGACCGGAGTAATTGGAAGAACAGAGTTGCCATTAAATGAGATTGACAGTACACGAGCAAAAGAACCTTCAGGGGAGAAATGAAATTCTGTATTGGACATGTTGAGTTGGAGATATCAGTTTAACATCCAAGTCTCCAGTTAAGGGGAGGAGTCTAAGATAGTGAAGAATATTTGTGAAACAGCAGTTTTATTTGATGCATTTCAATTTTAAAGGAGAGACGAAGAGGAAGAAGAAAAACAGTTGATTTAGAAATAGATGGGGAACCAACAGAATGGTTTCAAGAAGTGAGTGCTCCAGTATCCCTAATGATAATGATAGCTCAAGTGACATGAAGATTGAAAACTGGATTCATTTTAGGAATATGGAAGTTGCTGGAGACCAAGGCAAAAGCCTTCGACTGCGCTCAGAGAAAGTACAGCCTGCAGAGTTTCAGAACGCCGTGTGCCCATAGTGAAGGAGTCCTGGGTCTGCCGTGAAGGAGCCACACTTGATGAGTCAGAGCTTCTGCATCAGTCCTAACCTCTGTCCACAGCTCTCCACAGGCTGACGCAACATTCCTTATAACTCCATTATGACCTTGCAGTTAAGGGATATGACGATGATGATAGGAAAATTTTCAGGCTTTAATTGAGAGAGTTTAACAGGAAATAGGAGGCTTTAAATCCATAATATTATATGGGGTTATATAGTGAGAACTGAAAATACTTTTAAGCCTATAGGCAAAGATCCAGTATTTTAAAGGTCCAATCTCACATCTTGGGTTGGTTTACTGTATCAATCTACTAAGGAAAAAGAAAAAAGAAAAACCCTAAGTATCTAAATCCTTTAAGTCCTTTACCTTGTCTTGCTTGGTATTGTCAGAATTTATTGGGCCTGTCAGAAGTCATTTGATTCAGCTATACTAGGTCTGAAATGTCATAAATGCTTTCTATCCTAAGAAATTTAGTTAGACTATATTTCATAAATATGTTTTCTTGATTGTTTCAGGATATTAATGGGAAGAAAATTTAGGTATAGAACTACAAAAAATCAACCACACTTATCTCTGTTGACATTATTGTTTGTCAGGCTTAAACTGTGCTAAATTTTGATGTAAATTTTCATAAAATTAAGACAAACGTAAGCTATTAGAGAAGGAGCCTAATTTTAGCAATTTGGGTTTCACATGATAAAATATGGTGTAATATCATTTTGCAAGCAGTAAGATATAAAATCAGAAACTAATTACAAATATAGTATTTTATCAATCATATCTTCTGCCATTTTCAGCTTCCTTTTAAATCAGAATTGTCTAAATTTAAGGTATCTTAAATATTTTAGATGAATGATCTATCCTCATTGTAGAATTAATATAAAAATAAAAATGATTTGCAAAGGAAAAGGTTTGAAAATTTTAATAACCTATATTTAAAATGTAGCAAGACTTTTAGTACTTTCATCAATTTTGGTATTAAAGTCTTCCTAGTCATTTCTCAGACTGCACTAATGTGTCCTTTAGTAATGACTTCCAACCTTTAAAATGTTGTTGGTGATCTCTCTATGAGGGCAAGTATGTATTTACTGACTCCTAATTACCTAATGAAATGCATTGGCCACACGATAACAGTATGTTTTGAGAGTGATTTATTTTATAATTTACCCTGTTGTCAGATATTGAAAACCCAGGATACCTTTTTAAAGGTCATGTATAGCATACCTTGGCTTGTGAATCACTAATTTATAGCATTGCAAAAATCTACATTAAATAAAATTGATTTAAGTGGTTTATAAGTAGCTCATTTCTATGAGTAATTATTTTATTAATATTATGAAGTAGACTTTTTTTTATCATTGTAATAAATTCAACTTCTATCTTCTTACCAGTCAGATAACCTTTTATCTGTTTTTTTTGTTTGTTTGTTTTTTTCAGGGTGGGGGGCTTGGGGTAGGGGTAGAGGGAGAGGAAAAGAGAGAATCTTAAGCAGGCTCCGGGCCCAGAGTAGAGCCTGACTGGGATTCAATCTCATGACCCTGAGATCATGACCTGAGCCAAAGTCAGGAGTCCATACTAACCGACTGAGCCACCCAGGTGCCCTCAGATAACCTTTTAGATACCATTTGAGTGAAGTAAATTAAATTTAAAAAATCACATAGAAGTGGTTCTTGTTTTTGTTTTTATATTTCATATTTGATTCCAGAGACTAATATTATACAAAAGTCTGATATTTAAGGAGTAATATATTATTTCAGTAAGTGATGTTTTTATTTACCTAAGCTGAAATTTGACTCATTTAGTTTTACCCAAAATAAAGGTTATTAATACCAGTTGTTATTAATACGAACTTGTTATTAATACTAATTATTGTAATAAGGTCATTCAAAAACATGTTATTCAACTCCATTTTATCAAAATAAAAGAAAAATAATTACATGCATTCAAGGCAAATTGAAAATAATAACTATATCAATGTACACATAATTAATATACTAATTAATAGGTACTCTATTTGCAAGAACATTTAAAATAAACTATAATATATAATTATAATAAATATTTAGGTATTTATATGTACTATTTTAGTAATAGCTAACATAGGTTTTCATTTGATGCTATATTATCATATTTATACTGTTTTCACTACTTGAAAAGTTATATGATATTTTAGGAAAATCAAAACATTACATGTATTTGGGTGCCTGGGTGGTTCAGTTGGTTAAGCGACTGCCTTCGGCTCAGGTCATGATCCCAGGGTCCTGGGATCGAGTCCCACATCGGGCTCCCGGCTCAGCGGGAAGCCTGCTTCTCCCTCCCCACTCCCCCTGCTTGTGTTCCTGCTCTCGCTGTCTCTTTCTCTGTCAAATAAATAAATAAAATCTTAAAAAAACAAAACAAAAAAACAAACAAAAAAACATTACATGTATTTTATTATTACACCATGTGAGTAGGATCTATTTCTATTTGTAAATAAAGTTTAAATTAAGTTAGAAATGGTTTGTCTGCCATGTATGGTGTTTCAAGCCTATAAAAGTTCACCAGAGAATTTCAAATATTATTTTCTCTATATAGAGAATCAGATGAATAACTTATACTTTGGGTTATTAGTATTTTAGATACTTCAGCATTTGCCGGCACATTAAATCTAAGCGTTTGGCTGAATTGCTATGAAATGTGGGCCCGAACCCTCCCCTAGATTTGGAATTGTGTCTGGACCTATGTTTTGTTTGTTTGTTTTTTCTCTAGTGGATTAGCCATAGTGGCTAGGATCCCATGAGGGCAGGTAAGAGAGGATGGGATAAAGGGGAGTTGGTAGAAAAACTCCTCAAAGACTGACAGTATCTTTGACTTAGATATCTGATACCAAAATCTTAACCACTACTACACAAGAAGGATAATTGGTTGAGAAATTCTGTAGCCATGGAAACTTGGTGACAGCTAGAACAACTCAAGTACCCCTTGAAAAGGGGATAATTCTTAAGACCAATTTCTAAAGCTGATATAATTTTTAAGATTATTGGAACTCTAAGTGGTTTGAAATTGCCTTGGGGAAGACTTGGCTTCCAGTTTTTGTTCTGGTGGGACCCATGCCAAAGATCATGGTGACTTTTTGTTACTGCCTGTGTCATTGTGAGTCATATGCCTTGATTGCTCTTATTTCTTCCAATCAAGGAAGACCTAGTTATACACTTGTTTTGTCTCTATTTGAGCAATTTAGATGAAAAAAAGTGAGGAAGAAAAGAGTAGGAAAGAGAACGAAATAAATGCAAGTGAATAACTTCTTTATTTCTAGAAGTAATACTTTAGAAATGACTTATTTTAGCAAACTCCAAAAATGGTTTCTGACTAGGAATAATACAAATAGCTGACAAGTTCTTTTCTTTTCTTTTTTCTTTTTCTTTTTTTTTTTTTGGTGATGAGAACTTTTTGCCCCCAGTTTTATTGAGAAATAATTGACATACATCACTGTATAAATTTAAGGTGCACAGTATGATGGCTTGATATAATGTGAAATGTTTACCACAATAGGCTAAGCTAACATCCATCTTCTCATAGAATAAAAAGAAAAGGAAGAAAAGAATAAAGGAAAGTTTTTCTTGTGATGAGAACTCTTAGGATTTATTCTCTTAACTTTGTTATGTATCACATACCAGTGTCTCATCATGTTGTACATTACCATCCCTAATACTTATTTATCATATAACTAGAAGTTTGTACTTGTTGACCACCTCCTTCCAGTTGCCCCTCCCTCCACCCTGCCCTCATTTCTGGTAACACAAATGTGATCTCTTTTTATATGGTTTTTGTTTTGTTTTGTTTTGCTACCACTAATGAGGTATGTGATAGAGCATTTCAGGTATTCATAGTTTGTGGTTTGGAAGGGATAATCCATTTTATGCAATAAAGGTACTGTTGCATTAAAATGCTTTCATCAGTTATTCATGTAAAATGCTAAAATGTGAGATTTTGATTTAAATAGTTGTTTAAGATAAAAATGATGTACATATGCTTAGGAAGATTGGAAGATTTCCATTTTGGAACGTTAACCTCCTGCTCCTTCCCACCATGTGCCAAAAGGTAGAGTGACATATTCTTATGATAATTTCCTTCTATTTTGTTGTGATTACCAATTTATACCAAATATATTGGATGTTCTGCATAATACATGAGGTAAAGAATTATTCAAAGAGGGGGCGCCTGGGTGGCTCAGTTGGTTAAGCGACTGCCTTCGGCTCAGGTCATGATCCCAGGGTCCTGGGATCGAGTCCCACATCGGGCTCCCGGCTCAGCGGGGAGCCTGCTTCTCCCTCTGACCCTCTCCTCTCTCATGCTGTTTCTCTCGCTCGCTCTCTAATAAATACATAAATAAAATCTTTAAAAAAAAAAAAAAGAATTATTCAAAGAGAAGATCTCTCCAAATAGAGTCTTTGGTAGAACATAAATAGATTGAAGACAACACTTTGTGGAACACGCCCTTCTTTTTCACTTTGCTTAACCACTGTAGACAGAGAGGGTCCAAGGAATACTTGGATACCTAATAAAAGTTAAGAAACACTTTTTTGTGCTGATCCTAGCTATAGTTGTGAGTTTCCCTGTACTGAGCTCAGAAATTTGGCTCCTCTTCCATATCTAGAAATGTCATAGTATTTGAGAGTCTAAAGTTTCTGGTTGGGGCCAATAAAGAATATGTGATGTCCTTCACTTTGCCTGGTAAATCAAAGTAGTTATTTTTCTTCTTCTCCTAGAATCTACTCAAATTAATTTCCCCCTCTCTTTCTCTTTACCCTTCTCTCTCTCTCTCTCCCTCCTCCAACCCCCCGCCCCATAGATAGCTAGAAAGCTAGGTGTTATCTAGCTAAATCTATGTATCACTGTGTGTGTGTGTGTGTGTTAGCTACATATGTACATTATTTTACTATATATTTTTTCTGTGTTCACATGCGCACACACATATGTATATATAGAGAGAACTATGAATATGTATTTATTAAATTATTGATTGAGGGCAGGCCCTAGAGCTTTTCTTTGATATCTTCAACCAAATTAGAGTTTGCCCAATGATTAGAATATTGTGTGAGAAGCCAGAATTATCTTTTTTCGTGACTAAGTAACAAGAATGGCTTGACAGGCAGCCCAGGCTGTCATGGGAGGGGTTTGGAAATAAATGAATCCTTTCCATTTTATTGTGATTAGAGATACTGTTGTGATCCTTGACTTTACCTTGAAGAAAAATAGCAGAACCTTTTTCTCCAGGAGTTCTACCTATTTTTAAGGTCACCTTTGACTCTCTAATGCTATTTGTGCTGTTTTTATGACAGTTGCTCATCTAAAATTGAGCTGCACATCCCTTCTTTCCCGTGATTATTAGGTACTTCTTATGTGAAAGTATGAAAGGAGAGGACAAAATATTTATATTCCACTGGATAATCTTTGGGTGATTGTCTCAGCAGGGTGATTAGAAACCTTTCTGTGAAGGGTACTGTTTGTGGTACTCAACACCTTCTCACCCCTTTTACACTCTCCCCTGTAGGAAGTGTGGGGGGATATGGAGTGACTGGAAGCTATATTTCCTCAACTTGTGAGTAGCATTTTGGTTTGAGTTTAACAATGAGGGGTACTTCTAAAGAGATTTGGAAGACAAAAGAGAGATGTGTCTTTTTGTGGTAGCAGCTGTGAAAAGGTATGAATCTTGCCAAATGGAAGACTTTTTCCCTTGAATTTAAGATATCCTCTTGAGAATCATCCATTGCAAGACTTGCAGCAGCCAAGATGAGCAATGGTAGCTTCCAGAATCTTTGGGCACCATCTTAAATGCAGTCACTTTGGTTTTGCAGGTGGCTGAGATCACTAGTGGTAGCCTCTCTGTGCCCCTGCTTTTCCTCACCGTTATTCCCACAACGTTGCAGTAGCTATAACTATCTCTGAATCCCTGATTAAACCTCATTCTGGCATTAAAAACAAAACAAAATAAAAACAAAACTTGAGAGGTGTAGTGGGGTAGATGGTGTTCTCCCATTCCCAAATTCCTGTAATTTCCAGAACCTCAGAGTAAGACTTTAGGTGGACAAAGGGTTTTGCTTTGTAAAGATATAATTAGCTAAGATCAGGTCATACTGGAATAGGTGGCCCTTTATTCCGATATGACTGGTGTCCATATAAGAAGAAAGGGGACAGAGAGGCAGATGGCACACAGAAACAGTGCCATGTGAGGACAGAAGACACACGACAGGTGGATAGCTATAGTTCCAAGCCAGAGATCACCAAGGACCGCCACCAGAAACTAGTAGAGGCAAAGAAGAATTCTACTCAGTCTCAGAGTGCAGTCCTGTTAACAACTTGATTTCAGACTTCTATCCTACAGAACTAAGAGAATAAATGTCTTTTGTTTTAAGCCACCAAGTTGTGGTACTTTATTATGGCAACCCTGGGAAAATAATACTAGCAGTTTCTGTTTTGCTGACTAAAGGCTGACCGTTGTAATTTATATGTACATAAAATATTTAAGGAAACCAGCTTCCCAGGAAACAGGAACCCAAAACAGATTCCTTGGAACAGTCTTTCCTAAACCTTAGGAGTGTGTATGTGTTTTTAGAGGACTGAATCAGTGGAAATCTTAAGTGCCATAAAAAAAAATTATTTTGAATTTAAGTTTTCATAATTTCTTTTCGTGGAAGGTGCAGTCCTAAACACTTTGAAAGCTTGCTGATCAATTCAGAAAACTTTGGGCAGGGATACATTTCTGTTAACAAGAGAGGACAGTAAGTAATGTGATGTTTGTGGGGCAAACTGAGATAGCTGAATTTACCCTGGGAAGGTAAGACTGGTGCTACAGGGAAAAGGGGGTAAAAAGTGGAAACAAAACAAAACAAAACAAAAAACATGTTGTTTTTTGTTAATGGCATGGCTGAAGAACATTTGTTTGAAGTTGTTTACAATAGATTAAATACACTTGATCATGCTTGTTTGTCCCTTACTAAGGCTGATATTCATTCTGTCAATTTATTTAACCTCACAACAATTTTATGAAGTAGGTACTTGGATTATCTCTATTTCAGAGGAGAAATTGGTTGAAAAGGGATTAGATTAACCTCCAAATGATACTCATTGACACAAAGCTGAAATATCTCAAAGGGTTTTGATTACCAAGCTGTCTTGTTCATTGCTGTTACCTGGAATGGAAGTGTCAGATTTGGGGTTTAAAGCTTGATGCTCTGGGTCAGAATTCTGGCTCTCTGTACCATCCTGGTCTGGATTAATATAGCCTGGAGCCTTTAGCTAGCTATTCTCAACCACAGTTTCTTTTGTTCTTAAAGTTCCATTGCCAAATTATTTCTGATATTCTATAATCCAGATTCTCCTTCCTCTTCAGGTGCCAGCTACAATTGCAATATTAGCCTCTAATGACATTTAGATTATTTGACCCCACATAAAGAATGTTTTTCCTCATGATGAGAATAGGTCATACTAGTTTCTTACCATTTGTTAAGAAAAAAGCTTAGACTATAAATATTTAGAGTGCATTTTTTCACCAATTATATTAATAATAATAAATGAAAAAGAGGAAGCAAAAAAGTTAGATTCACAGATTTCCAGCATTTGTTTTCTATTTCATATCTCTCAGTTGAAAGAACGTAAAGCTCTGAGGATCTAAAAGATAAAAATACCTTTAAAATGTTAAATGCCAAGCTCCCAGAGATGCATTGGCCTTGCTAACTTGTAATGGGACAAATGCATAAAACCAATTTTTTTTTTCCCAGTGACAGAAATTCTGTTAATAAGTAGGGATAAATAATATTGTCAAGAAAATATTCTTATTGAAGGTGGGGTTTTTTCTCCCTTCTGGGAGTTGGGCCTGGGAATGCTGCTATGTACCTGAGATGAATGAATACCCTTTTTTTTCTTGTTCAAATGTAATTCCCATATTACCTATAGCATTTTTTATTCATGGTATAAATACTAGTGGTAGTGTTGTGAGGTAAAATTAAATCACGATCACTAATATAATGAAATACGGAGAAGAGCTAGAAGAATCAAGTTTAGTGGTTGAAAAATCAATAAGCTTCTCAGTATCTAGCAAATCCAGGGAGGATAATGGTTGGGAGAACTACAAGAAAACTAGATTGTATAAAGATTTAGCCTTATTCATAAGGTAAAAATGTGGGGAAAGCAGTATCAAGCACAATATCTATATACAATTGTGGGAGAAAAATACACTATTTTCTTAGTTCAAAATGCCGTACCAGAATAGCATAGAGTGGGTGGTTTAGAAATAACAGAAATTTATTGCTCACAGTTCTAGAAGCTAGAAGTCTGATATCAAAGTGCTAGTATGGTCAAGGTCTGGTGGACCCCCTTCTGTGTTGTAGACTGCTTACTTCTCATTGTATCTTCACAGGGCAGGGAGCAGGGAGGGAAAACAAGCTCTCCTGTGACTCTCCTGAGGGCACTAATCCCATTCATGAGGGCTCATCCTGTGACTTCATCTCATGCTGATTACCTCTCACAAGCTCTAATACTGTCACATGGGTGTGTTGGGGTTTCAGCGTATGACTTTTGGAGGGTACCCTTAACTACATTCTCCAACTCCTATAATTTTGATTTTTGAAAACATTGTATAATAAGTAAACACTTTATTAGATTCAGGACTCTCCTTTGAATTTAAGAAATTAAAATTTTAGAGGTAATTCTTTATCAAAATCTGTTAACTCAGGAAGGCTTTGGAGTTGTTGGTTAGTCCTTTTGGGGAGCAAAGAATGACAGCCATATTTATTGCTACCATATAAAACTCTGAGAATTTTGTGGTGAAAAAACTTATGAACCAATCTGGAAAATAAGGGTTCTTGATTCCGCTGTAAGTAATGAAATGGAAATGGAAACCAAAGGTTAATTAGCTTTTCTAAAGATCGAGAAGCATGAAGTAGCAGAGCAAAAACCTGATAAGGGCTCTTACCCATGTCACTGATGTTCTCTAAAAGCAGTTGATAAGGAAGTAACTCATCCTACTTGGAGAAATGATTCTGTACGTAGAAGGGAATCTCCCAGTATTAATACTCAATATCGGCTTAGTTATATTTTTTTAAAATTACTAACTTAAAACCAAGTAATAAAATTCCCTTGAATTTAGTGTTTTTCAAAATAGACAAAGATAATACCAAAATTGTACAACTGTTCATCAATGTACTATACTTTCATTATGAAATTATTTGTTAAAATATTTAAAGCTATTTAATAAAACATTAAGTTCTTTGTGAATCAGTGCTTAAACAATCTTCTGAAATATATATGGAGAATAGCAATATTTATTGGAAAGAAAGATAAAATAGGAAAAATAAAACATATAAAGAAATTGAAATTTAGGATTTGATGCTTTTTAGAATGATGAAAGAAACAAGTTTTAAACTAAAATGTATCATCAGGCAACAAGTATGGAAAATTACCAGCTCCGGGGCACCTGGGTGGCTCAGTCGTTAAGCGTCTGCCTTCAGCTCGGGTCATGATTCCAGGTCCTGGGATCGAGCCCCGCATCGGGCTCGCTGCTCAGCTGGGAGCCTGTTTCTCCCTCTCCTGCTCCCCCTGCTTGTGCTTCCTCTCTCTGTCAAATAAATAAATAAAATCTTTAAAAAAAAAAAAATACCAGCTCCTCTGCTTGCAAGGATCTCAAGGCCAGGTGCATTTTCAGTCATCAAGGATAAGAGAGCTGACCTTAAAATTGGTTTACAGGGAAGTCTTCATTTCTTTACAGAATTTTATGAGCATTTATATAGCTTTCATACCTTAGGCAACAAAATGGCAATGGTAGTATTGCCCTTTTTAAAAAATGTATTTTTACTCATTTCAAAACAAAAATGAGTTCAGACATAGAGCTACAGAATTCAAAAAGGAAAGAAAGAAAGAAAGAATTCTGGAAGTGAGTGGAATGCAGTACATATATTTAAAAATGTACATATGATAATTAAAGTAAAGGACATATGTGGAAGTAAAACATCTCCAAAAATATTAAGAATAAATGGTTTCCATTTGGAAAATTCATGTTTAATTTACCTCATGTTTAATTTAAACACAAATAATTTGTTTTTTTTAAAGATTTACTTATTTTTTTATTATACATTACATCATTGGTTTTTGATGTAGTGTTCCACGATTCATTGTTTGCGTATAACACCCAGTGCTCCATGCAGAACGTGCCCTCTTTAATACCCATCACCAGGCTAACCGGTCCCTCCACCCCTCCCCTCTAGAACCCTCAGTAATTTATTATTTATTTGAGAGAGGGAGAGAGAGAGAGAAAGAGAGGGAAGAGGGGGGAAGGGGCCAAGGGAAAGGGAGAGAGACAATCCCAAGCAGACTCTCCACTGAGTACAGAGCCCAAAGCAGGACTCAATAACATGACCCTGAGAACATGACCTGAACTAAAACCAAGAGTCAGATGCTTAACCAACTGAGCCACCTAGGCACCCCTAATTTCTGTTTTTTTTTTTTAAGGAAAATATTATGTTCTTCAATAGTATATATTATATTAGGGACAAAAAGCAGATAAAATTTCTATTTTCTGTCTCTTTGAAAAGAAAGGAGAAGTCGTCAAGAATGTACTAGTTGAAATGAAAATCAAAACTATAGTGAGGTATCATCTTACACCTGTCAGAATGGCTAAAATAAAAAAGACAAGAAATGACAAGTGTTGGTGGAGATGCAGAGAAAAAGCAACCCTCATGCAATGTTGGTGAAAATGCAAATTGGGGCAGCTGCTGTGGAAAACAGTAGGGAGGTTCCTCAAAAAATCAAAAATAGAATTACTGTATGACCGAGTAATTCTACTACTTACTGGCTGTTTACCCAAAGAAAATGAAAACAGCAATTCAAAAAGATGTATGCACCCCTGTGTTTATTGCAGCATTATGTACAAATGTACCACTGTTTATTGCAGCACTTTTACAAAAGCAACCCAAGTGTCCATCAATAGATGAATGGATAAAGAAGAGATCGATCCATTGTAGATATATAATGGAATATCACTAAGCCATAAAAAAGGATGAGATCTTAACCATTTGCAAAACATGTGTAGAGGATATAATGCTAAGTGAAATAAGTCAGCGAAAGACAAATACCATATGATTTTACTCATATGTGGAATTTAAGAAACAAAACAAATGAACAAAGTTTTAAAAAAAGAGACAAACAAAAAACCAGATTCTTAAATACAGAGAACAAACTGGTAGTTGCCAGAGGGGAGGTGGGTGGAGAGTTAGGGGAATTAGATAAAGGGAATTAAGAGTATACCTTGAAATAATCCAAGTATTCATCAACCAGTAAGTAGATGTAGTATATTCATATAATAGAATATTATACAGTATTGAGATTGAACTATGTGTATAATGATGAATCTGTCAAATGTAATTTTGCATAGAAAAGGATATATGAAAAATATAGGTTACATGTTTCCATTAATAATGTGAGATACAGGTCAAATATATTTGTAATGTTAAAAGTTATGACAGTCATATCCTTGGAGTAGATGGTTGCTGAGAGGGTGTACGAGGGGTTCTTTGGTGTGTTGGTTATATTTTATTCATTGTAGTTTAACATTTTCAGGCCCAGTCTTTGAAGACATGAATTTATTTGAAAATAGCAATAAAGATTTGGATGTTGCAATTCACTCATTTATTGTAGTATTTATGCAGAATCATTAAAATAAAACCACTTCAATCCCAACACTGTTTTATCCTAAAAAATTAAAATAAGTTGGGAAAGGTTCTTGATGGATTTCAAAACCTCTAGACATAGCAGTATTCTTTAAATCAATTACAGAATTTATTGATCTTCCAAAATCAATTGCTTAGTGCACGGTTTGTGGAAACAAGGAGGTAACATCATCAGACAAAAATAGTCTTAGCATGAAAGCACTGGGATCCATTGTGTTTTTAGATGGACAATGCAATATCTACACTCATAACTACATTTTCAATTTCTTCCACTATTTATTTTCCATGCCAATAGCATTCCATAAAATGCAACAATTTATAGAGTAATTATAATTAATTTTCTTCAGTTCCTGTTTTCCCTCAATTATTTTAGATATGGTGAAAAGAGAAATAATTGTATATTTTAAGATAAATTCTTATGCAATATACATGTGAAAACTAGAAAATATTCCTGAAGAGGCTGCCTAACTATCTGAATATTCATAAGTACAGAAAAATAGAGTGTTTACAAGATTTAGTTCTAGAAATGAAAGGGGAAATATTTCTCTGTAGCATATAGTACATGCAGTTTTAATAAGTAATATTTTAAGAAGGAAATTATATGAAATAAAAATTCAAATTATAGGCAAGAAAAATCCCACTGAAAATAGTTAGGACAAACTTAGTGTAACATACTCCTGATACTAAATTCTAGTGTTAGCTAAATAATAATATAAAATCAAATGCTTCACTTAGCAGAATATTAAAGCCAAGTCACTTAAATATGTAACTTGTTCTGGCAGAAAGCATGCAGGACTATACTGAACTAAAAATATGTAATTTTATATTGCAGAGAAATAACAGTGTTTCCAGGTCTTGCAAACACAGAAAACTATCTCTAGTCTTCCAGTCCCTTTCCTTAAAATCAATCCTGGGAGCTGTAGATTTAAAGATGAATGTAAATCTCAGGAACTAAGTATTGCACATAAACCTCAGTTAATTTGGTTGTATTTGGTTGTAATTTGGTTCTTAGTTGCTTTTGGAAAATAATTGTATCCATTGGTTAAGATTGAAACAGATTTAGTTATCTCCTATACTGCCTTGCTCACAGTTTGTAACAAACAAGAATTACAGAACAGATTTTGCTATCATCACGAACATTTATCCAACAAATATTTATGTGTAAGTGCACACATGCATAGAGATTTCTTAAGACTTGTTCTACGAAGGCTGATTAGGTCCTAGTTTGCTGTTCCTTAAGATACTTCAATCACTGAGCTGCAGGAAAGGTTCACTGTAGATTCATTTTCAGAGGCAGGTTTCCCTTATTCCTGTGGTCAACATGAGGTGATAGGAAATGCTCCATACCAGTAACTGGACTAGAGGTCATTTAGGGATTAAGCACAGGTGCCTTTCCTAAAGATCTAGGTTACACATATTGTTGCATATCTAGAGTGTCTAAAATATTTTAGCCAATTCCCATAGTTTGAATACTTTTAATTTTGCTAATGGGAACTCAAACTAATGTTTACAGTGATTATTAATTAACCATTAATTTCACCATTGAAAACCTCTCTGAGACCTTCACCATGCTAATTAGCAGCATTTCTGGTCTTTTTTTTTTTTTAAGATTTTATTTATTTATTTGACAGAGAGAGACACAGCGAGAGAGGGAACACAAGCAGGGGGAGTGGGAGAGGGAGAAGCAGGCTTCCGGCAGAGCAGGGAGCCCGATGCGGGGCTCGATCCCAGGACCCTGGGATCATGACCCGAGCCGAAGGCAGACGCTTACCGACTGAGCCACCCAGGTGCCCCAGCATTTCTGGTCTTGATCAGAGGTTAAAGTAGGTGAAATATTTGTATGAATCATATCTGGAGTTTGGGTTTTCTGATAAAATAATATTTGACTTCTCTTGGAGTACAGGCCTAGCCAATCTGAATTATCATTTAATTTAATTTAAAAATCCACAAACATACACACATATGCAATCACATGATGTTGCCTATGCAAACTCAGAGTTATTTTATTGA
>NC_138371.1:136710062-136827145 GCF_054177405.1 Leptonychotes weddellii
TTTTTTTTTTTTTAAAGATTATTTATTTATTTATTAGAGAGTGAGCAGGAGAGAAACAGCATGAGAGGGGAGAGGGTCAGAGGGAGAAGCAGGCTCCCCGCTGAGCCGGGAGCCCGATGTGGGACTCGATCCCAGGACCCTGGGGATCATGACCTGAGCTGAAGGCAGTCGCTTAACCAACTGAGCCACCCAGGCGCCCGATATCAGACACTTTTATGTCTTATGTATACTTTCCTGTCTTGTTTGAAGATACATATTTGTGCTAGACTTTTTTCAGTTATGTTTTGCTGTGTTCAGATATTTGTTGCAGACCGGTTTATCTTTGCTGAAATCTTATATATAGATATAAAATGATGATAGTTTCTCATAATTCCCACCCTCTCTCTTTTTACTGTTAAGTTCTAAAACAGGGAAGGGAAATTGATTTGGCTCATTTTGACTGAACGGTGAAAATGACAGATGGAGGAGTAGGGGAGTGTTCCACACTCCTAAGGTGGTCGATTCTACCAGGGGTGAAGAGGTAAGAGCAGCACAATTAGTCAGGTGGGGAGAAAATTATACTCCTGCTGGAAACAGGAAAGGACTTGTTAGAATCTGTGCTTGACAAGATTAATCCGTCTGGTGTCAAAACTTCCAATTAGCATTCGGTATTATTCCCACTACTGAGCTCATTCAGAATTTACAATGGAAAATCACAAACAAAAAATTATCAGGGAGCAAAGACATTTTCTGGAATGAGAGGTTAGCTCTGGCCATGGAAATAGAAGCTGAGGTGAAAGTCTCATATGTTCATGGACAGTTTTAGGGATATCAAGGCAAAAACAGAAGTAAGATAGAGCAAATGGAAATATGGTGGCTTTGTTTGATTTGGAATATACATTTATATCATCCCCAAATTAAAATTTCCACTAAGTAAGGAACCTCTAAAAATATGTAAATTTTAGGGGTGCCCGGGTGGCTCAGTTGAGTAAGTGGCTGCCTTCGGCTCATGTCATGGTCCCAGGGTCCTGGGATCGGGCCCCACATCAGGCTCCCTGCCCGGCGGGAAGCCTGCTTCTCCCTCTCCCACTCCCCCTACTTGTGTTCCCTCTCTCACTGTCTCTCTGTCAAATAAATAAATAGAATCTTTTAAAAAAATTGTAAAAATATGTAAATTTTAATATCAACCATATAAATCCACCAGGTATTGGAAATTACAATAAAAGTCCATAGACTTCATTATGGAACTCATATAACAATTCTGTATTAATTATTCTAGAACTTGTATGTTTGGGACAATGTTTCTCAATATGTATGTGTTTTGTGGAGAACTAACTTGTAAGATGATACATAGGCAGTGGGAAAAGAAAGCATGTGTAGTTAAATAAATTTGCAGTGCATTTGATTCAGCAAATAAATCTGATTAACCAAATACATTTAAAAAAACTATTCTAGTGTTTCCCTGAGCCGTCAGTGTCCAATTCATTCATTCAATAACTAATGATTGTGACTTAATGTCAAGAAATTATTCATGAAAAAAAAATTATTCACGGCCCCTTTAGCACCTGTGCCTCGGGATATACTCTGACAGTTTGGAACTTCATTCTCTTTCTCATTGCTCTGAGTAATCATTTTCTTACTCGTTTAAAGAAAAGAAGTGGCTTTCTAAAAAAATAATTTTTTTTTAACGATTAATGATCTGCACCTAAATGTATTGACTTATACTATTGTCTTTCTAGTTAAGTCAACAAAGAAATGATTTTTAACTTAACAGACATGGTTCTGCTATGTTCTTAATCTCATATTTTTTTCTTAAATGTCCTCAAAACACTTTCATGTGCATATCTTTAACATGGTTCTCTCAATGGTTGCGGCTCCTCCCAGTACAACAGGAACTGAAAGCCCTGAAATTAGATTTTCTACACTCCCTTTCCAGTAGGGTTTTATATGTATTCCACTAATGAAACACATTCATTTGAGATTTGGAAGGCAGAAGAGATTTGTGAGGAGGCAAATTAGGGCAAGTTCCTGGGCCTTGGCAGGCAGTTTGTGAGATTTGTTACAGGCTTCAGAGAAGCTTCCGGAAAATCATCCATTGTGGTGCTCCAGGCACCATGATTCCTATACCCAGACTTACTGAGTTTTTTTTTTTTTTTAAGGATTCTCAATATTTGTGTAAGCCTCTGAGTCCTGTATCCTATTTCTTCCTACTCAGAGAACCTCCAGCTCCTTCTCCTTCTCCCTCTTCTTCTCCATCTTCTCCATCTTCTCCTTCTTTGTCCTTTTCAACATCTTGTCTTTGTTTTCTTTTTTAAGGAACCATGGCTGATTCAGAAACCAATCTAGATTTTACTTGATTTCTCAGTACAATTTGGCAGCTTGCCAACCACATCTTCCTTGCAACTTTTATTCCTGTGTTTAATCTAGTCAAGAAGTAAATATTACACACTTACTATGTTTTTGGTTGTATTCTAGGCACCCGGAATACATCAATAAATATAAAAATGATTTCTCTGGCTTTTTGGAGTTTATAACATAGGAAAAATACAAGAATTGGTACATACTAAATTACTGCTGGAAAAGGACAAGTAAAGCAACATGTGCAGGAGTGGAAGTACTGAGGGCCTGGAGTACTTAGTATTAAATGATGTGACTAGAGTAGGCCTCATTGAAAAGTGGTAATCAAGCAAATAATTAAACAAGGTGAGGAAGTCAGCTGTAAAATCTGCTGAGTGTTTCAGGCTGAGTGGAGTCGTTAGTGCAAAGGTCCTAAGGCTGGAGCACAGCTGGTGTATGGGGAATACCAAGGAGTCAGAGGTGGCTGGAGTGGAATAAGCAAGGCGGACAGTGGTTCAAGACAGAATAGAGAGGGTGGGCAAATAGAAAACTAGATCATGAAGGGCTTCATAAACCATTTTAAGGACATCAGTTTTTACTTTTATTCAAATGGGGTGCTCCCCCCACCCCAAAGAGAATAATTGTCAATGGGCAGGCATAGAAATAAGACCAAGTAGCAGTCTATTATAGCTATCCAGTCAGGAGATAATGGTGGTGAGACCATGGTGATGGCAGTGAAAGAGTTGACAGAGAGCCCAATTCTAAATAAAATTGGAAAATTAATCCATGAGTTTTCATAAAAGAATAGACATAGGGTGAGAAAGAAAAAAGACATCAAGGATACCGCCAAGATCCTTAGGCAGAATTTCTGGAACAATGAGTTGCCATAACCTGAGATAAAAGCTGAGAGTAGTAATTGTCAAGTGGAGAACAGATTTGTATGGGTTTTAGAATGAGATTTGGAGGAAGAGCAGGTTTACAAATATAAGCGTGTTAACTTCTTGGATATTTTTTCCCCTGATTTTCCTCCCGTTCTGTTGCTGGCCCTTATCGTTTGCCTATGGAAGCACTTCTTTCATCATACACTCCTCAAACTGCAGCTTTCCATTTTTGAAATTTTTTGTAACTCCTCCTCATTTTATGATTTAGGGGTACTTAATGTCAATTACCTCCAGCTTTTATCTCATCCCAAATCTTAGGCCAGTCTCCCCTCTGTTTCTAACATGCAGAATATTCCTGTCCTTACAATTTCCTGTATGCCTTCTTCAAGGCAATTTCCATAATTTATCTTTATGGATAAATGAATATATTTATGGAATATGAATATATTTATGTTCAGCAAACAGTAGATGACTAGTTTAAAGTTCTACTTGATACATGTTTTACATAACTATTTTAAAGAAAATTTTAAATAGTGGAAAAGGTTTAAATCAAGTTAAACATACATATCCTATAATGAATTGCTTTTCATGTTTTATGTACCCATAATAAATGTCTTTAAATATGCTTAGGGCTTTACTGTATCAATCTACATAAACAAAACCTAATATATTTAAACATAACCCAAATGAGTATTTCTGTATTCTAATACCAATTTCAAGTTGGGGACAAAACTCTTTAAAAAAAGTTATGTGAAATCAAATTTCTGATCATTAATATAAGCTGGGAGAAGATATTTGTTAAATAAAATTCAAACAATTCTGTCATCTGGTATGATTTATTAAGTTATATTATTTTAAAAGTCTGTATTGGACATGGTAGGAGATATTAAAATCAGATTTGCTGTTAAGGAACTTACAAATCACAGAGATTCTAACAGTAATGTGATTAAATACCTAGTATGTGTATGAGCAAGTTAGATTTTAAATAATGAAATTGAAAGAAGCAAATAGTCCACTAAAACTATATTTTAAAATCTTCATGTGAAAATGTATGATTTCACTTATTCCTTGACATCAAAATGCATTCTAGACAAACATTCTAAGGAATAATAATTCCTTATGTGCACTTTCTTATGCCCTTAAATATCATGCATAAGTCTTAAATAATATAAGCTTTACATAGCAATTTCCAGTGATTTTTTACTTACAGTAGTGTATATTTATTATTTGTTAAATAAATTTTAAAATAAATAAAATTTTTATACAATATATATTCACATACTCTCACTTGTTATGAAAATATATATTTATGTATATATAATGATATTTTACATGACACCTAGTCATTGCCTCCAAATATGCATGTATTAAATTTATGCAAATATATGTTTTGCTTTTATAATCTGATTTTTTTTACTTAACATTAAATCAAAAGCATTCTTTACTCTTGTTTTTAAATTATTTACTCTTGTTTATGCAAATACACACATGATTTTACATAAACTATATTAGCTGTCAAATGTTATTTCTGTAGAAATAATACTTTTTCTTGATTGGTTGCTTAGTTTGCATAATATTTAATGCAGCCATCTATAAAGACCAGAAATAAGCTATTTAGAGCATCAGGGATGGGAGGTTTTTCCTTCTGTCATTTCTATTTCCTAAAAATATGGTAAGGAAAATAAATTTTTTTAGGCATCTTGATTGACAGTAGTATAATGTATTAAAATTTCTCATAGTTTTTATATTTTAAAGAGTTCTTATTTTTTTTATTTTTGGGTTCTACCATCTTACTCAGATAAGAGGTCACAAGCCCCAGGACTTTAAAGTGTGTGAAATTCACTGTTGATAAAGCTGCGCATATACCAGCCTCCCCCGAGTCCTCTCCACCTTGCTGCCATCTTAGAAGCATCAGGTGTTTACACAATTTGATTTTAAGGGTGGATATTATAATGTGTGGACTAGTATCTCATCAGGATTAGTTGGGTTATGCTGCATTAATGAGCATAAATCTTGCTTGCTAAAAACAAGAAAACTCATTTCACATAAAGCCAAATTTACCTTAGAAATTGGGTAATGTGGGGCACCTGGGTGGCTCAGTTAGCTAAGCGTCCGACTCTTGATCTCAGCTCAGGTCTTTATCTCTGGGTTGTGAGTTCAAGCCCCATGTTGGGCTTCATGAAGGGCATGGAGCCTACTTAAAAAAAAAAAAAAAAGGATAATGTTACATATAAGCTATCCTTTGTGTAGTGGCTCAGTGATACTCTGATCTTATGGCATATCCATCTCAACATATGCTTTGCTATCACAATGTCAAAGAAAGAGCATGCTAGAAAACCTTGTACTACCAATTAAATGCTTTTTTTTAATTTTTTAAAAAGATTTTATGTATTTGAGAGAGAGAGAATGTGTGAGAGAAGGAGCACAAGCATGGGGAGCTGCAGAGGGAGAGGGAGAAGCAGGCTCCCTGCTGGGCAGGGAGTCTGATACGGGGCTCGATTCCAGGACCCTGAGATCATGACGTGAGCCAAAGGCAGACACTTAACCAACTAAGCCACCCATGTACCACTTAAATGCCTTAATTCAGAAGTGAAAGTTGCATTTATTTCTACTCAGACTTCATTGACCAGAATTAGTAATATCAACCTAAGTTCAAGAAAGGTGGGGAAGTGTGATTATTCCATGTGCCTAGACAGGGAGAAGAGCCTTATGCAGAGTTAGCACTGGTAATCTCTACCACAGCAGGATATCTCAAATCATATTCTGGAAGGATACCTAGTCTGATTGCAGAGGCTAATGAAACCCCTAAATTATAAGAACAAAGAGGATTCTTAACATCTTCTCTATTCTTCGTGAGGTATTGACATGTTTCAAATATCATCCAGATTTTCTGTGAAATATAAAGTAATGGCACTTTGATTGGACATCCATCCTGAAGTTCCAGGCATAGTCATCCCTATATCTGTTAATGGATCTTCAATTTATCCCTTTTGGAAAAACTCCAAACGTCTTGATCCCTGCTTGGTTCTAGGTATAATCCTTTCAGTCTCATCTTGGAGGTCCTACCTTATGAAATCGCAAAATAAGTATGAACACAAAAAGACACAGTAAAACTCTGGCTTGATCTCAATCTCTTCAAAAATCCTAAAGTCTAAAAAACCTGTTTGTATTCTATGGAACTATTTGGGGTACTGATGATATTTACTTGTTCAGAGTTGGCATTTCCATCACACCTATGCATCTGTTTGCTTTGTAAGTAAAATGCCGTGCATAAAGATAACAAAGCAAAAGAGAACAGATTCTGGTATCTGTTTCCTTACTCACTTTTAATTTTTCTTATGACGGTGGCTTCCTAGGCAATTCAGATAACCCAATGACTCACCTAGGAAAGAAAAAACAAAGTGGTAAAGAGAGATAAATGTACATAGTATTTACAGGAAAATAGAAGATAATTCAAATGAATCAATTCTCTAAATCAAATGAACAGAAAAATCCACCAATACACACAGGGCTCTCTGCATTTCAAAAAATTGAATGAGCTTATCTCATGTTTAGAATTAAGCACTCTGCCTTAGGTTTTGCTGTGATATTTTTATTTTTAACGGCTTTTCAGTAAAGCACAATAAGCTTTATAATAACTAAAACAATTTCTAATTTGTATGCATTTTAACGTTTAGATAATCTGAAATTGCATTTAGTGTATATAGCTGTAATTTAATTTTAATTTTTAAGAAATGTGCACTTTTGAAGAAATGTAAAATATTGGGAAAAAATGAAGGAAATACTCATTTAATGAGGAGTGTCATGGCCTCTCTTTTCTGGAGTTAGAGAAATATTATGCATAACCTGCTCAAACTTAACAGTTGTAAAATGTGCATAATGAAGACTCTTTCTGAGTAATGCCATCTTGGCTAGAAATATTTGAATCTCAAACCAAAAAGAGCACAAATAAATCAAATGAAGAGTTTGGTATGTGTTTGCATTTGTATGCTGGTGTTTACTTAAACTTTTTCGGAACATCTGTTGGCTCCCAGTAGGTAACATAGTAACATAGACACTACCTCACTCAGACTTCCATTCCTCATTTAGTGGATGATAATGATTTTTGATTCAGCACCCATTTCTAACTTCTTTCTGAACAGACTTTTATTTTTCTAATGTGTCCAACATATGACTAAATTGCTTAGATAATTCTTGAAAAGATAGTCCAGGGAGAGGGAAGAGGGATGAATATGTGAAACATGGGAAATTTTTATGGCAGTGAAAATACTCTGTATAATACTACAGTGGTAGATCTATGATATTATGCATTTGACAAAACCCATAGATCTATACAATGCAAAGAATGAACACCAACATGAATGATGGGCTTTAGTTATTCAGTTATGACAAACGTTTCACACAAATATAGGGTATTACAAATAAGGGACACTGAGAATAGAGGTAAGTATATGAGAACTATGGGTAGTTTCTGTTTTTCATCATGTCTTCCTCAAATTAATTTTTTGTGAAATTCTAATTTATTCTTTTTCCCTTGTATTTTTATTTTGACATAAAGATGTAATATCAAATACCAACATGGAAAAACACACATAGCAATGCTACACAAAAAGGGATATAGTACTAGATTTTTTACAGTAAAATTCATTAAATCATTATATTTAGAAACCTATTATAAATGAAGTCCTCTTATTTTTATATAATTTAAAATAGATGGAATTCTTGCTTTCATTTCTCTTTATTATGTATGAAATCATATTTGACTGTCAGATTATCTATACTTGCTTATATCCCATAGAATATTTTCTATGAGTGTATATGCATCACTTAGGTTAAGATTGTGATAAAACTCAGTTCTAGAATAGAATATGCAGACATGAAAGAAGAATTGTTTTATTCAGCAAATTTTGCTTTCATGAAAAGGCTTATTGCATACTTAGTGAAGTGAAAACTAAGTTAAATAACTCATTGTCAGGTAACAGATGCTAAAAAAGATTAGGCGCAGTAGTTGAATACACATGTACCCAATACACATACATAAAACTCTTAATGATTCAAAGTTTTTGCTCTTTTTGGTTTAAGATTCAAATATTTCCAGCCAAACTGGCACTAAACAGAAAGACCCCGAACGAATCATCTGAGAAATCAAAGAAATAATTTTAATTAACAAGGAATATCTCACATGCATATTATCTTCTAGAGTTGTATTTTTTTTAAAGATTTTATTTATTTATTTGAGAGAGAGAGAATGAGAGAGAACACATGAGAGGGGGGAGGGTCAGAGGGAGAAGCAGACTCCCCGCCAAGCAGGGAGCCCGATGTGGGACCCGATCCAGGGACTCCAGGATCATGACCTGAGCCGAAGGCAATCGCTTAAGCACCTGAGCCACCCAGGCGCCCTAGAGTTGTATTTTTAATTAACCTGCTTGTTCAACAGTCTGTCGGCCACTGCATATGATGGGCTGTGGATGCCCAATTTTCCAAAGGTAATGAGATCATTACCGCATTTAATCTCACATCTCAAATACTAAAACCAGATTCCCAATCTTTAGATTTGGCCCATGGGTCAAACTTTGACTCATGATTTGGAGAAGCAAACTGGAGATACAAACTGTATTGTGAGGTGGATGATCCCAGGAATTGTCTGTGGGTTGACTCCTGATAAACTGGCCAGGATCAGGGACTCTCATTCCCTCAAGTGGATGCTTTATAGCTGAACTTTTCATAGTGCCAGAAACTACCCCTACTCCACTTTTGGGCATGAACACAATCACATATTCCCTAGGGTTTTCAGTTGCTGGGTGAGTGTAATTAATAGCAATTGTTCTTGCTACTACATGCCCAAACCCCTTAAATGACATTGCATTTTGAATGTGTTCTCTCAGTAAGACTTGGATATTATTTAATAATTGTTACCTTACTTGAAAATTCAGAGCTTTTTTGTATTTATTGTGATAAAATTAACATTTTAGCATTTTCAGCATATATTATTGCTTGTTAACGAATTGTTATTTTTCATAAAAAGTATGCTAGAAACATGCATTTTGCCCTGTCAGAGTTAAGTAGGAAAAATAAGCCATTAAGTAGGAAAAGTAAGCCAGCAGCCCATCAGTTCTGAAAACAGTTACCTGAACTTTCTGTACAAGTTGAATGCATTTATTGTACCATTTGTATCATCCAGGAACTAGGTATCCTTTCCCTTTCCCAAATTATTAAATTTGCCTGTGTCTTTATATACCCTGCACACTTTTGCATTGTAAGAAAGCATAAAATGCACTGTGTGCACATTCATGAATGATATTAAAATAAATATAAAATTAAGAGGAAAAATCATATCACTGCTACATGACAATTTTGTATGCCCTTTAATCATTATTTTATATATATAATGTAATTGTAAATATGTTCTGCATGTCGCACAATAAGGATTTTTATTTAATATTTCACATACATTCAATGATATGTGTGCTAATAGACTGCATGATATTGAATAAAATAGATGTAAATGTAAAAATGTCATAATCTGTTTCACAGTTCTGCTGTTTGCAATTAGCTCAGTAAAGGGTTAATTTTTTTACATTTAGCACATTACTCAATACATATTGAAATGTATTTTATGATTAATTTATATATCTTGTCTGATCAGATAATTTAATAAGTTTACCTTAGATTAAGAACTTTCTGGGTCTGAAGTAAAATGGGTTGAACACTCTTTGACTTCTTTGATTTTCCATAAGAGTAGTCATTAGCCAAGTTTGTGATATAAGTTTGAATAATTCTACAGTGCTCTTTGTGACCAAATTGTCCCCTGGTGAATTTGTCACTATATATTAACATGTTAGGAAAAATTGTTATTACTTTTAGTCATTCCAGTTTCGCGATTGTTTCTTTTTTTTTTTTTTTCCCAGTAGGCATACCCGTGTATTAGAAAGAATATTGGTGTTATGATTGAAAAGGTAAGCATATGAATCCTGGCTTTACCACTCATAGGTGGATCAGGCTTGCAGAAATTAAATTATTCATTTAAAAAATCTGGATGATAACTCCTACTTCAGAGGATTATATTAAAGGCAATATAAAACAAACTGTATCTGAAAGCTTCTCCCTTATTGCCTAATACATAATTTAAATTTAAAAAATATTACTCATGAAGTTTTAACCCTCATTATTTTGAATCTGTAATAAAATGGAACAATATTACTGATTAAACAGCCCACACTGTTTATGTATTAGAAATGTAACCTTAATTACACAGTGTGTTATTTTAAAAAAATGTCTACCAGTAATGGTTCCATGATTCAGAATGTAAAATTAATTTTTTAAAAATCAGATTACACATGCACACACACATACACACATAATGAGAGTAGCTGATGCTTCTTAACTTTTCACAGTGAACTTGAGGATTAGTACTTGCTCTTTCTTCATGATCTTTCATTTGCAGAGACATCATAATACTGAACTTAGTCTGATGACTAAACTGGGCATATGTCTATTTTTTCTTCTCAATTAAGCAGTGGGTTGCTGGCCTTGCTGTCAACTGTACTTTTGTTATTTTCTTTCTCCTCATATACATTTTCTTTCTGATTAACATCTTAGATAAAGGTTAGGGTTTCTACAAGCAAAATGATATATTTATTTTCTTTAGATCAGTTCAGAAGCTGTGTTATGTTTAAGAATTCGTAAAAAAAAAAAAAAAAGAGTATCCAACAGACACCATTGTGTTTTCTATTTGGAGAATCTTTTGAATGGCAGAGTTTATCACTTGCCCTTGTCTAACTTATTAGTTTATTTTTGTAAAAGGGGGGGAAAGTAAGGTCAAGAAATATCTTTTTCTTTAATAAATCATTTAATAAAACAAAACAAAACAAAACAAAAAAGAATTCATCAACTCCAGATCAGACTCTTGGGTGTTTTGTTGCTTGAAGATATCTAGAATTGTAACAAGTCAGAGTTCTGTTGGAATTAGGAAAAAGAATAAAATGTCTGCCTTGAGTAGAACATTTTTAAGAGTGACTACTTTGCTGTTTCTGTGTGCATTGTTATTAATTCCTCAGTAAAATGGTTCCATGTAAAAATCTCATGTATAACTATTACTTATCTATATTTCACAGTTCAATACACTTTCTTAGAAAGTCTTAATTTTTTGTTCAGTGCTTAAATTGAAATAAAAGATTAAAACTTTGGATACAGTTAGCAAACATTTTGGTAGTTGTGCAAAGGTAAATTAAAAACATTTGTGTGCTTTTTTCCATCTCTAATGGAGTTGAATTGTATTTCCATAAAATTTATTTCAATAAAATTGTATTTCAATAAAAATTACATTTTTATTGAAAATGTATTAAACAGCAGAATATACCTTTGTCTCTAAAATATAATATTATCCCTTATTGCCTAGTATGAGATCAAGTGAGATTATACATAATGAAGCTTACTTACATTGCATTTTAGTAAAAATTGAGTTCCTAATTTAAATTTATAATTCTAAAAGAGAATTTCTATAAGTGGATGACATACTACTTTGTGGAAGTTGGGACATGTACCACAGTCATTATATACAATGTACGACATTGTACATTATTATGAAGTAGGTTGTGTCAACCAAGCCTTTGGAAACTAATTGTAATTGTCAGAATTTATAAAGATCAAATCATTAGTTGGGCCTTCTAGAACATACCATGTTGTTGATTGAAATAAAAGGTAATATTTTGGCCAACAACCATGTAGATAATGAAGTTAATATCTTGTTAAAAAATGTAAGTGATTCACAGACCTGTATCCCTGAAACAAATTAATACATGTTAATTAATTGAATTTAAATTAAAAAAAAAGTAAGTGATTGCCTTGAGGTCTTGCTCTGATTGTGAGTAGAGGTAATATGTGTGATATGAAATGACTTTTAATATAACAAAAACAGTTATATATTACACATAATAAACTATACATGCATACTCAATATTGAATATACATAATCCATGTACTTTGTATACATACCATATAATGAACAAACATTAATTTCACAGTTCAATAAGTATCAAAATGTACACATTTAAGTAATCATCAATCAAATTCAAATACACAATATGTTTATTATTCCAGAAAGCCCCCTCATACCATTTGGCAATGCATCCCCTTCCCTTGTACTCTATACAATCACAGTAAACAATGATCTGTTTTCTGTCACGGTGGAAATGAAAACATACAAATACACTGTTCTGTGTTTGTGTTCTTCTTTCAGCATAACTTTGCAATCCACTCATGCTCTTGCAATTTACTGTTTTTTTATTTTATTTTTTAAATTGTTGAGCAGTGTTCCATGGTATGGGTGCCAGTTTGTTTATCCATTCATCTGTTGATGGAGAACTGGGCTGTTTCCAGTTTTGGCTATCATAACTAAAGTTGTCATGACAATCTGTCTGAATGGGTTTTGTGTGTGTGTGTGTGTCATTGTTGTTGTTTTCCTGTGGACATCTGTTTTTATTTCTCTTTGGTGAAAGCCTGGGGTATGCAATTGTTGGATCATATGGTAACTGAATATTTAACTAAAGAAAGTGTCAAACTGTTTTCTACAGTTGTACCAGCTTTAGAGTTCTACCGGCAATGTATGAAAGTTACAATTTTCCAAAACCTAGCCAATATTTGGCATCGTAATTCTTTTAATTTTTAATTGTAGTCAGACTGGTAAGTTTGTAATATTGTCTCAGTGTGGTTTTTTTGTTTGTTTTTGAGAGAGAGAAAGAGTGAGAGAGAGCATGAGAGGAGAGAAGGTCAGAGGGAGAAGCAGACTCCCCGCTGAGCAGGGAGCCCGACGTGGAACTCGATCCCAGGACTCCGGGATCATGACCCGAGCCGAAGGCAGTCGCTTAACCAACTGAGCCACCCAGGCACCCCTTAGTGTGGTTTTAATTTGCTTTGGCCTCATGACAAATGACATTAAGCATTTTAAATTGTACTTACTGGGCTTACAGTCCTAGCTAAAATATTTTATGTGTTTTAAATATTGCTGGATTTGATTTGGTAATATTTGTTGAGAGTATTTGTAGAGAATTTGTTGCCTGTGTTCATAAAGAATAACATTCTTTTCTCATGTAAGATCTTTTGTCAGTTTTTGGTATCCTGGTAATACTGTCTTCATAAAATGACTTAAACAGAATCTCATTCATTTTTACTTTCTGAAAGGCTTTGTGTACTTTTTGTATAGTTTTTCCTCAGAATGTTTGGTAGAAGTCATTAGTGAAACCATATGGGCATTGAATTTCCTTTATGGGAAAATATTTGATTTAATATATTTGCTACCTATAGGAATATTCAGATTATCTTTCTTCTTCATTAAACTTTAGTTGTGTTTTTTAAGGACTTGTTCATTGTTGTTAAGTTGTGTTTTTTAAAGACTTGTTCATTTCCTTTTTTTGGCAAAAAATTTAACATGATTTTGATCACAGTATTTCCTTTTTGTCTTTTTAATGTCTATGGAAGTTATAGTGATACCCTGTTTCATTCCTGATACTGTGCACGTGCATGGGTGTGTTTTTCTTTTGCCTTGATTAGTGTTTATATAGTTTTAACAATTTTATGGCATTTTTCCAAGAACTAAATTTTGGCTGTTAAAACAACCTTTCCTTCTATTTATTTTGGTTTTAATTAGCTTTTCTTTTTCTTGTTTCTTTTTTGTTTGTTTCTTTCTTAACATTCCATTACATCATGGATTTTATTTCATTTTATTTTTTTTTAAAGATTTTATTTACTTGAGAGAGAGAGCAAGAGAGAGAAAGAGCATAAGTGGGGGAGAGGGGCAGAGGGAGAAGGAGAAGTGGACTCCCCACTGAGCAGGGAGCCCGATGCGGGGTCGATCCCAGGACCCCAAGACCACGACCTGAGCCGAAGGCAGAGACTTAACCGACTGAGCCACCCAGGTGCTCCCATCATGGATTTTAAACCTTCCTTCTTTTCCTAGGTAGGAAAGTTTATAATTTCCTCACTGTATCCTACTTTAGCTGTATCCTGATACTACTGCCTTCACTGGGAGCATATGAAGGCATAGGGCAGGGTGGATGCAATCCCTGAAAATAAGCGTAAGGAGGCCAAGTTTGGACATTGAGTCCTGCCAAGCTGAAGAGGTGAGAGAAGAACCTTGGCCACCTCACAGATTCTCCCTAACAGAGGCTACATTTAAATCTGAAGCTCATTATCTCTGTTGTATTCTCCATTCTGTAGCAGTCCTTTTCTGGTAAGTCCCGTCTTCCTCGCCCTCCACCAAGGACTCCCAGGGAATAGTCTTATGGACTGCTTTTTGACTTCCCCTCCCCCTGCTTCACAGCTCCTGCTCTTTTGTCTGTAGGTAACAGAAAGGTCCTGGTCCCCAGCTCTAATCTGTCTCCTCTCTTTCCTGGCACCACCCTGGTAAGCTTGAACTTAAGCATCTTTCACCAGAGGTCTAAAATGTCTTCCGTTTGAGAACTGTCATAATGGGGTTTTTCACATGAGTTTCCTTCTCTTATGAATCACAGTTATAGTCCTTGCCTCAAAACAGTTTTCTCCAATATTTTGTCCAGTGTTAACGGTTATTTAGCTTAGGGTGCTGGCCTGGTGCCAGTTCTTCCATCATAGTGGAAGCAGATGTCCCTCCAGATGACTTTTAATTATTTAATTTAAAAGACTTTCAAAGGAAACTCAAGGCAGTGAAATTAGGAGTTATTAATAGACATATTACTAGAAATTAGTAAGTAGGTAATTACTATAATTCTGTTGCAATTTATGTTTTCTAATGTCTAAATCTTTCCATCATTTTCCAGTGTGAACAAATAAAATAGTACTCTAATGGACTTCTAAATCCTCTGTTTTATTATATAGTATCACTGAGGAAAAAAACATTTTCAAGGAGAAAAAAACTTTCATACATTTTAGAGAAGCACCAGTATGGAATGTTACAGCTTGTATGAATGGTGATTTTAATTTATAAGTAGTAATTTGATTCACCTACCAAGGCACTAAAATCTTTAATAGAACTTGCACTGTCATTATTATTCATTATTCATAAAGTGATGTAAATGGAAATAGTGTCTCAGAAAGGTTATCATACAGATAAATCCATGCCCTAAAGAACTTATAATTCTAAAATCCTTTCAACAAGCTCCCCACCACCCAACCCCTGGGCACTCATTAGAATAAGACAGCTTGTGAGCACTATTCCATTTGGCTTTAACAGTATAAAGAAGTTCAACTAAATAGAAGCTATAATATAATTCAAAAGTGTATTTTCAAATTTGAAAGCAAAACTGTAATACTCTGATGGATCCACATTATCTTCTTAGGTTTAAAGTACGATATAAATATCAACTGTGTGGTTTATAGTATAGCATAAGAGTAATATTTTATCGCAAATTTCATATTATACCTTTTTTTTATGATGGCAGGTAGAGCAGGAAATAGAGAAAGAACAAATCCTCTGTACTTGCACATTGGACTGTAGTAAGTGAATTTAATTTTTGCCTGCACTTAAATAATTTAATGAGGATCCTTTTCCCTGAATCTGGTCACTGGCCATATGTCTGTATAACCCTGTGCTCCCTTAGTTATTGCTATTTTCTTATTTAATGCTATCATCCAAAGCAAATATGATGAATCAGGGTAGTTCAAAATTTTGCAGAAATTAAAAATATCATGATAAATATTGGAATCATGACAGCTTTATATAGAGCTTGTCTTTCAGAGTAGAGTGGAATGAGCAAATTCTTTACAAAACATTAAGAGTGGGGGTGCCTGGGTAGCTCAGATGGTTAAGCGTCAGCCTTTGACTCAGGACATGATCCCAGGGTCCTGGGATCGAGCCCCACTTCTGACTCCTGGCTCAGCAGGAAGCCTGCTTCTCCCTCTCCCTCTGCCTCTCCCCCTGCTCATGCTCTCTCTCTCTCTACCTCCGTGTCACAAATGAATAAATAAAATCTTAAAAAAAAAAAAAAAGAAAAGAAAAAATCATTAAAAAAAACAAGAGTGTGGAAAATCCTTTTCTCTATTTAATTCAGATCTCAGAAATCCTACTTAATGCTTTATCATTTGAGAATAATATGACTTCCATTTTTAAAATATGTAAGTAGAGAGTCTAGTTTTTCTTATATATATAGCTACATGAAAGAGTTGTCCTTCAGGAAAATGCTAAACCATTTTTAAGAGTTACAAGGAGAGAACAAAATGACCTCATTTTGTGGAGATTTGAAGAGTTCCTTGAACCACTGCCTCTGAGAATGTGAAAAAGCCTCTCTCTCAGGCAACCCAGGAAGAAGGAAGAGAAGGTGGGGTTCAGGAATTGGGAGTGGAAGCAGATGTGTGGGTCATTCACTCTTGCATCTAGGAAGCATGATCCCCTTTGTTTCTGGGGGTGTTCTGGGCTCCCATCTGCCTCATTCTGTGCCTAGGAGTCATGGTTCTAAGAACGGGGACCCTAGTATCACTGACTAGAGCTGGAGATACTACTTTGATGATCAAAGAGGTTAAAACCTTGTGTTTCCATATTATATTCGGTAATTTGTGACCTCTTTAAGAATACTTTTTATAAAATTACCTTGTGTTCATGCTGTCTTGACTTTACTGCTTTTGCCTCCCATCCAGCCAGCATGGTAAACTGGGAATAAAGCTTCCTCTACATCAGGAGGGCCTTCTCATGTAAAGGTGGGAAATTTGAGCCAATGCTGTGCTCAAATTTGATAAAAAACCATTTTATCTTGGTGCTCTCTCCCTGAGGTTCTTTATTTTTTCCGCCATTCTTCTTCTGATCATAACGTTGCAAAACTTCAAGGGCCAAGATTAAGACATAGGCCTAATAGAATGCTTGGGACATCAAAGTCAGATGTAGAAGTTGCCATTTCAGGCTTTGGGATAAAGCATTCTCATATTAACAGTATGCTTTTGTTTGGACCATCCCTTATGCATCTGTGGTGTAAGGAAGTGAGTGTAGAATTTAGAGAATAAAAGATTTTGACAATGCTAAAATTCTTTATTACAGAAAAACTAACAAGAGGATTTAATGCAAGTTGTTAATTATTATGTTTACAGCAAGTTATTTCAAATATGGGTATTTTTTCCTTCTAAATTAATTGTAAGAACTATAAAGTTGACTCTTCAGTGTTGCAGTAATATAAACTCTGAAATGTAACACTTGCCAGGGTTTTAAGATAGTCCTATAATAAGACCTTATAATGGGGAAAATGCTAAAGACCTCTTTATTTATTTTAATACATTGAGACACATTCTAATAAAATATTAATGATTACTGTACATGGCACAATGATCATAATGTACTATTAAGTGAAAGTAAATTACAAGCAATTTGTGCAATGTGATAATTAAATATATATATATATATATATATATATATATATATATATATATATATATATATAATTCTCTGGATCTCTGTGTGATATGTATAAATTTTAAGGTTTCCATAGCCTTGCAAATTGTGGTACATAAAATATTGAATGTACAGGATTTTGTCAGTTTTTGAGCTCTATATTTTCCTATTCCAATGTCAAGGTAATAATAGATACTATATCCTAGTTTAATACATAGAGTTTTTCTTTTTAATTCAGTTGTATGTTTTAATATCCCTGACATCTTAGATCAGATAAAAAAAATATTCTAAATCAGAATTTCCCCATTTCTCCCCAGTAGCAAAACACTGTCTAGCCATCTTTTATCATTCCAGCACAGTCTCTCTTTGTTTCTTGTCTTAGACATTTCCTTCTATGGTTCTATACCAGTGGTCGTCACCTGGAAGTGGTTTTGCTGCCTAGAGGACATTTGTCAGTGTCTGGAGACATTTTTGATTGTCACATATGCATCAAAATTATACTGTCTAAATTGTCAGTAGCTCCAAATTTGAGAAGTTCTCCACTGCCAGGAGCAAAATCACCCCCACAAAATCATTCAGACTCTGGTATAGGAGTCACATATGTCAGAATGTGGTTTTTCATCATTTCAGATAAAACAAAAACAAAACAACAAAAATGGAAATCTCTCAACTCATTATAGGAATGGGAAGGTAAAACATATAAAGTGTAACACTCTTTTTACCTAAATATGGATTTTTGACTCAAAGTCTCTATAGAGTCACCTGGGAAGCTATGAAAATGCTGGCTCAGTACCACCCCCAGAGATTCTGAGATAGCTGGTCTGTAGAGTTGTTCCAGACTTTACGATTTTTTTAAAAAGTTCCCAAGGTGATCCTAAGTCAAGATTAAGAAGCACTGATTCCTTCAGGTCTTTTTATAACCAGCTGGAAAATTTGTTTCAGCAGAATCAACTTACTTTTGAATGTGATTTAATATGAAGATGACAACCATTGAACTCATATGTTTAAACAAATGGCATTTCGCTCACTAGTTTTTTGAAAACTCCCTAGTGGAGGAAATGATGGTCTCAATTCTTACAGTCCTGGAGAAACTCTCAGAAAAGAAGACATTGGGGATTCAATACTATATATGTTACTGTCCACAAATGCCACACAATCAGTGGAAGATAAAGAGAAATACCTTATTTTTGTTAGACAAATACCCCATACCCAGATAAGGGTACTATGATTTTTATGTGTGCAATTATTTTTCTCCTGTGCATTCTTTAATGGAAACTTATAAAAATATTGTGCTAGGGCGCCTGGGTGGCTCAGTTGTTAACGTCTGCCTTCGGCTCAGGTCATGGTCTCAGGGTCCTGGGATGGAGCCCCGTATCGGGTTCCCTGCTCTGCGGGAAGCCTGCTTCTCCCTCTCCCACTCCCCCTGCTTGTGTTCCCTTTCTTGCTGTCTCTCTCTCTCTCTCTGTCAAATAAATAAATAAAATCTTAAAAAAAAAAAGTGCTAGTTTTAGTGATTGGTGTGATTGCAGAATTTCTTTATTTTTCTTGTATATCTCAAATTCTCAGATTATATATGATTATATTTATATGATTTATATATTTTATATGATTTTTATATATACATATATATTCATTCAAAAGCCACTAGGTTTAAATGGAAAATGATTTATTGTTTTATACATCTGTGCTAGAGTGAATGACAGTGTTATTAATTTAAAAGTAGATATGTGATCAGTTTGGGGAGATAAATGATTAATTTGGTGTTAGCTATATTGAATTTTATTTGCCAGTAAGATATTTTGGTGGACAGTACCTCTAGGCAGTTAGAAATATTCAAAAAGCTTATATGTTCAAACTATTAATATAAATTTGACAATCTTGTATGATCAGATGGTGTTAACAATTTAACAGTTTGACAATATGAGATAAGTTTGTTCTACAGTGGAAAACAAAAATGGGAGAAGGAAAAGAGTGTTTGGAGGGACTTGGGGGAATCACTGCATTTGTATAGTGTGAGATAGAGGAGGACTAGTAAGCAGAGAAAGAACGATCAGAAGACAAAAACATCATCAGTTATCACTTGCTACAGAAGACAGTAGAGGAGACTGTTTTATGGGGAATGAGGATAATAAATTAACAAATGCTAAAAGGCAACTAAAACTGTTGACAAAAGCAGTCAGGGTATTGACTTTAGTATATGGGAAATCACTGGTGACTTTTGAGATAATAGCTCTAAAAAGAAGTAAGTGAGATGGAAAAAGAGGAAAAGAGAGAATAAATGGAGGTTCTAACTACAGACTGTGTTCCTCATGAGTTTGATAATCCAAAAGCAGAGTAGTTTGAGGTGATAGTCATGTGCAAATAAGTTACACATTTGTTTGCTTTTCAGTATATTTTAATTCAATTTTAATATGTTTTTTGAATAGTGAAGCTAGAGCTTATTGGTAAAGGAAAAAAAAGGCAAGGGGCCAGTAAAAGCTAAAAAAATGAAAATTAAAAGGTTGAACAGATACTTGATATACCCTGAATAAATAATTGATAGGATGAATTACTATTGCACAGTGGTGAGAAGCATTGAAGATACCTTAGCTTTATTAAAAGTACTTTTTAACTTCATTATAAATAAAGGGGGTCAAAAAATACAAATTTCCAGTTATAAAATTAGTAAGTCATGGGGATGTAATGTATGGCATGGTGACTATAGTTGATAACATTGTATTGCTTATTTTCAAGTTGCTAAGAAAGTAGATCTTTGGGGCACCTGGGTGGCTCAGTCATTAAGCGTCTGCCTTCGGCTCAGGTCATGATCCCAGGGTCCTGGGATCGAGTTCCACATCGGGCTCCCTGCTCAGCGGGGAGCCCGCTTCTCCCTTTTTCACTCCCCTTGCCTGTGTTCCCTCTTGCTGTCTCTCTCTGTCAAAAAATAAATAAAATCTTAAAAAAAAAAAAAAGTAGATCTTAAATGTTCTTATCACAAAAAAAATGTTATGTAACGGTAGATGTTAACTAGACTTACAGTGGTTGTCATTTCATAAAATATACAAATATTGAATCATAATGTTATATGCCTGAAAGTAATATAATGTATATCAATTACACCTCAATTAAAAAATAATAAATAAGAAAGTAAAGTTTATAAAAAATAATAAAGTTACTTTACTAGAAGGCCAAAACAGTGATGCAATTTGGAATGTCATATTAGAGGCAATATAATCTAAGAATCAATAACTTGAGTGTCTTTTCATGGAATTAGTTTCAATTTGATATGCATTAAATGCCTACCATACTCCAGACAAAGTCTGAATACTGGGGATACAATGTAATACATAGTATTTGCCCACAAATGCCATGCAGTCCAGGGGAAGATTGCAAAGAAGTTTCTGCCTTTTAAGATAAAGTTTCCATGTGTGGACTGATATGATTTGGGGTAAATTGATAAAATAGACTTCAAACATGAAATAGAAAAGTTGAATTTTGAATCAATAAATATTAGAACTCGAATTTAAAAACCCTGCATCCATACATAATATTCCCAAATAAACATTTGGCAGGAATTCAGGGTTGACTTAAGCTTACTTTTATGTATTCAAATCTTACCCTCACAATTACCAATTGTTCTTGATTATGAGTGAAGAGATTTAACTAATTCGGGAGAAAAAAACTAAATGTTTATCCTCAGGGCATTTTAATTTGCCAAAAATCTAATTTTTCAAAACCAGAAAGTACATGATGAATCTAAATTTATTTTCTCTTATGTATTTCTCTTCAAAAATACAGTTCTTAAATGTTTTCCTGTTGTGTAAGGCAAAGGCTTTCCTCCTCTGTGGGATCATGGCTGAGTTTTCAGAAATGCATAATTAACTCAAAACACTTTAAAGAGGAAGCCAAAGTAAATTTTGATAGAATTTTTTGTAGTGTTTTTCCTTATGTGCCTCCTTTTCCCTACCATCTCAATAATACTTACCATTTCCTTGGTTGCCTGTGAGAAATAACACTTATCTGCTGATCAAGCTAAAACTAATTAAAAATTTCTGTGTTAAATTTTATATGTGAGTCGAAAATATCAAAGAAACTAGGGAGGGCAGATAATATTGCAGAATATGAAGTTACCAATATATGTCTAAATACACAAAAACATCTGAAGCACCAAATTATTGGTTTACTTCCTGAATTTAATATTTAATTGATTTAATTTTCCACTCAGTTTTAATCTTATAGAAGTCATGGTTTAAGATTACACATATTCTGTCCATGGGAAATGAAAACAGTATAGAACAATGGAAAACAACCTCTGCATAGGCTGGAAAAAAAAAAAAAGGAAAAAAAGCAAAGCAGTGGTACTCACAGAGAAGGCTTTGAAGTCAGAGTAATTGGAATTTGAGCATTGTCTTTGTACCTTACTAGTTGTACATAGTTGACAATTTATACAAGCTACCAGGTTTTTAAGTTTCTTCAGTTAAAAAAAGAAAAGAAGAGATGGTAAAAAGACATCGTTTTAGTGGTGTCCATATAATCCACAGTACAATAGTAGTTGTTATTAGTAGTTACAATGAAGTGATAGTAACAATAATAACATAGACAGCAATAATAAAAGGGAGCCTTGTTTTCTTGTACTGTGTGGGCTAAGTTATGTAAAACATTAGGAAGTATACAGAAGTGATTGTTCATAATCTTATTTAAGATCTGTTTTCGAAATTATTTTTTGAAATTGTCATCCAAGTAGACTTAATTTTCTGCTTGACTAATTGGCCATTTAGCCCATCAGTACTCCACCAATGCTGTCGTATCTCTGGTTTCAAGACCATGAATGAAGAGGTACAAATGCATGCTCTCCTGGAGTAATATAATGAAGTCACCCTGGGGCTGTGGCGCCTGTGTTCTCTCTCTGATTTATGCAGAAGCGAGACTGAGGATAGCGTGCAAATGGAATCAGATACTAGTTTAACTAATCTGTTCTCAGATGTAGATATTCTATTGCCTCTAACTCAAGCCAGCTTTAAATATAGGCAAAGTATATAATTCTGTGGGGCTTGAACTTTGAAGGAAATTAATCATTTCTCCAGGTAATGAGTCATTGCCACCCTGGAAAGAATTTTTTTTTTTTTACTGCTTTGCAAAGCTGTGTTCATTACCAGCCAATAATTGGGGTGGTGTGTGTTCACTATCCTGTAAGCTACTTCTTAACTGTGTTATCTAGATAAGAATTCCCAGTATATTGTGTGATCTTAATCATCCTCCCTTTGCAGCTACTTAAAGATATATTTCTGTAGATATCCAGTGATGAGATCAATCCCTAAAGCTCTTAATTTAATGATATTTGTGGTAAATTCTCAATATTTTATAATTGTCACTGTATTTCAAATTGACTAAACTGAGTTTTGAATGACTGTGTGTATGCATGTGTGAGAGAGAGATTGAGAGAGAAGAGAGAAATTAGAGATTGATTTCAGGAGAAAGCTTTAAAGATCCTTAGCAGAAAAACACTTAGGATTTGCTTTTTCTGCTTCTTTTAAATTGCTTTTTTTTTTTTTTTTTCCTGTTGCATTGACTATGGAAGTGTACTAATACTAATTCTGGATTTTCTAAAATGTCCATATGGACATAACCTTCAAATAAGTTTGAAAATCAGAAATAACTCCTATTGTGATGTTCTCTTGGATTGAACTGCAAGTTGATTCACCCTCCTTAGAATAATATTGGATAGATCTGAAGTAAGGGTACAAAATAATGACTACTATAATAAAATCTGTTTAATTCTATTTCTAATGCATATAGCTATCATTGCTGTATGTATTGAGGTTCTAACAAAGCATCACAAAATGGATTACTTGTGAAGATATTTTAGAAAGGATTGACAAAGGCTTAAAAACTTGATGTGCCAGGCAGGATTAGAAGTAAAATACATGAGATCATTGGGTGAGCAACAAGAGGTTACCATATAAATTGAATCTAAGTTCTTTGGTACTATGGATCTTTGAGGGTAGCTGTGACTTGTCTGCTCAGAAAAAAGGTTCCAACTCAGAGCTTGATATTACACTGTTCTTGATTACATAGGTATCAGATTATTTCACCCAGAAGACAACAACCTGAATCCTACCCTCTCCATAGAGCATCTTCCTGCTTGCTCAGGAGTTTGTTTTTTTAAGAACCAGTAGAGGGCACTTATATGCTATTCCAATCAAAGCAAATACAAACAGGTCTGATCCAACTACCAGTCTCAGCTGAATCAGTTCACTCCTGGCTTTCCTTCCTTTCCCAGAGCTGAGTCTCAATTTTCTTAGTTTATTTAAAATAATTCAAACAGTATTTACCTGTATTATAAAACACACATCTATAATTTTATGTATTTCAAATTATACAAATAATAATTTTAAAATTTTTTTCTGTGCTGAAAGCTAAATGTGGTTGTCAGAAGCAGCTAGTGATCTGTGTTCACTGTATATTGGGAAACATCATAATCCCTGACATAATTTTGACTTTTTACATTTAAATCATGTTTGTTGAGGAATAATTGGTATAAGTTACATGTTATAAAATTTACCCTTTTAGAGAGCACCTCTTATATATTTTGGTAAGTACAATTATTATGTGACCACAGCTGAGGCACAGCGTATTTACAACAGTTCTTGAGGCTTCCTAGTGCCTCGTTAGCCCTTGGCAAGCATTGATTTATTTTCTGTCACTCTGGTTATTGCCTTTTAAAGAGTGCATAAAAATGGAATCATGTATAAGCTTTTGTAGATGGCTTCTTTTATTTTTAATTAGGATTGTTTCATGCCATTAGAAATGTAAATAGTTCATTCCTTTTTATTACTCAGTAGTATTTTGCTGTGTGTATTTACCACAATTTGTTTATCCATTCACCATTTGAAAGACTTTTTTTAATTTCTAGTTTTTGATAATTATGAGTAAGGCCACCATTAAAATGTACCTTTAGGTTTATGTGTCCCTGTGTTTGTGTGCATGTGTTTATGTATCTTATTTTCCTTGACTAAGGATCTAGGAATAAATTGCAGAATATGTGGAAATTCTCAACTATTTTCCAAAGTGGCTGTATCAGTTTGCATTTACATGGGCAACATATGAGAGTTTTAGTTGCTTTACATTCTTTCCAGCAATTAGCATTGTTGAGGTGTTTTTTTTTTTTTAACTTCATCCATTTAAAACATTTTCCTGTTTTAGTTGTAGAAGTTCAGTAGTCTTGGATTTTGCATTTAATTTGTTACCCACTTCAGATTAGTTTTTTGTAGGTTGAAAGTATGAGTCAAGATCATCTTTTTTGCACAGGACTGTGAAGTTCCTTCTATACTATGTTTTTAAAAAGATGATTATTTGTGCATTGAGTTGCCTTGACATCTTTGTCAGAAGTTAATTGCCCATGTAAGTGTGGGTCTATTTTTGAAGTCTCTATTCAACTATGTTGAATGATATGTCTGCCATTCTGACAATAGCACACTATGTTTATATCTGTAGATTAAGAGTAAATCTCCAAATTTACCCTTGTTTTTCAAAACTGTTTAAAGTCCCTGTGTTCATTTCTTTGGTCACATAAATTCTGTAATTACCTTGTCAATGCCTATAGAAATCCTGCTGGAAACTTGACTGCTCACATTCTTCCACATGTCTGCATAACCAGCAAGGGAGTCTCTCTCTACTTTCCTGTTCTGCCATCACTTGGTCTCATGCAGCAAATGGAAGTGCAAGAAAAAGATCCTCTGTGTGAATGTGAAGTTCCCTTTTTTTAAATGAAAATCCCAGGGTTGCTGTAGTATCACACAAGTCTATAGTTGGTGTTTTGATAGTCATTAACATTTTAGGTTATTTTCTCCTACCTGTAAAACAGTGAATCTGTCCCTTCATCCTTTGCTGTGACACAGGTGAGATAATCATCATGTTTTGTCTTTCCTCAACAGAGGACTGTCTTCTTTGGATTGCAGTTTACTTCATTGGCCTGGAATCTTGTCTCTCTGATGGGTTCAAGGTGGTTATGATTTAGTAGTTTATATGGATTTCATTCATTATTAAGAATAAACATTTTGTGCCTGGGTGGCTTAGTGGGTTAAGCCTCTGACTCTAGATTTTGGCTCAGGTCATGATCTCAGGGTTGTGGGGTTGAGCCCTGCCTAGGGCTCTGTGCTCAGCAAGAAGTCTGCTTGAGTTTCTCTTTCTCTCTCCCTCTGCCCCTTCCCCTCTCCCGCCCACTTGCATGCTCTCTCTCTCTCTCTAGAATGAATAAACAAATCTTTTTTTAAAAAAGTAACTGTCTTGGAGCTGGATGTGGATTGACACAGTTGTAGGTAGACAATTGAGTCTAAGACAGGGTGATTTGAACACAGTAGGTTAAGAACTATGCTATTGTAGGATACCCTTGTTAAAATTAGACTTACAGTTTGTCCTTTGAAATATACTTATGCTAGGCTAACAATGTCGTATTATTTTAAATAAGTCAGATGAGCAAATTAAAACAAAAAATAATTTGTATGAAGTACAAATATAAAACTTAATCTGACAATTATTCTAAATCCCTAACCTTTAGTGTCCCTTAAATATCAAATAGTCGCTTGGTATGTAGACTCATATATAAAAAGCCATGCCTCTGTTTATTTTACTTGCAGTTCAAATCTTCAATTTCATTTTGTACACAGTGGACACAGAGGGTTCCAAAATTGGGTGACTGCCTCTAAGTTATTTTTATATGGATATAATTTTGTCAAAAATGGTATCACATCAGAGTGGAGAAAATTTATAAGTGAATTTTGCAGACATGTGTTTCTGCATATATATGTGTGTGTCTTTGTATGTGTAGCTACTTGGTATATTCATCTAAATAGAAAAATTGCCACTCAAAAAAATAATAATTTGGTTGTATTTTTAAATCTTTTGAGCAATTGCACATTATATTTTGTTGATCTTTAAATGTTTGATATTAATAATGGTAGGTATCAGTGAAGATACCTTCAAAGTTTACTTAGAGCCATTATATAAGTAGGACCCATCAGAGAAGTATGCTCTGGAAAAGAGAGTGATTTCCGCCAGGAGTTATAGATTGGATTTAGAAGAGCTCCTTGGGATTCAGTTTCAACAGTTACTAACTTTGAGATTCTAGATAACTCATGTAGCTTCTTAGTACTATAGTTTTCTCCTTTAAAAAAAATAAGGTGAATTTTTATCTTGAATTGTTTTATAATACACTGTATGTGGGTTTGAGCTAGGTCTTCTTCCTTCCAGCTTGAAAAATCATTTGATTATATTATAAATACATTATGACTGTCTCAAGATTTATTAAGATACTTGTTGGTTTTGGTATAAAATATGAATTTTTCAAATGGCAAGTTTTAATTATATTAATATAAGTGTGTGTATATATATACACATTCTAATTTAGAATTATTTAGAAAAATGATACAAAATAGAAAATCTGTTTTTATGTGGATACTAGAGATACACTGTGTCACTGCACTAATGAGAATTATTTCAGTTCAAAGAAAGTACATCAGTGTATCTTTTTCATATAAAATATTAAGCATATCTGTGTTCTAAAATACTTAGAAAGTCACCTGTTCTTTATAATGTAAGTTACAAAATTGCATTTAGTGCTATAAAGAATCACTTTTGAGCATAAAATATTATAATTTGATTTTTAACCACTGTTACAAATTTACATTGAAATTACCTTTTAACATGGAGGGGGGAGCAATGGCATTATTATGAAAGTCCAACTTTTACTGCATTCATCTTAAAGAAAAAAAAAATGATGCCCATAATTGTTGTTAATGTAATACATGTACTAACATTGTGTTTTTGCTATCAGTTTCTAGGCCATAATAAAGATAAATAGGCAGCTGACACAGCTTTGAAGATACCACTTCAAATGTCTGGCTTGTAAAAAATTCATCATACTGTCTAATACTTACCAATGAAAGTAATTCAAGGACAGCTCACTCTGTACTAGCACTTCATCATTTCAAAAAGCTTACAGCCAAAGGATAGTTTTTAATTGTTTATGTGATATATGACTTGATCTTCTCCTTCACTCTACACCTAGGAAGAACAGAGTAAATTAATAATAAGCTTAGGCACACTGCAAAAGAAGCTGCTAGGGAATTTAAGTGATTTATATCATGGGTGATGATTCTTGGACATTAGATAAATAAATAAGGAATATAAATTTTCTTCTACATCTTGTCAGAATCTTGAATGTAGGTTTTCCAAATTTCAGATGAAACAACAGTCTGAACTATGAAGGCTAGGAAGAATACAATTGTATGTTAACATTGATGGGAAAATAGCAGATGAAAATTGAATGACTTTCTAGAGTATATTCTTTAGCTTTGTCACACATTTATATGGAGCAGCAGGTACTGAATTCCTACAAGGAAGCAATAATGAAAAGTAATGCAGACAGAAATAGCTTGCCTCCAGCTAGACTAATGGCAAGGTCAGATTACATCAATTAAATCAGCAACTCTCTGAGATAAAATTCACTAACACACTCAGGGATTTTATTTTTCCCCAAATAAATGTCTGATTTTATAAGTAGTAGAATTTCACTGTAGTTTCATATTGATAACAAAATAAGGTGAACAACAGTAAAGAAAAACAAGGACAGTTTCATATATATAATTTAGTATTTGTAAAATGGTATTTGCAGCAAACTAAAATGCAGAATAGACTAAACTGTTAAATGAATATATCATTACATTTGTCGCTATTATTATGGCATTTCTAGTAATGGCTGGGTTTTATTTTGTTTTTCTTTGGAAGAAAAAACAGTAATAAGGAAATGGTTCTAAAACTTTGCCATGAAAGTGTAATTAACATTTTTTAAACATTACAAAAAACTGCACATATTTAATGTGTACAACATTATGAGGTTGGAAATAAGTGTAAACCTATGAAACCATCACCACAGTCTATGCCATAAACATATTCATCACCTCTGAAAGTTTCTGCCTATGCTATTTATTTATTTATTTATTATGATTTTGTGATAACAACACAACATATGACCTACTGTCTTAGAAAAATTTAAGTATACAATACAGTCTTGTTAACTATAAGCAAAATACTGGGTAGTAGGCCTCTAGGGCTTATTCATCTTACATAACTGAAATCTTGTACCTTTGCCTAATATCTCTCTGTTTACTCTTCTCTCAGCCCCTGGCTACCAATATTCTACTCTCTGCTTCTACAAGTTTGACTATTTTAGGTAACTCATGTAAGTGATACCATGCAGTACTTGTCTTTCTGTGTCTGGTTCATTTTAGTTAGGAAAATGTCCTCCAGGTTCATCCATGTTGTCACAAATGGTGGAATTTCCTTCTTTCTGTGGCTAAATAATATTCCACTGTATGTATACACCACATTTTCTTTATCCATTCATCAATTAGTGGACATTTAGGTTGCTTCCATGTTTTGGGTATTGCGATTAATGCTGCAATGAGCTTGGAAGTGCAGATAGTTGGATTTTACGTTTGCCTCAAAAACATGTTAACTTGAAAAGTACACAACCCACATTGAAAATGTGTTTTTCTCAGTGTTATTGTAAATAACATTCGTCATTTGAGACATAACATGCAGAGTTAAGGAATAGCATATGGATAAAAGTGGTAGGTCTTGGGGCGCCTGGGTGGCTCAGTCATTCATCGTCTGCCTTTGGCTCAGGTCATGATCCCAGGGTCCTGGGATCGAGCCCCGCATCGGACTCCTTGCTCTGCAGAAAGCCTGCTTCTTCTTCTCCCACTCCCCCTGCTTGTGTTCCCTCTCTCGCTGTCTCTCTCTCTGTTGAATAAATGAATAAAATCTTAAAAAAAAAAAGTGGTAGGTCTATATGGAAAATGAATTTTAGCAGTGCAGAATATATTTTTACTTAAATACTATTTTTCGGAAGTAATTACAAACACACATCATTTTTATAATACAGGAAATAAAATAAGAGCATTATAATAGCTATTTTATATTAACAAGTCTTTGCTGTTTGCCTACTTCAAGCAAAACTTTGTGGTAAGCAATACAGAAGAAATGAAGATGAAGCCTACAGGGGCCCATCACATAGCTTACAAAGTAGTGAGCAAAAGAGAAAAGCACACAAGTAACTATTCGACAAGAAAATGAAGAGGTTTGAAGGTGAAAGTGTTTTCAAAAGTGATGATTTTCAGTCAAATCACATGTGACAGATGTGTCCAATTAAATAACAATTTCTATGCATTTGGAGCCTAGAATGTGATGCTCCAGCATTGTCCTACTGGAGTGTAGAGGGATAACCCATGAAATCTTTAAAAAGTACCACAAAAAAAACAGGTACTAAAAATTATAAATAGTAAAAGAAAATTACTTTGTGTAAAAGAAAAGTGAAGTTATAGAGATATTTAGCTATTCAAATAATATATTTGGAAGCCATCATAACAAAGAAGAGATGTGATCATGAAAACAAAGTTTCAGTTATAATTTTGTTTCCTCATGGCTTTCTGTGTCATGGCTTACATATGTTTCCTGTGTAATAAATGAAGTTTGAATCTCAATCCCTAATCTGAGAAGTTGTTCACTCTTTGTTCATGGTAGCTTTAAGATTTTTTTGAACTGATGATTTTACCTTCAAAAAAATTGCAAAGTAATATCAGTCTCACTTTGAGTTGACTTCAACTCAATGAAAATACTGTATTTTCGAATTGCATTTATTTGAAACTAGAACAATTTGGAGAGAGGCCAGATACTTTTTGATAAATTTGCATTATCAGTGAATTTGGTAATTGTTACTTATTTTCCATTAACATACTTAGGTATATAAATATACATACACACAAGCATTTATTTTAAATTTTGTCTTTGTTCTCAATTTCTTTTTGCATTACTGCTGTGACTCCTCCATTTATTTTTCCTTATCTAAAATTTCTTTAGAGGAGTAACTTCTTTTGACATCATTACAACTTCAAAATTCACTATAGGCAATTTCTAGGTAATTTTCCTAATTCTCTTAATGACACACCATTCTCTCAGTTTACCCAGGACTCATGCTTCTCCTTGTCTCCACACTTTTGTACATATTGCTGTGAATTCCTAAAGTGCATTGAATCTTGTTCCATTTCGTCAGGCTTAATTTTACTCCTGTTTTGGCTTGGATATTATCTCCTTTGCTGCGCATTTCTTGAGTCCCTGTGCTGTGTTAGTCCAGCATTTCAGCATGTTTCATGGCCTATTTAACTCTCCTTATTGGAGGACTCTTCTGGACCATGAGCTAATATAGGGCAGACATTTTGGCCAATCTATTATTTTATCTTCAGAGACCAGTATAGTGCCAGAGACATTGTAGGTACAAAACAATTGCTTACAAAATAACTGAGTTTAAAAGAATACACTTAACATGATGAAAAAATAAAAAAAAAAAGAAAAGAAAACCAAACAACTGAGTATATTAATATATTAATAAGGATTTATTTTTAATTTCTCTATAGTTCATATAGAATCTCTTACCAATACTTGCTTCACAATATATCCCCTTACTTTGGAATCCAGAGGATATCTTTCTAAAATAGATTCTTATTCTCTTTGCTTTTATTTCTCCATTTAATTTCCAATTGTGTTTTGTCGTTTAAGACCCCTCCTCCCAGTCTATCATATACACTGTGCTCAAAATAACTTCTCTTGAACGCTAGTCTTTAGAAATTCTGTTCAGCTGTGGACCTTTGTGCCATTCTAAAGATCTTATTTTATTTCTGAGTGAGGTCAGAAGCTATGGGAGGGTTTAAGTGGTAATCATCCCCTGATTTAAGATTCAAGAACCCATTCAAACTATGGAAATGTAGCCTGTGGCAGGGTGCAAGTGTGTAAGTGAAGAGAACGGGTAGGATGCTATTTTAATAATCCAGTCAAGAGATCATGTTGGGTTAGACCAGAGTGATAGCTGAGAACATCTGAGAAATATTTGGATTTTTAACATATTTTTAAGCATATTTAGCCTTGAAACTAAGAAGTAAAATAGTAGCAGGATGCTATTAGTGTTTGTTATATCAAGAGTTACTGGCCAACCCATCATCTAATTTACTATTCTTTTTTAAATAGAATCCTGGTTTTGCTGGGTTTATCAACTAAGAAAATTCACACTGAGTCTTGAAGATATGATGACTAAGGAATAGATTAGTAGCTGTTAGGGGAATGCAAATTAGAATCACTATGAGATACACTATACATCTATTAGAATAGAATAGAATAGAGTAAAAAATAAAAGCCTAACAATGCCAAGTGCTAGTGAGGTTTCAGAGCAACTGTCATACACTACTTACAAAACAGTTTGGCAGTTTCTTTAACATTAAACATATACTTACTGCCTGACCCACTAATCTAACTCAAAGGTGCTCACCTAAAGCGAAATACAGCTTAACTTTCCATAAAAAAATAACTAGATTTTATAGGGTTTTGTTCTTAATCAACAAAAAATGTAAACAATCCAAATGTCCTTGAATTGGTGATTGAATAAACTTATTCATATAATGAAATAACAAGTACCAATAAAAGTAACTGCTTGCTAATACAGGCATAGATAAATCTCAACGCAGTTGCTGAGTGAAAGAAGCTAAGTTCAAAAAATATATGCAGTAGGAGGTCATTTATATGGGAATCTCCCAAAAACAAAAGTGTGGGTAGAGACAGCAGATCAGTGTTTGCCAGGGGCCAGGAGCGTGGGAAGGGGTTGACTGCAGAAGGGCTAAAGGAAGATTTGCTGTGAAGGATAAGTTTTATATCTTGATTATGGTAGCCATTCTATGACTGTGTGTATTAGTTAAGACAAATGGACCTGTATTTTATAAAGGGCAAATGTTATGGAATATGAAATCTATCTCAATAAACATGACTAAAAAGGGTATAATCAAGGCTAGGGCTAAATTTATGACCTACTTCAAATTTCTAAATCCAAATATTAAATCATAAGAAATTAGTTAAAATTTTAGTGGGTGGGGGACCGTTATCCCAATGGATAGAAGATAAGTAAATGTTGATGAGAATGGTAGTAGATCAATGACAACATGGCATGTAATTAAAGATCTTTATATATTACTGAATGTAGTCAGACTTCCACTAAGAAGCTTGTGGGTTAAACCTAAAATTAGAGGTACTTTACTAAATATACATTTCTAATTGTATTATCATGTTTTCAGTATTTCCAAAAACCCATAGTTTTCATTACCAGTTACACAGGAAATCTCTTAAAGTTTGGATAACTATCTATTCCAGTATGATTTATGAAGACATTCTGGCCTTTGGGAAGTTCCTTCATATATTAGAGAAATCTTATTAAAATAGTGACATTGACAAAAGCATTTCTTTTACCAGTGCTCTGAATAACTGGTTGGGTGTATTATCTGCTAGTTTTTTACGCTCTATAGAATAAATAATGGCATGCATGTCCCACCCCCCACCCCTACTTCTTTTAATGGAACAAAGATTTAAGAATATAGCAGATCTTACTCTAGACTCTCAATGTCTTCTATAACTTACCTGGGCCTAATATTAAACAAAATAGTGCCTCCTGAGCATGGAATTGGGGAAAAATACAAAGACACAATTAGATGGTCAGGGTTTAGATTGTCTAAGCAGAATTAGGGACTTAAAAACTATTTCTGGTCTTCCAGAGAACACACTTCTCTAGTTATTTAGTATTTTTATCTTAGGACAGGTGTCTGGTGTTCTTTCTCTTGAGTCATGCTAGGTATACAAACACTTTCTTTATCCTCCCATCCAGTGGTCTTAACATGACCCTTGCATTGGGCAGCCACCTTAAATCAACTCACATGAGCATGAGGTACACCTTAAAGATTACATAATATTTATTATTTTCATTTTCTTTTGCTGTCCCTTATACAGTAAAACAAGGTATTATCATTCTGTTATTGTAACTTTTTGAAATTCAGTTGTATACTATTTTACTTTGTAAATTTTTACTTTTGATGTGTCATATCTGTGATTTGTAGATTATTGTTTATATCTGTCATTGAAGTTGGCGTTTACTAATTTTCTACTTTTACAGAACTATTTAGAAATAACTTTGGCAGTTTGACCTCTTGTCTCTAAAGTGATTTCAGATAGATCATTTTTAATAAATACCAGTTGAACGAATGAGCTAATCATTTCTTCAACATTGTATATGACTTTTTTAAAGAAAAATTTTTATTAACATTCATCTTTGGGGTGCCTGGGTGGTCAGTCAGTTAAGTGTCTGCCTTCAGCTCAGGTCATGATCCCGGGGTCCTGGGATCTAGTCTGCTTCTCCCTCTCCCTCTGCCCCCCTTCCCCGCTTGTGCTCTCTCTTGCTTACTCTCTCTCTCTCAAGTAAATAAATAAAATCTTCAAAAAAAAAATCATCAATGTTCAAAACACAACAGAATTAGAGTATCTGGCAATAGCCTGACAATATTTAATTTTATCCCCTTTGTTCTTACTGTCTTAAGTTTTGAAATTTTGTTTCATGTAAAGGTTGAACGTTCAAGTCTGTATTTTTCTAAAAGTAAAAATAAGTGTTAGTTCCATGAGAACTCTATTTTCACTTATTTTCTGGGTTGTTAACAATAACAACAAAGGAGGGAACAATGTCTACTTCATTTTGCTCCTACTCCTCCTTCTAAATATTTGAAATTTTCTGACTCAGTAGTAGAACTTTAGATGTCTAATGAAATAAAAATTGTAATGGAATATTTTAATATTCATGTATCATCATTAATTGATATTCATGATTATTTTTAACTTATTTTTCTTTGTAAAAGAACCATATTAACATCTTCTGTGTATAGAAGATAGAACATTTCTGCCACTTTGCCTTGTAAATATATTTCATGGTGCTACACGAGGCCATGATGTAGTCAGAAATCACTCAGATATTTTGGCTGGATCTTAGATAATGCCTCTGGCTTAAATATTGCATTTGACCCTTTTGTGTAGAAAAGAGTTATGTAGCAAATGGTTTATGTTACAAAGAGAGATGATACACTATGTGCAGCATTCTATTCTGTATTTACTGGGTTTGTTTCTTTCTGGGAGTTTACAGCTATAGAATTTATCTACAGAGGTAAATAAAGGGGAAGATAACAGGTATTATACAGAGCCTTGCATGCAAGAGGAGTATTTACTTTCAGATAAATGGGTTAATCAAGTTTCATATTATAGAAAAATGAATAGTATTAAGAGACTTTTAACTGCTGTCTGAAGACAGAAGTAACTAAATCCATATAAACGCTCTTGTTCTTTGTGAACACATTCAGTGCAGAGTCCCATACTCAACTGATGCTTTGTTAACCAAAAAGTCTTTTTATTTTAACAGAAACATCAGCATTATTTAACAGAAACATCAATATGAATTACAAGGTAACAGGAGAATATTGTTCACTCTGTTGACATACCAGCGGTAAATAATAATAATCCATAGGAATCAACTGGGATAACTTTAAAATATTAACTACTGCAACGTTAACCACTTTTAGTACTTAGATGTTTAAAAAAATGCCGTGAAGTCTTCTATTGATACCACTTTTATTTATAGAGCTTTAAGCTTATAGAAGCTACTGAGTGTAAAAAAATATGTAATATTTCCCTGTAACCATGGCACTTGATCTAGCGTGAGGGCAGTAAGGGGGTGGATTAGCCGCTGTAATCACATCTGTAAAAATGACTTTTCTTTACTTTAAGTGCCCCTTGTGCTTGTACTTGTGCACATTTCAGTTTTCTCTCAGAGCTTGTTTGAAAAGGACACACATGCTGTTTGGCTCACCCAGACTCCAGCTATAGAGAGACTCTTCCCACCTGGTGTTGTCTGTTTCCACAAGAAGAACCTGTTCTGACCTCGCCAGTTCTCTACCGCATCCTTGAAAACCTGTCGAAATGTCAGTTCTCACACTCCACCGGCTCCTTCTCATGCTCCGGTAAGAGCCGTGTGCAGATGAGCCCTGCACCACAGACCTGAGAAATAAAAGCTGTGCAAGACCAAAAAAAAAAATAAATCTTTTTTTAAGATTTTATTTATTTATTTGACAGAGAGAGACACAGTGAGAGAGGGAACACAAGCAGGGAGCGGGAGAGGGAGAAGCAGGCTTCCCACGGAGCAGGGAGCCCGATGCGGGGCTTGATCCCAGGATCCTGGGATCATGACCAGAGCTGAAGGCAGACACTTAACCAATTGAGCCACCCAGGTGCCCAAAGGAAATCTATTTAAAGAACTTTAGTTTTATATTGAACATGTAAGTATCATTCATGATCATGCAAATGTGTTTTTAAGAATCAATGTGGCTTCCTTTAAATAATCTTAATTTTGGGGGGGAAAATCGTTAAAACTTGTGTTTTATCTGAAGTTACTTTGACAGCAGTTTTCTCTTACATAATACTATGTTGAGATGGCATGATGCTGACAAGAAGTTAAAAAAATTATAAAATGATTTTCTATATAAATTACATGCTCTTGTGGCATATAATTTTGGTAAAAATTCGGTTGCAATTTTAAATAAAAAAAAACCTCCCAAGATTGGTAAGCAGGAGGAAATCGGGTGAACAAATAGATGAGTAATGATGAATTACCAGTAATAACAGGGAGAGATGATCTTCTAACAATTTTCTCCTGTCTCCCAAGTCATAATTTTTGTTTTATTGTGTGTGTTGCTCAGCTTTCTATATCATGTTAAATGTATATCATTTCTCTTTAGAAAATATTAAATGGTTTCAGAGTAGAATCAATTGCCAGCTTTCATTCAGTTTTCATAATGTCCTTGACCATTACAGGTAGTCATTGACACCATGAGGTGCAGCCGAAGCCATATGGGAATCTGAAATGGACTACATATTGAATTTAATTAGAAATTACATTCCCTGCTAATATATTTGCAAAATACAAAGATCTCCCCCCACATCTGCATCCTCAGAGAATGTTTTCAGTTATCACTAAACTTGTTTCTCAGTTTCTCAGAAGAAAGTGATCCTTACTTTGTCTTTGAAAAGGAAAGGAACCTAAAACTATGCTGTCCATCTCACTGCCTCTTTGTACAACTCAGGCTTCCACGGAGCTCTGCAGTGCTTTTAATATAATCGTATTGCTTTTGGTTTGCAAAAGAAGTGTATTAGCGATGGCACAGTGCATATACTCTCAGGCCTATGAGCTCATAGTATGTGAACATTTTCCATTTCTAATGTATAACACATGCTTTTTAAATACGAATTAAAATATTATCTGTGGGATGTGGTAAATAGGTTTTTTAACACTGGTTATTAACCCTGGAATTTAGTCTACTTTAATCTAATACTGCTTTATTTTTATCTTCAGAACTGCATATTTTACTTTTAAATTTGTCTTAAATTCATTTGAATTCACCAAATAGTTCCATGATACTGGAATTGTATGCAAGGAATGCTCACAACTTATAATCTAAATAAGCAGGTTAAGCGGGTTAATTGGGTTTTCACTTTCCCAATTACATTCCTGCTTATTTTAATGAATATTGTTAAAGTATATTGATATTATATTAGCATCTGCTATATAATTTCTTTCATTCATGTGCAATTTATAGTGTTTGCCCTTTACTTTGGAAAAGCCACTCTTTCAAGTAAAATTGTATTTCACAACTATGGGTGCTTTTTTTTTTTTCCTCCACTCCTCTTTTTTAATATGTGTCTCAGATCTAATTAAATGTCTTAGAAGTTTGTGTCTACTGTTAAAACACAATTGACTGTATACTCGGTACTACCCCAGTGATTTATTTGCCTGAATTTCCATAGTTTGCTTATCTGAGACCCTGATGAAATTCAAGACTATAAGTATAGGACCGATAATGGATGTCAGCACTTAACGTCAGAAACCTAAATCAAAAAACTTGATTCAATAGGCCTTTCTAAGGGCTTATTCTTTACTTTCTATGTCAAAATGATCTCATGTATACAATTAATACTGCTGCTCTGTGGCAAAGGTGAATGGTTCACAAAAGACCATTTAATGAATGCAGTACAGTTGTTTATGTTTTTGAGAAATCTTTTATTAAAGTATATAAGATACACATCTAAGCAGCTTCTTTTCCTCTACTCATTATTTCCACCATAGTTCTGTCATTCATTAGCCGTCCAACTTTCTTGTTTGATATTAGCTCTACACGGTTAATATTATTTATGATGTCGAAGAAAAGGCATGTCACACACACACCAAGCATAGTATAATGTTAGAGTGCAGTATTCGAGTAACAGACTCTACCCAAACACAGTACAGTGTCATGAAGAAAATACTCGTGATAATGAGAGATCTGGGTTCAAGTCCTGACTCTTTTCCTAATAGCTGTGTGGTTTCAGGCAATCTACTTAACCTTCTTGTGTCTTAATTTTCTCTCCTTAAGACTGACATAGCAATACTACCTGTTTGGGGAATATTATGAGGATAGGATGAGTTGTTATAGGTTAAGTGACTGGAAGAATGTCTGTGATTAAGTGCTCAATAAATGTTAGCTTCTATTGGTACTACAGAAAATTTGTCTGAAGGGATAGATTTTCCTAATACTATACATTATCTGGATAATGTGTTTTGGGGAAGGCCATAAATCTCAGTTTGCGTGAGAAAGTTCTGGTTTATCCCTGTGGCCCTCTTCTAATAATTCATTCATATGATAATAATTCAGTGCTGCTTTTTACTCTCAGAAGTGTTAATTATAGTCACTGAATTTCCTCCACATAGAATTCACTACTTTTCAGCTTCTTTCCATACTTCTCTAGTAACACTTCTGAATAAGGTCACCAAGAACTTGTTATGCTAATCTCATATTCTCACCTGAATTGAGTGTTGTCTAGCATATAGCATTGTTGACTACTTCCTCATCATTGAAGTCAGAGTCTGTGTTTCTGCTTTTTCTTGGATGTTCATTCACTTTCTTTTGTATCTTCTTTTGTCTCTTCTCCCCCATCAATGATATATTTTCAATTGTCATTGGTTTTCTCTAAGGTCCCATTTTCTTCTCATCCTATACCTTGTCCCCAGCTCCTTATTTATTAAATGAGCTACCTGGAGAAAGTTAGACTAAGTGAAATGAGCCAGTCACTGAAGGGCTATAGGATTTCACCTATGTGAACCCATAAAAACCGAAAATATGATAGGGGTTGCCTGTGTCTGGGGGTGGGAGAAGTCGAGAGTTGTTTTTCAGTTTCAGTTATGTTAGATGAATAAACTCTAGAGATCTACCGACAACATAGTGCCTATAGTTAACAATCTGGTAGTGTGCACTCCAAAATATGTTGAGGTTAGATCCTAGGTTAATGCCTATGTTAAAATTAACAAAACAACAAAAAGTAGAAAGCAAAAACAAAGGGACACAAGGAAACTTTGGGAGGTATTGGGTATGTCTACTATCTTGATTGTGGTGATGGTATCATAGCTGTTGGTATATGTCCAAACTCCTCATCTTATACACATTAAATATGTACAGTTCTTTGTATATCATTGATACCTCAATAAAGCTGTTAGAAAAAAGATGCTAGCATATAATAAGTGCCATATGAATTCTTCCCATATTATTATTTATTGTTTACTTGTACTTTTTCCTTGAATTTTCTGTATAGTTTTGTGATTTTGCCCAGTTGGCTCTTGATGCTTTTATTTTCATTTTGTGTAATTTATATATTGAATATATTAAATTTGTGATAAAAATATATTAGGCTTGATGGTGCCTGGGTAGCTCAGCCAGTTGAACTTTGGACTCTTGATTTTGGCTGGGGTCATGATCTCAAGGGTCATCGGATTGAGCCCCACATCAACTCCATGCCAGGCTCTGGGCTCAGCACAGAGTCTGCTTCTCTCCCTCTCCCTCTGTCTCTCCCCTGGCTTGTGTGTGTGTGTTTGTGTGTGCATGTGCACACACGTGCACAGGCACATGTGTGCTCTATCTATAAATGAATAAATAAATCTTAAAAAAAATATGTGTGTGTATATATATATATATATATATATATATATATTAAGCTGGTAGAAATTTAAACTACTGTCCCTAGCTCAGGCTCATTTATAATAAAAGCTTAAAACCCAGATGTGGGGGCGCCTGGGTGGCTCAGTTGGTTAAGCAACTGCCTTTGGCTCAGGTCATGATCCTGGAGTCCTGGGATTGAGTCCCGCATCGGGTTCCCTGCTCGGCGGGGAGTCTGCTTCTCCCTCTGACCCTCCACCCTCTCATGGTCTCTCTATCTCATTCTCTCTCTCAAATAAATAAATAAAATCTTTAAAAAAAAAAAAAACCCAGATGAGATACTGTTCACTGGAATGTACCATGGCTATCACAAATACAACCTGTTCAAAATTTTACTTGTCATTTACCTGCTGTGTATCTTTTTCTCCTACATTCACCATCTCAATGTTTCATGCTATTATTCTACTCAATGCCCTCAGCCATAATTATGGAAAGCATTTTTAAATCTTCTCTTTGTCTTTTTGAAGCCAAATGTAAAATTATTCTCCTTTTAAATGTACCTCTAAATGATCTCTGTTCTTTTTTCTTCTTTATTACCTTAGGTGGCTCTTCGTTCTTGCCGGAATTAACATGACAGCTTATTACCTGGTCTCTCAGTCTCCATTATTGCCTCACATGACACACTCTTATACTTTGCTGCAAGATTTATCTTATTACAAATGCCAATTTGTTCATATTCTTCTGTTTGTTTTACTAGTGTCCGTTGACTTTGCTTTAAGCAAAAAAAAAAAAAAAAAAAAGGCCTCTAAAATCACCCTTAACTTTATCACCCCTTTCATGAACTTATTGTGGCGTAATTATGTGAAAGATTTTCTTTTAATTGCTCTCATCCAAGGCTACAGTTGAATTTAGTACAAATGAAATACATTCTCTCTGATTCCTATTTTACATTTTAGTCTTACCTCAAAAATTAGTGGTCTCTCTTCAGAACTCTCTCTTTCTACCTTCGAATTTATTTTTTATAGGCACATAAATATATTTTTCTATTGGAACACTCTGAACCTAGTGACTCCTATGAGCTTTTATTCTTTCCAGAGCAATCCAGGAGTATAAAAATGTATGGGACTAGGAATAAGCTTGTGGAAATATTAGAAATGATTCTGATAAGTCTTTATTTTACATTGTTTAATTCTCTATAGTAAATAATCTTAGGGTTTTTAACAAACATTAGTCTTTGGGTCCTTATTAATATATGACATATCAATGCAGTTCTTCAAAAGGATAGCACAGCAGTGACAGCTTAAATTGAATGAGTAATTTTCAGAGGAGATACTTTTCATAAAAAAGTACTGAACATGTTTTCCATATATCATCAACAGATGTGTTTTGTTGATGTATTTCACTACAGTCACATTTAATAAAGTATATGAATATTTGTCAAACATCAATTAATTGGAAGTTTACAATATGAAAATTCAATTTGTTCAAAGGTTTCCCATTCATAAATTTCCCTAAGGTGTTGAATAAACAACAAAACAATATAAATTATCAGTAATGTGCCCTCATATCCAATGTATTCAAGAGAAAGTTTATTATAGGATTATGTGCTATTTTCTTCTAAAATGACTGAATTCATCTACTTCTTCACATTATAAAGGTCTTTATATATGATGGAAATATTATGTTAGATAAATCATTTTTTTCCTCCATAAAAATGAAATATACATCTCAGTAGGAAAATCTCCATGGTAAGAAGGGATTTTGAATGATTTTGCTTCCTCAATGGAATAGGACTTTAAGCCAGTTGCGGAAAATGCCAACATCAGTCAATTATGAATGAACTCACTTAGGAAAAAAACAAAACAAAATGGTATTACAGAGGTCTATTTATACACCAACAAAATTATACTGGAATCTTTAATTAGCTTATGATTATTCTATGATTTTGAAGAATTTCTCATTTTTTATTCCATTTGGTTATATATGTATGGACTATTATGCAGAAACAAGAGTCTTATACATGGACATGATTATGGAATACAAGTGAGAGAGAGAGAGAAGGAGGGAGGGAGAGAGGAGGGGGAGACAGTATGAAAGAAAGAAGGAAAGAAGGAAAGTCAGCTAACAGAAACAACACACTCTAAGCAAGGCCACTCACTTATCCATTGGATCTCAGAAAGAAATGCATCTGGATAAGAATGGCATAGAATTCTAGCTACTTTTGCACAAAAAGTGATGTCTGTGTACCTCCTTCTCTTAAAAAAATAATTCATTATTTTTTAAAAACATTAGCTAATCTAAAATGACCAGTGTACTTCAAAACCAAGTTTTGGAGAAATACTTAACAGTTTTGGGAGGAACTCCTGGTAATTCTAATAGTATAACTCATACATATATATGTGTAGATATAGATAGATAGATAGATAGATAGATAGATAGATGGATATCTATGTAGATATCTATAATATATGGACTTTTTACACATTAGCTGTGTCAGTTCTGTAGTAATGCATCTCATGTACCCTGCTTTTGTTTAATCTTTAGTAAAATCCTGAATATCTTTTAGGTAAAATGCAAAGTATTTTACTACATAAAGAGTGATATGGGAAGGAGTTACATGATACGGTAAGTCAATGTTGAAGAATAACCACTGGACTAAGACAAGTTACAACTGTCCAGCAATAAGGGGCTCCCCTCTTCTTAGATTATTGTGTTACAGATGCTTAAGATATATGTCTGCAAATTGTTTTTATGCCATTTTTACAAATATATTTCAAAATAGTTAACAATTCAATCAAGAACTGCAACTTAAAAATAAACAACATAAGCTTTTATGTCCTATAGCTCTTTTTGTCATCATCAATTAAGATTACCACGGGATGTTGGCCTCAAAAACAAATGTAACTGGGGCGCCTGGGTGGCTCAGTTGGTTGAGCGACTGCCTTCTGCTCAGGTCATGATCCTGGAGTCCCGGGATCGAGTCCCGCATCGGGCTCCCTGCTCGGCAGGGAGTCTGCTTCTCCCTCTGACCCTCCTCCCTCTCATGCTCTCTGTCTCTCATTCTCTCTCTCAAAATAAATAAATAAATAAAAATCTTTAAAAAATAAAAATAAAAAAAAAAAACAAATGTAACTGATACAAAAGTGTATTCATGATGTTCCATCAGTCTTTGTAAGTAACCTATTTTTGTTCAGAGATCTCTAAAGGTGTTTAAACTTTTTCTTCTATGAACCAGAAATTATGGTGTAATCATCAGCTTAGGCATTTTTGGATCTTCTTATTGATCTCTTATTTCTCAAGGGCTTTTATTTACCTCACAAACTGACTTTGCCCTCTGTGTCTCTCTGTTTATCTTCATATTTTATGCATCAAGTTCAAAACCCAACATTATAAAAGACAAATGTTGTTATGAGCCCTGAAGCACTGAAGATCAATTATCATGTTTTAATTGTTATTATTGGACTAATTTCAACTGTCCTCTGGGTACAAACAAATTAAGATTAAAAAAAATAGGCTGCATTCCTTCCATAGCAGATGTTTTGAAGCTACCAGCTGTATAGCAGTTGCTCTACTGGAAGCAGGGTGTAAAATAAATATAATATATTTATTACAGTGCTGTTCCCATTGTTGTTGCAGTTAAAAAAATAGTCAACATAATATGGCACAGAGTTAACCTAAATTAATAAAGAATGGCATTCCCTGTATAAATTTGAAAGGGAGGAGAAACATAGGTAGACAGATGCACATACACATAGATACCTAGAAATAGTATTTTTCTGATTAGAAAAAAATTATGATCTTGGTTAACGTTATGAAAGATGATTGATGTATAATGTCCTATTTTAAAGGATTCAGTATATGCCCTGAATTAGAGATTTGTATGCAATGTTGTATCTCCCTTAGCCAGAATACACGGGGCTAGAACTGAAGGGAGATTGGCTTCTCTTGATATTTTAACTAACCCACTAAACATATTTTTGCTTCCTACTCCTGCCTCCTTGAGCAGTGCTGATTTGAAGGTCTTAGATCCCAAAAGAGAATGTTTCCACCAGTGCAACCAACAATAGTGGTTCCACATAATTAGAGGTGGGACTGCCACTGGCCATTTTACGTTTCTTGTGCTCCTGGAACAAACAACACAGTTTTGTTTTTGGTTTTTATATTTTGGATGAGTGATCCAGATTACCAAGTGGATATTAATTTGCTGCCTCACAATAGTAAATAGTAACAGAGAGGACTAAATTTGGAACCCAGAGAGTATTAAGGGGCACTCTTTAGTACTTTTATATCCAAGAGAAAAGATAATGACAAGTTATAGCAACTAAAGAAAAATTCACGAATGCAAGTGAAGATCTGGGTCATGAACTGCATGAAACTGAGGACAAAGAAAGCATAGAGTGAGTAATAGAAACAGAAAGTTACAGGTATCAATTATAACCTTGTAATCAGTTATAAAAATGAGGAACATAGTAGCTACATGTATCTTTCATTATTATTTGTATAAATAGATTTTTAACTCTTAACAAATTAATGTCTATCCCCATTTTTATTACTTGATAGACATATTGTTGGAAGTTAACAATTTTGTCTTTAGTAAAAGAATGTTCAGCTGGAGCTATGACGAGAATGAGAAGTAAATAAGAAATACCAGAAATGGATAGGGGAATTTATGACAACTGCCTCTCATAAATGGAAAGTAATGACTACTGGGACTTTGTGTCTTCTCAGTTTTTTGAGTGAGTGAGATCATTTTTGATTATACAAAGCAGGGATTCAGAAAAAACAGCCCATGGGTCAAATCCACCCTTCAGCCTGTTTTGAAACAGATGCAATCTAAGAATGTTTTTATACATTTTAAAAGGTTATGAAAAAACTAACAAACAGCAGTAACAACAACAAAAGGAGAATATGCATCAGACCCTATGTAGCCCATAGGTACTAAATTATTTATGACCTGTCCCTTTAATGCTAGTTGTACATGTTGTTAATGAAAGCAAAAGTTGTTTTATTGTAGTAAGGAAGTTGAAATATTTGTAGAAGTGCATGCACAGGTGCTTAGTAACAGGCAAAATTACTAAGTTACTAACCCTTTGGTATGCTGTTGTCTCTCATCATCAAAACCACCCTTCTCAGCAGGTTTGTGATCCTGGTGTTGAGACACTGCAGTCCACAGACCTGCTCAGATCGCTGTCTCTTTGTAACATTTAGCCAACAGTGGGTGGTAGAGGAAAACTGGAATGCTGGAAGAGCATTTTCTCCTTCCATTTTGTTTCCTGCTCCTATGAATATCACCTTAGCAATTCTTCCTTATGACAGTGGCAGTGTGTTTTAGTACATGACTTGAATCCAAAAAAAAAAAAAAAAAAAAAAAAGCACTGTATTGCCCTCTCAGCAAAATTAGCCCCAGCTGGTCTGTGCTCCACTCAAAGGTCTGCATTCTCTTGTCTTCTCCTTTGAGTTCAAATTCAAAAAGCCCTCCCTACTCAGATGTATGAGTGTCAGCTCTGCAAGAGTCTTCCTTCAATCTTAAAACTTTTAATAATTTGAAGTATAATCACTTTTACACCCAGTCCAAGGAGGCATAGCAACTTCCTTCAGATGATATCTCTGTGACATGCTAGTATTCTTTTGTTTTTAAAAGTATATTCAGTACCTAACAATTCCTCATATTAAATTTTCTTTATTGATAATTTTTGGTTTCTGTTTCCTAAACTGATCATAATTTAAGTTGAAATTCACTCAAGAATGAATGTCAACATAAATTTTTTCTGAATTGTTTCTTACAAAATTGCTTTATCTTCCTCATTGCAGGAATTGGTAAATACTTTTACCAAAGCCACATTTTAACAATTGGTAATTTTATACATTTAACCAATAGGCATGCTTTATTTTTTAATAATTTTAGATATTGAAGCAATTGACATGCTTTTTTTTCCTAGGTTGCAATCAAATAATTACTCCTTTTATTGAAAGAGACTCTGAAGAAAAAATTTGCAAATTGTGTGAGTAAAGAAAGACAAATGATTGAATGATTTTTTTTTATCACAATAGTCTTGACTATTCCCCATGCTGTACTTTTTCTCTCCATGACTAATTTATTTTATAATGAAGTTTGTACCTCTTGATCCTTTTCATCTATTTTACCCATCCTCCCACCCACTTCCCCTCCAGCAACCAGCAGTTTGTTCTTTGTATTTAAGAGTCTGGTTTTTTTGTTTGTTTTGTTTTGTTTTTTAGATTGTATATGTAAGTTAAATCACATGGTATTTGTCTTTCTCCGACTTATTTCACTTAGCATAATACCCTCTAGTTTCATTCATGTTGTTGCAAATAGCAAGATTTCATTATTTGTTATGGCCAAATAATATTCCATTGTATAAATATACCATCTGTTTTAGCTATTCATCTGTTGATGGACACTTGCATTACTTGCGTATCTTGTCTGTTGTAAATAATGCTACAGTAAACATAGGGGTGCATAGATCTTTTTGAATTAGTGTTTTTGTTCCCTTTGAGTAAATACCCAGCAGTGGAATTACTGGATCCTATGGTATTTCTATTTTTAATTTTTGAGGAACCTCCATGCTGTTTTCCACAGTGGTTGGACCAGTTTACATTCCCACCAGCAGTGCACGAGGGTTCCTTTTCTCCACATCCTCGCCAACACTTGTTGTTTCTTGTCTTTTCAACACTAGCCATTCTGACTGGTATAAAGTGATATCTCTTGGTGGTTTTGATTTGCGTTTCCCTGATGATTAGTGATGTTAAACATCTTCTCATGGGGCTGTTAGCCATCTGAATGTCTTCTTTGGAAAAATGTCTTGTCAGGTCCTCCATCTATTTTTTAATCAGATTGTTTGATTTTTTTTTTGGCATTGAGTTGTATATGTTCTTCATTTATCTTGGATATTAACCACCTATCAGATACATCATTTGCAAAAATCTCCCATTTAGTAGGCTGCCTTTTTGTTTTGTTGATTATTTTCCTTTGCTGTGTAAAAAACTTTTAATTTTGGTGTAGTCCCAAAGTTTATCTTTCTGTTTCCCTTGCCCAAGGAGACATATCTGTAAGTCTGTTGCTAAGACCAACATCCAAGAGATTACTGCCTCTGTTTTTTTTTTTTGTTTTTTTTTTTTAGGAATTTTATGGTTTCAGGTCTCTCATTTAGGTCTTTAATCAATTTTGAGTTTAATTTTGTGTATGATGTAAGAAAATGGTCCAGTTGCATTCTTACACATGTAGCTGTCCACTGAGTACCTTTTACTGAAGAGACTATCTTTTCCCCATTGTATATTGTTCCCTACTTTTGTAATAGATTAATTGATCTTATAGATGTCAGTTTATTTCTGGACTCTCAATTCTGTTCCATTAGTCTGTGTGTCTGTTTTTTGCTGGTACCATACTGCTTTGATTGCTATAGCTTTGTAGCATATCTTGAAATATGTGGTTCCATACAGATTTTAAAGTTATTTGTTCTTGTTCTGTGAAAAATGCTGTTAGTATTTTTTTCTTTTTTTTTTTTAATTTTACTTTATTATGTTATGTCAGTCACCATACAATACATCATTAGTTTTTGATGTAGTGATCCATGATTCATTGTTTTCGTATAACACCCAGTGCTCCATGTAGTATGTGCCCTCCTTAATACCTAGTATTTTGTTAGGGATTGCATTAGGTTGCTTTGGGCAATATGGACATTTTAACAAAATTAATTTTTCCAATCCATGCACATGGTGTATCTTTCCATTTGTTTGTGTCATCTTCAATTTATTGATTAAATGATTTTGGAAAGAAATGTGATGATTCTTTTAAAAGTATTGATATCAATAAATGCACCTCTCTAATGGTGCCAATCTTACCAGAATACTTATATCAGAGGTGCCTGGGTGGCTCAGTCATTAAGTGTCTGCCTTCAGCTCAGGTCATGATCCCAGGGTCCTGGGATGGAGCCCTACATCGGGCTCCCTGCTCAGTGGGAAGCCTGTGTCTCCCTCTCCCACTCTCCCTGCTTGTGTTTCTTCTCTCGCTTTGTCTCTGTCTGTCAAGTAAATAAATAAAATCTTAAAAAAAACAAAAAAACAAAAAAAAACTTGTATCAGCTAATATTTTCTCTTAAGGAATTTAAAATAATTGGGCATCAGAAAAGTTCAATCAAGAACATACACTAATTATGTGGTATGTATAGAAATTTTTCTTACTATATATTTTTCTGCATATTGTTGAAACATCATTAATTCTAGCCTGACAAGGCCTGATAATTTATTTTCTTGAATGATTTGTTTTAATTATCTGTAAACCCCATTGTTCCAATTGAATTGTGATGGAATTTGTTATGTAGTAAATGTCTGTGTCCTCCCAAAATTCATATGTTCAAGTCTACTCCCTAATGAGATGGTACTTGGAGATGGGGCCTTTGAGACATAATAAGATCATGAAGATGGGATCTCATGAATGAGATTAGTGCCTGTTATAAGAAGAGGCTAGAGAGCTAGCTAATTTTTCTGTCGTGCAAGGATATAATGAGAAGTTAGCCTTTGCAAACCAAAAGAGAGCCCTCACCAGAACCTGACAAAGCTGCATTCTGATCTCAAGCTTCTAGCCTCCAGAACTGTGAGAAGTACATTTCTGTTATTTAAGCCACCCAGCCTATGGTATATAGCCATCCCAACCGATTAAGACAGAACCCTAATTGAACTGTCTACCTATACTTTTATACAGAAATTATGTATGTATTTTGACAAAATAAGACACATATTTTTTTTCAGTAAGTAGACATATTAACATGGTATTTTTTTCTGAACTGTGACCTAATTTGTATAAACAGCAATGCACGCCTGTTATTTTATAGCTGCAGAAGATGTGTAACACATGAAAAGAATTAGATACAAAAGAGTGACAGTACAGTCAAAAGATATAAATGAAATCAGGGTAGAACAAGGCAAATGACAAGATAAACACCATTCATTTGAAAGGATGTGTGAATGATAGTTTTAAAAGCTATTTTTTCAAATTTTGTATGCTGCATCTTTCATGACCATCAGATCTTTCAAATCCTAAACAACTTACCAAAATATAAGAGGAAGCAAGTATTTATTACCTGGTTAGTTGATTTGTTCATGTGTTCTCGTGTCAAACCATTTTGTGAATTATTTTTATTATTTAATAATAAGCGAATAATTATCATATCAGGTAGTACATATATATCAATTTTGAACATGTTCAGTTCCTTATATATTTTTCTAGCAAACACTTTACTTTAAAACAACACATGACTTATGGGAAAATGTTCCCATATATCTTCAAATATCTGTATAAATTTTGAATTACCAACAGAATGAAATGTGATTCTGAGCATGTAGCATGGAAGATATTTATTATTGTGACCTAGATATTTGTGAATTCAAAATCCAGTTTTCAAGAAAATGGACTTGATTTACAGTTGTTTTCTTTGATTCTTATTAATACTTGAAAAATATTCTTCATACAACAAAAAATTACACCCATACTAGAAAAAGGTCTTTTTCAAAGCTACAGCCCATTATGTATACATGAGAATAAATAAATATTTGCTACTAAAATAATATATAATAAAACCTTAATACTTACAGATGTAACTAGAAACTAATCCTAATGTATGAATATACATTCTCACATTTGAAATTATTGCCTACCACCTTCTTAATGTCATAAATCATTTGATTCACCCATCTCATGCTTAAAGTGATTCTACCATTTCATGATATTTTATTTCAGAGAATTACAGTTTCCAAGATCTATGTCAGTGGATTTTTTAAATTTCATAAATAAATAAATAAGCAAATTGAAATAAATTTATCTAAATGTAAAATAAGAATAAAATGGTGGCATAAATTGATAGTGGATGGTGAGATACATATTTATCACTGTTGGAGTGGAAGATTAAACATAAATAAGAGGAAAAGTCTAGAATAATCCTAATGGTAATTATTCCATAAAAGAAACCTGAACTCCTTGTTAGAAATGGCCTATTGTAGGACTGGTGCAAGAAATATACAGGATGTACCTGTAGGGTCTTATAATGTCAAAAATTAAGAAAATACCCTTCATAAAGCACATCCCACCCTCCCACCCCCCTATGTGATGTGATATGTCAAAGTGATACAGGATCCATCTGAAGAAGCACCCTATATCCAAAGCTGCAACAATTTGAGAAACAGAATGAAATAGTATTGGATTGTAACCCAAGTATAAAATAAATATCCATGAATCCATACTGACACAAAGAAGCAAGCAAGCAAACAAATGGAGAAGGGAAAAATCTCTAGTACCGAAAAATCCTTGACAATTTGTGGAGATACTCTGCTCTCATGGAAGTGAAGCATAACTCCTTACTCCTCAATGTAGATTGAACATAGTAACTTCCTGCCAAACAACAGAGTATGGAAAAGTGGGGAAAAAAGAGTAACTTCATATTGGAGAAAGCTGACAGAAATAGGGTTTCTACTTCAGCTAAGTGATTGATGTCAATGTCAGCAGTGATAAGACATGTTGATATATACATAAGACATATAAACTGGATGTGATGTCATAAAAAATGGTACTTTATTTCCATGGTCTTCCCCTAAACTCAGAACCCCAGTCTAACCACTAGAACAATGTATTAGAAAAATCCCAGTGGAGGGACAGTGTACCTGACTAATACTCCTCAAATCTGTCAGTCATTAAAAACAAAGAAAATTTGACAAACTGTCACAGACAAAGGAAGCCTAAGGAGACATGACAATTAAATGTAAAGCAATATCCTGTATAAAATTTGGAAGCAGAAAGTGGACATTAGGTAAAAAGAAAATCTAAATAAAGGATAGCTTTACCATAACGATCAATATTGGCTCAATAATTGTACAAAATATACTATTGTAAAATGTTCATAATAGGGGAAACTGTGTACAGGGACATGGAAAGTTTCTGTATTATCTTTGTAATTTTTCTGTAAATCCAGAAGTATTTTTTAAAATTAGGTTTATGTTTTTAAAAAGGACATGTTTTAGAAAATGCTGGGTGACATTGCCCAAATAATTTTTTCTTAATTTTTAAAATTTTTTTTCTTAATTTTTCTATTTTCCTTTCTGTTGTACAGATATAAAATGCTTCTTTTTTGTGAGATCCTGTTATTAAAGAAACAGAATTTAAAAGGTAGTATGACTTGGGGTGCTTGGGTGCTCAGTTGGGCATCTGACTCTTGACTTCTGCTCAGGTCATGATCTTATGGTTATGAGATCGAGCCCCCATCAGTCTCTGCACTGGGCATGGAGTCTGCTTACGATTCTTTCTCCCTGTCCCTCTGCCCCTCCCCTCTCTCTCTCTCTCTCAAAAAAGTAGTATGACTTAAAATATTATTTTAAACTTGCATAAGAGGTTCAGTTAATCTATTATCTGAGGAAAAACTCCATTGATTTATTTTTCTCATCCAGACAAGGTACTTCATCTTTATGAGCATTAAATTCCTCATGGGTAAAATTAAGATATTAATTGCTTTACCCTAAGGTTGTTGAGAAATTTAATGATACAATGGATATTAAAATCTTGTAGAAAATTATAATGTGCTATACAATCTGTATATATAATTTCTCCCTTCAGATTTTTAAGACTGATACATATATACATCCTATTTATTACTATTATGAATGTTACTAAATGTTTATTCTCGTTATAAATATACTAAAATAATATTTGCTTAATAACAAAATCTCAATTATAAAACAATTCATAATGTATTAGCAAAGAAATTCCATTATAAAAACAATGACTTCTGTAGCCTTGTCGTTTTCTCTGAATCTAGAAGAAATCCCTGGGAGTCGGTCTTCTATTTTGCCTTGCTACTTGCTCATCTCATCCATTTCTGTGGATTTATAAAAATTTACCATTGGATGACTCCTAAATATACAGTTTCTTCCTATCTATCCAACTGTGCACATACCATCACTGCCTAAATATCTACCAGGCATCTCAACTTAGTAAGTTCAAAATAAAGCTTTTATTTCTCTCTTCAACCTTTATCCCTAACCTTCAATAAACAGCATGAAAACTCACCTATTTATGCCACCCGAAATCTAGGAATTATTCTTGGTTCTTCTCTTTCCTTTACAATTCATGTCCAAATGTCAGCAAGTCCTGTTAGCTTTACCTTCAAAAAGTTCCAAATTTGACCACTTTTCAACAGCTCCACTATTAACACCATACTCCAAACTCATCATCAGATGACATTAACACTCTCCATGATTACTCTTTTTGTACTTTATACCCTATTCATCTACAGCCTATGCAATCATATTTCATTCCTTCCTCAACACCATCAAAGCTTTTTCAAAATCAAATTTGAACTTTCTTATGACCTATAAATTCTTGTATGATTGAGCCCTATTGATCTTTATTTTTCTTTTCTAATAAAACTATTTTCACACACTCTGTCAGATACACTCACTCTCTTGCTGAACTCAGAAATGCCAGATTTTTCTTTTTCTTTTTTTCTTTTTTTTTTTTTTTGCCTCAGAGCCTTTGCCTTTGCACTTATCATGTTCTCTTTTGGACTCATCTTTTTCTCATTTTAACAAAGTCTTTTCAGAGAGGATTTCTAGTTCATCTTATATAACACAACACCCATCCACACAATGTCACTTTCTTCCCTTTTTTTCCTATTATGAAGATAAGAGGACAAATTCATATGTTAGGTTGGAAGGAACTCTATAAACTTTGCCTACAAGAAGATTAAATGGACAAGCACACACAGCCCAAACAAATTGCAACACTCCTTAGTGTCATATAACAATATGTCTTATAAAAATATTATATATATATAATATAATACTAAAGTTTTTTTAAAAAAAATATGTAGAACAAATATGCAGAGGTAGCTTGATAACATGAACAAATTCCAAGGGTTTGTATTTTTTCTTATAGATATTATTGAGGAAGAATTTGCACAAATAAACTGCATTTTCTAAAAGTGTGTAAGTCAGTAAGTCTTGATGTTATGTACACTGAGGAAGTCACCGCCACCATTTCTATCATCTCAAATATTCCTCACATTCCTTGAAGCCTATCTGTCCCTCTGTCTCTAGTTCTAGGCAACCACTAAACTATAGATGAGTTTGTATTTCATGAAATCAATTGAATCATTTCAAATGTATTACACTTGACTTTTTCATTAGCCATAATGAATTTGAGATTTATTCCTGTTATCATGATTATTGGTAGTTCATTTCTATCTCTTGCTAAATAGCATTCCATTATATGGACATACCATATATTGTGTATCTCTCCACCTGTTGATGGATATTTGGGTCATTTTCAGGTTTTGGCTTTTGGAAATAAAACTCATGAATATTTGAATACAGATCTTTGTGTGGATACTTGCTTTCATTTCCCCTATTAATATCAAAAAGTGAAATGGCAGAACTGATAGTTTTACAAAGATATACTGTTTATATTCCCATTAGCACCAGTTGCTCCATATCTGCACCTTCCTCAATAATGTCACTCTTTTTAATTTTAACCATTCCAGTGAATGTGTCATGATAGCTCATGGTTATTTTAATTTTTACTTCCCTGATATCTAGTGATGTTGAAAACTTACTTGTTTGCATACTGGTTATTTGTTGTTTTATCAAAATGTGTAGTGATTCTTTATTATGTTATTTGTATTCTCATTAAGTTGTAAAAATTCATTATATATTGTACATTGTAGCTCATGATCAGATATATGTATTGCTAGTATATCTCCTATTGTCACGTTCCTTTTTTAATGCTATCATTTGAAAGACAAGTGGTTTTAATTTTTGTAGAGACATAATTTAATTCTGATCTAAAAAATACTTTTGTACCTTAGGGTTCACAGATATTTTATTTTAGGATCTCTTCTGCGGGTTTTATGTTTTAATATTTGAGTCTGTGATCCATTTAAGTTTAATTTTGTTTATGATGTGTGATAAATATCCATATTCCCCTGTTTTCCCTACAGAGTCATCCAGTTTTTATAGCACTATTTGTTTAAAAGAGTTTCCTTTCCCTTTTTTGGGAAAAATCAGTTGTCAAAAATCAGTTGATCATAAATATCCAGTTCTGTTTCTGGGAACTTTATCTTGTTTCATTCATCTAATTGTCAATCATTTTACCATTGCAACACTCTCTTAATTACTCTATAATTAATTATAGTAAACCTAGAAGTCTTGTAGTACTAGTCCTCATTTGTCAGATGGACCCCATTTAGAATTTCACATTTTTCATAATAGTTCATTGCCATGATGCATAAGAACATGGAGTCAGTTGCCTGCTCTTAGTCAGTTTTATCATTCTAGATATTTTTTTTCCTTTGTCATGTAGTTTGATTTTATGCAGCCTGTGGGTAGAAACAACTTCCACTCAATTACACAAGTATGTGCCCTATATTAAGGTACCTTTGGTAGTCTGGTTTCTTTTTTTTCAGTTGTTTTTTCTTTTCTTTTTTTTTTTTAAAGATTTTTTATTTATTTATTTGAGAGAGAGAATGAGAGACAGAGAGCACGAGAGGGAAGCGGGTCAGAGGGAGAAGCAGACCCCCTGCTGAGCAGTGAGCCTGATGTGGGACTCGATCCCGGGACTCCAGGATCATGACCTGAGCTGAAGGCAGTCGCTTAACCAACTGAGCCACCCAGGCGCCCCTCAGTTGTTTTTTCTAAACCACATTATTGAAGTATGATTGACATACAAAAAGCTGTGCATATTTGATGTATACAACTTAATCAATTTGGAGATAAATATGCATCATGAGACCATCACCACAATCTATACCATAATAAATGTATTATTTATTAGAATACTTAACATAAGACCTAACCTATTAGCAAATTTTAAAATATACAACACAGTATTGTTAATTACAGGCACCGTACTGTACAATAGATTTCCAGGACTTATTCATCTTGCATAACTGAAACTTAGTACTCTTTGAATAATGCCTCCCTAATTATTCCTACCCCAACCCCTGTTATCCACCATTCTACTCTCTGCTTCTATGAATGTGACTGTTTTAGATTCCTCATATAATTGGCATCACATCTTATTTGTCCTTCTGTGTTTGGCTTAGTCTAGTCTTGGGTAGAGCAATGACATGACCATACATCAACATTCTTAGCTACATTCCATTATCCTCTGGAATGACTGGAGTTGCTGTCTTCTCTCAAGTGCAACCCCATCAGTAAATGAATTCTCTTTATCAAATGGTAAATTATATAAGCAAGGGTTTGGCAAACTCTGGTCCACAGACTTAGTGTAGTCCTCTGCATGTTTTTTTTTTTTTTAATGTTTTGTTGGAGTACAGCCATGCCCATTCATTTATGAATTTTCTATGGCTGCTTTCATGCTACAGTGATAGAGTTGAGTTGTTGTGAGAAACATCATATGCCCTGCAAAGCCTAAAATGTTTATTATCAAAATCTCTACAGGAAAAAAAAAATTGGCATCCCTAGGATAAAGAACGAAAGAGAGGGATGTCTGTATTTAAGGAATGAATCTGTGATTTCAGATGCCAGGTTAAACTTGTGATTGGACATATTGCTGTGTTTACAGTTGAGCTTTCTGGAACTTATCCCACCTTGTGAGATTTTAGTTGAGAGAGAACCCATTGCAAGATAAGGATTTCTGGTCAAGTAACTCGTTTTCACTAGACCCCTATAACAAGCTACTAGTTTTCCTTCAAAATACATACATTTTTCAATGGCAAGAGGAAAACTTATGGCTCAGAAACCAAAGATCCCGAGAATTCTGAGAGAGTTTCATTGCTAGAGACTCCAGTAAATGTAAAATCAGTCACAGACACTTGTAGTTCCAAAAGATATGAAGAAGATAGGCACAGAAGTGGAAGGCTTGCCTTATAGCTAATTGCAGGCTTCTTGTTGTGAAGACCATTACTCACTTTCTGTAGCCTGCCTGGTAACCTGCTGCTATAAAGACTTTCATATCTATATGTGAGGTATAATCTTTTGAATATCAAAGAAACCTATCAAGTTGTATGAAAAATCAGGATACTCTTACCATTATCTCAAAAAAAATATGTTGGCTTTGTGAATAGAAAACCTTAGGAATAGAATCCCTGAATAGAGCTGAGAATTGACAAAGGAGAATAGTGTTGTTTACAAAATATCCATATTCTTTTAAAAAGAATGTGTTCTCAGATTTTGTTTGTATGTTTCTTAGATTACATTAATTAGGTTTTTAATGTCTAAAAATCTTGTCTCTTTTACTTACTAATTTCTGAGGAATATCATTAAAGTTACTTAAATGGTATATCTGTCAGTTTCTCCTTGTAGTATTATTGTTCTTTGACCTTTATGAATTTGAGTCTATGGTTTTTGATGAATGTAAAAATTTATATATCACTCTGAAAAAAATGAACATCACAATAATCATCTTTTTAACTTTCATAAGCTTTTTGCTATAGCATCCTTCAATATATGCCCTATGATAAACAACAACAAAAAACTTCCTTTAAACATTTCTCATTTAAGGTGAGTACAATGGTACACATTCTTGATTTTAGGGACCTCATAAAAGTAAGAAGCTTTTGCATTTCCTGGTATGGGGTGGGGTCAATGTTGTGGGTGTGAGAACATCCAGTGATGCCTGATCACCTCACAGACCTAGAATGTGGTCTCTTTGTACACTTGCAGCCAGTCTCAGCCTAGTAATTAGCTTTCCTCTGCCCTCCTGACATAGAAACCATAAGCAGCAAGCTGTCTCGTGTCCCTAAGCAAGCTCCCATGTGGCTTAAACTCAAGAAGGTTGACTGTTGTTTACCTAACAACTTCAGACCAGCTATGACCTGACTTAACTAGCAAAACCCTCTTCTATCCAGTAACCAAACCACAACTTCTCCAGTGAATTAGGAGTCCCTTCTAAGTTTGTCCTTCTTTGAGTTCTTTCCTTTAGCCTTGGAAAAACATACAGTTTCTTTGGATTTTATAGTTATTTTTTATCATAGTTAATCATTATCTACATTAAACTGTACCATTTAACTTACTGTGTGGCTTCTGTCTTCTGATTGGACTCATACTGCTAGAGAATTTGTATCAGGAGTGATCCTGGGAGAAGAACCCTAAAAATGGGACTTGGGGTTGAGTTTGTTTTTGCCTTTTCGCTTGGGTGTATGTTGAGTCCTTTGCCAGTTAGAAATGAGACTATAGTAAGCCATGGTGTGCAGCAGAACCATAATTAATCTGGTTATCACCTCTGGTTGATTTTGATAAAATGACAGTTGAGCCACAAGCTATTAGAGCTCAAGTGGCTGCTGAACTTGACAATTATGGCAGTAATTATGATTATAAAGACCCCAGTGTGGCTTGTGTTGTTTCAGTGCATGAGTGCTTACAGAGAAAAAATGACAAGCTCAGGTCTATGAACTCTCACCTCAAGTCATAGTCTGAGAATCGGACAGCTTTCATAATAGCCCTAAAAGAGTCTCTAATTTCTTGTATCTGCAGGTTGGATACTGCTGAAAATAAAAACATTATTCAGTTGTGTGAGTGCTGAATTACAGTGGTAATTAAACTCAGAGTGTCCCTGAGTTTTTCATGTGAAAGGGCATTAATTGGGAAATAAAGGTATCATGAAATGTAAAGTGGGGACTTCTGGCAGGATTCAAATGAATACTTGTTTTGTGGACTGAAACTTGCCTACAGAGGGGGCATACATTTAATGAGATTGAGATATCAAAGCTTACCTGGCATCATCAGGAATCTAAAAAATTAGTATCAAAAAGTTAGGGTTAGGCATTATAGGGATCCCAGAAGAAGAGAGAGAAAAGAGGGCGAAAAATTGATTTGAGAAATAATAGCAGAAAACTTCCCAGATCTGGGAAAAGAAACAGAAATCCAGATCTAGGAGGCACATAGAGCCCAACAAAATCAACTCAAGGAGGTACACACCAAGACACATAGTAATTTAAATGGCAAAAAGTACTGATAGAGTATTTTAAAAGCAGCAAGAAAAAAGAAAATAGTTACATCCAAGGGAAATCTCAAAGGAATATCAGCTGATTTTTCAGCAGAAATTTTTCAGGCCAGAAGAGAATGGCATGATATATTCTGAAAGGAAAAATAATCTGCAGCCAAGAATACTCTATCCAGCAAGGCTATCATTCAGAATAGAAGAAAAGATAAAGAGTTTCCCAGACAAAAGTTAAAGGTATTCATGGGAAACCTGGGTGGCTCAGTCAGTTAAGCAGCTGCCTTCGGCTCAGGTCCTGGGATCGAGTCCTGCATTGGGCTCCTTGCTCAGCAGGGAGCCTGCAGCTCCCCCTGCTTGTGCTTCCTCTCTCTCTCTCTCTAATAAATAAAACCTTCAAAAAAAAAAAAGTTAAAGGCATTCATGACCACTAAATCAGCCCTACAAGAAATGTTAAAGAGGACACTTAGTAGAAAGGAAAGACCTTTAGTAGGAATAAGAAAAATAGGAAGCACAAAAGCAATAAAAATAAATATACCTGTAAAATCAGTCAAGCAACTCACAAAATAAAAGGATATAGAGGATGACAAGGTCTACCTATATGGTGGGGTAGGGGAGAGGAGTGAAGAATGGGTTCAAACTTAAGAGACCATCAACTCAATATAGACTGCCAAATGCAAAAGATGTTATATACGAACAAAAGTGGTCCAAAATCTTTGGGATGCGGCAAAATCTGTCTTAAGTTGGAAGTTTATAGTGAGACAGGCCTACTTCAAGAAGCAAGAAAATTCTCAAATAGACAATCTAACCTTACACCTAGAGGAACTATAAAAAGAACAAACAAAACTTGAAACCAGTAGAAGAAAGAAAATAATGAAGTTTAGAGCAGAAATAAAATAGAAAGTAAAAAACAAAAAAACAGTAGAACAGATCAATGAAACCAGGAGCTGGTTCTTTGAAAAGGTCAACAAAATTGATAAGCTTTTATCAAGACTCATCAAAAAAGAGAGAGGACTCAAAGAGGAGAAATAACTGTCACCATAGAAATACAAAGGATTATAAACCAATATTATGAAAAATTATATGTCAACTAACTTGGACAACATTGAAGAAATGGATAAATTCCTACAACATGTAACCTCCTAGAAGTGAAGCAGGAAAAAATAGAAAATTTGAACAGACTGATTGCCAGCAAAGAAATTGAATCAGTAATCAAAAACTCCCAACAAACAAAAGTGTAGGATCAGAAGGCTTCACAGGTGAGTTCTACTAAATGTTCAAAGAAGAGTTAATACCTATTCTCAAACTGTTCCAAAAATCAGAAGAGGAAGGATAGCTGCCAGAGGCCAGAAGAACCCTGATACCAAAAGCAGGTAAAGACACTACAAAAAAGGAGAACTACAGACCAATATCTTTGATGAACATAAATGCAAAAATCCTCAACAAAATATTAGCAAACCAAATCCAACAATACAATAAAAAAGTCATCCCCAGAATTAAGTGAGATTTATTCCCAGTATTCAAGAGTCATTCAATATTCACAAATCAATGTGATACATCATATGAACAAGAGAAAGGATAAAGATCATATGATCATTTCAAGAGATGCAGAAAAAGCATTTGACAAAATACAATATTCATTCATGACAAAAACCCTTAACAAAGTAGGTTTGGGAACATATGTCAACATAATAAAGGCCATGTATGAAAAACCCACAGTCAACATCATACTCAGTGGTGAAAAACTGAGAGCTTTCCCTCTAACAGAAACAAGACAAGGATGGCCACTTTTACCACTTCCATTAAACATAACACTGGAAGTCCTAGCCACAGCAATCTGACTGATTTTAAAAGGAATAAAATGGGATGCATGGGTGGCTCAGTTGGTTGAGCATCTGCCTTAGGCTCAGGTCATGATCCCAGGGTCCTGGCATCGAGTCCCACATCAGGCTCCTTGCTTGGCGGGGAGCCTGCTTCTCCCTCTGCCTGCTGCTCCCCCTGCTTTTGCTCTCTCTCTCTCTCTGAAAAGTAAATGAATAAAATCTTAAAAAAAAAAAAGGAATAAAAGACATACAAATAGGTAAAAAAACAAAAAAAGAAAATTTTCACTATTTGCAGATGACATGATACTATATATAGATAACCCTAAAGACTCCACCAAACAAAAGGATGATTAGAACTGATAAATTAATTGTAAGTCACAGGATACCTAACCAATATACAGAAACTTGTGATATTTATATACACTGATCATGAAGCAGCAGAAAGAGAAATTGAGAAAAAATTCCCATTTCACAATTGCACCCAAAATAATAAAATATGTAGGAATAAACTTAACTTATGAGGCATGAAAAACCTGTACTTTGAAATCTCTAACGCACTGATTTGAAGAAATTGAAGACAACACAAAGAACAAGTATTGTTAAAATGTCCATCCTAGGGTGCCTGGGTGGCTCAGTCGTTAAGTGTCTGCCTTCGGCTCAGGTCATGATCCCAGAGTCCTGGGATCGAGCCCCGCATCGGGCTCCCTGCTCTGCGGGAAGCCTGCTTCTTCCTCTCCTACTCCCCCTGCTTGTGTTCCTGCTCTCGCTATCTCTCTCTCTGTCAAATAAATAAATAAAATCTTAAAAAAAAAAAAATGTCCATCCTACCCAAAGCAATCTACAGATTTATGAAATCCCTATCAAAGTACCAATACCATTTTTCACAGAACTAGAAAAAACAATCCTAAGATTTTATGGGAACAACAAAAGACCCCAAATAGCCAACCAATCTTGAAAACAGAACTAGAGGTATCACAATCCCAGATTTCAAGCTATACTACAAAGCTGTGGTAGTCAAAACAGCATGGTACTGGCACAAAAACACAGGTCAGTGGAACAGAAAAGAAAGCCCAGAAACAAACTTCTGATAATATGGTCAATTAATCTTTGACAGTGGAGGAAAGAATGTGCTATTGGAAAAAGTCTTCAGCCAAGGTTTTGGGAACACTGGACCACTTTCTTACACCATACACAAAAACAAATTCAAAATGGAGTAAGGACTTAAATGTGAGACCTGAAACTATAAAGGTCCTAGGAGAGAGCACAGGCAGTAATTTCTTAGACACTGGCTATGGCAACATTTTTCTAGATATATTCCCTGAAGTAAAGGAACCAAAAGCAAAAATAAACTATGGGGGCTACATCAAAATAAAAAGGTTCTGCACAGGCAAAGTAACAAGTAACAATATATATATGTGTGTGTGTGTGTGTGTGTATATATATATATATATATATATATATAGTATGCAATGGAATACTACTCAGCCATGAAAAAGAATGAAATCTTGCCATTTATAACAACATGGATGAATTTACAGAGTATAATGCTAAGCAAAATAAGTCATTCTAAGAAAGACAAATACCATTTGATTTCACTCATATGTAAAATTTAAGAAACAAAAAGAAATGAACAACAAAAAAGAGACAAAACAAAAACCAGACTCTTAACAGTAGAGAACGAACTGATGATTACCAGAGAGCAGGTGGATGGGGGATGGGTGAAGTAGGTGAAGGGGATTAAGAGCACACTTACCTTGATGAACACTGAGTAGTGTATAGAATTGTTGAATCGCTATATTGCACACCTGAAACTAATATAACACTATGTTAACTATACTGGAATTAAAAAAAACAAAACAAAACAAAAGAAAACCTCCCAAAAACTTCAAAAATATTAAGGCAATGGGAATGTTAGACCTGTGTGACCTGCATGCCCACTCCTCCCCAACTATATTCTATAGAAAGGCCCAGGAGACACTCCCTTCACTGAGGCATTGAGAAATACATTGAGAAATACACGTGCATCCCTAAAAAGCTCTGTGGTGCTCCCCACTGTAGCCAGGTATGACAGTACTTGGTACTGCCTTTAAGATGGTAATCTAATTTCAGTGGGGTTGATGGGATCCCAGAATAGCAGATACAAAGTGGCAGCATTTAATTGTCAAATACACATTGTGTGCTTCAATCATAAAAGACAAAATGGATATAATGGTAACCACGATATTTTGGTTTGCCAGTTTTTGTGCATGGTGGCTGATTTATCATGATTTCTGGGAATGAGATAGGTAGCCTGTTAGTGTATTTTTATCTATGTAATAGGAAAATGTCTAAGTATGGTAGCAAGAAACCTGACTTGAGTCATCAATACCTGGGGAATCATGGCTTCTCACCCAGATTTCAGATCTAACTCAGTTAACAGACCAGAGAGACCCTTGACCAAAAGGGATGTTGAGTCTCCTTGAGAAAAGACTGTACTGTTGCCACAAGGACACACTGTAAATCTTACAAGCCTTCCCTACAGGAACAGTTGGTCATTAATAAAGTGGGTTTTCATTGGGGGAAAAGGCATACACAGACCTTTCAGGGATAATTGGACACTAGCTCCAAAATAACAGTAATTTTTGGTGACACAATGAGTCCCTGTGTCCCATGAGTCAAACTAGGAGCTTTATGGTGGGCATGTGATAGATGGAGTTAAGTCTAAATCACAGTGAGCTAAATTGGTCCATGGATCTACTTGCGATTATTTCCTCAGTTCCTGAATGTATGATTGGAATAAACACATTTTGAAACTGGCAGAGTCTTCACAGTGGCTGTTTGACCTATGAGGCAAGGCCATTCAGGCTAAATGGAAGCCCCAGTCACTTTTCTTTCTTCCTAGATGATAAACTGATGTGCTACTGCATCCCAGGGGAAATTTCAGAGATTAATGCCACCATCAAATAATTGAAAAAAGCAAGATGCTTTTAATGACCATGTTCCCATTTAATTTACCAGTTTGGCCTGTGCAGAAAACAAATGGATCTTGGAGAATGACTGTGGACTATTGTAAAGTAATGAGGTGATGACTCCAATTATAACTGCTGCCCTAAATATAATACTTTTAGTGGAGAAAGTCATAGCTCCTGGTACTTGGTATGCAGCTATTGACCTGTCTAATGCCTTTTTATCTACACCAATTTGTAAGGACCACCAGAAGCTGTTTGCTTTCACCTGCCAGGGCCAACAGTATATCCTCACAGTGTTGCCTCAGGACTACATAAATTCCGTTGCTCTTTGCCATAATATTTTCAACTGAGATCTTGATTGCCTTGACATTTCACAAATCATCACACTGGTCTATTAAATTGATGACATATAGGTCCCAATGAGCAGAGCATAACAAGTACTTTCAATGATTTAGTAAAGCATATGTGAATGAAAGTATGGAAAGTAAATCCCACAAAAATGCCCCCATCACTATCTCAGTGAATTTTCTGGTTTAGTGTAGGTTTAGATATTGAGGTATTTCCCTTTGGCTGGAAAACCATTTATTGCTCCTCACAACCTTTAATATAAAGAAAGAGGCAACCACCTTTCAAACCTTTTCAGATTTGGAGGAAACATAGACCTCGTTTGAAGTGCTACTTCATCCCTTCTACAGAGTGTTCCATAAGGCTATCTGCTTGAGTAGGGAATAGTGCAAGAAGCGGTGCCACAGCATGTTAAGGCTGCAGAACAAGCTGTTCTACCACTCATTTCTTACAATCCAACAGACCCAGCGTTACTAGAAATATTTGTGGCAAATAAGGATGTTCTACAAAATCTTTTGCAAATACCAATAGGAGAATCACAATACAGATGTTGGGGCTGATTTATGTCTTCTTCTGTACAAAACTCTTCTTTTGAGAAAAGTTTCTTTTGCTACTGGGCCTTGGTAGGAAACTGAGCATTTAATCATGGGGCATTAGATCAGGTAACCATGTGGCCTGAGATTCCCATCATGAACTGGGTAATATCTAATCTAACCACCCATAACATAGGGTATGCACATCAGAATTCTATCACAAATGGAAATGGTACATAAGAGTCCAAATGTAGGCAGGTCCAGAAGGTACAAGTGAATTGTAGGAACAGGTGGCCTAGACTTCAGTACCAGCTTTGTTGTATTGCCTTCTCTATCTGAATTCAAGCCCATGAATTACCGGGGTGCTCCTTATGACCATCTAATCAAAGAAGAATAAAACTGAGCTTTCTTTACAGATGAGTTTGCACAATATGCAAGTAATACCTGAATATGGATATTTTCAGCACTAGAGCCCCATTCAGGGGTGACTTTGAGGGACAGTGATGAAATTCCTCGCAGTGGGTAGAACTTTACATGGTTCAACTACATGGAATGCCCCTTACCAAGGCTGACCTGGCTACTCCCACTGCCAAAGGTCTAATTTACTAATAACAGATACCAACATTGAGTCCTAGCTATGTCACTATTCTCTGTGATTATATCAGACCTTTCCTTCATGAAGAAGGCAAATATTTGTCATCACTGAAATAGACACACATTCTGGATATGGATTTCCCTTCCTTACCAGTAATGCTTCTGCTACTACCATAATTTGTTTTTGCACAAAATGCCTGGTTCACTGTCATGGCACTTTAAACAGCATTGTATTGAATCATGGAACTGATTTCACAGCAAAAGAAGTATATAGCAATGGACTTGGGCCCATGGAATTAACCAGTCTTATCAATTACTCTATCATCCTAAAGAGGCTGACTTAATAAAACATGGAATGACTATTACATGCACAGTTATAGCACCCTTTGGGAAACATCTTCCTGAAAGTATGTGGTTCTGTTTTATAGGACGCATCTTATGCTTTCAATCAGAGACCCTTGTATGGTGCCATTTCTGCTGTGATCAGAACAAATGGATCTTGGGATCAAGGGGTAAAGGGGGGGAATGGCTCTTCTCACTAAGAGAACCTAATAACTTCTTTGCAGGATTTCTGCTTTTGTCCCAGCAACTTTGTACCTTTTTGATTTATAGAGCTGATTCTCCAAAGAAGGGAATGTTTCCACAAAAAGACGTGCAATGGTTCTATTCCATTAGAAGATGAGACTTCCTCCTGGCTATATTTTGTCAATGAACTAACAGGCAAAAATTAAAGAAAAAATTACTTTCTGGAATAATTGATTGATCCTGATTTACCCAGCGAAATCAGGAGCCATTACATAATAGCATCAAGGAGAATTGTGGCTGGAGCTCAGGGAACTATCTGGGTGCCTCAGCACTTGCATGCTCAATATTAAGGATAACTGAAAAACACAACCAATAAAATAAATGCTTTTCCCTTCAGGAATGAAGGTTTGGGTCACTTCACCAGTAAAGAACTGAGAGCATCAAGGAAGCTGTAGATAACCACTTTAACCTGACGAACAACTGTAGAAACGAGGGCCATAGTAGTTATGCATATTCTGTTGCAGTTTATGTTTGTTTGTGTAAAGGAATCACCCTCTTTACCTTTCTTCCCATTTTTTTCCTCTTTATTAAATTTTATACAACAGGCCCTGGAGGTTTAGGATTTAGTTTTTAGGTAAAAGGATATTCAGCGAGACTATGACTGAATTTGAAGAGTAATCAATACAGCTCATTGTAGATATAATGACTAACTGTTGGAGCTTTGCATCTCATTTAGGGGAAAGTGAAAATTTCTTCCCTTTTAAGAAATATAAAACATATCCTTTATGGTAGTTTAGTTTGCTACCTTTACGGTGGTAAAGGATTTCAAATGTGTGTAGAAGGGTGTGTATGGAAGCTGAGTCATCAAATGGGTAGACTTTGCCTATTATCAATTTATTGCCTCTCATCTTCAAAAGCTCTCATCAATATAAGCTATAGCATAAACAATGGAATCTTTTTAAGCTTTTATCATTTAAAATGAGCATAATATAAAGCTTTCTCAGGGAAGGGCACTTTAGAAACACTATAGAAGGAAGAGTTCCTTCATTTTCTGGTGAAAGGACGGGGTCAGTGGTGTGGTCTCGAGAACATCTGGTGGAAACTGCCCTAGACAGAAGCCCAGAGTTCAGTCCCTCTGCAGCTTTGCAGCCTCCAACCACCTGATGCTTTCTTCAGCCGTCTGGATGTGGAAACTAGAGCCTCGTGCAGCCTGCAAGCACCTACCTGTCCATGCTGCCCGGACAAGCCCCTATAGGGCCTGTACGCAAGAGGATTGCCTACTGTTTGTCCACCAACTTCAGCCCAATTCTGGCTTGGCTCTGCCAGTAAAGTTCTCTGTTATCCAGTAGTTGAACACGTTTTCTCCAGCCAGGGCTAGACCACTTCCGAGCTTATCCTTCCTTGGGTACTCTCCCTAGAGTACCATATAGAATTTCTTTATATTTTATAGTTATTCATTTGTCAAAGTTAATAATACATTTTTATATATTTTTTAGATTCATTTTATTTTTAATGCAGCAATTAGTAATTCTTTATATTAATCTAACCTTAACATATTGTGTGTTTTTATCTCCTAATTAGATCCAGACTAATATGATATGATGTTAATATTTGTTTACAAGTTTGCTTCTGTTTTTTTTTTTAACTTACAATTATTCTTTTTTGCTTTCTTTTGGAATAAAACTATTTTAAAAAAATATTTTGTTTCTTCCATTATTTGTCTTTACTTTTATGTACATGAACATATTTTATTTTAGTAAGTACCTGCAGGTAATTTTAAATGCATATTGAGAATAACATAGATAATAAATAAATTAGTAAATTTACTCTCTTTTTGAATAATACCAAGAACTTTGAATTTTTTAAAATATCTTAATCATGCACCTTTTAACATATTCCTGTTGTAGAGTAGTATTTCAAATTTTTAATTTTTTTCATGAATTGTAAATATTTATAGTGTTTTCAAGCCAGTATTTACTTAAATTTATCTGTGCATTTGCTAATATCTTTTTTTCACAATTCTTTTTTTTTTTTTTTTAAGATTTTATTTATTTATTCATGAGAGACAGAGAGAGAGAGAGAGGCAGAGGGAGAAGCAGGCTCCCAAGGAGCAGGGAGCCCGATGCGGGACTCGATTCCAGGACGCTGGGATCATGACCTGAGCCGAAGGCAGACGCTTAACCATCTGAGCCACCCAGGCACCCTTCACAATTCTTTCATAACCCAGAACATTATGGGATCTTTTTCTTTTTCATTTGTGGTCCAAAAGAAAAACTTAGACTTTGTTGGTATTGTATTCGTTTCATCCCCTCACCTCCTTGATTCTTTAACATCATTTCCCATGCCTGCTCATTTTTTTCCCACTATTGTTTCTTTAAACATATAAATTGTATTTATTTTAAATTTGAATCTGATAACTTCTTTATGGTTCAATTTCTAGGTCTGTTCTTTTTAGTGGTTCTTATTTATACATGATATGATATATTCTTTTCATATTAAGTGATTCTTGACTGTGCATTCTCCATGTTCCATCAAATTTTGTATCTCTTTGAGACCTCCAGTTGAAGTTGCTTTCCTCATGAGAATATTCACTTTTGCTTCAGCCATTTGCCTTAGGCATGACCAATATGAGAGTACATTAAATTAAATTAAATTCTCTGCGTGAAACTTTGTGGACCACACAGCATGGATTTGGGCTACAAAAATATATGATGCCTATATATGTGGGTGATTATGAATTTTCAAGAATGATTTTATTCTCTTTCTACCAAGTTAAAGTGGAGAGAAGCTAGTTCCTTTGTGTCTCCTTCTGTGTACTGAGTTTGCTTCCTAGTGTAGCCTTTTGTGATCCTAATGTTTATAGGAGTTTCCTATGAAATCACACCACTGAGGCATATCCGAAGTCTTATTCCCTCCCCCTAACACTCTATGTGTCTCAAAGCAGAAGCTCAAATTTCCACATTGGGCAGAAACTCTCTGGGAAAAAAAAAAATGTATAACTTTTTTTTTTTTTCTTTACAGACTCTTTGGTTTTAGGCTGTATGGATTTCTTATTTGATATCAGTCCAATAATGAATGTAAAATGGTTTAGTTTGGGGGTGCCTGGGTGGCTCAGTCGTTAAGCGTCTGCCTTCGGCTCAGGTCGTGATCCCAGGGTCCTGGAATCGAGCCCCGCATCGGGATCCCTGCTCGGCGGGAAGCCTGCTTCTCCCTCTCCCACTCCCCCTGCTTGTGTTCCCTCTCTCGCTGTGTCTCTCTCTGTCAAATAAATAAATAAAATCTTTAAAAAAAAAAAAAAAAATGGTTTAATTTGCTCCAAGATTTTACTGTTTAAGTTAGAAGAGTGATTCCATCTCCTGTAGTGGTTAAAAACAGTAGTTGATAATATAAAACGTTTTATTACTTAAAAAAAAGGGTACTGCTTGAAAGTTATTTCAAAAATTCATCAGATAGTTCATTGCTGATAAAAGCTCTAAATGAAATATACATAGAAGGAAACACCAAAGTTTTAAAATGACTGTTTACACAATATTTACACATTGGCAAATATTTTAAATGGTAAACAACTAAATCTATTTCCATTAACATTTTTATTTCACATTCTTTTGGAAGTTCTTATGTACCTAAGAATAGAAGGAAATAATCAGTTATATATTTATCTCCTTTGCTAATGTTGTGATTTGAGGTTACAAAATCCAGAAAATACAGGAAATAAAAGAAAGAATATGAGGGTATGGCAAGTGACTAAACTCTAAATATAAAAGCAATAACAATTTTTTTCTATAGTGGTAAATGAAAGTCAAGGTACATACACAACTGTGAAATGTTTAGAAAACTAAAATTTTGAGAGAAAAATATAGAGGAGTTATGAGGAGAAAATCTAACATCTTTAATAAAACCATAAAACAAAATCTAAAAATAAATTGGAACACACATATTCTGCATTCTGATTTTGGAGAACAACTAATATTGCAGCAGCGCTGTTTCCCTATATATGTGTATCTCCATCTGTACATCTGTCTATCTATCTATCTTTCCATTTGGAATGTGAATTGAATCACAATTTTTAAAAATTGAATAAATTCTACAAAATACCTAAGAACATTATTTAAAAATAAGTATGGGTTTTTCTTATCTAATATCAATATAAAAAATCTACTTTATTATAAGATATTGTCTGAGGGATAGACAAATTAATCAGTAAAATAGAATTCAGTAAGATGAACTCATTAGATGGGATTTATTATATGACAAAGTCAGTGTTTCATTTTAGTTGTGAAAGGATTTTAAAAATAGTTCTGGCTCATGTAATAGTCACATGAAACAAATAGATAATTATAGGAATAAACATATATGAAAAGAAATTCCCCATTAACTAAAATCTGAAAAGAAACACATGTGAAAAAAATAATTTAGGAGACTCTAAACAATCTAGAGATCCAAATTTTTTAAAAGGGAATAAATAAAATCTTTAGAAGAGAAATATAGACATATAGTGAAAGCTAAAGTTATATTGTAGGGAAAAATATAGCAGAGCCATATCAATAAATTGAGGCATACTGTCAATGACTATTAATTTAAAATATTAAAATCTGTAAGATGAAAACAGAATTTTGAAATTGAGAAAAAAAAGTTAAAATCAAAAATAGACAAAATATATGGACAGGCAGTTCACAGAATAGCAAACCCAAATTACCTGAGAAGTAAAAGGATACCAAATAAAGCAACAAAAATATATAATTTAGGGTGCGCCTGGGTGGCTGAGTCGGTTGAACATCTGCCTTCAGCTCAGGTCATGATCCCAGGGTCTTGGGATCGAGCCCCGCATCGGGCTCCCTGCTCAGCAGAGAGCCTGCTTCTCCCTCTCCCTCTGTCTGCCACTCCCCCTTCTCATGTTCTCTCTCTGTCAAATAAATAAATAAAATCTTTAAAAATATATATATATATAATTTAATAGATTAACAAATTTTTTAAAGGACTATTACATATTGGTAGTGAATGTAAGGGGAACTATTATATATTTCTTAATAGAAATGTATATTTCTTGAACACAATTATGACTCACTTTGGCAATAAATAATTAAATAAAATTTGAAAAATAAAAGACACATACTTTAGTCCATCAATCTTACATTTGGGAAACCAAAACACTTCAATAAAAGCATTAGTACCTGAACAGAAATAAAGTGTCAGTCAGTGGAGGCAAGTTATAGCCTGTAACAGCTGTTCCGGGAGAATGAATATAATGAGTAGAGGGAACTAATTAAGTCCATACACTGGACCTTGAGGGTTTCCATGTCATAATATTATGTTGTTCTGAATTAAGTTTCAGAATAATATTTCTAAATATCATGACTTTTGGAAAACTGTGAAGTATCTTCTTCAATTATATAAGGAGAAATATATGAACTGATACCCACCTTAGAAGACAGAGGAAGAAATAAGCAAAAAACAACATATCTATTTGCTATTCTTATCTTGCAACTTAGAAATTAAAGTTATAAACATTTTAATTAATTTATTAGCTGGAATCAGTTACACAGTTATGATTCAATCTTACAATCTAAACATCCAATACTATATACATACATACATATATGTATACATATATATAATATATATAAGACATATTATATATTTCCAATCTAATATATATATATGTTCACGAATATTAAAAAGGAGTAATAATAAGCAGGACCTAGAAAAACTCAAGCTATTTCTTTCCATATTTCTTTATTAGAGCCTAGGAAAGTAAAGAGTAATTGATATATAGAAATGTACTCAGAAATGTTTCTCTAAGGGTAAAACTCGGTCTCCTGAGGGATTTAAAATCAAGAACACTCTGAGTGAGTGGTTTTCAAAGCAGGCTTCAGGCCCATCCTCCCCCAACCTTCCTCACCTTAAATTCACACACTTCTAACTGTGTGTGTCCTTCATGGTATCAGGAAAGATTTCCTTGTTAAAAAAAAAAAAAGGAACAGGAAATCCGATGCAGTCCCCATGCCTTGCTGTTGTTTGTGTCTTCTAATTAAGTTTGAAAATCATCACTGAGACTGTACTGGTGACAGATGTGACCAGAGTTCTAAATCGTCTCTGCTTTGTTAGTGTTACTAAAATGTGAAAAGTTTCAACAAAGATCTGTATATTATTCTATAAAGTAAATGAGTGAAAGAAGTTCCTAGGAAGAGATTTTTACCCTTAGAGAAACATTTCTATCCACATTTTATATTTCCCTTTGTTTCATTTGGCTCCCTAAATTTTTGAATTCTCAAGGAATTGATACTTTTCTAATGTTTATCTTTCTCCCACAACTGTATCTACTTTAAAAATAAAAACCCCTTTTTAAAAATGACTAATCTGATTTCTCAGACTTAAGTGCCCAGATGAAGAGTACCCATTTCAGTTAGAACAGGGACACATCACATTACTTCAGGGTTGATGTAACTCCAGGAAGCTGACTTGTCACTGCTTGGGTGGTTTTTGGTTTTTTTGTTTGTTTGTTTTTAAAGATTTTATTTATTTGATACAGAAAGAGAGACAGCTAGAGAGGGAACACAAGCAGGGGGAGTGGGAGAGGGAGAAGCAGGCTTCCCTCAGAGCAGGGAGCCCGATGCAGGGCTCGATCCCAGGACCCTGGGACCATGACCTGAGCCGAAGGCAGACGCTTAACGACTGAGCCACCCAGGAGCCCCGGGTGGTTTTTGTTTTTAAACACCTCAGGTTTTCATGGCCGCTGTGCTCCTTTTGTACTGATTTAATTTCATGTGATTTTCTACATCATCCCTCCTTTGTCTACATCATCCCTTACTGTATTATTCCTTTTGGAGAGCTGCTTAATGAAAAACGTGGCAACAAACCAGAATCTTCTTACAGTAGTTGCACCACTGTTGCCGGTTTTACCTTCTTAGGCACTAGATTTCCAGTCCATGTTACAGGCCTTTGGTCCACATAGAATTTCTTCCTAGTAAAATTTTATGTTGCTGCTCTAAATACAGATGCAATCTCTGTTAACTCTCTAATCAGATAGGAAACGGAACTCTGATTTGTGTGGTATAATTTGTTAATAAATAAATGATGAGGAGCGCCTGGGTGGCTCAGTTGGTTAAGCCACTGTCTTCGGCTCAGGTCATGATCCTGGAGTCCCGGGATCGAGTCCCGCCTCGGGCTTCCTGCTCGGCAGGGAGTCTGCTTCGTCCTCTGACCCTCCCCCCTCTCATGTGCTCTCTCTCTCTCATTCTCTCTGTCTCAAATAAATAAATAAAATCTTTAAAAAAAAATAAAAAATAAATGATGTGTATTTGTTTAAAAAAAAAAGTACTCAGAGACAGAATGTTCAGGAGTCCTTTATTTTATGCAATTCTAATAGTTACTTTATTCTCAGTAATTGTGTATTTCCTTCTTTGCAAGAGTTATTCCAATCAATAAGTTTTCTTATATGTCAAGTTTGCCAAGAATACCTTTGTTGAAGAAAATATATCAGTTTGGGATATGCTTTCTTAATGATTACATTTTTTGTCTTTGATAAGAACTTTATTTCAGCTGTGAGTATATAATTAAATTCAAATTTTTCTTATATTGGTTTTATGACCATGAACTTTAGGTATATTTTCTCAAAACATGGCATTGCAAATTAAATTGCTTTTTCAATATATCTCAGTAATTTTGTTTTCTAGTCCATATCCTTGACTTCTTTTATTATATTACTACTGATTTTTGAAAAAGTGAAATCCAATTCTGTAATATATCACCAAGTATTTGGAAAGGAACTCTAGATTGTGATATTTTCAAAAAGAGAACCTAACATTCATGTATAAGAATTTTGCTTCATTTTCTGCTTTTTGCAAAGACACACAATCTTGTTTCTTAAATTAGTTACTTAACAGGAAGGTAGAAAATCAGCATAGTTTGAACATACTATCACTTTCATCTTTATCACTATTTTCAAATGATGTAATTTTATTAAAACAAAGTGAACATGGCAAGTTGATGAACAAATGTACATACAATGCTGATTTGCTCTTACAGCAGAGAGATAGTTTGTTCTCAGAAATCCAAGCACTGTAATTGTGTGCATCATATCTGTGATGCATGTAAATGGATAATTAAGCAAACTATTCCATAGAATATGGAAGGAATCCAACAGTATAGATAGAATCTTATATTGATAAAGTAGAAGGATATATTTCTTATGTATTTAGGTAGAAAGATTTTTTTTACCTGAGCATTATCTTAGTATAATTTATTCTCTGCATTATTTATATAAGCCCAGAATAAACAGTATGTTGTGTTTTTTAAATTAAAAAATACCAAATTCTAATAAAAACAATATAAAATTATGTAACTAATGGAAAAAGTTAATAAAAATTAGTCTTTTATTTTTAAAGATTTATTTGAGAGAGAGGGAGAAAGCATGTGCAAGTGGAGGGGAGGGGCAGAGGGAGAGGGAGAGAGAGAATCTTAAGCAAACTTGGTGCTGACCTCTAAGCCAGATGCAGGGCTCGATCTCATGACCCTGAGATCAGGACCTGAGCCGAAACCTAGAGTCAGACACTTAACTGACTGCACCACCTAGGCATGCCTAAATTTGTCTTCTATTTTCAATGAAATAAATGAAATAAAGCACTGAGTTTTACACTATTAATTAGTATGTTTACTGTCAACTGAGCATGGATGCTGATAATATGTATCTAAATACACATACATATATTTATATATATGCTCTGATATCAGATAAGGACATATATACACATATTAAGCAAGTACCTGTCATAAACCTAAACAATTAGTATTTTGAAAGGTCAACATGATATTAACCTGCATAACACAGTATTCCCAGAAAGGTAAATATTAAAATAAACTTTATCTTCAGTAAGGAGATTGTTGTTTCTGTTTGCTGATTTTTTTGCTAATATACTATTTATTAAATACAGTTCTTATTTCACAGAGGTGAAAATAGAAATACCAAAAAAAAAAAAGTGTAAAATTATATCTAGGATTATAAAGGGTAAAAATTGAAGACATATCATCTAAACTTACTTTTTTGGTTTCCTAAGCTAGTATTCTTCCTACTAATCATGATACTCATTTGTTAAAATCAAACAAACAGATAGAGTTGCTCAGATTCACCTGCTCTGCGGCCACTTGTAGGATGAGAATTAACAGGGAAGTCTATAAGTTGTGCCATATGTTATAGACCTATATCATCAAATCATGGCCAGGGAAATGTCTATTTCAAGAAAAGGTAGATTAAAAGAGGACAGAGTTACCTTTCTACCAAAAAACAAAACAAAACATAGCTAAAAATAAAGATAAAACATATAACACAAGGTTTTTCACATATTACATGCAAGACAGCCCAAAATTTCTTCAAGATAAGTGACTGATTTTAATTGTTTTGAGATCCTCCATACTGTTTTTTCCACTGTGACTGTACCACTTTACATTCCCACTCTGTGGTTTTGATTTCTATTTCCATTATGATTAGAGATGGTGAGCATCTTTTTCATATAATTGGTGGCCATTTGTATGTCTTCTTTGGAAAATGTCTATTCAGATTCTTTGCCCACATTTTAATTGGTTTATTATTTTCTGCTATTGAATTATAGGAGTTTCTTAAATATTTTGTATATTAACCCTTTTTTAGATATAGTTTGCAAATATTTTCTACCATTCCATAGACTGCCTTTTCATTTTGTTGATTATTTCCTTTGCTATGCAGAAGCTTTTTAGTTTGATGGGATCTCTTGTGGTAATCTCTATTTTTGCTTTTTGTTGTGTGTGCTTTTGGTGTCAAGAAGTTATTGCAGCATTATTGACAATAGCTAAGGCAAGGAAGAAACCTAAATGCCCATCAACATATAAATGTTCTTTAATATGTGGTATTCATATAAAGAAGCATATTATTCAGCCTTAAAAAAGGAGGAAATCCTGCATTACAACATGGTTGAACCTAGAGGACATTTTGCTAAGTGAGATAAGGCAGACACAGAAGAATCAATGCTACATGATCACTTATCTGATGAATCTAAAATAGTCATACTCAGGTAGAGAGATTGTAAGGGATTGCCAGGGGAAGGGAAAATGAGGATGTGTTGATCAAAGGGTATAACATTTCAGTGATGCAAGATGAATAAATGCTAGAGATCTGTTGTACGGTATGGTGCCTACAGTTAGCCATGTTGTTGTATACTTAAAAATTTGCTGAATGTGTAGTTAACTGATAACCCTCCAGCCACATCCTTGTTCTGCATTTCTCCCAGACTTCTCCCAACCATTGGCCATGGGAGGGCATCTAGAACTGTGCTGTTGCTGTTCTGGAAATAGAATTTTTCTACAGGCATCCCTACCATTGGTTATGTCAAAAGTTTTTCAGAACTTCACTGCAACCTGGGGGCCTTTCTACCCACTCTTTTCTTCTTTCTCTGCTTTCAAGGGTTTTAGCTATATTGAGATCTAAAGGTTCTCTGTGTTCTTCTCCCTTCCCTTTTACCTGGCACAACTGTTTCTCTCAAAAAAGCCCTGCACATTTAATCCTGCCTTGATGTCATCTTGGAGGATTCAAAATGGCCCAGAGGATACAGAGAAAAAGTAAGAGAATAGGCAATAATATAGTATTTTGGGATTGGTTTACCCGCTCTCAAGGAAGATCCCATGTAGAGTGGCGTGAGGTTCATGGTGTTCCATGTAGTAGCCATACTGCTGAAGATTTTACATGAGGTGACCTGTAAAAGTCTACCCTACTCAGAAACATGGGTCTTCTCAGAAACTACCCTGTCTCCTAGTCAGAGCAGTAGGAGGTCTTCTCTTCCAGTGTCTCCCTTCTGGGAACCAGAAAACCTTTTATGGATGCCTCTAAGCTGATCAAAGTCTGGAAACAAATTATTTGCCCAGATAAACTGAGTATCTTAATGATAGCACATTCATATCATGTAATAATAATCAGAACTTATGAAGAAGTTAAATCTTTATATGCAGGCATAAGATATTTATATTATATGTCATTAGGATTTTTTAAAAAAGGCAAAACACAAGTCCTGAAATGGATTTTAATACATAATTCTCTTTGTTATAATATATTCAAGTAGAAATATAAACATATATAGGCATATATAGATAAAGGTATTTTTAATTATAGTTATAACATTTCTTAAAGCACACAGCACATACAGTTGTCTTTAATACTGGGACTGATACTTGAGTGAGTTAGAGAAAGGAACTTGAATTTTCACTTTGAGTTCTTTTACATAACTGGATATTTCTTTTATAATCACCATTATAAAAATAATAGGAAAACAGACGATAACGATACAGCAAAATACAATGATTGCCTTAGTGTCAATATTGTGTGACCTGATTTTACTTTTCATAGCCTTCTACATGTGCTGCAATGTCCTTTTTTATTTTGCAAGTAGACATATTCATTCTTTTTTTATTTTTATTTTTATTTTATTTTATTTTTTTAAAAATATTTTATTTATTTGACAGAGAGACAGCGAGAGAGGGAACACAAGCAGGGGGAGTGGGAGAGGGAGAAGCAGGCTTCCCACAGAGCAGGGAGCCCGATGTGGGGCTTGATCCTAGGACCCTGAGATCATGACCTGAGCTGAAGGCAGTCACTTACTGACTGAGTCACCTAGGTGCCCCGTTTTTTTTATTTTTTTAAACGGATACATGTGATGAATTTACTTAGCACAGAGCCTAGTACATAAATAATTCCTGCTGGTTAAGCATTCTTTTTTTTTTTTTTTAATGTTCAGTTAGCCAATGTATAGTACATAACTATATTTTGATGTAGTGTTCAATGATTCATTAGTTAAGTATAATACCCAGTGCTCATCACAACACATGCCCTCCTCAATACCCATCACCCTGTTACCCCCTCCCCCCACTCTCCTCCCCTCTGAAACCCTCAGATTGTTTTCCAGATTCCCTAGTCTCTTATGGTTCATCTCCCTCTCTGATTTCTCCCCTTTTGAATTTCCCTCCCTTCCCTTATGGTCCTCTGTGCTATTGCTTATGTTCCACATATGAGTGAAACCATATGATAATTGTCTTTCTCTGCTTGACTTACTTCACTTAACATAATCCCCTCCAGTTCCATCCATGTTGATGCAAATGGTGGGTGTTCATCGTTTCTGATGGCTGAAGAATATACCATTGCATATATGTACCACATCTTCTTTATCCATTCATCTGTTGAAGGGCATCTCAGCTCCTTCCACAGTTTGGCTATTGTGGACATTGCTTCTATGAACATTGGGGTGCATGTGTCCCTTCTTTTCACTACATCTGTATCTTTGGGGTAAATATCCAGTAGTGCAGTTGCTGGGTCATGGGGTAGCTCTATTCTTAACATCTTGAGGAACCTCCATACTGTTTTCCAGAGTGGCTATACCAGCTTGCATTTCCACCAACAGTGTAAGAGGGTTCCCCTTTCTCCGCATCCTTGCCAACATTTGCTGTTTCCTGTTTTGTTAATTTTTGCCATTCTAACTGGTGTAAGGTCGTATCTCATTGTGGTTTTGATTTGTATTTCCCTCATGGCTAGTGATGTTGAGCATTTTTTCATGTGTCTGTTAGCCATTTGTATGTCTTCTTTGGAGAAGTGTCTGTTCATGTCTTCTGCCCATTTTTTGACTGACTTATTAGTTTTTTAAGTGTGGAAGTTCTTTATAGATCTTGGATATCAACCCTTTATCTGTAATGTCATTTGCAAATATCTTCTCCCATCCCGTCGGCTGCCTCTTAGTTTTGTTGACTGTTTCCTTTGCTGTGCAGAAGGTTTTTATCTTGATGAAGTCCCAAAAGTTCATTTTTGCTTTTGTTTCACTTGCCTTTGGAGACATGTCTTGAAAGAAGTTACTGTGGCCAATGTCAAAGAGGTTACTGCCTATGTTCTCCTCTAGGATTTTGATGGATTCCTGACTTACATTGAGGTCTTTCATCCATTCTGAGTTTATCTTTGTGTATGGTATAAGGGAATGGTCGAGTTTCATTCTTCTGCATGTGGCTGTCCAATTTTCCCAGCACCACTTATTGAAGAGACTGTCTTTTTTCCATTGGATATTTTTTCCTGCTTTGTCAAAGATTAGTTGACCATAGAGTTGAGGGTCCATTTCTGGAATTTCTATTCTGTTCCATTGGTCTATGTGTCTGCTTTTGTGCCAGTACCATGCTGTCTTGGTGATCACAGCTTTGTAATATAGCTTGAAGTCAGGCAATGTGATGCCCCCAGCTTTGTTTTTCCTTTTCATCATTCCCTTGGTGATTTGGGGTCTTTTCTGGTTCCATACAATTTTAGGATTTTTTGTTCCAGCTCTTTCTCTTTCAGAATATAAACTGTCATAAAATTGTCCATGAGGTATCACTTGACTTGAACATACATATACATAGGTATTTGCTAGCATGAAACAGAATATTTGAGAGAGGTGTGTTGCCCAAAACTTCTACTCAAAATGAGGGAAGGTGAAGTTTGAATTATCTTTAGTTCTGAAAACACTCTATAAACCTTTCAACTCTGTGCAGAGTACTTTTCTGGTTCAATAAATTTCTTGGTCAGGTCCCTTTTAAATGATCAGTGATGTAAAGGGAGAGTATGTTTTCCATGGTATCCAAGTTAAATATTGTATTTGTCATGTTATTCATTTTACAAATCATATTTTTAGATGAATATTGGTTGGAATTAATCTAATGTCAATTAATTTATTTTATGTCAATTTATGTCATATAATTTAAATGTTATAAGTATTTATGTCATGGCTGCCATACCGATTCATGTGCTAGTGCAGCTTAATATGTATTATCAGTCTAATGTAATCCTTGTGTTTATTTTGGAAATACATTTTTGTGTCCTGCTTTTATGGTTATATGTCATGAACCCATCAACAAAAACAGTGTCGAAGATATGTTATTTTTATTTAGTATAAATTTTTGAAATCTAAATTGGTGAATTGTTCTCTACTTCACTGTAAGGAATGTGAAGCATGGTATTTTAGCTACTGAATCCTTAATCCTTAGCCCAGTGCCTGACACATCAATGCTAACTTTTCTAAAATTTTCCTTCCTTCGTTTTTTTAAAAATCCCTTTTGGGAATATGCTTAACAGAAGTATTTGTAGCTACATGGTGTTTCTCATCCTTTCAAATGCATGAGTAAATAAAGTTTCATTTTATGAAGAACTAGAGTTAATCTATACTTTATTTCCACAGGTTTGCAGAGCTAGAGAGCTGTTTAGGACTGTGGTTTGTGTTAAAAGGGGATTTTGCCTATTCTAACCTAATGTGTCTGGTTTTACCAACCTCACATACTGGAAGTGACTTTTAAGTTTCTCCCTTAAAATCAATATAAAAACTATTTTGTTTGATGACATGCTACAGAAGCCTGAATTATTAACTATTTTAAAGACTTCCAAAGTTTCAACCTAAAATTAAGTTCACTTCTTTATGTTTAATTTTTGTAAGTGACCATAGGTTATTAAAAGTATAAATGTTTAAGAACAACATATTGTCAAGATGCTGATAGTTTCTGCTTTGTATATTTTTGAGACAAAGATTGGAATATAATTCTGTTTTTGTATTCACATATTTATAGAATTGACATGATTATTCCGATCCTAGAAATTTAATAATTGTAATTTAAATGATCCTTTGGTAATGCCTGGAATTAAGGAAGAAATTAACAATTATATGGACCTGAATGCTGAACTAGTTTTTATAGGCATTCATTGGGAGTCTGCAAAAAGCCCTCATTAGGGTAAGGCTAATCAGCATTGCATCAGGGAAATAGCTAAAGTACTGTCTAAGGAGACAATATGAAAATAACCATAACAATTAAAGAAACTAAACAAATAAGGATATAAGAAATTGTTTAATACACTAATGGTTACAGTCATAAAATGGTATAATGTAAGTTATTTCAAATGGTTGTGTTATAAAACTGTGTTGTACCATGATAAATCAACTAAAAGCGAGAGAAGAAATTGTTGACAACTGGAAAGGGAATACTCGGACTGTCTATAAAACTTTAATATAAACTTATAGAAGAGTTCATCTTATTAAACCAATTGCAGTGTTAGAAGCTGGTATCCTTATGTTATACCATTGGAGTGGAGCCTTGGTGTTTGTTATCTATTATCAAGTTGTTAGTGTGATAACTTTCCTATTTGAAGTATGGCTCTATAAAATATTCTCACATGGAATCTGTGAACATGCTGGAAAAGAGCTGCTGTTAATAAATAAATCATCGATCATAGTACAAAGGCAAATAATTCAAATTTTGTAGCATCTTTACTTGCACTAACGAATACAATAAATCAAATAAGTTTGTGTCTTGTAACCAAAGTTTCTAGAACTTGATATCAGGAAATGAGAATCTCCCAGATATACATATCCTAATTTTGTTACCAAAACCTTGAAACGAGCTATATTTACAAAATTGTGATTATTAAAAGAAGTCATTTAAATATCACTTATACTAGTATATATTTCATAGGCATTTGAGAGTAAAATTATTTTGTGTTTTAAATAAAGTGGATTGATTACTTAGGACCCAACACCATGATAAATCCTGTGCCATTACCATGGTTAATACACAGGCCACAAAGTCATGGAGGCAGCAAATATCTGGCTCCATAAGCTGTGACGAGTAAATATATTTGAAACAAAAATGAAAAATAAAAGTAGGAACAATTAAGTATCATAGGTCATATTCCAAATGTAACCACATATAGTGAGCATGATCATTTTACCATCATGATTCATTTACTTTTCAAATAATTTTTAGTCACTTTTGTTTATTAAATTTTCTGTAATGAACACTTTACTCTTATATAATACATATAGCAATGCAGGGATGAAACAATAGGATTTGCTTTAGAACTTATTATGGGCTGAAATGTGTTTCCCCAAAATTCATACATTGATGTCTTAGGACCCAGTACCTTGGAGTATAATTACTTTAGAGAGATAGGGTCTTTAAAGAGGTAGTTAGGTTAAGATGAGATCATTAGGGTGGGCTTTAATCCAATATGACTGGGTGTCCTTATTTAAAAAAAGGATATTAGGGCACAGACACACAGAAGGAAGACCATGTGAAGACAGGGAGAAGACAGCCATCTGCAAGCCGGGGACGGCGGGCCTCGGAAGAAACCAACCCTGCCAACACCTTGATCTCCAATTTCTAGCCTCTGAACTATGAGAAAATAAAGTTTTGTGGTTTAAGCCACCCAGTCTGTGGTATTTTGTTATGGTAGCCTTAACAAACTAACATAGATCTGAACTCAGAAGAAACTACTCTGTGTGAGATTTGTGGTGGAGTGATTCATATTAGCATCTGATTCTATTTGGAAAAAAAAAAAAAAAAAGCAAAACAAACCAAACTGCCTTACTTGTTTGATTTGTCCTCACAGAAGTGTAATTCGACTATATAAAAATATTTTAATTTTTGTTTACCTGCTAGGTGCTTTTAGAACATAAAAGTTATAGTATAAAAACTTTTAAATATAAAAACTGACAAATGTGTAAAAATCAAAATTCATCATTTTATTATCCATTAATGTAAAACAGGACATAAAAATATGTACTTTTATGTCTTTGCGAATAATAGGTATTCTTTTTAAAGAAAAAGTCATATTGGTTTGGATCTGTGCTTGGGTTTATGTTATCAGAATAGATAATATCTGTAACTAATAGAAATAAATAAAATACTCAAGTATTAGATTTATCGGAGCTCCTGGATGGCTCAGTTGGTTAAGCGTCCGCCTTCGGCTCAGGTCATGATCCCAGGGTCCTGGGATCAAGCCCCTGCTTCTCCCATTCCCTCTGCTCCCCTGCTCCTGCTCTCTCTCTCACTGTCTCTCTATCTCAAATAAATAAAATCTTTAAAAAAAAGTATTAGATTTATAAATTTCCTTTAATCCAATTCAGAATATTTTCAAGTTGTCTAGCATAACGTCTTAAAACATCATTTTTAAAAAGAAATGTATAAATGGACAGTATTTCTTTTAAGTACATTTAACACTAACACAAAACTTACATATAATAATTCTATTTTTAATATTAAAATAAAAAATTTAGGTATTTATATTCACTTAATATTTTGGATGTTTATCCAGTTTTTTAAAGATGAAACTTACTCTGGAAGAAATCCATTTTGATCAGAATTGAAATTCTCTGTGATATTGTGTTTTTACTATTTTTGTTCTGTTAGAAATACAAAGCAAGTCCCATTTTAGTATTTCCTATTTGGGATCACTTTCTGAAGAAACCTCACCAGGGTTAGTGTAGTATATCATAGAATTTGAGAGATGGTGCACATTCCTCAAGAAATCTAGAAATCCTTATTTTCCTTATTTAAACTGTTTCCACTGCCAAAAACTTAAAAAAACAATTGACTAGGAGTACATGAGCCTCCAAAATTGTACCATAATGGCATAAAATCCCAGATATTCTCTTTGCTTTTCTATGGCACAGTGGTTGTTAATATAATATCTATTTATCCTTATGGTGACCATTATATTTTAGATATGTTATATATAAACTTCCAATTAGATTTCTGTGAGTATATTCCATCTTATCATTTAAACTAGTTATAGATTATAGAAACTGAGATGTACAAAGTGCTTTTCTTTTAGGTGCTGGTAGATGAGTAGGGAGGAGTGGGTCTGAAGGTGGTCAAAGGTATAAACTTTCAGTTATAAGATAAGTAAGTACTGGGGATATAATGCACAACATGATGACAATAGTTAACAATGCTGCATAGTATACTGGAAAGTTGCTAAGAGAGTAAATCCTAAAAGTTCTCATCATAAGAAAAGGAAAATTGCATCTATGTGAAGTGATGGATATTAACTAAACTCACTATGGTACGCATTTTACAGTATAAACATGTAAAGTCATTTTGCTTTCCACCTTACACTTATACAGTGCTGTATGTTAATTATATTTCAATAAAGCTGGTAGAAAAAAGATCCTAAATAAATTACATTTTACATAATGAACTTAATAAATGTTCATACTTTGAGTACTATAATAGTACAGAGGAGAGAGATATAATTAACTATAGGAATATGCATCTCCTGAGAATAATATGAACTGACTCTCATCTTAAAGAAATTGTAATAGTTCAGTGGGAAGAAAAAACAGGTTAACAAAGTAACAGTCAATTGAGTGCAGTAAATATCAGGTAGTTATGAGAGAAAAGGACTGTGGAACAACCTGGTATATTAGGAAATGCAAGTCCTTCTACAACTATATATAAAAAGTGAATGAAAGAAAATTAATATGAAATATTATCCCAAAGGGCAGATAATGAATGGGCTTGTACACTACTCAAAAGAGTGTTTTGTTTAAAAATTTATTCCAAACTATGGTGAGACATTGAGGAATTTGAAAAACAGGTAGAGGACCTCTGAATCTTTTTACAATATATTGGTTAATAGAGATCAAAAGAACTAGAATAATCCAGATAGATCATATTTTCAAGTATGTCAGATAACTGTGGAAGTAAACAAGAGTCCTGAAAATTCCAGAGAAGGAAGAATCCCGTCTAGTTTGGGGATGAGATCATCAACCATTTCCACATCTCACTTTCTAGGGATTATGGTTGGGGGAGAGCACAAGGTAGGGACAGGGCTTGCGATATGCAGAGGAGCTTTCTTAGTGGCAGGACATCAATGGACATTTTGACAGGTAGTCTTGCCTGAGAGATTAAAATCTAGGTCACTTCCAAAGGCATGGCCATTTTTTTCCATTGTATATTTATTGGGGGATTGGAAGGTAAAGTTAAATCTTCCAGAGTCACAGGATTTTTTGGCAACAAAATGTCACCAGAGGGAGAGTCCTACAGCATACACATGACAGATTTTGTGATAAGGGTGTTTGGATAGAGGTAGACCGTATGTAAGTAGAGCAGCCAGTGATTAGTTCAGATAACTAGCTTTCAAACTCGATTCCTAATAGAGCAAAGGTGAATCATCCCCTGATAAAAACTACATCAAATTATTGATGTGCATTGCTTTTATAAACAAATATCCAGCATAGAATTCATGACAAAAAAAAGGAGCATAAAAGTGTGAAGGATGTCAAGAGAGAAAAGATATAGTAGAAGCAGAACCCCAAATGTTACATATGTAGGAACTAGCAGACAAGGATTATAAAATAATTAGTATAAATACAAATGAATACATTGAGGAAGTGGAAAAAAGGGTGGAGAATCTAGGCAAAAAATAGCAATGTACTAAAATCACATTCTCATATTGAAAAACACAATGACTGAAATTAAGAATTTATTAAGTTTAGAAAAGGAGATTAGAAAACTTAAAAAAAACAGTTAATACAGAATACCCACAGAGAGAACAAAAGAATGGACCCAGAAGATATCTGAGAATAAGGGAAATACAAAACACAGTTTAAAGTACAAACATATGTTACGATTTCAGGAGGAGATGAAAGAAAGGGTATAAAAACAATGTTTGAAGATTTATTATAGCTTAATTATTATAGAAATAGTAAAAGACTTCCAGCCATCTGATACAAGAGCTCAGGGAACTTCCAGCAGGAAAGCACATCCACACCCACACACAGAGGCACATTGCAGCCTGGTGGCTGACTCCTCACACCTGCAAAATATAGAACACCAGAAGACATGATTGGCTCTACGAATCTGAAAAACAAAACAAAACAGAGCAACAATAACCATACCTACTGAACCACCAATTTAAAGCTTTGTACCATGCAAAATGAAGGTAAAATAGACATAGTTTTAGACCAATAAACCATCATTATCTACTAGAAATTTGTTTAAAAAATATATCCAATAATATCAAAATGTACATTCTTAAGGACACAAGGGCTGGTCATTAAGATAAGCCATATGACAATCCTTAAAACTGTTAATAAATTTCAGAGGAGAGAATCATACAGTATATGTTCTCTGACAAGATGGATTTAAATTACAAATCAGTAAGATATATAGAAAAATCTGAAAATATTTAGTAATTAAATAGCAAACATATAAATAACTCAGTCTAGGAAGTTCATTAAAAATGTTTAAAACTGAATAATGACAGTTAAAATGCATAACACAATTTGTAGGATGAAAGTTTCCCAATAAAATTGCAATTGTAAATTCTCCTTTGAAATCTGTTTTGCTTCATGTATTTTTAAGTCTGTTGTTAAGAGCATGCTGTTGTTTTTCAGTCAGTTTTTAAAAATGTTTTACCTAGAATAGTTTCAGATATATATTAAAACTATAAAGATAGTACAGAGTTTCCTTACATCTAACAGCTACTTTCTCCTATTATTAAGAGCTTACTTTAGTATGATGTATTTATTACAATTATTGCATCAGTAATTGCTGGGAGAAGATTTACATTTCAAAGGACAGAGAAAGAATTTCCAATTTTTTTTTAAGTAAATGCTCTTAAAAAAAGGGGGTGGGTGGGGGAAAGTCAGGAAGAAGTTTAGCCAAGCTGAGGGGAATGGTAAAACTCTCTTGGTCACTTGACAAATACAGATTTTAAAACGTACAGCCTTGTTATTTAAGAAATATCCAGTGTAGCACTTATGACACAGATTTGTAGATATCCATTTACAAAACCATATGTTGTTGGGACTTGGAGAGAGAAACAGAGGCAGATGTGATAAATTACTACTCTAGGGATCAGGAAAACATCACAGAGAAAGAAAGAGAAGGTGACACTTTCTTCGATCCAGATTGAGTCAACATAAAGGAAGATCCTTAAGAGGTCTTTGAGTTTCTTCCTGATTGATGGCTACATCCTGATAGGTGGCTGTCAACTGGAACATTTAATTGTAGGAGAACCAATACAGTGTGACAATTATATTAGCGTATAATGACAAATGAGCCTGGTTTAATTTTGGAAAATTTTACAATATTAAGTGCTGTAACTATGATTTGCAGATTAATAAATACCATATGTTTTATTTCAGACTAAGCCTGAAACCTTATTTCTATTAAATACTTTAAATTGCTTTGTGTTTTAAAAGAGCATATTTCTGCCTCTGAATTTCATTAAGACTCTATACTTTTAATTCTCAAATATATCTAATACATATTAACAATAATCTATATGTAAAAATGTATTGTTGGGTAGGAGTGAATAGGATATATTTAAAAGGAAATCTTTTTTTTTTCATCTAGTCAAATTAAAATGCCTATGTCTCCACATTCATCACCATCTTAAAGAAAATCTTACTGTAGGATTGACTTTTAGTTATGTAAGTTTGAAGTAGTAATTTTGAAAAAAGAACATATGTTTCTCTAACCTCATTATAAATGGAGTTAAAGATGTCCTGTATTAACAGAAGGAAGAGATAGCACAAGCAAGTGGAAATTTTAAATTGTGTGTTGATTTTTAAAGAGAATCAAATGACTTTATCAGAAGAATTATGAATATTACTTCTTTTAATGTCATTGCACCACTTAAAGTTAAGTATTCCTAGTCTTTTTATTGATGAGGAAACGAGGCCTCAGATAACTTGAGTAATTTGCATAAGATCACAGTACTGGTAGTGTCTGAGGCTAGCCTTGCCAGGGGTATATTTCTGCCAAGGTGGTTATAAAATAGGAATCTTTCTCTTGAACACCAACATAAAGAAGAAAATGAGGATAAAAATAAGGGGCAAATTAAAATCTAAGAAATCAGGAAGGGGAAACTGAGGCTGTCAGATTAATATGTTCATAGGTTTATATAGAAACTGGATTATATTTTCTCAAATCCCAAAGCAAGAACTCAAGTTAAAATAAACAAATAAACTTCACAATGGCCAGAAATGGTAGTTTTTGTGTGTGTTTGATCAAGAACTTTTGCTGATATTTGTAGCTTTCATTTATGCACTGGATGAACAGTGGTTCTGGAAAAGATTCTCCAGGCTTAAAAGTCTGTGCAAAGTAAGTCATGACGTCCACGTTTGATATGGCACTCCACTAAGGCCAAATTTAAAATTTATAGCTTTACTGATATGTAAGTTGTATCACTAGTCCATGGTGCCAAGGGTAGTCATTCACTGCCCTCATAATATCCTTGCCTTCCTGGTGTTGATTTTTAGGGCCGTCATTTGAATGTAAGAAAAGAACAGGTTCTTAGTGGGTCGCACACAGAAGTTGGAAAAAAAGATTTATGTGTTTGTTTTCTGGGAGGTCTTCAAGAGGATATAACTGCCATTTGATCCATGAGGTAGCCATAGGCAATCAGAGACTCCTCACCACACCACACCCCCCCGCCCCGTTTTTGGAATGTGTGGTCTGCTTGCCTTCCGCACTCCCAGAAGCTGCCCCAAGGATAGAGCCTTGAGATAGTGTATGGTCTTGAGACTATCTAGACTGTAGGTGTAACTAAACCCAGTTAAATCCTATATATAAACTTTTAAGATTTGTTGGGCATGTACAGCAAACTACTCATCTTGTGGCCACCCAAGAGAAGTTCCCTTGCTCATTAAAACTGCCACCTACCAATCTGGAGTGGTCTGCCTCTTTCTGTGGTCTCTTCCTGCCTTCCTTGTATGGGGTCAGGTTACTCAACAGTTGGAAGTGGATTTTGGAGGTAGAAAGTCAGGTGGTGTGGTTTTCGTGAATCTGAATGACCTACGTTGTACACTACTTAAAATTTCTTGTCCTTTTTTTTTTTAAGATTTTATTAATTTATTAGGGAGAGCATGAGCAGAGGGGAGGAGGAGGTAGAAGGGGAGGGGCAGAGGGAGAAGCAGACTTCCCACGGCTCAGGGAGCCCTACAAGGGGCTCAGTCCCAGGATCTTGAGATCATGACCTGAGCCTAAGGAAGACACTTAATGGACTGAGCCACCCAGGCACCCCAATTTCTTGTCCTTTCTACTTACATTGTGAAATTCTTACTGCAAACATGTTGAACAGCCTGATTTATTTTAGCCCTTTCAAAGTAGAAATTTTTGTTTTGTTTTGTTTTATATTCTCAGGAGAGTTTATTGATACTCAAAATTCAGCATGTCTTTGTTTTTGTTTTTGTTTTTCATTTGAGTGTAGTTGACACACAGGGTTACATTAGTTTCAGGTGTACAACATAGTGATTCAACAAGTTTATACAGTATGCTATGCTCATAAGCAAAATATTGGGTATTTGCAATTTTCTTTCAGCAGAAAATGTTTTATGGTATATAGGAAATACCTAGTATTTTGCTTATGAATAAGGGATTATCATTTTTTGTTTACTTATTTATTCATACACTAGCTTATTCATTTACTACCTTATTAACTTGTTGATTCACTCATTTCAGAAATATTTAATATCTGTGGCTGGGTATAGCTGGTGTTTGGTAGAGCAGAAATCAAGATAGGTAAAATTTCTGTTTCCAGGTGTTTATATTTTAGAGAAGAGGAGACAAAACTAGTAAGTAAATGTTCAGAATATTTAGGATGTAATATAAGTTATGGAGAAGAAAGTAATGGCATAGAGAATGATGTAGTCATGAGTAGTATTTTAGAAATGGTTGACAGAGAAGACATTCTCTATTACTATCATTTAGGGATCTGAGTTAAGCAACACAGAAAAGCCATGTGATTATCTAAATGAATGAATGAAAGAAAGTTACTTGTAATCAAGATACTTAAGCAGGACACTTAATAGAACAGTTATTTTTTTTTTAAAGATTTTATTTATTTATTTGACAGAGAGAGAGACAGTGAGAGAGGGAACACAAGCAGGGGGAGTGGGAAAGGGAGAAGCAGGCTTCCCACCGAGCAGGGAGCCCAACGTGGTACTTGATCCCAGGGCCCTGGGATCATGACCCGAGCCGAAGGCAGTCGCTTAACCAACTGAGCCACCCAGGCACCCCTAGAACAGTTGTTTTAATAAAGCTTTAGAAAAAATTTCTCAAAAGTAGGAGTATATGAACACAATTTTTATGGATACAGTCATTTTAGGAATATGGGCTACACAGAAGTCTCCTAAGAGGGCAGAAATATAAGCAAAGACTATGTGGTAAAATATCACACATTATTTTAGGAAAAATAAATAGCAAAATGGTTTAGGACATCCATATTGGAGAATGAGGTAAAGAGTCAACAATAAATTAAGAGCAGACAAGAAAGACCCAACTATAACTCTTGAAATTTGAAAACCACTGGTGGCTGATAAGAAATGCACCCAATATAGTATTGCATATACATTAATATCTTAAAATCAGAAAAACTATTATACATCATTATCATCTATTTATACATTATCATTTGAGCTGAGAAACCAAAGGCATCGATGCCTAAGTGAATTTACCAAATTAAGTAACTAGTGAAATAATCAAGTGTGGGTATCATTGGACATCCAGAGTGGCATCATTTTTATCATGCCATTACCTAGAAATTTTTTGCATGTGATTTCTTTCTAGAAATTTTTTGCATGTGATTTCTTTAACACCCACAACTCTGTAAAGTTCATAGTGTATCCCCACTTTATAGATGATGAAATGGACGGAGTTGACACTTGCTCAAAGCCACTTAGCTAGTAAATGGCAGAACAGGGATTTGAACGTAGGCCTATTTGTAACTAAAATCAGCACTACTCTACTTTGCTGCTTGCTAAATTAATTTCACTCTACTTCGCTCCTTTCTAAATTAATGCTTAAGTTATCTAGAAAATTCACTTCTGATGAACATTCCGTTCTCCCAATGGATACTGGATAAATGAGGTACTACTGTAGTAGGTATTAATTAAATGGTACCTAGAGTTAAGTGCAAAAGAAATTAAAGAAATAAAAGGTGTGTGCCAAAGTCATCAAGGAAGCTTCTTGGAGTAGCTGTGGGACTTTAGTTCATTCAGTCAGTGCAATGAAAGTGTTCTGAACGCTGGACCTTGTAGGATATATAGGGTACAAATAAGTATAGGGGAGGGTAGAGGTATTTCAGTTTGGAGAAAGTTCTTAGAAGCTTGGAGGTATTGTGGGTATCCTGAAAGAAGTAAGGAGGACTAATATGGTTGGAAAGGATTTATGTTGGAGAAAAGGAGGACATTTCTTGAAAACCTGGATGGATGGGGCTTAATCAGTTGGTTGTCTGCCTTCAGCTCTGGTCATGCTCCTGGGGTCCTGGGATGGAACGTTGCATCAGGCTCCTTGCTCAGCAGGGAGTCTGCTTCTCCCTCTCCCTCTGCCCCTCCTACTGCTTATGCTCTCTCCCTCTCTCTCAAATAAATAAATAAAATCTTAAAAGAAAAGAAAAGAAAAGGTGGATGGATATGATTGAGAGTGGTATATAATCTGTACATAATTTAATTTTTTCTGGGTTGCCAAGAACAGTGGCATTGTGTGATAAAGTTATATTTTAGGACGTTCAATCCGGTAGCAGCATTCAGGTTTTAAAATAGAATCATGCAGCATTGGTAACACAGTGCTTGAGTGGCAATTTTGGCCCTGAGCGGGAATTCCACCTCTTCCCCTTGTTGGTTTATGAGCTTGGAATGTTATTTCACTTACTGTCCTTCTGTATCTCCTCTGTGAAATGGGAATTGGACAGCAGTACCTTTTGCCCAATCCCAAAGATTCTGATTCAGTGGCTCTAAAGTGTGGGACAGGAATACTCCCTTTTCCGAAGTCAAATTTAGTTCCTCCTCCTCTGTGATCCTAGAGCACTTTATATTACCTGGAAATTGTAAGGTACAATTTAAAGTGTGTTTTTCTGATAAAGTTGAACTCCAGTGGGATGTTATAATTTATTCTTTATAATTGTGGGGATAAACAGATTCAAAAGGGGTATAACATTATTTTGAAGAATGTTATCTTACAAAAGAGAATCTAGATCAAATACTACTAAAAGTAATTTCTGTATATCTTTAAAACAAACTGGATTATCCCGGGAGCCTAGTAAGAGCAGATGGACGCCAGTAAAATTTTTAATTAAGTACAAAATTATTTGATGGAAGTTTACAGAAACCAGTTGTATAAATCTGTCCTTGACACTTAATTTCCAATTCTCTTGAACCCTCTTGAGATTCCAGCAACTAATTCTCTAAATTAAAGTACATATTTTGATGAAAAAGCAGATGTATCTATCCCTTCTGCACACTGTAATCTCTATTGAAATGAATTTCTTTGGAAGAAATTGAAACAATGAAAGAAAAAAGTCAAATCTGGAAATAATCTAGGATTTATATCTGTTCCATATTTTCTTGAGGAATATTTTTTGAGTTTTATGAGACACGACATTAGTATGGGCTTTTAGGATTAAGCTCCATATTTGTTGCTCTTACAAAGAGCATAAAGGATGTGCACTAGTTTTAATCGGTCATAGAAAAGAAACAAATAGCAAATACAGATACCATTATTGGGGGGTAGAAAATGCTTTGGGTTCTCTTAAATGGTTAGATATCATTTGCTCCATGCTATTTTTGTTCTATGTGTATCTCTTTAATTCTGATCTATACAACAGAGAAGCAACCTTGATTCTCATTTTCTCATCCTAACAACACACAAATCTTTCTTCACAAATGCTCATGTATTTCATATCTACCATCTCCATTAATTTCTTATCCAGTTGCTACTCTTTTTACACTACTGATAACTGTTTTTTCCTCTGTGTTCAATTAATCTGAATAAATAGACAAATGAACAGTTGTAAATGATTAGAGTAGATAAAAAATATTTTAGTTATTAATGAGGCCGTAACGGGACGCCTGGGTGGCTCAGTTGGTTAAGTGTCTGCCTTCCGCTCAGGTCATGATCCCAGGGTCCTGGGATTGAGCCCCACATCGGGCTCCCTGCTCAGCGGGGAACCTGCTTCTCCCTCTCCCTCTGCCTGCCGCTCCCCCTGCTTGTGCTCTCTGTCTCTGGCAAATAAAATCTTTAAAAAGAAAAAAAAAATGAGGCAGTAACTATGACATGCAATAATAGCTTCCAGTTAGTGAACAGCTATTCATTGATGATAAGCTCTTTAAAATTAACTTTTAAAATGCTTACATATTAATTTCTAAGTTCTAAGAAAATGCTTGGTAATTTTTTCCTAACTGTTGATACATATATATGTGTTTTCTGTCTAATCTGTTTAATAAATTACATTCTCATGGTAGAAATTTGCTTCCTTTATATATGAAAATCCTGGCTTTTTAAATACAAGTAATTCCACTGGAGATGTTTCAGATCTCAACTGCACGTCCAGAAACATTTCTCTAATCAGCTTCTGTTTCAATTGGAAGAAACTCACAATTTGTAACAAACTGTTTATAATGTGTGTACCATAACCAATTACAAGTGTATTTCTGTTCCACATTATTCTTAATTTGGTAAAAATATTGTGGTTTTGATGATATTGTACTCCGTCAAAATAATATTAACAGAGAACTAGTGACTTAATTCAACTTAAACTTCTTAATTGGATTTATAACAGCTTCACAATGATGTTAGATTCAATGATGTCAGATGCTTCAATGATGTCAGTGTTTCTACAGAATGAACTTCTTGGCCTTATTTAGATTACAAAAATTGGATGGGAAAAGCAAATTATTGTCTGATATTCTCTTGCAATATTTAATGAAGCTGATAAAAAGTGACACGTGAATGTGAATTTTCTACTAATGGAACTGACATATTAGCAATTATTACTTGATTTTTCATGCATGTAAAAGAAAGTTTGAAAATAAAGTGAGCTAAATTAATTTAGAATAGTCATTTGATCTGAATGAAAAGTCAGGCTTTAAAGAGCTGTATGCAGGGGCACCTGGGTGGCTCAGTTGGTATGCGTCTGCCTTTGGCTCAGGTCATGATGTCAGGGTCCTGGGATCAAGTCCTGGGTCATTGGGCTCCCTGCTCATCAGGGAGCCTGCTTCTCCCTCTCCCTCTGCCTCTCCCCCTTTGCTTATTCTCTCTCTCAAATAAATCTTTAAAAATAAATAAATAAAAATAAATAAAGAGCTATATACAGACACATCTACTGAAGCTGTATGAGTCAAATTGTTAACTTTGGTCTTAAAAATTGCTACCACTTCGGAAGCAACTGCTGATGTGGTCATTAATGTCATCTGGACTCCAAGTTAGAAGATAAATTTTGATAAACATATTATGAAATTTATACATTTATCTTCAAATTCCTTGAGAAAAAGAATTCAGTAATTTTTAATAAATATGCATTTTAGCTCATTGTAATTGAAAAGGATTATTGAATAATACACAAATAGTTACCATGAAATAAAATAAATGGCTTTAGGTTTACATTATAGAGTAAATGACAAAACCATTGCAGCAAGAGTTATGAGACTATTCTCTTCAAGTTCTGCAGCAGGACTCAGGCTTTCCCACTCTTCCTGCATGCACATGTTTTGCCTGTAATTCTTCCCCATTTCCCAAAGTACCTGACTATTGGCACTCTGAGGCTTCATGCATCTTAGAAGCTGCGGCACTAGTGGTATCCCAAAAATAGAAAAATTAGCAGTCCCTAGATGCTTCCAACCAAATATACTTTGAATTATTGCGGGCCTATCTGCTGTTCATAAAAGAGAAGTCTTAGTTATGCTTTCTCTGGATAGGATCAGGAAAAGAAAGTAGGGGTTATTGCTGGTTGTCTTCCAGATAAATTACTTATTTTGAAAAGTCTGCCCATAACATACACATATCATATGTTATCAGACAAGGTGTTAGAGAGACTGGAAGTACAATATGACCACCTACCATATCCTCTGTGGGTTATTTAAAAAACTAGTCATTTTTAGTCTCTATTAAAAAAGCAACAACAAGGGGCGCCTGGGTGGCTCAGTCGTTAAGTGTCTGCCTTCGGCTCAGGTCATGGTCCCAGGGTCCTGGGATCGAGCCCCTCGTTGGGCTCTCTGCTCAGCTGGAAGCCTGCTTCTCCCTCTCCCACTCCCCCTGCTTGTGTTCCCTGTCTCGCTGTGTCTCTCTCTGTCAAATAAATAAAATCTTAAAAAAAAAAAAGCAACAACAACAGACTCTAGGCAAAGCTACCAGACTGATACCAATAGGTACAAATGGGCATAAACTACAATTATGAAGCACACCATAAATTGTTTATGTTTGTATCATATAATTAGTCCTCCTTAGGAGGGGTCTATGTGATTTAAAACAAACAAAAATACTTTATATTTCCCAAATAATTTAATAGGATTTTTATCAAAATCTTTTAGGGACATCTGGGTGGCTCAATTGGTTAAGCGTCTGCCTTTGGTTCAGGTCATTGATCCCAGAGTCCTGGGATTGAGTCCCACATCGGCTTCTTGCTCAGTGGGGAGCCTGCTTCTCTGTCTGCCTGCTGCTCCCCCTGATTGTGCTCTCTCTCTTTGTCTGACAAGGAAATAAATAAAATCTTAAAAAAAAATCTTTTAGTATTATTAGCAGTTTAGCAGCTGCTGGGACTTTTGTAGACAAAGGAAATTTGTACTCTAATCAAGAGCACAGTGAAGACCCAGGTCTATGTAAATATGATGGTGTTAACTTCGTATACTTCTAACCAATAATGAAAAAAAAAAATTTGAATTCATTGTCTGTCTGCTGGTGTCTTTCCCCTGATTATCCCACTTCTTCTAACCAAATAATCATTATAACTTGAATCAATATTAGGGCAATCTGAATATCCAGTAGCTTTTGATCCATGTTTGGCCTTCAAGTATTGGTTGGTGAATGGATATTAATGCCCAGAGGACCTCAGAAGACAAACGCATAGCGCTTTCATCACTCTTTCTAATATTATATTATAAAATTGTTTTTTTTGCTTATCCTCTGTCTTCTCAAATGGAATGTACTTTAATTTAGAAAAAGAATGTGTCTATTTTGTTCACTGCTGGTTCTCCATTACCTAAATTATATGAGAGTAATATTTATTGAAAGAATGAAATTGGATTTTGCCTTTCTGGCTCATTTGGGTTTTTTTCTAGTTAAAATGCCAAGTGTCTGTTACATAAAGTGTTTGAACTAGGAAAACCTTCTGAAAACTGTGACTGGTAAAAATGATGTAACCTACAGAAAGTTTTACTGTCTCCTCCTCTAAACTAAATTCTCTCAAAAACTGTGACATGTAGGAAAATACTAATAAATTTCAAAATGTAGAAGCAGTTAAGTGACAAAGAGAAGAACATGGTTGTTGAAACAGAGTTAGAGTACGTATGAAATAAAAATATTTGATTTTCAGCGTGAAAAAAATGAAACCACCCAAAACATAAACTGAATGATAAATCTCTGCACCTAAGGAGAAGTGTGATTCCTCAAATTTAAATAGATCAAGGTGTTTCACGAAAAATTAATGGAAAACATCCATACCTAGTGACACCAAAAAATTCAGTTGGAAAAAATTTCTTGCAAGCAACCAGACAAGATAAATTGGGAACCCCCTCTACAATTATACTTTTATCTTTCTTCGTAAGTGAGACTAAATATGAGGAAATACAGCAAGGTCTGCTCTAATGACAGTAGAATTCTTGGAATTGCTATAAAGAGTAGGCCCAAATGGAATGGCTTACTTCATTATGAAACAGCTATTCAAAGACTGAAAGCTTGTCACTCAGCCACCACTTAGGATCTCCTCAACATCTGCACCTGGGGAGACAGAGATTTTTCATAGCCTTGGCCTGGAAGTGGCACTTACAGTTCGCAGTCCTATTCCCCCATAGCAAGAACTCAGATACTGGGCCTCACCTAAGTGCACAGAAATCTAGGGAATGTGCACAGGAAGATGAAATTGATTACTGACCAGCAACCTGAGCCTCTGCCACCACATCTGCATAGCTTTGATGAGAGAATAGTGAGGTACACTCATTCTAAATCTAAACCCAGCATTTTTTGTTTTTTGTTTTTTTAACCAAGGGATAACCAAAGATGACAACTTCAGTTTGGAAGTTCACCATCCATGTTTTCTTCCTAAAGAAAAATGTTACTGAGCAATGTATTTAAAATTAAAATCAACCCACAGACTATAATCAGAAAGCCATATGATGAAAACATCTTGTGATGAAGTTAAAATCAATGCACGTATTGAGTAAAATATGAATGTGTTGAAAGTCATCTTGCAAAATGTAATGCATGTTGATATGCTTGTCTGAACATATGGGCATAATATAAATAATCAGAAAATTTTAATATAATAATTGGAATCAATAACCATGGTTGAATTAAAATGGAGATGAATGAAAGGAGATTCAAAATAGGAATAAATATGTATTTTTGGAATTGCATATCTAAAATATTTGTGATTTATGTTTTGGAGATTTTTAAATTATGATACCATTATTTCTATTAGACTTGTTCTTTTAAATCACGTGTAACCTCATTGCATGGATCCAGTTAACTTTGGCTCAATGTCTCTTTTGTACACACCAATATAATTGCAACACCAGTATAACAATGTAAACATTTTCTAATCCCCTTATTAATTTCCATTTTGTGCCATTATTTTGGGCAGTAACTTCAGGAAATTTTTTCTTACCTCTTATCTCTCCTTTTTAAAATTTTTCCTTCCACTCTGACATTCTTCCTTTTTTTCTCATTCCTTCATCTGTGGAGTTAAAAACAAATGCTTAGTTATTACAAATACATAAAAGAAAGTATATCAGGATGAATTTAAATATGAGAAATAAAATCAATACATGTTAAATATTGAAGAAACAGTACATTATCTGCACATGTGTCCTTCCAATCACTACCCCATGTCATCTGTTAGCAAGTTTTTTCCTAATTTTTACATGTATATAATTGAAATCACCCAGTAAGTTATGATCACTTTTACTTTTATCATTAAAACAAGAACTTTGTGCAAGATATTTCATTTTGGTTTTGAGTTTTTTTTTTCTTTAACTCAATTTCAGTAATTTATTGCACTTGTTAAGTAAATTTATGATTGGAATTTAATAATTTAATCTCATCTCTACTCTTATTCCCATCTCACATAGAAAACCATTGGAATGACCGATGTTTGTATTTTCACCTGCATATATTCTTATAATATTTTTCATTTTTAATTTGCATGACTAGCATTGTACGATAAAACTCATCCAGTTAGATTTTCACTCAGCACCATATATTTGCATGGCTTGTAGCTTTTAACTGAAGCATAGTATTACATTTTTCTCTTTGCGGGAAAATTATGTAAGATTAGGTTTATATATTTGCCCTTGAATAAACATTTGTAGGTCCTTCTTACAAAATAACCCAGCAATCTAATAGGAATGAGATTTTTTCATTGAGGGAAGATATTAAAATATGGACTCAATTTATGAAATGGCTGTAAGACTACACAGGTTTTCTATTCCTCTTGAACTAGTTTTGGTAAGTTTAGGTCTGTCTTAATTCTGTTGAAATGCATCTATTAATGATGCCATATAATTATATTTTAAATTTTATGACCTCTGTCTAATTCCTAATACTGCTACTCCTTCAATGTACTTGTCCATAACCAATCTCTTAATATTTTTGGTTACTTCTCTTTTAATAATCTTTTCAAGAACATTAATTTGAGATTTGATGGCATCTCTAGAATACTTGCTTTCCAATTCATTATTTTCCCTCTTATGTTTATTATTTTATTTCTTCTATTTTCTATGGCTTTATTCAACTCTGTATTCCAACCTAGGTTTCAGCATTTCTTCTTTCCAATTGTAAACACACAAGAAGTGGTATGTTGGCATTTTACAAAATTAATTAAAGCTCTGAACTGTAGCTTTTGAATATTACTGTGGTGTAAATACTCCCACTATGGTTGAATTTAAGCTACCAGTGTCCTGTATCTCACAAAATTCCTGAACATTCAACAGTCATCACACACAAGCCACAATGAGTCATTTCCTGCACTACCCTGCATTTGGGCTCTGTATTTGTAAAAATTGTGTTGGCTAATTTTGTACAATACTACAATACAAAATTAGAAATGTAGTTGTTTATTTTTATACAGTGCTAAATATTTATAAAATTTTTTTACAATGTCTTTTTTGACCCAATTGTTTTGTATACTTTTTGTTTTCAAATATATTGGCTTTTTCTAGTTATCTGTTCTTAACAAATTCTATGTATTTGTAATTCAATCAGATAATAGAACTATTATGATACCCGGTTATGGACATTGAGACTTGCTTTAGGGCCTAGCATTAGGTTAAATTTAATTTTTTAATTTGCTTAGAAGAATGCTTGTTCTCTACTTTGTGAGTATAAAATTTTGTATATGCTCTTAAGGTCAATTTTGATATTGATTTCAAATACTCTAAACTATTATACTATCTACTTGATTTACTGTTATTTAAAGGAAAGTGTACAAATGCCAATTATATATCTATTTATTAGCTATATATTTATCTATCATCTATCTATATTCATGTAACATTTTTTTAATCTATCCACAGGAGTTTAAAATGAATATAACTTCCCGGTCAGTTGAAACATTGATTACTTGTATTTACTTTTTCTGTCTGCAATAATTATTTTGGCCTTAAAATCTATTTTTGCTGATATTTATGAAGGTTCTATTACATTTATTTTGATTTACTTTTTTTTTTTTAAGATTTTATTTATTTATTTGACAGAAACACAGCGAGAGAGGGAATACAAGCAGGTGGAATGGGAGAGGGAGAAGCAGGCTTCCCGCGGAGCAGGGAGCCCGATGCGGGGCTCGATCCCAGGACCCTGGGATCATGACCTGAGCCGAAGGCAGACGCTTAACGACTGAGCCACCCAGGCGCCCCTATTTTGATTTACTTTTATGTGCTTCTTAGGTTGTTCATACTGTTATATTTTTAATAATATAAATTATATTTTTAATCTCTAGTGCTTTTTAAATAATGTGGCTATGGTTGTTCTCCACTATTTTTCATATAATCTGATTTCTGTATTTTATAATTCTATTTTTAGAAGTCCAGTCTCAGCTGAAATATTTATTAATCTTGAGTAAACTTTTCTGTTCATCTGACTTGTTCTTTCTTGTCTATATTAACAATTATGCTCATGTAATAAATCTTCCTGTATCCAAGAACGGCTTTACGATTTGGAATTGTCACCCTGTCCTTATAAGTATTTCATACTAAATATTATTTATAACCACAAAAAATGTAGACCAGCATTTAATCTATTGTTTCTGAAGATGATTTTGTAATCCTTTAAAAATCCTCAAAATGAAAGGAGGTAGTTGAACAGAGAAAGTGGAATTAATTATTTATTAATCCTGTAAAAATTTAATATTCTGTACCAAAAAAGAGTCCCATAGGAATTAGATTTTCAAATATTGTATGTTTAAGAATAAGTGTGCTCCAATAGATGAAGCTTTGGAATGGTGTAAATACCCTTTTCCCTGCCAAGGGAGATTTATATCATGATAAATCTGAGTGCAGATGATATTGAGTACCTCAATTTAGATTCACTGAATGAAGGAAAAAAGAAAAAAAATCAAAATAAATTGTCTAACGTGTTTTGCATTAGCAAAATGGTATTCATTTGTGTGTAAATTTGCTTAATTGTATTAATAAATGTAAGAAATGATCTATAAACAAGTCAATCATATCTGATGCAGAAGACATAAAATGTCATTTTCATATTCAGGTTTCCTTTGAAAAACAGATGTTTAATTCATAGTAATTAATTTATAATAATTGCATGCCATTAATAGAAGAATATTTGTTAACCTGAAGAATGTAATTACAATGATTTGCTATCGAGTCTCCAGGAAATCAAGATAGATTGTGTAACTGATCTCTAATTTTACTTTTGACACAAAACGTAAAAGTTAAAAAAGTTAACGTAAAAGTTAAAAAAAAGTTAAAAAGCTAACCATTTGGTTAGCTTAAAAACCAAGCTAAATTTCCCACAATAATCACAAAAAAATCAGTTAAAAAAATTGGTGCCTTGTTTAATTTAGAGCTTTCAGTTATTCAAATAATTTCTATTTATGATATATTACATTTCTATGTTACATTTCTAAAAAGTAGTTTTGATCAGACCTATTATAAAATTGAATACCATTTGGTAGAAAAATAGTCTCCTGATACATGCTACAATATGAATGAAAATTTATAAATCAAGCTAAGTGAAAGTAGCCAGGTTCAAAAGACATATAGTCTCTAAAACACAACTTTATCTGAAATCTCTAGAAAAGGCACGTATACAGAGACATAATATAGGTTCGTGGTTACTGAATCATAAAAGTAGGATTGAAGAGTGACTGCAAATTGGGTGCATGGATATTTGGGGAGTGATGGAAATGTTCTAAATTTGGATTTTAGTGTATAACTCTAAATTTGCTTTAAAAAATCATTGAATTGAACTTTAAGATGAGTGATTTTTATTTTATGTATATTTTACCTCAATAAAACTTTAAAAACTACTGTAATTCACCATATATAATAGACTAAAAATGAAAAATTTTATAATACTCTCAAGAAATTAAGAAAAAAAACATTTGTTAAAATTCCATATATAGTGATCATCCTGTAAAGTAGGAAGGGAAGGGAATTTCTTCAACCTGATAAACAGGACCTACAAAAGACTGCCACCATATAAAACCGAAATACTGTATGTTTTCCCCTAGGACCAGACAAGGGAACAGTGTATTCTGCCTTACCAATCTTTAATATCACATTGAATGTTCTAGTTAGTGCAATAAGACTAGAAAAATAAGAGGTGAGGGGACATCTAAATTGGAAAGGAGGAAATTTATCTTCATTGAAAATATCAAAGACTCTACTAAAATGTTAATAGGACCAATAAGTGAATTTAACAAGGCCATAGGACTCAGGCCAATAAACAAATATCAGCTGTTTTTTTTTTTTAATGTACTAGAAATAAACAATTGTTAATTAAAAGCAACCTTTAATATTTATAGTGGCACCAAAATTATTTTTAAAGTCTAGATATAATCTAATAAGCTATATGAAGTTCTATAAGCTTGAAAACTTGAAAATACTGATGAGATTCAAATAAAACCTAAAGAAAGAAGAAATGTATCATCTTCATGGACTGGAAGACTCCTTGAATTTAATTCATAGATTCAGTTTCATGATCAAAGTACCAGAAATATTTTATAGTAATAAGCTAATTTTAAATTTATATGGAAATCCGAACTACATTGGTCAAAATAATTTTAAAACAAAAAAATAAATTTGGAAGGTTTTTAGTTTATTTATACTATTTGTTTTTAGGACTTTATGAAGCAATAGTAAATAGCTAATTTAGACATTTAGATCTGGAACAGAATGGAGTCCAGAAATAATCCTAAAGATGTACAGTTAATTGATTTTTTTAGTATGGGGTAAAGGCAATTATTGGAGAGAGGATTTTTTTTTTTCAACAAAGGTGCTGGAGACTTGGACAACTATATGTAAGAATCAAGTGAACAATCACCATAGTTCAGAGCATGTAAAATTACTTAAAATATATTATAAACCTAAAAGTAATACCAAAACCATTAAATTTACCAAGAAAATTTAGAAGAATGTCTTTATATCTTAGAGAGTTCTTAGACATCACAGCATAAGCACAGTCCATAAAAATAAAAATATGACTTCATCAAAATTTTTAAAAATTTTTTTTCCTTTGCAAGCCAATGTTAAAAAACTGAGAATACAAGCCATAGACTGGAAGAGAATATTTGCAAATTTTACATTTAATAAAGGACTTATATCCAGAATAGATAATAAGTGCTCAAAACATATGAATAAGAAGACAGTTGTTTTTCAACAGTTTGAAAAATTAGCAAAATGTTTAAACAGGCCATTCACAAAAGGAAATACATGGATGGCAACAATCGTAGGAAGATATGCTTAATATTATTAGTCATAAGTGGGATGCAGATTAAAAACAGATTGTTATATCTTTTCAAGTGGTTGGAGTAACTGGAATTCTCACACATAATGGTGGGAATGAAAAATGGTACTCTGGAAAAGTATTTGGTAATTTCTTTTAAAGTGAAATATAAGTTTACTGTATGAGCCAGCATTCTACTCTTGGTATCTACCCAAAAGAAATAAAACTTTATGTTGACAGAAGAACCTGAACATGCATGTTGAAACTTTATTAATAATCTTAAAAAACTGGAAACAACACAAATGTCTTTCATCTAGTGGATGAATAAACAAAGAGTAGCATATCCACTACATAGCAACACAAAGGAACCAATTACCGATATATGGAGAGTATGGATTAATCTCAAATTATTTAAAGTGAAAGAACCCAAACTCCAACGACTACATATAACTTTGTTTACATGTCAGCCTAGAGATAGCACAAGTAGAGAGACAAAAAAATGTTTAGTGGTTGTGAAGAGATTGATTTATAAAAGAGACTAAGGTATTTTTAGGAGGGTGATAGATTTGGTTTTAACAGTGGACGCACACTATAGGCCTTTGTCACAACACGTAGCACTGTACACAAAATGGTTGAATTTTATTGTGCATCGATTATATCTAAATAAACCTGACTTTAAAAAATGAAATGTGTTTCCAGGAAATGTTTTTTTCTCGAATGTGATTATGTTTTCTACTAGATATCAGTATTTTGGCTCATTAAGCAGGAAGTTATAAGAACAAATCTTCTCTGTAAATAAATATAACTTTTACTATAACATAAGAGAAGTTTACAATTTCTGCCTGTTATATATAGTATATTCTTGCAGTTCAATGTGGAAGTTTTACTTAAGGAAATTAACGTATATATCTTTATTGATAAAAGTGCACCATTTTCTGAATTACTCTGATTTTTAAAAATTATTTTGCAGTAAGCTAGCAATAAAGGACTCTTGCTTAAATTATATATACCTTTTTCCAAGAGAGGAAACAGCAGATGTGTAATTAGTACTCTTTGCAATGAAAAACATCTTTCAAAATTTATTGGATTGTTCTATATAGTACATTGCAAGTGTCAGTGTTCTCCAATTTTTCTGGAGTACCTGGCTTATTGCTACTTTGTGAAGGTGATGTTTATAAATGGGTGATGCATACTTACTCCCCACCTCCTGATATTTGTAATATAGTTCTAAATAGTACTGTATGCTTTCCAATTAAGTGAAATTTTTACTGTTTTGTGATATAAATCATATGTTTTATTCTAATTTTTTAGATGTATGTAGCTAAAACACATAAAACGATTTCTATTGTAGGGTCAGGTAGCAATGTAGTGAATAACCATACGATGCTCTCATTGACATAAAGCACATTTTATGTCAGTTTAATTTTAATGATACCAAAACTTGTTCTAGAGGAGGAAAGCACATATAAATTAAAAATTACCAATGAATTCTATGATGCTTGTTTAAAGTTATTTGGGAATGCACACTGTGGACTTTAATAGTACATGTAGTTCTAGAAAAGACATGCAGCAGCATAATCTGTTCATAAATATCATCTCCTACAATGTGGATAAAAAAGAGTGTTTGTTGTGAACTTGTATTGAATGCCCAAACTTCAAACTTTGTTGACTTCACATCTTATTTGATACTATGACACAAAATCATGTAAAAAAAATTTAAAATAAGTTACTAAATAACTTCTATTCAGTAATTGTGCAATACCCTGGTGTATGTATATAGATATAGATGATATACTAGTTTTTTTTAAGTTTTTATTTAGATTCTCATTAGTTAACATACAGTGTAATATTAATTTCAGGTGTACAATATAGTGATTAAATATTTCCATAATAGTTTTTTTGTTTTTTTTTTAAGATTTTATTTATTCATTTGAGACACAGAGATACAGAGAGAGAGCATGAGTGAGGGGGGAGGCAGAGGGAGAGGGAGAAGCAGGCTCCCCACTGACCCAGGAGGCCGATGTGGGGCTCGATCCCAGGACCCTGGAATCATGATCTGAGCCGAAGGCAGACGTTTAACCATCTGAGCCACCAAGGTGCACCTCCATAATAGTTTTTAAGTACATGGGATAAAGGCTTATTAGACTCAAACATGAAAATAAAAATTTTATAGATACAACTTCTTGTACTGTTTGCCCTCTGTCCCCACTGCACTTCTTAATTTCTTATATATTTTGTCAGCACCCTGATAGTATGTATCCTTAATCAATACTTGTATGCTGCCAATGGTATTTTTTTCATTATTATATACATGATATCTATGTGTTGGCCAATTATTCTCAAACTTTGAATATATAAAAGTGAGAAAGACTCACATCTTCTCCCTAGGGGCTTTCACTGTAGTTTTGTTGGGATTTTGCTCTTTATTTTTAGACCCATGGGTATCCTCTTTCCTTTTATTACACAATGTAAACATTTCCTGTAAAATACACTCATTTCTATTAAATGTAAGGTGTCCGATGGTACATATGGAGGACTATCAATAGATTAACATATTGGGAGTTTCCTCACTACAGAAGTAGCTTAATGGTTGTCAAGATAAAGATGTTAAACGGAAAATGAGTGAGAATACAAACTGATATTGTATAACTTTCCTATCTTATGTCACAGGTTTATTTAATTTGTTTCTTCCTGAAGCTATGTACTCATTTTTTTAATGCATCTGGATGCCAAACAATTTATAAAATCCAATTAGTTGGGAGTTTTTATGTATTGTCTGATTTAGAGCCACTAACCTATTTTAATGTCTCAGGTTCACAATTTCTAAGTCAAGGGTAAAAATAATCACACACTGAGTGATATTTAATGGGTAATAAAAGTACCATTTGAACAGAGAATTAGTAGTATAACCTTTAAGCTCAGGTTCTCCTAGGTGTAATATATAGCCATAGGAGAAATGGCTTGTAATTAATTGTGTAATTTCAGGTTTTGCCTTTTTCATCACTAACTCTGTTCCCTTTTCAGAGAGGTGTCTGTGTAATAACAGAATCAGCTGAGCAGTTACCTGTTTCAAGTACCAGAAAACTGAGGTTATACTATTTACCAGTTTTCTATATTTTGTCTCTCTCATTCCCTAAGGGGAATGTAAACATTTTCTTTGTCTCCTCTCAGTCCCTTAGTTCATTATTCTTTCAGAGCATCATGACTAGCAGGCCATAAGGTTAACCATTAGGTTTGAATAGACCATGAGTCACCTTATTGCTCTAATTAATTTGGAAATGGCATTATGATTTCAGTGAAATAATACTCTGTTTTATGAGAATAAAACATCAAATAGTTTCTCACAAAATTAGCCTTATTTTTCATAAAAGAATTTTAAAAATGTACATATGTTTAGAAATCCTATCATTTGAGATATAAAATTTCTATTTGGTCATAATAAACATCTCCAATAGTGTATTAATATGTCATAATTTAACTGCCTTTGTTTATACATTTAAAAAATCTGAATATTTGCATCAAAAATATGTAACTGAATATTACAAACTGTGTAACCATTATTTATAGGGGTAATACTTCTCGGATTCTATTTATATGTTTTTTAATTTTTCTTCAATTCCAGATTCACATTTCATTGTGTTTTAAACATGTACTGTAAATGGGTATTTTATAGCTGATTTTTGTCTGTATTATAAAAATCCTTTTCAAAAGCCACTATCAAACAACTGAGGGAAGGGAGTTGTTTTAAGTGTAATGTTAGGGACAAAAACTTGGCTGATCTTATCTAGCGAATAGGCTGTTTTGACTTTGAAGGAGCAAAACCAATAATGCCACTTTAATAATAGTAATGAAACCTGGCAGATTCACATTTAATAGTCAGCTGGAAACACTATCTCCTCTTTCTAATGAAGCCGATTGATCAGATATGATTGGAATATATTTTTCCACTTAGAAACAGAGGAAAAAAATGAACTATTTAGAATACATTTTGGAATTTCTGATCTTCGAGTTGCTATTTAATTCTGTAATCTAATCATACAGAATATTCTGAATTTTTAAATGATTTTTAAATTTATATGATTTTTAAAAAACCCTTAAGGACCTTAGGGTAGAAAGTGTTACAACACTGTAATATGATTTTGCATATTCTTGTTTATCTTAATTGTTCTCTCCCTCTAGTCTTGCATTCCTCCAAACCTTTGTTTTCATCCTCTTGTTTGCAATATTCTATTGTATTTCCATTCCATACAGGATAAATCCATTCACTAATGTTATGTTCAAAAAGCTTCATCAACCAGCCCTAGTCTTTCTTCACAATAATATCTTTTCCCTCTCAACCCCCATTAATATTTGTGCTTTAGTCTCACAGAACTACTAAAAGTCGTGAGTATGATCTGTGCTTCTTCTTTTGTACAGTTTCAGTTCTGCTTCCCATGCCTGGAATGCCCTCCCCTCCTTCCCCCTTATGCATCTTGTCTAGTGATATGCTATTTAACTTTTACAGCACATTCCAGCTTCCGCCTTCTCTATATTAACTTTTTTGAAACATTTATCAGCATTAAGTGACTCTTTTGTGGCTTCTTTCTATTTACTTACGCATTTTTTGATGTGGCACTTATGCCAACGAAGTATGATCATCTTTTCATTTGTCTGCCTCTTAACTGATTTTATATTCCTTCAGTAGAGAACTTTCATATTCTAATCTTTTCCTCAGTTATTAGAATAAGCTTGTCATGTAGGAAAATCCAAAATAGTCTGATGAATACACATTTAACATTGGTTATATAATTTTTTACTTACATATTTATATTCATATGGTCAGTGATATCAATGAATGATAAAGTAAAAAAAAAAGCTTATATTTAGATGAGGTTAAAAGAAATACCAGCTAATAGGTAAGGGCTTACATATCTAAATAATTCTAAAAGAACAGAAGATTCAGTCTCATTTTTTAAATAGAAAACATTTTTTGTAAGCAAAGAAAATATATTAAAACCAAAAGACTGATTGTGAGAAGTAATTCTGGCATATTGATGTGTTTGTACTTTTTCTTTTTTTTTTTTAAGCTAAGGAGAAGCAGGTTTTGGTTTTGTTTTGTTTTAAGATTTATTTATCACTCATATGTGGAATATAGGTAACAGCACAGAGGATCATAGGGGAAGGGAGGGAAAACTGAATGGGAAGTCTTCAGAGAAGGAGAAAAACCATGAGAGACTCTTAACTATAGGAAACAAACTGAGGGTTGCTGGAGGGGAGGTCGGTGGGGGGGATGGGGTAAGTGGGTGATGGGCACTAAGGAGGGCACATGATGTAATGAGTACTGGGTGTTTTATGCAACTGATGAATCACTGAACTCTACATCTGAAACTAATGATGTACTATGTGTTGGCTAACTGAATTTAAATTAAAGAAAAGAACACATATAACACTGCTATAAGTTTATTATTTGAATTGAAATGTTGCTTTCTATGGAACTGCCTTTTCTTAAAGCAGAGGATAGATAGGTTGAGAAGTTAATCTGTTTATGGCCCAAAAAAAGTACAAATGTTAACCAACACAAAGCAAAACCATCTCATGTATTCAGTTTAGATGTTGGTGAGGTAAAGTCAAATAGAAATCATATTAAAATCCATCAGAAATGAGAAGAAACTAGTAACTGAGAAGCTAGTTGAAATGGGAAGACCAGTGTTGACATCTTGTAATTACACCAAGGGACGAACATACAACTCCTGGAGCGAAGACTAAACATAAATGCTAGAGCAACTAAATGTTCATTTATTTTCAGTTTAAAATAAAACCCTTGCTAACAGGGACAGAATTCTTCAAGTGAATCACAGGTATCTTATTATGAAAATGAAGCAAATGTATTTCTTGGTAATTTGAGAAAATGTTTACAAAGAAATCATTCAAAATGTGACTTAAAGTTGATTTTGAGGTTCTTACTTTAAATTGGGAAAATGTTATTAACTTGAATTAAAATTTTACTAGATCTTAATGCTTAACTGAAATTGTAATAATTTTTTTTTAAAGATTTTATTTATTTATTTGAGAGAGAGAGAATGAGAGACAGAGAGCACGAGAGGGAAGAGGGCAGAGGGAGAAGCAGACCCCCCACCGAGCAGGGAGCCCGATGTGGGACTCGATCCCGGGACCCCAGGATCACGACCTGAGCCAAAGGCAGTCGCTTAACCAACTGAGCCACCCAGGAGCCCAGATTTTATTTATTTATTTGAGAGAGAGAATGAGAGAGAGCAAGCACATGAGAGGGGGGAGGGTCAGAGGGAGAAGCAGGCTCCCCGCTGAGCAGGGAGCCCGATGCAGGACTCGATCCAGGGACTCCAGGATCATGACCTGAGCCGAAGGCAGTCGCCCAACCGACTGAGCCACCCAGGCGCCCAAATTGTAATAATTTTTATAAGCTCATATGTCACTGAGTTAGCTTTTTTCCCAAATATTTGGGACCAAAGTAAAACTTGTAACATCTTTTGAGATTGTTGAATTTTGTAAATTAAAATATTCTAACACAAACAACTTCTGGAGGGTGCCTGGATGGCTCAGTCAAGTGTCTGCCTTTGGCTCAGCCCATGTTGGGCTCCCTGCTCAAATGGGGAGTCTGTTTTTTTCTCTGCCGCTCCTCACGCTTGTGTGCTTGCTCTTTCTCTCTCTCTCTCTGAAATAAATGAATACAATCTTTAAAAAAAAAAAAAAAAGGTTTCTGGACTTCAGAATGCCCTTCAAAACCAGATTGACCAATCTGCCTGAAAAAACAAAAACACTAGATAAAACATACAGAACAATGGTTTTCAAGAGATTCAAGAACAGTTGGGAAACAAATATTTTCTTTCAGTGTTGCTCCACCAAAAGAAAAAATCTGTAGTTGAAGTTTCCAAGCTTCTTTTGGCTTTTCCAGTTCCCTTCTATTTCATTCCCCCTCAGAGGTCCTAGAACCAATCCTGTGAGGGTTCCCCATATGATCTTCTAGCTTATGATACCCCGCTTCTCTTAAATTTCTCCAGGCTTGTTGTTGGTAGTGCTTCCTACACTTAATATCTGCAGTATCGCATCCCCAGAGCTGAAGGAGGTGGAAGTTTCTTCCTTTGCTTAATAATATTTGCATCATATTGGCATCCTGTTGTTCTCTCAGCATTGCACTTTGTAGGATTTTATCAGTCAAGAATAAACTCAGGCAATTAAAATTTTGCCATATTTTTCTTTCTCCTTGGATGGGGAATTTAAGTTCCAGGGGATTATTCTGGTAGTGAGGCATGATTATTAGTTTCTGACTAATCTGGCTGATTTAACTGGGATGTATGTTTTCACATGTTTTTCTCTGATATCATCAAACATCTGTTATGACAACTGATCTGTCTCCTTGTGAGTGCTGAAAGGTCCACTTTGAGGTGACTTTTCACCAAGATAATTTCTTAGCTTCTCTTGGGAGCATGGAAAAAAGTTCATGTTCTTCCGTGGGATCTAATAAAACCCTGTGAACTTGTCTGCCTCCGAAACATTGTTCTAAAACTTCTTGACAATGTTGATAATTTCTAAACAACACCAGCTAGAATTCTTAATGGGAATTGTGACAGAGATACAAAATAAAAGCTTGATGTCATTTCACAGTTCAAGTATATTTAACATTCACCCTCTAAGTTTCTTAATTCTGGTAATTAACATAGTTATCTCCTGATTCACACAAAAGTTTGACACAATGATTTTGAGCCTTATTAGTTTTGTCTGTGTATATATTACTTATGTTTCAATTCATCTCTAAAATGGGAAAAATAATAATACCTTCTACAAGAAAATCTAGATAATTCCCTGCTTATCTTATATATTCAATTTATTTTTCCTTCCGAAGAAAATTTTCCTCCATCTAAGGTCGTTAAGCATTCAGGTTTCCCTAACTCCCTAATCTTTAAGCTAAATAGTTAAAATTAGTGCTCTCATTGGATTAAAAAGTCTATAATTACTATTAGAAAGTGTCATCACAATATTTTATTTAATTATAACCATTTTAATTATTTTATTTTATTTATTTAGAAACACTTTGATTGTACTTTCCTAAATTGTGCCTTGTTATTTATCGAATTATTTTTCTGCTATAGAGAAATTTAGGTTATTTCCTTAGGGTTTTTTTTTTTTCTTAACATAAAGTTATTGCAGGTAATGTTGGGTATATATTTAAAATGTTTTATTTGATTATTTATAAACATTTTCTTTAAAATTTGGTTACCTTAATTGGAATATGTAATCACTTTAATCCACCTGTAAACTCCATGAAAAAATTGAAGGTTAAAGGGATTAAGTAAATTGTTGAAGGTTAAACGTCTACTAAATGTTTGAGTTGGGATCTAAATAGACCCAGTTCTGTCTTCTTCAAACCCATGTTATTAAACATAATTTAAATATTAAATAGCATGCTTAATCAAAAACGAGGGAGCATAAGTAGCTTATAGTGACTAACCATACAACGTTTAATGATGAAATGGTGTAACAAACGTTGAAGTGTTTCTAGTAAGATGTCAACCATGATTTCATTTTTCCATACTTTTTAAATCAACTTTGGTAGTTTATAAATGTGGTTCATTTCTGGACTAGAAGAGATTCAAGACATAGTATGTGTATTAAAAATCTTACAACCTTCTGTTAATTTAGACAAATTAAGGGGTTGTGAGGAGGGTTAAGTATGATGATGTGAAAACAGCCGCATGTTTCTGAATTGAATTGTTACCGTTACTATATACTTTAACATTCCAATCCATTTATGCAGTCACTTGTTAACAAATCTTATCACCACATAGCACAGTAAAGAAATGTCCAGTTGGATTGGCCAGCAAGAACAACTAATACATGAAAATCATGAACTACCCTTGAGACATAGTTTGGGGTTCTTATCTTGTCTTCTAGACTAGATAGACCTGCCACAGGGATGGTGAAATAATTACCTACGACACAGTTCTCATTTTAGAATCTAAAAGTTCTTATATGAGAGGCTCAAACGATTTATAAAAATCATAGTGAATGGAAAAAAAGTGTATTTGTAGTTCAGAGTGATAAAGTTTGAAAGAAACTGACAACAGGGAAGCAAAGCTTAATCTTTTTGCTAGATACTTTGATTAATAATTAGAACTAGGGGGCACCTGGGTGGCTCAGTCAGTTAAGCATCTGCTTTTGGCTCAGGTCATGATCCCAGGATCCTGGGATCGAGCCCCGCATCAGGCTCCCTGCTCATTGGGAAGCCTGCTTCTCCCTTTCCCACTCCTCTGCTTGTGTTCCCTCTCTCGCTGTCTCTCTCTCTCTCTGTCAAATCAATCAATCAATAAAAATCTTTAAAAAAAAAGAAATAGATTTCCTCCTCAAAAAAATGAAAATTAAAAAAAAAAATAATTAGAACCAGGTTATGTCGGGTAAAAGAATGAGTCAAAAACAAACTATTGGTTCTGGTTTTCAGTTCCACCTGTAAGGAACTTGGAAATCTCCATTCTATCCTAACAAGTAAAAAGCCCAACTGACTGAAAAATCAACAGCTGTTCTTGGGTCCCTAAGAGAGGGGATGACATAGAGTAAATCCCTGCATCCAAGACTGGAGAGACAGACAGGGGAAAACAGTCATGGCTAACTGGAACAGAGACTTAGGAACAGAAACAGCTGTGGGAACCAGTGCCCAAGTTGGGAAACCTGAACTGGAACTGATGAATAGCTGGAAGCTCAGCATGGACAACTCCAGGGGGAGCCAGTCATTGAGGGCCACTATGATATTGTGATATTTACCTCCAGGAACTGGACCAGGTTCCCACAGTGAATATCTGAGAAAAATCCCTTCATGCTTCTGGCAGAGGAAGAGGAAAACCATTTTGAAATATGTCAGAACACTCTGTTCTTTTTAACAAGGCTTACCCCCTCAGGGGAGGCTAGTTGACCAGAGCCTAGCCTGCAGGAGTATCATCTGAGCCTCACTGACGTGGGGATGGGAAATACCCAACTCCAGCCCACTATTGCTAACCTGTCCCAACTAATGAAGGGAGAAGAAAACAGAAACAGTTGTGAAGTTCACAGTCCAGAGGCTAACACTCACTAAAAAATTAAGACATAATAGGACCATAGAATGCTTCTCCTCCACCCACACCTTACTACCACATTACTAAAGGCTTATTTACAGCAGTTTCATTTACCTGGTACATCATATCCAGCTCTCAAGAAAAAATTAAAAGCCAAACTAAAAGGGAAAAAAAAAACAATTTGAAGAGACAGAGCAAGGATCAGAAGCAGACATGACAGGAGTTTTGGAGTTATCTGACGAGGAATTTAAAACAACTATGATTAGTATGCCAAGGACTCTAATGGATAAAGTAGACAGCAGTCAAGAACAGATCAGCAATGTAAGCAGAGAGGTAGAAATCCTAAGAAAGAACTAAAGAAGGCCAAAATGCTAGAGATAAAAAAATGTACTTAATTTCTAAAGAAATTAAGAATGCCTTTGATAGTCTTAATTAGGTGATTTAAAAATTTAAAGCAAATTTACTTATCCTTTATGCATCTGAGTTGAATAAAGAGATTATTTCTATTTAAGCAAGGTAAATAATGTTAGAAATCATACAACCTCTTCGTGCCTTCTACAGTCAGTCATCCTGCAATTGTCAGTAGGTAGCAGAGCCCTGCCCCTGGTCTGATATCTTGTTGTACATACAGAAATGGACTGTCTGAATTGTAGCAGGAATATCTGCATCAGGCTTCTGATCCCAGTTTTGAGACAATTGTATATTTTGTAGTGTAGAGTAACTAAACTTCCTAGGGTGATTTCATGATCTAGCTCCCTGGCAACCCATGTCTTATGAAGTAGTATAGATTATTTCCCAATCATAAGAGGATTATTGTTCTCTTTAAGGCTTTAATTCAAGGGAAGCTTGGAAAATAAACTTTTAGATTATTGTAGAATCTATGCTTTCTCTCTGTTTTCATTCAGATCTTTCACACCTTCTCCAAAGAGAAGCAGCACATTCTCTTCACATTATTCATTCCATGCTAAGTACAGTGTAAGGAAAACGGTTGTACTAATGGGGTCTGAGAGTAAAGTTTTTGTCCACACTTGGGCCAGAGCTGTTACAATACCAAAAAGAACATTAGGAATAATAACTATCATAATGAATTCATAGTGAATTTGATCTCCAATGGGGATATTATTTCTGTTTTTTTTTTTTAAGTCTACAAAGACGAGCAATGTTTTGAGAAATAAAATATGGAAACCTGTTCATGAAACATTGATGTGGAGTCTTCACTTTACTATTTCATCCAACTCACCAATGATGTTGTTTTGAAACTGAAAACCATACTTATTTTAACAGTTATTTATGTATAGTTCCACTTATAATCCAATTATATTTCAATTAAGCCAACTTAATATTTCTTCCCACTTCTTCCCAAATTCATCTCTTTTGCCTCTAAATAGTTAAACTGACTTAAACCCAAAGTTACAGGAAGAGCTTATATTCTTACCATAAAACTGGAACAATCAGCTGTGCCTCTAGGTTGCTTGAGGCAGATGTCATTCTGACTGACTTGAAAGAGATAATGACCTTCTGGGACCTTGACATTAGTCATACAACCTGAATGAAATATACCTTTTTGGAAAACTCTGTATTTGTCCAATATTGGAAAGTAACCTTCTTGTAAGAAAGGTAAAGCCCGGATCCCCAAATGACTTGGCCTCCTCACTTCTGTGAAGAAGTAGAGTGCACAGTGGGGGCAGATAAAATGCTAACTTTGTTGTTTATAAAATTCTCTAAAGTTGGAAAAGCACTTCTTCTTTAGCCCCAAAGGAATTTTTTAAAAGCCAGAAAGAGGCTAGCTGAAAATATTCACCAACTTTTGGGGAGAATTCATGAAAAACAATTAAAATAATATATTAAAACATGATTAAAGTTATAGTAACAGACTGAAATTTTTCCTTTGCAAAACTAAAATAAGAATTGTTTTCATTGAAATTGATTACATTTACCTTTATTGGAGATGTAGAATGGAAACTTTCTGCTATAATTTTTAATACGACATGATTATGATTTATTAAGCATATTAGTGAAAGTTTTTCTGATATTTTTCCTTTTAGGACATGTTCATAGTTAAAAAATGTTTTCTCTTTGTATATAGTTAGTATTTGGTTCATTTAATTTAAAAATGTGTTCATTATTCTTGTTAAAAACCATGAATTTTAATCGCTGGCCAAACATGCCAACTACTTTAACTCAAAATACTCCTTTCATCTGGAATATTTTTCCATCAGCTACGTGTCTTTAACAATAATTGCTGTCATTCAATAGCAAACATGTCACTAAGAATCCTTTGATTCATCGTCCCGCAGCAAAATAAATTCTTTTCCTGAGAACATGTCTGTAATTTTATACATGGCTCTTCTTTACAACATTTTTATCTATACACTTTACTAATTATTTAAAGGCAATATCATACTCATGTTCACATTATCTACATGAGCTAGCAGAAAAAAAAAACAGAATGGTATAAAGGAAAAAAGCTTTTTTTTTGCATTCAAATTCTTTCTGCTTATTATGTACCATTAAGGAAATTACTTAATCTCTCTGAATTTCACCTGTCTTACTAATAAATTGGTGATATTAATGCCTGTCTCAAAGCATGTTTTTGATGACTAAATACAATAGCATGCCTGTCACAGAAAAGTCAGTCTTTGAATATTTATCCCTTCCCCATATTTATTACATATTTATTGAATGAACAGTTGATAAAATTATTATAAATGTATCACATAGCACTGGTTTTTGAGATGGTAGGGAGTTTGCTATGGAGAAAGATGCTTGGAATTTCTAGGATTTACCAAAACTTAGGGACAGCAAGATGATTTTTATTATAAATTGGACATTACAGTATGAGGATGGCTGTCAGTTGTTTTCTGTCTTCTCTGAAAATAGGATGACAATATGGATTAACTAATTTCTTTAATGTTACTAAAAATGTAAATTAAATTTGGATAATTTCAAAATAAATTATACATTTAAAAACTTTAGGCAATTCAGTTTTGTTTTGTTTTGTTTTTTAGTATCAGTCCCTTAACAGAATCAATGGGATTCGTTGGTCAAATTTCCTTCCACTCTCCTACTGAATGCGCTGATGTTTAATCCAAGCAAATCTATTAAGATTATTTTCTGGGATTCTCAATTTTAAACAAGAAAAAGTTCCAGTTACTCTTTTTCACATAAGGACTCAGAAAATCATGTCCACTGTGTCTATAAACTTCCACATCCTTTTCTGGATCATTTCCTTCCCACAATATTTCTTTGATTTTGAGAATCACCCCATATTATTTCTTATTATTTAACTTTAACTTGATTTTATGCCAGTCCATGCAATCAAAGCATCCTAAGCAAATAATAATATAACTCTACAATCAATTATCAACTTTAAAAAGCAATGGGCAATTTCCCTTCTTCTTTCTTTTTTTTTTTTTAAGATTTTATTTATTTATTTGAGAGAGAGAATGAGATAGAGAGCATGAGAGGGGGGAGGGTCAGAGAGAGAAGCAGACTCCCTGCTGAGCAGGGAGCCCGACGTGGGACTCGATCCCGGGACTCCAGGTTCATGACCTGAGCCGAAGGCAGTCGCTTAACCAACTGAGCCACCCAGGCGCCCTTCCCTTCTTATTTCTACCAGTATCTCCTTGCCAGTTAATAAACGGGTTCAGTCCTTATACTTGACAAATTAGCCTTCTAATTGTCACCCACCCATAAGACAATCATATATAGCTTTTACTTCTGCTTGTATTGAAAACTATATTTAAAATAACAAGATACAACATCTACCCAAAAAGTCCAAAATTATAAATTATTTTAAATATTAGTCAGATGCAAACTAACCATGTATTGTCCTATATAATATTTTTTACTTATGAAATCAATTTTTCTCTCAAATTTGACTATGATTTGTAACTCTAATGGGTGGTATATGAGCTAACAGAATCATTTTAACCTGTTAACTGAAATGTGAATTATTTTTATCTTATAAACTAGTACACTAGTCAGAATATACAAAATGTTCTATCTTCCATGGCAAGTATTAGCAAACTCTTGTTGTGAAGGGACAAATATTTGAGGCTTAGATCTAAATAGTTTTAATAAATATTAAATATCTTCAGTTTGGGAGCCAGAGGTCTCTTGCAACTACCTTCTCGGTTTTGCCACAAATCTGTGCTTTATTTATATAAAGGCTATAGACCCAACTAGGCACCAGCCTGTTTTGGAAAACTTTATCTGTCATTGATTATCTTTGACCATAGTTTTTTCATTGTTAAAACACTATGGAAATAGTAATTATTTCAAAAGTTTTACAGAGTAGTAAATGTTTAGATTTAAATAATATAACTCTGATGAAAATACCAAAAACTGTTAGTTTTATGTTTTTCAGTATCCTATCAGGAGCCACATTACATTGGTTTGTACAATATTAGTGATTTAGCTTTGATCACTTGCTTAAGGATATGTACATGAGGCTCTTCCACTCTAAAGGCAAGTATTTCTCCTTTATGAATTAAAAAAACAATTTGGTAAGAGTCAATTGAGACTATATAAATATGCATCTAATTAAATTTTTGCACATTAATTTTAAAATCAAATTTTAAATCATTCCATAATTTGCCTATACTGGCATTATATTGTGAGAACTTCAACTTTTGACTGTTTACTGATTTATGTATCCATGCATTTATTTATATTCAAATGGGCTTATTATTTCTTATTCAATGGGTTATAATTACTTACTGTCACTATTTATTTTCAAGCTCAAATTTTCCAGATTTTGCCGATAAGAACCACTTCACTTAAGTTGTTGAACTGACTGGCCTAAAGCTTTTCACAATAATCCTTTATCATTGAAATTGTACCTACTCCCAAGCTAATAAGTTAGGCTGATATGGGCACAAGTCCCCTGTATAAGAGACAAAGACAGTTTGTTACTACAAAAAAATAAAAATAGGGGCACCAGGGTGGCTCAGTTGGCTGAGTGTCTGCCTTCGGCTTAGGTCATGGTCGCAGAGGGAGTCCCTGGATCCAGCCCTGTATAGGCTTCCTGCTCAGCAGGGAGTCTCCTTCTCCCTCTGCCCCTCCTCCTGCTCAGGCTCTATCTCACTCACTGTCTCTCTCAAATAAATAAATAAAATCTTTTTTAAAAAAGTAAAAATAGAATGTAAAGTGCTCAGAGAAATATCTGGTATCAGTTTCCTATTCCCCAATCCTCAGAGGATGATGAAATAAGGGTCAGATGTTACCTGCACATGTAGTGGGTGCACCAGAGAGAAATGCCAAGATGTGGAGTCTCTGCATTTCTATAGAGCTTCCAGCACATCTGCTTGTCCTCCTCTCCAGAGAAACAGTTTACACATGATCCTGGAATGTGAGCAAGTGTCTCCAGGCAGGAGGAAAGGGCTTTCTTTTTACTATTCCAGGATATCTTTAAGGAGGTACATCTCTAAATATCTTTGGAGGGATCCACTATTTCTAATCTACAGGACTGTTTGTTATTCAAACATGGCCTTTGCCCGGAAGATCTAGAATGTTCAAGAAAGCAAGAAATCTATAAAGAATTGTCTCCTAAAGGTTATCATATTAGAGTCCATAGGATTTATAGTAAGGAATCCTTTTGTATTTCTGGTATTGATGGGAGTATTTTCTCTCTTTTTTCCTATATAATTTTTTCTAGGATTTCCTTATATTTATTAAGTTCATCAAAGCAACAAAATCGGTGCTTTGGGAATTTCCTCTCCCTATGGCTTGTCTGTTTTCTATCTCGGTGCTTTCTACCCTATTTGTATTAATTTCTTCCTTCTACTTTGATAATAATCTGCTCACACATTTTTTTTTTTAGATCCTTAAGGTGCAGGGGCGCCTGGGTGGCTCAGTCGTTAGGCGGCTGCCTTCCGCTCGGGTCGTGGTCCCGGGGTCCTGGGATCGAGCCCCGCATCGGGCTCCCTGCTCGGCGGAGAGCCTGCTTCTCCCTCTCCCTCTCTCTGCTGCTCTGCCTACTTGTGCTCTCTCTCTCTGTGTTAAACAAATAAATAAAAATCTTTAAAAAAAAAATAGATCCTTAAGGTGCAAACATAGTTACTTTAAACTTTTTATTTATCCTAAAATAAATATTTAGAGCTGTAAATACCAATCTAAGCACTGACTTAATTGCATCTCACAAATTTTCATGTG